>NW_026900790.1:742521-1485043 GCF_033783945.1 Neopsephotus bourkii
GGCAGAGGTTGGAACTGGAGGAGCTTTAAGGTCCCTTCCAACCCAAACCAGTCTGGGATTCTGTGAACACCTCGACTCACCTCTTTCTCTAACAAAGCTCCGGAAATGAAAGAGAAACAGAAGCCTTTCACAGGATGAACCCCCATATCTCACCCCAGCCTCAATGACTGACTTAGATTAAATGCTTATTTTTCAGATGCTTAACATGAAATGAAATTAAGCACAGTTAGTCAAGTGAAAAATTATAATCAGATAAACTGGCTTCATGAAGCATTTGTGGAGGTACACAACAAACAAAAGCAAAAGGAAGAAATAACAGCCTTTCTCTTGTTTAAACTTCCAAAACCAGGCTGTATATCTAAGAACTGCCACTTTCTGTCTGGTGTTCCCCAAAACTTCAGTAATCCATCTCAACGTGAGGTTGTTGGAAATCAAGGAATTCAATATACATCCGAACCAGTGCGAGGAGTAAATTGTAGCTGAATTCAGCTACTGAAAGAAGCAGCTAAAACTGCATGCATTCTGATCCCCTGAGGCAGAGGAAAAGACTCCTCTAAATGGTTACCTCCTGTTTAACTAAAAAACAACTAGTACAAAGCTTTCAAGAAGCAGCACTATACAATATACTTAACCTGCCTCATCTGACAAGTGATGAAGAGCTTTAGTAACACTTTACTGCAGCCTGGAGATGAAAGAAAAAAAGGAAAAAGAAACAAAGCTTTTCTTTTCATCTTAATGTGATAAATCAGACATTTAAAGTATGCTTTAATATCACACTGAAGATTCTCTACCTGGTAAATAAATTGTGATGGAAAGAAAAGCAGCATTTACTATTAAAAGCAGGAGGGTTTATTACTTGGAGGGCTGCTTGTCATGTTGAAGGAACATTATATCTAACAAGTGGTATTCTTAAATAACACAAAGAAAATAAATGCATTTAAGCCCCCCTCCTACTTCATGTCAGTGGAGAGAGGATTTGTCTAAGAATATATTCACTATAAAACCAGACAGGATGCTGTATAAGAAAAAGACAATTCCCTTGTTATCAAGACTAACAGTGGTGAAAGCAAACAGTTCAGATTTAGTCATTGGGTTTACTTCATTAAAATTATCAATACTTCTGATGTTGTTCTTTAAGATAGCAAAAGCATTCAAGCTGCACCAAATGACTTCTGAGTCCTTTAAATTACAAACGCTTTTATCTTGGCAGCTATCTGGTCTTTTTGACCTCTAATCCCAGGAAGGTCTCTGAAGGACAAAGGAGGAATAACTGGGGTTTATCCTGGTGCTCAGACACAGCACAGACAAAAGAAGTCAAAGGCTGGAATTGCAAGAGAAAATATTACATAGTTCAATGCTTTGTGGTGGCAATCTTCAGCACATTTCACGCTCAGTAGATACCAAGGACTTGAGCACATATGAACCACGATTCCTGTAGGAACATACATGAGAGATTTATAACAAAGACTACAACAAATATATCTCCAACAGGCATCATAGAATCACAGAATGGTTTGGGTTGGAAAAGACCTTAAGATCATCCAGTTCCAACCCCTGCCATGGGCAGGGACACCTTCCACTAGAGCAGGTTGCTCCAAGCCCCTGTGTCCAACCTGGCCTTGAACACTGCCAGGGATGGGGCAGCCACAGCTTCTCTGGGCACCCTGTGCCAGTGCCTCAGCACCCTCACAGGGAAGAACTTTTTTATGTCTAACCTGAACTTCCCCTGTTTCAATTTGAATCCATCATCCCTTGTCCCATCACTACAGTCCCTGATGAAGAGTCCCTCTCCAGCATCCTTGTAGCCCCCTTCAGACACTGGAAGCTGCTCTGAGGTCTCCACGCAGTTCTCTCCTCCAGGCTGAACAGCCCCAGTGTTCTCAGCCTGTCATCATCTTCTGCCAAATTCTTATTTCTAATGGACAGCGTAACTGAAACAAAAATATTTAGAGGGAAAAGAAGCAGCACATTGCCAGGGCAAATTTTAAGACTAGATTTAAAAAGAAAGAACACCAAAACTCAGAAAACAAACTCCAGCACACTGTCTTTCCAGGAGTCTGCCCTCAGACACTGGATGAACTCCAGCTGCATTCTCAAGTTCAGCCCATTGGAATAATCTCCCCAGGGAAATGATGGGTTCCCCAACATTGGACACTGTTAAGATTTAGCTGGACAGGGTGCTGGGACATCTAGTCTAGGTCATGCTTTACCTCAAAAGGTTTTATTAGGTGATCCTTGAGGTCCCTTCCAACCCGGAATTCTATGATTCTATAAATCCCTTACTGCACTGAGTTTTGGTTTCACAAGCATCTTTGCATCTTTGTACCGTTTGTGCACACATGGTCCACAATCTCTTTTCCCAGGTTTATTTCCTCCTCTGTTTTTAGAGACAGTTTCCCTACCTCTCTTACTGCCACACTAGAACTTAATTGAAGAACCACATATCAGCCCCAACAGCTGTTTTGAACGTGATTTTCTGCCGGCTACTAGAAGAGGATGTTTTAGCATGCACAGATCTTGTGCTTCCCCATCCAAAAGCAGGTTGTTCTGACTTCTAACTCACAAGCCATTTCTAAGCACTTTGGATATGCTTGTTATAGTAGCTACAACAAAAACTGCTTTATATGTGTACCACACAACTACTCCTAAAGATTTTTAGAGCTAACATCTGCACTCAGTAAACCCTTAATAGAGCACATGCAGCCTTAAGCAGAATAGCATGAAATTTCATTTCACCAAACCCACTAGAGACCCAAAAGCACACAATGTGCAGTACACAAGAATTACCTGTTTCTAAGAACATCTAGAACCAAAAATGACACTTCTAAATGAACGCCCATTGAAAGAGAAATTCTGACTCTCTGCAAAAAGCCACTCGGAGAGAACAATTGGGAGAAGAAAAAGACTATTAAAGAAGCTGTCATTACAGTGGCTCTACCTCAGCCCCAGATGTAGTTACTTATGCATTGAGTAAAACAGGACCTGATACAGAGTGCTGCTTTTTTAGATTTCATTTGGAATATCACAATTTCTCTACCAGTTCTAAAATGAGAACCTTGAAATTAATCAAATGCCCCCCTAATACATGACAATATAGATAACAATATTTATCAGAGAGAGCGGTTTTCTCCCTTATCCTCATATGGGGGGGAAACCAAACAAAACACAACTCAATCCCACAAGCTCTATTTGCAGAGCCTTTGCAAACCTTTATTTGTTGCTTTAGTTCCCTTTAAAACACTAACAGTAAATAAAGCAGGAGCAGAAGGAGAGAGTGGGGTGGGAATCAATTACTGCAATTCTGGCCTCAGATGCCTCCCACACATGGGCCACTTTCTTTATGCAAAGTTGAGCATCATCATTGCATTACCAAGAAAGAGGGAGGAAAAAAAGAGAGGGACAGGGAGACCTCTTCTAACCCACCCTTCCAACTGCATGATCAAACCTGAACCACATCTAGATCATGTCAAACTCCAGGTTAACATGAATATAAATGTAATTTCTTGAAACACATTTAGGTGGGTGTATTTCATGCAGCTCATTACCGTACTGAGACAGGAGTATTTCAGGGGGATGGCTGTTACTTAGCTGTTATCACTGATTTACCTGCAGTTTTTTGTTTAGATGAAAGAAAAGTTAATCCTTTTTTGAACAGCATAAAATATCATTTCAGTATTAGGGGAAAAACATTTTCATTCTAGTCTATGGATTAGTCTGGTCACCTGGAAAAGGCTCCTTAAGGGGAGACTTTAGAGCAGCTCCAATGCCTAAAGGGGCTACAAGAAACTGGAGACGAGCTTTGGACAAGGGCCTGTAGGGACAGGCCAAGGGGAATGAATGAACCTGCCAGAGGGGAGACTGAGCTGAGCTCTTAGGCAGAAGCTCTTCCCTGTGAGGGTGCTGAGGTGCTGGCACAGGGTGCCCAGAGAAGCTGTGGCTGCCCCATCCCTGGCAGTGTTCAAGGCCAGGTTGGACACAGGGGCTTGGAGCAAGCTGCTCTAGTGGAAGGGGTCCCTGCCCGTGGCAGGGGGTTAGAACGGGATGAGTGTTAAGGTCCCTCCTAGCCCAGACCTTCCTGTGATTCTGCATCACTGGACACTAAGTCACTATAGGAACAGACATGATCAGCCAGCCACAAGGTTAGTTGCAACATCAAACTACAGCTGTAAACACATGACATCTGCATGAGAAGTTCCAACACCTTTTGGCATTCGGTCTTGTTCTGCCTTTAGACATTTGTTAAAGGGCTGCTGTTCCAAGAACATCTCATCACTTGAAACAGAACTAAAGCAGGAGCCCAAAGGTACAGTCTTGATGACATCTTGAAGACAAGACTTCAGAGAAGAATTGAAACACTACCGAATTGGACAAAGGTTGGGAATACAGTGAGGGAGCACCTCAGGCACATCCAGGCTTGCACTCGCACCTTGAAGTTCTGTTCACAAGCATGATGTGAGTTCATAAGGTTCTACATGTTCTCATACAACTACATATCTCTTCCATGGTTCATCCAAGTCTTAAAACCATTAAATTAGGGCTTTTTGCCTATTTTAATATTCTCCTTCTGTCTGCCCAACCCTCTGTTAATCACACCCCATCTCCCCAATGAGGTTACTACTGTAGTTTAAGGATGCAGAGTGAACTGAGCTCTTCCACAGCCCTGAACTCCACACTTCTATGAATTAAAAGCAAAAACAGATAAACTGCATTATTTGCCAGTTTCCCCTTCTAATTTCAGCACCATTTTACAATGACATACCCAGCCACCTGAAAGCCCTCACAGAACACTTGCATGTCACACAGACAGTGAGAACTTTAATTTATGCAATACTTGCTTCATCTCCTATGAATAATTCCACCTTCCCTATACTCCTGCAAGCTGGTGACATGAATGTCAGGCTCAAGTAAAGATTTGCTGTTGCAGTGACAGCACTGAAAGTTTGGCATCTTTAGCAGACTGTGAGTAATAAGATGTTTCACCTTTTGATAATAAGGTACTTCAATCAATAGTGAACCTTTAACCCAAAGAATATCAAGACACATCACTGAAAATAGAAGTTAACTCCAAGTAACTCAGAACTAAGTGGCACTCAGCAAGCCACAGGAGAGCAGGAGTGAGCCCTGCAACATCATGAATGCAGGAATAACTCTTCCTCTGTGTGCCCCTGTATTATACCACAGACTCATAGAATGGTTTAGGGTAGAAAGGATCTTAAGATCATCCAGTCCCAACCCCTGCCACAGGCAGGGACACCTTCCACTAGAGCAGGTTGCTCCAAGCCCCTGTGTCCAACCTGGCCTTGAATGGTCCTTGATGAGGTTCCTGTTGGCTCATTCCTCCAGCCAGCCTAGGTCACTCTGGAGAGCAGCCCTGCCCTCAAATGTACTGGCTTAATCTCCCTAATTTGTGGTCATCTGCACTGAAGAGGATGTGCTCCATCTACCTCCTCCTCCTCCAGGACATTGATAGAGCTGCTACACAGGACAAACTCCTTCAGACCACCATATGATACCAGCCTCCACGTACAGTATGACCCATTAGACACACCCTGACCACCCAAACAGGGTTTTTTTTAAACCCAATTTGTCATCCAGGTATGTTCAAACTGCAACATCCTAAGCTGGATAAACAAATATTGGGAGAGCCAGTGTTAAATACCTTGATGAGGCAGAGGTAGATGACATTTACTGCTCTCCGCTCATCCACAAATCCACCCATGTTGTGGTCTCCCTTTGCTTCCATCTCCTGCTTGGCCTCATTTTTTACACTGAGGCTCTACCATGGTTAACCAGACCAGCCTCCCAATGTATCTACTGATTTCCTGAATACTGGAATGGACTGTTCTTGCACTGGGAAAAGGTTGTCCTTAAGGACCTCACCTTTCCCGAGCTTATCCCTCTGAGCTGCCTCCTGTGGGATCCCACCAACATGCTCTCTTCAGAAGCAGAAGCTTGCTCTCCTACAGTTAGTTACATCAGGGCTGCATCTCCAGAACCCAGTGCTTCAAATACTCATTCCTCTACACCTGAACAATACTTCCTTATAGATTTTCAACTGATCTACCATACTGTAAGCCCCTGAAGCTCCACCAAAAGACAGAGACACCAACACAACAGGCATCATTCCAAGTGAATGAATAAAGTTCAGAAACACATTTTTCCCCCACTGTAAGCATGCAAAGTCTAACTCAGCTCCTGAGGACGCAGCAGCAGTGCTCATTTTATTACCCACCCACCCAATACACCGTATTTTATGACATGGTCCTCCACTAACTGGTTTTGTGAGGACAGTATAATAAAAATAACAAATAAAGCAGTTAAACAAAAACTACAAGAGAGAAAAACCCTCTGTGGTCTCAGCGTAAACTGCCTCTGCAAAGGGAAAATGGTTGTCTGAGCTGCAGAGATTCTTGATAATTTGAGTATTTGTTCTCCTTTTTCAGCTATACACCGAGCTAAAATGAATAAAATCATTCCCTTCCCCTTTAGGTATCAGACACACTCAGAGAGAAAAAGACCTAAAACAAGTCTCGTTGTCTGAGCAAATGACTTCCCATCAATATTGCTTTAGGAATTCGAGACATACTTTAAAGATTTTTACACTTATTAAATATTTTAGTGCATTTAATATTACTCACAAGTCAGAAAATGATGTAAGCGAGCTGGGATGCCTTAAGACATAGTGTTTAGATGTCAGATTTCACTGCAAGTGTATGTAATTTCATTTTCCGACCCCAAACTGAAGTCAATAAATTCATCATCTATTGGCAAGCAACAAGACCCATGTTCTTTTCATGTAATTTAATGCATTATTCCTCCACCAAAAGCTGTCAAAGGCTTGACTTAAAGAAAGGGCTGGTTTTAATAGCTCAAATGTTTCTCCCTCTAGATAAATCTTCATAGAAAAGTGTTATTTGTCTACAATGTATAAAGATATAAAAGCATGGAAACCAACTGCCTGGCCAGAGCCAACCTCCAAACATCACCAACTGGGGACAACTCTCTCGAGAAGCAGTGAGTGATCTGCCCTGTCACAGGAACAAGCCACTGTCATGTGGCAGGGGGGTTGGAATTTGATCTTAAGGTCCTTTCCAACCCTAATTATTCTATGATTCTATGTAAGTCATAGGAGAGGAAGAGCTGTCTGGTGAGATGTCTCTCATTAACATAGTATCATACAATGTTTCTAGTTGTAAAGGACCTAAGAAAGGATCACCCAGTTCCAAACCCCCTGCCATGGGGAGGGACACCTCACATTAAATCATGTCACCCAAAGCTCTGTCCAACCTGGCTTTGAACACTGCCAGGGATGGAACATTTAGCACTTCTTTGGGCAACCTCCACCAGGGCCTTACCACCCTCACAGTAAGCAACTTAGTTATATCTAATCTGAACTACCCCTGTTTCACCTTGAACCCATCACCCCTTGTCCTATCACTACAGTCCCTAATGAAGAGCCTCTCTCCAGCATCTTTGTAGCCCCCTTCAGACACTGGAAGCTGCTCTGAGGTCTCCATGCAGTCTCTCTTCTCCAGGCTCAACAGTCCCAACTTTCTCAGCCTGTCTCCATACAGGAGGTGCTCCAGTCCCTGATCATCCTCATGGCCTCCTCTGGACTTGCTCCAACAGCTCCATGTCCTTCTGATGCTGAGGACACCAGAATTGCACACAGTGCTGCAAGTGGAGTCTCCAAAGAGCTAAGTAGAAGGGCAGGATCAACAGTGCAAGCAGCTTTACCAAGAAACCAAGAAGAACCACCTGTGTCACAGAAAAGACCCCCAGATTTGGGATCCACCCCCAAAACCATCAACCGAGTAGTTCAGTATTAAGTGATCAGAGCACTTGCTTTGAAGCAAGTGCCCTTCCTGTCATGACACCTCATGAGCCAAACACTCTGAAAAGGCAGATGTAGATATAAAAGAAACAAACAGGTTGGACTGTTTTTCCAGAACCAAAAAAATTAAACAGCTTGTAATTCCTCATCACAAATCATTCAGTGAAAGAGTAATGCACGGTATGGGAACATGTAGTTAACTATAATTTAATCCTCTTACATACAAATCATTTTAGCAACTGAGGTATAACATTGATTATACTTTCCTGGGGAAATACAAGCACTTCACCTAAATCACTAGTTCTTAAAGCAAAAATATGCATAAGGTTTCCCAACCTTGCAAAGCCATCAAGTGATTCATTAAACTTTTCAATACATAAAACTCAAAAACATGAAAAAAAAAAAGAGCACTATTTCCAACACAAAGAGAAACAAAATTAAGGAGCAAGATACATACATGTGAATTAGCAAAGAATTACTGGTTATTACAGCCTTCACCTCCAGCCACCATGTCCCAGAAACAGATGCCTATGCACAAGACCACTTCCCTACCTCAAGTTTAAGGATGTAAAAGCAACAAGCACCTTTAAAGTAGGCAGGATGTGCAAGTATTATTGCATATAAATCATAGAATGGTTTGGATTGGAAGGGACCTTAAAGCTCCTCCAGTTCCAACCCCTGCCATGGGCAGGGACACCTTCCACTAGAGCAGCTTGCTCCAAGCCCCTGTGTCCAACCTGGCCTTGAACACTGCCAGGGATGGGGCAGCCACAGCTTCTCTGGGCACCCTGTGCCAGCGCCTCAGCACCCTCACAGGGAAGAGCTTCTGCCTAAGAGCTCAGCTCAGTCTCCCCTGTTCTGTCAGGTTCAAGCCATTCCCCTTGGCCTGTCCCTTACGGCCCTTGTCCCAAGCCCCTCTCCAGCTTTCCTGCAGCCCCTTTAGGCACTGGAGCTGCTCTAAGGTCTCCCCTTCAGGAGCCTTCTCTTCTCCAGGCTGCCCCAGCCCAGCTCTCTCAGCCTGGCTCCAGAGCAGAGCTGCTCCAGCCCTCGCAGCATCTTTGTTTCCAATCAGTGTTGGCTTTGGGAGGATTTTTTTTGTAAGCATCAAGGCAAAAGCCCATTAAGGAACACTGAGAGCATTAATATTTCTGAAGCACTGATAAGAAGCCCTACTTGAACCTTGCAGCTTCACAATCAACAACCATAAATCACTCTGATCACTCAGATATGCTCTGATCTCTGCCATTCATTTTTACTCTTTTAGTAGTTACAATGTGTTCATTGTGATGAAGTATTTCAAATTAGAGTAGTGGGTGCCTGGCACAAATCCATGTCATGCATTTGAACAGGCCTCAATAATGATGTATAAAGAGTTAAAAAATCCATCATCTCAATCCATCTCTGTATAAACTGTATGCGACTTTCCACTACCTCATGGTAGGAAAATAGGATATTGTAATGTTTGCTTAAGTCTATTTCAACAGAAGCTCAATACACTAAAATTCAGCGTTAAGAAAGAATTATCACTTCAAAACTCAACAGGTATTTACAATTAGTATTTGCTTTTCCTGGTTTGTTTTTTTTTATAAGTCTTTAGCAATGGATAATAGAAAGAAAACCAAGTAGAAAACCAAGTCTAACAGGCACTGTGTTTTACACTTCAATGTCAAGAAGAAAAAAAAGACTAATTTAACTCCTCTAAAAACCTACAGACTACTTCAAAAGGAGATAAGCCAAAAAAGTTAATGTCAAAAATCATCTCTTTGAGTCACTACAACGCTCTGAAAGGCACATTTGATTTTCTTCCTCACATCAAAACCAGAAAACCATAGGTATACCTGCACCTGATGATCGGTTCTGAGACTGCGGCCTCCCACTGGGTGAAGAAGGTTCCTTCATACGATCAATGACACTGTCAGAGAGCTGCAAAACATAACCCAAAACAGAGTCAGGCTGCATCTGCTCCTTGATCCTCATTCCCCTTCTCTTTCCCCCCACAAAATGAAGTACAACTTCAAAAGGAGCACATAAAGCTCCAGAACTACGTATGACAGATGCTAAAATTCTATGCACAATGCAAAATAAACTATTTCACTTCATTTGCAGAGTGACCAGCACCTCTGAGTGCAAACAGTTTCACTGAACAAGATGATTTTGGCTCTCACAGAACACAAGAAACTGATACAACAGAACATAGGACACAAGGAACAGTAAAGGCAATGGGCACCTTTGACACGATGCTGGTAATGATTCAGCCTTTTGCCTGTCACAGTGATTCTGCTGACAGTTAAACCTCACACTGTGCAGTTGCATTTAACCCTGGAGGAACTTCACCCTGATAAAGCCCTCAAAAACCTTTTACAACACAAGTGGTCACAGCAAGTCACTATGTCCATTCTCATGTTGCCACATGCATGCACAAATGCACTGCCCAAAACTAAGCAGAATCAGAGTAAGAGCAATGTCCAGTTTCATATGCGTTGTAGTTCATGGGTAAAATTAACAGAAGGTAAAGAAATAACAACATGAAGGCTTCTGTTTTCCAACTCAGAACTTGCTGTTGGTTTCCCCCAGCACCAACTCTACCAAAATACCCTTTTATTGCCCATGAGAATTAATTTTAATGAGGAAATTCTTTATTAAACCTACAGCATGATGCCCCTCACTGGCAGAAATCCGTGTGACTATTGGGCTACAACCTCCCATCTAACACAGCCTAAATGCACAAGTGCAAATGTTCTTCAGTGTAAGCTTTCTTAACCCAACCCTTAAAACTCTCAAGTTAACTTCACAGCTAGTTTTAAGCATGTAAACAGTTGTGTACATCCCACTTTTGGCTGCTTTATTGATTAACAGTAGTTATTTAAAGCAGCTACATGAGCCTAGTATACATGATGTCATTCAGGTTTTACTCAAGGGATAGCTTACAAGAATTCCCAGAGTCCTTCCCAGTATATGTCAGAGTAGCTGAACTGTGCTGTGAGCACTGATATTCCTGTCACCTATTAGCCCAAGAGCATTAAATGACCAGAACAAATCTTAGGATACTGAAAGAGGCAGCAGTGACCATTCTGCAACACTACTCTCTACAAACAGCAATCAAAGGTAACTTATTATCACTGCTGGTATGAATTACAGTGCCTTTCATTGAAAAGCTTCCAAGCTGCAAGACTGAGTGTGCCACAAGCTGCCTCCTGGTATTGACAGATCCTTGGGTGACATGGGTTAGTGGGAGGTGTCCCTGCCCATGGCAGGGGGGTTGGAACTGGATGATCTTAAGGTCTTTTCCAACCCTAACTATTCTATGGTTCTATGATATTGTAGGCACAGCATCCCATAAACAGATAAAAGATGGGAATGCTCCTGCAGGTACACAGGAAGTGGCTACACGGCGTGTCCCAGAGCAGAATATGGGAGAGGGAGGAGCTGTCACATGTAGAGGTCAGGGAAAGACAAAATAAGGTCTTTCAGTTACACATGCCTCCTGTAACCGTCTGCCGCCCGTCTTCGGTAACGCGGCTGCGGACAAGGCTCTCCTACCGCAGCTCCCTAAGCACAGTGGGCTTTTTGCCATGACAGACGCCCCGAGAGTGCCCCTGAGCGCTTCGGCTGCCCTAAAACACCCAACCCAAGAGGCGGTCAGGAGTGGAAGTCCCTGCGGGAGAGGGAATGGAAACAGGGGAAGGGAACCGCGAGGTGTGAAGGGACGAGGCTGCAGGTACAGGAGCCAGCAGCGCTGAAGCGGCAAGAACCAAGAGAGGGACCAAGGAGGCCGAGCTCGGGGGCCGGGGGAACCAGGCCCCGAGTTCCCCTTGAGAGCCCCTGCCCGGGGGAGCCCCGCTCTCACCCTCACGCCCTTCACCACCGTGATGTTCTCATTCTCATCCGCCTCGAAGGTGACGCGCCGGGTGCTGCTCCCACTGCCGCCCATCTTCGCCCGGCGACACCAGGCCGCGGACACGGGCGGCCCCAAGGAGACTCACCGTCCCCGCTGCCAGGATACCCACCAACAACACCAACCCTTATTGGTCCGAAGCTCGCCTCGCCCCACCCTCCCCCCGAAGAAGGCTGCTTTCTATTGGCTGAAGGGCTGTAGCCATGGAAACCGAGCACCCCCGCTGAAGAGCGCCGAGGTCCCCGAAAGGGAGCGGAAACTTTTTCGCGTGAACTTGACGCGAGTTCGGACTACAACTCCCATGATGCTTCGCGGCAGGGGGCGGGGTTGGGCGGCTGCTCACCCGCGCGAAGACCTCTGGGTACTGTAGTCCTCGCCTCGTGATCCGTCCGAGGCACAGCCCCGCTTTGAAGCGGCTTTTGAGTTCCTCTGCCCTGCTCTGCGGGTCCCGCTGAGCTCCTGCCCTGTCTCAGTGGGGTCAATGGCACCGTGTGGGGTGAGTGCCCCAGGTTTCTGCTGGAGCTCAAGGGCCTCAGCTGTGCCTCATAGGATCCCAGACTGGTTTGGGTAGGAAGGGACCTTAAAGCTCATCCAGTTCCAACCCGTTCCACGGGCAGGGACACCTTCCACTAGAGCAGCTTGCTCCAAGCCCTGTCAAACCTGGCCTTGAATGCTTTTCCACACAGAGTGTAAAGTTCCCATTAGCATAGCCACTTAGGGCATGTAATTTTATTTCCAAGAGATATATAATGTTAATAACATATAATACATTTTCTTTTCAGGCTATAGCATCAATTGCATCTGGATCTGGCTGTTCTGTGAGTCAAATCCTCGCTGCAGATCCCATGGCCTGTCTCAATGATTCTATGATTCTATAAGTGCGTGCTGGAAAAATGTCTGAAAGCAGAAAAAGGTGTTCTTTAGTGTATAATGTTAGGAAAAAGGATTGCATTCCGGATGCCAGTGGTGTCAGGCACATCTCTGAATTTCTCTAGTCTAAGAATAAGGCTAGAAATATCTTTATACACCTGGAATATTGAATATTATTGCTCAACACCTGCCTGACAGGAGGATGGAGCCAGGAGGGGCTGGGCTCTGCTCCCAAGGAACAAGGGATGGGACAAGAGGAAACGGCTTCAAGCTGCACCAGGGCAGGTTTAGATGGAGCTGAGGAACAATTCCTGCCCCAGAGGGTGCTCAGGCATTGGAACAGGCTGCCCAGGGCAGGGCTGCAGTCACCGTCCCTGCAAGTGTTCACACAGCGTGGAGATGAGGCCTCAGTGCCATGGGTTAGGGGTGGCCTTGGCAGTGCCTGGAAAGGTTGGACTGGATGAGCTTAAAGGGCTTTTCCAACC
The DNA here is from genome assembly GCF_033783945.1 of Neopsephotus bourkii. Taxonomy (NCBI): domain Eukaryota; kingdom Metazoa; phylum Chordata; class Aves; order Psittaciformes; family Psittacidae; genus Neopsephotus; species Neopsephotus bourkii. The sequence goes on from NW_026900790.1 coordinate 755,606, forward strand.
TGGCTGATTCCATGATTCAATGAATACATGCTGTTCTGTCTCTCCTACCATCTGGCCTCTTTACACAATGAAGCTGCAGTCTCTTGGTGGGACTTCTTACACTAGCAACACACAACTAATAGTAACCATGATAAGTGGGAAAATCTTTTCTTCCCTCGCCTTCCAAGTCCTTCATCTGCTTGGCTCAAGGAAGGATGGCCTATTTGTACTGAAGTGACACCGCATCCTTCCACTCCCCTTGCAAGAACTGTGTCCCAAAGTGCTTACACAATGACCCCAACAGATTATTGCAGCCTGTGTCAACTGACGTATTTCATCTCTCTGAATCGATGCAAACATCATGTTGGTAGCATCAACAGAACTGCTCATATGTCCTTGATGTATTTTCAAGCCTTTTTTATTTGAATGTAAAGTGTCTATCAGCCAACATTTCGGCAGTATCTGCCTTCCTTGGGGCTTAAGATACTGCTGAAGCATTGGCTGATAGCCACTTTACTACCAAATAAAAATTGCTTGAAAATATATCAAGGACACAGGAGCTGTTCTCTTGAGGTATGTGACGTGATGTTTATGCCTGTATTTATAGATGTTAAACTGGTTTCTATGAGGGAGCACTATTAAGAACTCAACATCCTGGTAACAGTATGTTTTTAAGGGAATAAATGGGCTGTGCATCTATCTGTCTTGATACTGTGCGAGCATCACAGACTGAGCGCACTGAATTTCTTTTCTCCACTGGGAATGGTTTTAGGGGGTCAAATTGTGTTTGTTCACTTAGTACCTGTTGTGGAAATGCACATCTCCAAATCAGAAGCAGCTTTTGTAATGTATTTGCCCTCTGTTGAGAGGGTTCTGAGAAAATGCTCGTCTTGCTCAACAGAAAGATTTATATTTAGGAGTGAAGATTTTCACAACTGCTATTTTCTACCAAGGGTTTTTATGATTGTTTTGTATGATTTGAAATTACAGAACACTCTTAACTTATGCATGGGTTTTAGGAGGGGAAAAAGAACAAATGGGCAGAATTGCTTTGGGTCATTTTGTTGTGTCTGCAAGGTTCATTCACTGTAGAAAGAGCAGGGCTGAGGTACCCCAGAATTTATGGCTCACTTATAATAGGTGGGAATGAAAGACTGTTTGCTGCAGGCCAGAGCTATCTATCTGTCAGAAGTTTTTTCTCTGTGGACTGTCAAACCTATCTGAGAGCTCTTTCAAGGACATGGCTCAATGAAAAAAGGATTAGAAGTTAATGTTAGAAAAGGCTACAACAAATTTGCAGTTAAGAATCATTTGGTAACGACTGGCAAATAAACTCATGTCTGGTTCACAGCTCTCACCAGCGATTTGAAAATGGAAAAAGGAGTTGTTCTGTGCATAACTTCAGGCAATTTGTATGTTCACATAAATAATACTCTTGTATTAAGAGCAGTGTCTGTCAGTGGGGCACTCAGAGTTGACTATGCTATGTGGCATAGAAAAACCCAACTTTGATTAAACTGACTAATGCAGCAGCAGTAATCAAAACATCAAACCAGAGCTTAGCATAGAATGATTTGTTACTACTCAGTAGTGTTAATCAGTCTACTGGAGTCCTGTGTAACCAAGCCAGGCACTTTTGATATGCACATTACCTCAAACACCTATGTCCCAGTCAGAGGAACACAGAGATGCAGATGTTGAAGTGACATGCCCAAGGTCATTCAGTGCCCAAGCACCAGGACGTTGGTCTTCTCTATCAGTTCTCTTCAGTGGTTGCTAGAGAGTACTTTTCTACCCAACAAAAAGACAAAGCAAGAGCAGAATGACAAATAAAAACAGCAATCAATACAAACCTATTAACTGCTTCTGATTCTCGTTTGCTCTGAACCCATTTCTGACTTGTGTAAGCAGAAAATCCATCTCAAACTGCTAAACTTCAGGTATTTCATTGTGTATCTGAAAGACAAGCAGTATCTTCTTAGGTTAAAAACATTCACTTCCTGTGCTGCTGTGTACTTCTCCACATACCCCACACAGTTTTCCAGCCAGATTATAAATGCTTGATCCTTTGTTAAGAAGTGCTCTTATCCAATGTCCTTGACTGGATATATTCCTTTGTGGTAAAAATGCTTCTTGAATCACATAATACTCAAATTGTTTGCTATAAAGTGTAGCCAAAGTAGTGGAAGACAGCATCACCAGACATTCGCAAACAGCTAAAGCCTAATGAGCCCAGGAACAAGTTACTGCTACATTTCAGATTCTTGTCTCAAGACTTAACAAATGCCATGAAAACCCTTGATAGGTGAGGTGACATATAAAGGCTCATTGCACACATGCTGTGAGCTCTTATTCTGTGGAGGATCATCGTGCTCGGTCACTGCCACAGTGAGTGTGTTGTTCTATATGACTTTACCTGGTTATCCTTTGATGGTCATCTGAGCCTTAGAAATGTTCAGCATGGAAAGACTTTGCTATAACAGTCGTTGTTCATAAGAAGAAACCTAGGTACTATCAAAGTCTGCAAGTTCCCAAATTCTGGAAATTACTCTTTCTGTAGTATGTAACAGTCCACAATGCTTTCTGCCATAAGAATTCATGAATAAATAATGTATCCTCAGTGTTTCATACAATCCAAGACCGGTTTGGGTTGGAAGGGACCTTGAAGCTCATCTGGTCCAATCCCCTGCCATGGGCAGGGACACCTTCCACTAGAGCAGCTTGCTCCAAGCCCCTGTGTCCAACCTGGCCTTGAGCACTGCCATGGATGGGGCAGCCACAGCTTCTCTGGGCACCCTGTGCCAGTGCCTCAGCACCCTCACAGGGAAGAGCTTCTGCCTAAGAGCTTGTCTCAATCTCCATCATATGGCTCTGTCTCTGACACCAACTAGAAATCCAGCCTCACTCCTGCAGTGAATATGATGAGTTGAACTCACCTCTTTTTATTTTGCTCAAAAAAAAAAGGATAATAATTCATTGTTATTCATCGAACAGGTTGTTAACCCTCATGTCTCTGGTAATCAAGCCATGAAGATATGACTCTACCTATGGTATCAGCTGGTAGCTGTTGCCACCAAGGTACTACTGAGTACATGGCAACATTAAGCAGACTCTCGTCTTGAACTAATGAGAATGAAACACTGACTGAAAAGTGCAACTATCGAAGCATTGATTCTGAAATGAGCGATGAACCTCCACCTTCTGCAGGAGCTGAATTGGCCTGGAAAGGGAAAGTATCTACTCTATAAATAGCCACGCTTTTAAGTATGTTTGCAAAGCTCATTTAGAGGAATTAGATAGCTTAGCTTAATTTGCCCTGCACAATAACAGCTACTGAAACTTAGCACCAACAGAAGCAGGATTTAGCATACCGAGTGCTAAAGGAGTGCTAGGACTGCATCCCCAGCACAAATACAGGCTGAGGGAGACTGGAGCAGCCCTGAGGAGAAGGACTTGGCATTGTTGGTCCATGAGAAGCTCCCCATGACCCAACTTCAGTGTGTGCTTGAGCCCAGAACCCCCCCGTGTGCTGGGCTGCACCCCCAGAGCGTGAGCAGCAGCTCAGGGAGGGGATCCTGCCCCTCTGCTGTGCTCTGGGGAGACCCCTCCTGCAGCCCTGATCCAGCTCTGGGGCAGCAGCACAAGAGGGACGTGGAGCTGTTGGAGCGAGTGCAGAGGAGGCCATGGAGATGCTGCGAGGGCTGGAGCAGCTCTGCTCTGGAGCCAGGCTGAGAGAGCTAGGCTGGGGCAGCCTGGAGAAGAGAAGGCTCCTGAAGGGGAGACCTTAGAGCAGCTCCAGTGCCTAAAGGGGCTGCAGGAAAGCTGGAGAGGGGCTTGGGACAAGGGCCTGTAGGGACAGGCCAAGGGGAATGGCTTGAACCTGCCAGAGGGGAGACTGAGATGAGCTCTTAGGCAGAAGCTCTTCCCTGTGAGGGTGCTGAGGCACTGGCACAGGGTGCCCAGAGAAGCTGTGGCTGCCCCATCCCTGGCAGTGTTCAAGGCCAGGTTGGACACAGGGGCTTGGAGCAAGCTGCTCTAGTGGAAGGTGTCCCTGCCCATGGCAGGGATTGGAGCTGGAGGAGCTTTATGGATCCTTCCAACCCAAAGCACTCTGTGACTCTATGTGTGCTGTCTGAAGACTACCAGTGCTTCCTTGAGATTGCTTTTAGAGTTTCTGGGATAATTTATTAGTCTTTATTTCTCTATTGGCTACAGGGCACTGTACATAGGCTTATGAGTACACATATCACCCCAGGGATACCTGCCCTTTCCATGGAGCACAGCCTGGATTCCATACCTAGCAGCACTAGCCACAGGAAGCTGATGCAAAGCTCATTTGATGTGGATGATGCAGTTCAGGACCCTCCAATTTACCTATGGACTGCAAAGTGTATTATATTAATATCATGTCACATTAATATGTGAATATTTATGTTGATATGCTTTTATCTGACTGGCGTGGTTCACATCAGTACCAAGGGAGCTGCAGGATTCGTAGCCAGCATGACTGTCATCTCTAAGACCAGCTTTGATTCATGGTCTCATTTCCTGGTTTTCCTCCCACTGCTCACAACCCTTCATTTTTTACCTTCTCCACAGCCCATTTATTGAAGGAAGAGTTAGAAAACATTTTAAAATATATTCCAGTTTATAATGTCTGAATCCCAAAGCTTTGGGACTATACAGATTCTTTCCCAAACCCTTCTTATCTGGGTCATCTGTTCAGCTGCTGAACTTTACTGACGGAATGACTAAAGAAGAAGCAGCTGATTTGATCAATTCCAGGCTATAACTCTGTGAATAATCCTGAAATTCCCAAGCACTGCAAAAAGAAAGGAAAGCACAAAGACACAGCACGAATAAATAGTTTCTTGGCATTCTCTATACACTGATGTATGAAGCTGAAAAGCAGAAGTGTCATGATGCTAAGCACTGATACAGCAAAAGGAAAGAGTAAGGTTGGGCACAAGGCCCTTGGCCATGGGACACTTGTGACAACAGGGACACCCAGCTCAGGGCACAGTGCCCAGAGATGTCCTGAGCCTTTGCAGTGTCAGGTCAATGAAGTGCCCATGGTCTTCTGCTACTGATGGCAAAAATCATGTTAACTGGGCTATAGTATAGATGTGACAAGGTCACAAGATGTAAAATTAGAGTAGCAAAAATACTCGGAAGAAACAAATGTGTTTGGACATACAGATCACTCCTCAAATCTGGCAAAGCAAAGGGCAGAACCTCACTTCAATTCCTACAAGCCTTTTGAAAACAAAGAACGAAAATAGAGTTTTATGGTGGTTTTAACAAATTAAGAAGCTCCTGGTGATGCAGAGCAAAGAAGAAAGCGTTTTGTCTCCAGGACTTGTCTCTTTAATACACAGAATAGTCTAAGGGAGTGCAAAAATGAATTAGTTAGAAGAAGTTTACAACAGTGTCAGATTGTACTAGATGCCACAAAGAGATCCATGGATTCAGGTGATCACTGAAGACAGGGGGCTGTCTGTCAGAGGTGGTCTTCTGTGCCTGCCTTCCTTGCAGCAGCCATTGTAAATACAGTGGCAGGGACTGCAGCACATAGCTGGGCTCCAGCTGCTTCAGTACAAAAGCAAAAGGATTTAGTATTTAACATCAATGTCAGCTGAAATGTTTTATGACCTTCAATGGGCCTCTGCCCCCTGTGGAGTTATTCATCAGAAAACTTGCCTGGGCTGTAGCATCATCTTGGGCACATTCAAGTGCTTCCTGCAGAGAGCATCAAGGACTCGGGGACTCAGCATTGATAGTCTCTCTGGCCTCGCTCCACTGGTGCCTGAGTCACAAGGGCTGGGAGCTGCATTTGCAGAAGCAGGTTTTTGATCATTATCTATCCTTCCTGCTCCATCTAAAGAAAGAGAGGGATTTGAAGTCATCTCAGTTAATATCCACTTCTCCTTCCACCGCATCATTAAACACCTCCCCTCTTCCCTCATTTCTGGGGGAGACGAAATGTACAATTCCTCCCTGGAAAACTCTTACCTGGTATTTCTGTTTATTATTTGTGCTTCCTCAACACCGGGGACGTCCAGTGGTCAGAGTGGGCAAATGGGAAACAGCAGCATGGTTGTGGTGAGCTTCATAGAAGCATGCAAGAGGATAAACTTGAGCACTGCCAGGGACAGGGCAGCCACAGCTTCTCTGGGCACCCTGTGCCAGCACCTCAGCACCCTCACAGGGAAGAGCTTCTGCCTAAGAGCTCAGCTCAGTCTCCCCTCGGGAAGGTTCAATCCATTCCCCTTGGCCTGTCCCTACAGGCCCTTGTAGAAAGATCCTTCTACTTCCATACTCCTGTTGTCCCGAATCCCATCCCCAGTCACTCCAGCAGACACGAGAGGAATCACCACATATTGGAACATAGAATCATAGAATAGTTAGGGTTGGAAAGGACCTTAAGATCATCAAGTTCCAACCCCCCTGCCATGGGCAGGGACACCTCTCTCTAAACCATATCACCCAAGGCCTCGTCCAACCTGGCCTTGAACACTGCCAGGGATGGAACATTCACAACCTCCCTGGGCAACCCATTCCAGTGCCTCACCACCCTAACAGGAAAGAATTGCTTCCTTATATCCAATCTAAACTTCCCTTGTTTAAGTTTTAACCCATTACCCCTTGTCCTGTCACTACAGTCCCTAATGAAGAGCCCCTCTCCAGCATCTCTATAGGCCCCCTTCAGATACTGGAAGGCTGCTATGAGGTCTCCACGCAGCCTTCTCTTCTCCAGGCTGAACATCACCTCCACTGTCACTAAAAGGAACTTTTCTCTTGCTATAATACATCTTGTCCAGCATGTCCAACATAGTGTGAAGCAGTGTTCTCATAAGCTACATAGGAAGCTTAAAAATGGTGTAGGATGCATGCAAAACTCTTCAGAGTTAGAAGGTCATTACTGGTAGCTTGCTATTCAAAAGAAAAAGCAATACTCAGCAGCCCTGGATCTCCACTTCATTGAAACCCTTTCTAGGGTCATTTCCACAGGGAAATTCATGCCATGTGAGCTAGTCTCAGTCTTGAGGCTGATCTTGGGGATAAAGATAAACCTTTGGTTACGTCCCACGGCTTAACCAAACGAGTAGTAGTGAGGTTGGTTCTTTACATGGTTTCCCCAGGGAGACCATCGTTCTTTGCTAGAAATGTGCCTGTATTGCTTGTATCTCATTACAGTTGCTTGTAACAAGATACAGTCTGCAGGAAACCCCCTGCAGACTGTACATCCTGAACATCCAGGGTGTTCCATTTGCACTGTTTTCTTTTGCAACAGTACATTTCCAGAGAGGCTGCCAGCTAAGTTACTAAAGTGCCATAATGATTAAACATGAGATTAAACAATTCTGGAGAACAGCAACTACTTTGAGGAGGTGATTGTACCTCTGAATCCAGCGTGAGTGACATCAGTAATGGTCCCCAAATGAAGAAGTGTTCCAGAGGTAGATGCAGTGCAGATCAGAGCCCTAGAAATGATTCAGTGGTGAAAATGAAGCTTGACAATGAGTCAGAAAGTTCAGCGTTTCCATCTTGACATAAAGATGACTGAAGGGTTGTTTGACAATAGTGCTTAAGCACTTACACAAAGAGAAAACAGTGGAGCTTTTCAGTCTAATAGAGAGTGGTGTAACAGAGGATGGGTGTTAAAAGAAGAGAAATCACGTTTAAAAGACACCAGCAAAGCACTGGGACATCCCTATAGGGATTATCTGGAGGGACTCTTCATTAGGAACTGTAGTGATAGGACAAGGGGTAATGGGTTAAAACTGAAACAGGGGAAGTTTAGATTGGATATAAGGAGGAAATTCTTTCCTGTTAGGGTGGTGAGGCACTGGAATGGGTTGCCCAGGGAGGTTGTGAATGCTCCATCCCTGGCAGTGTTCAAGGCCAGGTTGAACAGAGCCTTGGGTGACATGGTTTAGAGTGAGGTGTCCCTGCCCATGTCAGGGGGTTTGGAACTTGATGATCTTAAGGTCCTTTCCAACCCCAACTATTCTATGATTCTATGAAACCCAAGGGGAAAGGTAAATCCTTTGTGTCCTGCCTGGGTGCCAGCCACAGGGGCTCCTTCAGACAGGCAGAAGTTATTGGGAAGTGACTGAAAATCCATGGCAGGAGGTCCAAGTAGGTTATCTGATGACTTCCATCAGTGTTAAAAACCCATACCTGTAGCTGCCCAGGACTTCATCATCACCAACTGATCTACATGTTACGGGTACATGGAAGATCAAGACAAAGAACAGGCTCTTGCACTGCTTGGAAAGGTCAGGTATCTGCTCAGATATCATTGGGGGAATCCTATGGAAACAACAGGGTGTGATAAGGGGGACTGTGCTATCCTATTGTTTCCATTAAACACCTCAGGCAGTCCATGCTGAAACTGTGATTCCCAGAAATGCAAATACAAGCTGGCCAAGCCTCAGGTGCCTCAAAGCAACCCGTCACACCAATTCCTGTCAAGTAGTATTCCTTCCACCAGAGGCCAGAGCACTCATCGTGCCGATATGGTATGCCTGGTCTCTTGCTGGGTTTGACTCAATCTGAGAATGCTTACATATTGGCCCTTCTATGAGGCTCTTAACATAGGAAAAGAGGATAATGAAAGATCATGGGAATGAAAGTGGAGGAAAACTTTGATAGTCCCTTTCTTTGGCATGACCTCGAAAAGGGCCGCTTGCCTTTGCTGGGTGTGCTATTTCCTACATCAACAGATGCAGCCACATGCAGAAAGTTAAGCACATGCCTGAATTATTTCCCTAATCAGGTTCTTAAGATACATTAAACCAACTTAAAGTGAATGTTTCTGGACATGGTAGCTCTTGTGGTCATATCCTGGGGAATGCTTGATCGTACCATGTTCCTGCAGATGTTTGTGCTTCTTTGGGAAACGTTTTGTATCTCTCATGTACCACTCACACACCCCAGTGGTGTCCAGTTTGCATGGTGAGGTCTCCATCATTCTTATTCTTCTCATTTGCTCTTTTCCTTTCTGGAACAAAACATGCAGGCAACTGTTTGCATGTGCAACGGAGACAATCACAGCAAATACAGAGCACTGTTATGTGCCAGGATGGACAGGAGTGGTTGAGCCCTCTGTGAAATTGCAGACTGATTAATTATACATGACCCAAGCAGATTATTTACTCAGTGAGAGGCTAACGCAGGTGCTTTTGTTCTTGTTTTGAGTGTTGCTTGCTAATCTGTTTGATTTGGCAGCTTGTAAATAACTGGTTAATAAAATTTGGGGATGCTAAACCTGAGTGGTGAGGAAAGGGCAGCCAATACTCACAGCAAAGGGCAGGGAAAGAGCAAGATCTTTTTTCAGCAATCGAAATAGGGAATAGATAACAGGGCAGGGAGAGGGAAAAAAATGGTGATCCAAAACACAGGTTGTATTTTGAAACGGCTTTAATTTGCATTGAGAAATAGATCCATGTAGCACACTGAGCTTAAATATCCTTTTGTTCACTGCTCACAAAGACATTTGAAAAGTGAAGCACCATTATCCCTGTTTTATGTATAGAAAAAGTGAGGCACAGAGCAGGAGAGTGTATGCTCAGCATCACACTATGCACTCATAGCAGAGCTGAGGTCCTCAGCATTTGCACTGTGGGGAGATGCACCTTGTGGTGCATCCTGAACATCTAGCCTCATGTCCATCGTCATCCTGTCTCTACACCACACTTTTGATTCCAGCTCCATCGTGTCTTAATCTCCCACCCTAAAGGGGACCGCAACTGGAGGTCCATCACAGAGCTCACCTGCCTTGGAGTGAAGGCACAACTGATGTTTAAGCCTGCGTTCTGTAGGCTGAGCATTGCCCTCCTTCCATTACAAATGAGGACCCTGGGGCTGAAATGAAGAGCATGAACAAGGACCTATCTTCTGCCAATTCACTTCTTTCCTAGGAAAAACCAAAAGCAAAGTTTGCATTGAAACACCATCACACAAAGGGGGGATGTCACATTGTCAAGCCCTTAAAAGTTCAGAGTGTTGGCGAGCTCCCAGCTCATTTGCTGTGCATATGCATGATGGTGCAATGTTAATGACATGATTCCGTAGTGGTTCTTCCTGCAGGACACCTACCTTCAGTGCACGGAATAATGGTGTTCCTCTAATGAGCACCTATGTGATGTTTTGTTTTCACATCGTGGTTCCGTGTGTGGCCCCATGCTTCATTTTCCGCACACTATTCAAACCCAGCTTTAAAGGCAGTGATTAGTGCTCACAAGGACTTCTCCATGGCAACAATCAATCTGGCATTCCCTAATTTTCAAGTGCTTTACTTTGCAGCATTAACAGTGTTTTCTGTTTAAAAAGATGTGCAGTGTCCTACGCTTTTAAAGCAGGGGTTTAGTCCTGGCTGGAAAGCTTAAATTTGTCTTATCTCCCTTGATTTCAGAGGTTGCTGAGGAAGTAGGAGCAGGAGACTCTCTACTCCATATGATGTGGTTCCTGTGATGATAGGAACGTTTTTTGTCCAATATTTCTATTTAGGGTTAGTAAATAAATGATTACATACAACAGAGAGGCAGGAGCTGACGCATATTGGAGTGTTTGACACTGCAGAAGAAGGAAGCAGGAGGTACATTCAGACCTGAGTGGGAACAGTAAGAAGCAATTGTCTTTTCAATCATGAAGCCCGTGCCCAGCAGCGTCCTCAGTCAGTCCAGTATGTAAATCTAGTTTCTGTTTTCATTACTTAGAGGTACCCATCAACAGATGGCGTTGAGAAACACTCATCATTTTGGCTAATAGAGTTACTGTTGCCAACTGCCCTGACCTCCAAGCAGTGATTAGATATATTATTATCAATAAATAATACCTAATAATGATACAAACAGTCCAAACCTTCAAGTGCTTAGTCCTAAGCAACTCCCACACTCTTTGTGCTTGTATCTCTAGATGACTAAATGTTTCAATGCACCGAGCCAAATCCTTCTTTCTGATCTGTGTTACCAGTCATTATTTCCTTGAATACAGCTCCTGTGGCATCCTCCAGATGAGCTCCCACCAATGGGAATTCCATATGGCCATTAGAAACAGAACTTGCTCATGCAGGACTCAGCCATAGAAGCTTTAATCACAACTTCCATTAAATTCCCAGAGCAGAAGAGCCAAAAACTCTTGCTGACTTTATGTGTACTTATCCAGATGGTCCCTTCCAGTTCCACAGAATTCATTAGGAAGGAAAAGTGAATTCCCATCTTCTGTAGGTGTTGGAATAACCTTCTGGCCAAGGCTGGAAGGCAGGCCAGTGATTGCTACCTGAATGTGTGCACTGTAAGGCTCACAGCAGACAAGTTCCCTGTACTACTGACTGTTTGGAAGCAGTACCCAGTACATGGAGAAAGCAGCAGAAGGTGGGAGAGGATCCAACTTAAGGCCAGTCTAAAAAGGAAGGAGGATAATCCTGAAAGTCACAGTTCTGTAGCAGCAATGCCTACACCCGGTGAAGAACACCGGGAGAAACCAAATGCAATCAGTGTTATCCTGGAGGATCAGCCACATGAAGGGGAGCTGTATGAGGCTGGAATGACAGCTGAGGTACAAGAGCATCATTAAGCAAATCGTATTCCAGGGCAAAGTATTCTGTGATTCCAAGTGGAGAGACAGAGCTACAGAAAGTTGTAAATGACTTGTGAGGCTGCAGAGCTTGGAACAGACAGGGAGCATCCCCACACAGTGCACCAGGGAATATTGTCCCTCTCTCAATGGAAGCAGCATAGTGTGAACTGTATCATGTTTAGCACATGCAACATCTTTAGGCAAATGCTTAAATAAATAGCTGCTTGCTGTGAAATTCCTGGATTCCTCTTAGTGCCCAGGTGGGATGTAGCACCATTCCCTATAGTAGTGCTTCTACTTCTATCCAGGCTTTGATCATACAGACCAATTCCATCAGCAGTTTTGCCAGGGAAAGGACTGATGATTTAAAAACTTGGCCCAAAACTTGCGAGCAGAAGTGGCAGTGAACATTAGTCACTGTAGCAAACTAATTGGTTTTCCATATGGCATTTTCAATGGAGTGTGGAAGATTCACAAGTGAAATAATAATTACAAATGAGGAATACTTTGGGAAGAAGGGAAGTGTTTTTCTCCCTGTGCATCACTTAAAGGGATTTCTAATTAAGTCAATACTTGATTATGCTGGAGATGACGTTGGCCGCTACATTGTGATTTGTTGGGGTTTGATCTCAGGGAACAGTCGTTCCCAAGGGCAAGCCTGGGGTGCTGCTGAGATGTGAGAGAAGGGAGAAAGGTGTTTAATTCCCTTTGCAAAATCAGGTGGAGAACATTTTCCTAATAGTACTGTTGCCTGTAATGGAAGTTTTTGCTCAGCAAGATGAGGGCCTGATATTACTGATTAAGCCAAGTCAAAGACAGATGCTTTAAGATATCCTTGGATCTGTACCCTGATAAAGGCAAAGCCAACTCAGAGCTGGAAATTATGCTCTAAGGCAAAATGAAAGTGGCTTCATGAGACCTCAGCCCTAATAGAAACCCAGAGCACCTTATTCTCCTTCCAAACTACTGATATGAAGGGAAAAACAAGACGAAACATATAGTGTAAATGGAGTCAAGAATTTGTTAGTGCAATTGGTGTTTTGAAAGCCTAATATTCCAAAATACCTAACTAATGTTTTTAAAGTATTATCAGTAATGCAATACAGTATCTATCTGTATGTATTTGTCTATCTATCTATCTACCTATGATATATAAAATTTAATAAAAAAAAAAAGCCTTCCTAGACTCTACCTGTTTCCTCTGGTGTGATGCTCATCCTGCCATCCCTCTGCATCTCAGGGGGTGACAGGATCAGTCTCCTGCAGCCACAACCAAGGGGTCCTGCTTGGGAGGAGTGTGATGTCCATGGTGGGGTATCTTCCTCCCCTTCTCCCTGGTCCCCAGCACCAGTGACAGTGTTGCCCAGAGCCCAGCCCGGGCACACAAATGGTTGGTGTTTGCTGGGCAAAGCCTGCCTGGGGTGGCACCCCTTGGCCATGCCAAGTGTCCCCAGCCCTGAGCTCACGGGGACACTTGTGACCACAGGCACACCCAGCTCAAGGGATGCTGAGCCCAAAAACCTTCCTAAGTCCTTGTGGTGCTGCGTGAGGACAATACCTGTGGCCTTCTCCTAGTGATGGCCAAAATCCCAGTTACCAGGTCACAGTTCAGCCCAGACTCTAAAGCACTGGGAGCTTTGGATCTGGAGACTCAGGTTTAAAATACAAAATGTAAAGTTTGAGGAAGATCTAAAGTCTGTTTCAGGTCTTGGTTCACCTTTTCATCTTGACTTGCAAGGATGTCTTTCCTGCGGTGAGATACATAGAGATCTTTTGCATGTAAATAGGAAGAACTATCACAGAACCATAGACTCATAGAATCCCAGCCTGGTTTGGGTTCGAAGGGACCTTAAAGCTCCTCCAGTTCCGACCCCTGCCATGGGCAGGGACACCTTCCACTAGAGCAGCTTGCTCCAAGCCCCTGTGTCCAACCTGGCCTTTGTTCATACTCCTTTGTAACCAGTGTATTCAACAAGTTGTCACTCAACCATTCTTTTCCTGTCTCACAGAGCAATCTGAGGACAGTCCTTTCTGAATTTCACCACCAGTCACAGGGAACATGAAGAAGTGGATGGTGCTGCACCCACAGACTTGTAGAGAGCTTTAGATCGTATGACTGCATTTTGGTTGGTAGTGCAGGTGCTGGTTGTACTTTCATTTCTTTTATGCAAGCTGGATCCTGTCTATTCAGGTCTTTATAAAAATTTGGATTGCAGTTCTTATCTTTTAATGGTTGTTGAGCACTGCATGGCCCAGCCCTGTGCTCTATGCCTATGTCAGAGCCCTGTCCTGAGCGCAGAACAGCCTGATGGGAGCAGAATGGGGCTGAGTTAATTAAATTACTCTCATTGGAAGACAGCTAAGGCCTGAAGCATCACATCCCATGGGGAAATGTCCACTTCTATCACATTTGCTGTGCAGGGAACTCAAAATACTTTGAAGGCAAGATTCTTCTAAAGAGCCTGCAGAGAATATAGCTCTCATTTCTCCCACTCAGCTCTTTTTGGTAGGTGCCTGAACCAGACACATGGGTTTTGTCAAGATTATCCCAGAATAGGCCACAGGCCACATTCTGCTACAGTTGAATATGGAGGGATATTTTCTTCTTGCAGATGCATCCATCTGGGGCCTATAGGGATGCTGGGGAGGGGCTCTTCATTAGGGACTGTAGTCATAGGACAAGGGGTAACGGATTCAAACTTAAACAGGGGAAGTTTAGATTGGATATAAGGAGGAAATTCTTTCCTGTTAGGGTGGTGAGGCGCTGGAATGGGCTGCCTAGGGAGGTTGTGAATGCTCCATCCCTGGCAGCTTTCAAGGCCAGGCTGGACAGAGCCTTGTGTGAGATGATTTAGTGCGAGGTGTCCCTGCCCATGGCAGAGGGGTTGGAACTTGATGATCTGAAGGTCCTTTCCAACCCTAACTATTCTATAATTCTATGATCCATTCAGTAGGAGGTATCACTGGAAGAGATAGTCCTTCCCCCCAAGATTTCCTGATGTTATTTGACTATTTGATCTTTTGCCTGGATAGGATCAATTTAAATCAGATAGTTAGGCCAGGTTGGACAGGGCTTTTTGAGCAACCTGGCCTAGTGGAAGGTGGCAGGTTGGAACTAGATGGTCTTTAAGGTCTCTTCCACCCCAAACCATTCTATGATTCTATTATGGCCCATAGCTGCCATCCCAGAAGTTCACCTCACAATTAGTAATTCACTTCTGAATTGCTGAGAGCCACCAAAACTGTAAGTAAGACAATGTGTAGCACCAGTACTGACAGCCAGGTGAAGTCCATTCCTCTTCATGATGACCTGCTTTGAGGATTCAGTTGAAAGTCATCTTTAGTCTCAGCCAGTTTGCTCAACAGCATCACAGAGTGCTTCCTTTTGATGCTTCACATAGAATCATAGATTCAGTTGGTTTGGAAAGGACCTTAAAGCTCTCCCAGTTCCAACCCCCTGCCACAGGGACACCTTCCACTAGATCAAGTTGCTCCAAGCCCCTTTTAACCTGGTCTAAATCTAACTGATTTCAGAGGTTTGATATTGGTGGGATGATGATGATACTCTTTCATTTCTTCCTTGGCACAGTTAATACTGACCATTGATGGCTAGGAGTTATCATCCTCAGCTTCTGGTGTGCAGAAGTCCACCTGTTGTGGTGTTGCTCCTCAGCGTTTTGTGAGGTCCAGAGTGGACTTGGCTACAGCTGCATCTTTCTTTGATGACAGTGAAATTGGCTGGTTTAAAAAGGTCATGAACTAGTCACAGTCAGTTACCAAGACATAATTCCACCCAAGTGTCTTAACAGAATTCCTAAAGGAAAAGGCTGGACAAGATTATGGGGCTCTCTTCACAAATGTCCCAATAAAACTAAGGCAGAAATGACTATTAATGATTTTGTATAGCTCATAGGGTTGTGCAGCAGAGACAGACCTTGGTCATTGGCAGAGGCACCATTCTGATACCAAAGACAGATGGGTTATCTTTGCTTGGATAACAAAAAAGATGTGGAGAAATGGATTGAGTGCTGTGTCTCCATGCTCCACCACAAAGACAACCAAGGAAACAGATGCCTGCAGAGAGGAACTCATTCGACCCATTGTAGACATCTGGTTTTGAGGTGTGACACACTGTCCTCTGAATGGGCCCACTGCTTTACACAGCTTATAAGGAGAACCTGGGGTGATTAGGTTGGATGTAGACATCTAATATTTGGTACCTAAGTCAGGGCAGATAAATCCTACCACGGGGTAATTATTAGCCTTGGTTGCCTTGAATCAGATGTTAGCACCAAAGCAGAACACAGGCAACACACAGGGCATTGAACAGAGCATGAGATGTTGGGGCACCTTCCCTCCTTTCATCATCTTCTCATTCACATTTTGAGGTTTCCATCAATTCCTTGTGTCTGAAACCTTGGTCTCTTACAGCTTGGGGAATATGAATAGTAATAATGGGAAGAGCTGGTGCTAAGTGTTACTAGTTCAGAGAAGGAGGGTTGAGTTCATTCTCCTTTAATACAAGTGAGGATGTGTGGTACAAGACATTGGAGATGTAAACTGTAGCCTTCTTCAGTTTGTAGCTGATAAACATGCACAGTTCCCTCTCATCTGCACAGTTCAGTTCATGGCCCAAGTATCTAAACCAAAACAACTCAGTATTAAAGTGATAAATTAGAACTATTAAATATTTCATGATGGGAGGGAAAAAGCTGCTAAAGCCATAAAATATCAGACAGAAATGGTACATTCTGAGGTTTAATATCTTATTTGAGGCTATTTCATTTTTGAGAATGTGCAGTGCTATTGCCATATAAATTTATGAACAAACTCCTGAGGCCACATTTGTTTTGTCCTTATTGTTTTTCCTTGTTTTTTGGGATTGCTGGTGATGGGGGATAAGTGACTTTGATTTTCGTATTCTGGTGTTAAACCCTCCCCATCTCCCACCTGAGTTTTGAGTTTTTAGTGGTGGGTTTTTTGGTTGATGGAGTCCCAGGGCTTCATGAAACTTGTAAAATCACAGCATAGGCCTCTAACGTGTCTATCAGAGATATTGCCAGCAAATCATTTCAATCTGCTCTCTCCCCATTCTACCTTATTAGGATTGTTCTGCACATGATGATTTGGTGAATTAAATGGCTGGAGAGCCGGTTGCTGTAGGGAGAAGGGTGAGAGACAAACAGTCCACATCAGAATACATGACTGTGAGCAGAGGAAGAAACTTTGCCCTCAGGACCCCATGAGAAACAGGCACAGACCTCAGAGCAGCTTCCAGCATCTGAAGGGGGCTACAAGGGTGCTGGAGAGGGGCTCTTCATCAGGGACTGTAGATATAGGACAAGGGGTGATGGGTTCAAACTGGAACAGGGGAAGTTCAGGTTGGGATAAGGCAGAAGCTCTTCCCTGGGAGGGTGCTGAGGTGCTGACACAGGGTGCCCAGGGAAGTGGTGAATGCTCCATCCCTGCCGGTGTTCAAGGCCAGGCTGGGCAGAGGGGCTTGGAGCAAGCTGCTCTAGTGGAAGGTGTCCCTGCCGATGGCAGGGGTTGGAACTGGATGAGCTTTAAGATCCCTTCCAACCCAAACCATTCTGTGATTCTATGATTCTATGATAGAATGAATTTACAACATCAAGATCCTCATTTAAACCACAAAAGACTCCCATCAGGTTTAGATGTCATAAAAGGATTCAGTTGTATCATTGTTCAATTGAAGTCCTCAAAGAACTTTGCCATTACTCTCTACATCCTTGAATGTTAATGCAGTGAGATAACACAGACAGCTTTATGGGTTATAGCAATTGAAATTGTGAGCTGCTGAAGACTGCCAAAATACTGCTTTGGGCATGAAATCATTGACACGTTTTGTTTTCAGCTCAGGGGAAGGTGTTGGGGTTGGTAAAAGATTTCATCTCATTATTTTGGGGAGCATGTGGAAGGACCCACCTATGAAACACTATCAATCACCTTTGAGTTTAACTCTTCACATCATCAGCGCCCAGTCACGACAGAGTATGGGAAGGGAAGATTATATCATGTAAGGAACTGGGGGTGGGGGGTTTCAGACAGATTACTTCCGCTGGAATCCAGCCAGGTCACTGCAGTTAACCCCATTACTCTTGCCAAATGCTGTGGGGTCTTTAATGGATGTAAGTGTTGAGGAGCTTGTCTTTCACATCTCATCCGATGGCCGGCGAGGGGGGAATTAGTTTACTCTCTTTAACACTGGGCTGCTGGACTGCAAGTGTCACAGAAGATATTTCCTTGCAGGCAGATGTCTGCTGCCAGTGGGAAGCTGAGAAACGCCAGTTTTAATTAAAAGCTTTATTTTCAAACACAACCCAGAGATGATGAGCGGGAAGAAGGAGTTGTCCGCCGGGAGGCTTCAGTGTGCGGCCCGGAGCAAAACAGCAGTAATTGAAAGACAAGGCCTAATTCCCCTTCTCTCAGCTGGGTCTAACCACGAGGCAGGGACATCAATCCAGCCCTTGAAGGAGGGCTGGCAGCGTCTCAGATTTGTCATTGCCTCTGTTGTCAGAGGGAAGGAAGCCAAAGGAAAGCTGTAAGATCTTCCTAGCCCTTCTCTCTAAAGCTGGCTTATGAAAAGAAAACAAGAGAGGGGCAGAGCTGTTAGAGGAGAAGGCTGAAAGCTGCCTATCTGACACACAGAATCACAGAATGGTTTGGGTTAGAAAAGACCTTAAGATCACCCAGTTCCAACCTCCCTGCCACAGGCAGGGACATCTCACCCTAGACCATGTCACCCAAGGCTCTGCTCAACCTGGCCTGGAACACTGCCAGGGATGGAGCATTCACCACTTCTCTGGGTACCCTGTGCCAGCGCCTCAGCACCCTCACAGGGAAGAACTTCTGCCTTATCTCCATTCTGAACTTTCTCTGTTACCTGCTTTTCCTCCTCCTTCCCACACATTTTACCTTGTGTCGTTCAATCCCCACTGCTGTTGTCCTATATCAAGTTCTGTACATATATTTAAATGTAATAAGATAGATTACAGGAATTGATTTCCCCCAGGGTCAGGTCGATAAGACTGTATAAGCACGGCATATACAACAGTTCAGGAAGAGCTCACTGTAGCAGATTAATTAATGCTACGAAATACGGAAGCATCCCAGTCACCGTAGCTCTCCTCAGCTCACCTGAGCTATTACCTGAGTCTCTTGCGGCACTCAACGGCGTGCTGCCGACCTAACAGTATCCACATTCCTCTTGGAGTCATCAGAGCCAGAGCTTTTGAAGATCCAAAGGTTACGTTGCCCGTGCTCCTCCAAGGAGAAATCACAGTGTGAAGTAAATAAACTTCTGAGCAGCACAGCGCTGACCTGCCTAATCTTTATTGCAGTCGAACAGGGGAAAGCAAAAACCCGCTGCAGATTCTTACTCACTTGTATTTCCCATAAATATGCAGCTTTTGGAAACAGGAGAAGAAAAATGAACATAAAAAGAGATGCTGCTTTTTCTGTATTGGAAAATATACATTGGAAAAAATATATATTTAATCTATGTGAACTAATACATTTGTATTGATGTGGACTGAGGGTTAGAAGAGGATTAGGAGATGTGTTTCCTTCCCTTCCCAGCTCTAGGAGATGCATGATTTATAATTGGAATCTAGAGGAGAGAGGAGAGAAAAGTGGGTACGTGATGCATCTCCCTTAAAACATTTCAAATTCATCTGCTCAAAAGTAAAGCTGGATATTGTGTACCTTAATCTTTATGAGCACATTCTGGTCATAGTGGGCTTGTGGAGCTGACCCAGACCTTACAGAATCATAGAATCATAGAATAGTTAGGGTTGGAAAGGACCTTAAGATCATCAAGTTCCAATCCCCTGCCATGGGCAGGGACGCCTCACACTAAACCATGGCACCCAAGGCTTCGTCCAACCTGGCCTTGAACACTTCCAGGGATGGAGCATTCACAGCTTCCTTGGGCAACCCATTCCAGTGCCTCACCACCCTAACAGGAAAGAATTTCCTCTTTATATCCAATCAAAACTTCCCCTGCTTAAGTTTGAATCCTTGTCCTATCACTATAGTCCATAATGAAGAGTCCCTCCCCAGCATCCCTATAGGCCCCCTTCAGGTAGTGGAAGCTGCAATGAGGTCTCTACACAGCTTCTCTTCTCCAGGTTGAACAGCCCCAACTTACTCAGCCTGGCTCCATAAGTGAGGTGCTCCAGTCCCTGATCATCCTCGTGGCCTCCTCTCGACTTGTTCCAACAGATCCATGTCCTTTTTATGTTATGGACACCAGAACTGCACACAATACTCCAGGTGAGGTCTCACAAGAAATGCACTGTTGAGCCTTCAAATGATGATGATACATTGATTCTGTCAGAAAATGTTGCATGTAACTCAATTAATGATACTAATATTGGGGTTTGGAAAATCTAAAATTAAAATAAAATAAAATAGTAAAATAAAATAAAATAGTAAAATAAAAAAATGCTCTTGGTGCAGTAAAACAGAAGCACAGGAAAGCACAAGGATATTTAGATCAGGTATAAGGAAGCTCTTCCCTGTGAGGGTGCTGAGGCGCTGGCACAGGGTGCCCAGAGAAGCTGTGGCTGCCCCATCCCTGGCAGTGTTCAAGGCCAGGTTGGACACAGGGGCTTGGAGCAAGCTGCTCTAGTGGAAGGTGTCCCTGCTTGTGGCAGGGGTTGGAACTGGAGGAGCTTTAAGCTCCCTTCCAACCCAAACCAGTTTGGGATTCTGTGATTATAATACTGGATTTTCATACTGGCTGTGATTCAGGAAGCTCATTCACTGAACAGTCAGATTTTCTTAACAGTTTGCTTGACCTTTTCATTACTATTATTTATGGTCAGAAATGTGCAGCATCTTTTAAACCCTAACATGAGCACTGCTGAGTGAAAGGTTGATCTTTTAAGGGAATTTTCCTCTTCTTAAAGCTTATTATCGCTGCATATAATGCTGTTGACATCTGACATTTATAGAGTATCTTTAACTGCTGGTAATCCCTGGGCACTTTGCAAATGAATGAGCCACATGCTGAGCTCCGAAAGGCTTTCATACCTTTACCAAGATCACCAGAGACACCCTGATTTACACCAAATGTCCTTATGTGGCAAAGTGAGGTAATATCCTTCAGCAGAACAACTGGTTCATCCATAGGAAACAAACGTTTGGACACATGGCTGCTGTTGTATGGCTCTGCATGATCTGCAGGGGAGCTGGAGGCCCCCAGACCTTGCTTGTTTCTTCCAACTTTGTCAGTTTGCCTAAGAAATTTATCATTATTCCCCTTCTTTTGACCTCCTTCATGTCTTTAGACAGTCATAGCAGCTCAACATGGCTGAGATGTATCCCTGAAGCTTCTGCCCGCAGAAGGTTTATGCTCTAGGAATTGAAACTGCTCTAGGATCCAAGTGTTTCTTCATGTTTGGTGACTGGTTCAGACCAAGAAATACATATAACAAGTAGATGAAGCCCATAATGACATGGGTTAGTGGTGGTCTTAGGAGTCCTGGGGTAATGGTTGGACTTGATGATCTTAAAGGTCTTTTCCAGCCTACTTGATTCTGTGATTCTCAGATTCTGGGAATTGTTGGCTATGAACCTGCAGTGCAGCTTGCTGTCCTGAGACCATGTAATTCATAACACATCAGGTTTTCCATAGGGGTGTGAAAACAACTCTAACCCTATATGATAAGATTTGAGAGAAGGCTTAACTAGCCAGGCCATCTTCAGCTTTGGGAAGATCACTGCCTACTCTGCGGTAGCATTTGCAATTATATTTGCTAACTACTGGCCACCCCCTTTATTCTGTAGTGTATTGTTGCAACATGAACTTTTACCAGTCGTAGAATCACAGAATGGTTTGGGTTGGAAAGGACCTTAAGATCATCCAGTTCCAACCCCTGCCACGGGCAGGGACACCTCACACTAGACCATTTCACTTACGGCTCTGTCCAGGGATGGGGCATTTGCAAGTCCTCCAGAACCTCCCCAATAGTACAAGACTTATGAAAAATCAGCATTTAATGGTTTAGAGACTTCTCCAGCCAGTTTTTCAACACTTTTAGGACCCAGTTATATGAAATCGATGTGATTTTCCAGGAGCTCAGAAAACCATGGGTGGAGAAAGCCCACCGAAGGTTATTAAACACTCAAATGTCAGTTAAGACTCATAAACCTAATTTTCTGCAAGTTTCTAGAGGCTGAGAGAGCAAACTAAGGGTGCTTAATCTCAGATGTGGGATGTGAAACAAGACACACCTTTTGTTTGGGTTGAATACTTGTTCTTACATTCATGTCTATGCACTTGTAAATTCAAGTCCATAAATGAGTAGGAAGAGGCCAAGCCCAGCCATATTTTGGCAGTGAAACAACCCAATTTTCCCCACTTTCATGGGGCTGCTTTAAATTGGAGACCTGGCAATTGAGATACATTTCGCATCAAAGCACAACCACAATTCACTGCATCAATTGGAGTAACAGGGCCACTGGGATGTCTTTTGGATGGCGATTGTCATACTGTGTTTGACGCAGACCTCAGGGTCTTGATGTGTTGCTCTATCTAGGAAATGCTCCATTTGTCTTTTCCTCCTAAAGATGATTTTCCTTTGTGGTTTTGTTCTGGGTTTAAAAGCAAACAGTGGCAGCATGACATGAAATTTAGCAGCTGTGCATCCATTCTGGGCATGTCCACTTCTTCTGACTACATTAGTTACTCCCAGTTGCAACTGCAAATAGGAAACAGAACTAGGTGCTAAGAGAAGAGCTCCATTTTCCTTTATGCATTTTACTATCTTGTCTGAGTAAGTGCACTGACATATTGCTGCATGTTCCCAGCATATAGCATTAGGGTAACATAGTCCATTAAGCTGGATCACATCAGCTTAGGTCTTAATGGGATCTAACATGACATGTTATGACACAGAGTACTTCATTATATGCTGGAGTGCTTAACTGCACACAGACACATCTCCATTTAGACCAGACCACACTTAAAGTGGTTGTATTATCAACAAGTATTCCTTGAGAGGCATCCACATTTCCGTATTAAACCAGGCAAGCTGGGAGGCTTATCACAGTATCACAGTATGCTAGAGATTGGAAGGGACCTCAAAAGATCATCTAGTCCAATCCCCCTGCCGGAGCAGGAACACCTAGATAAGTTTACACAAGAACGTGTCCAGGCGGGTTTTGAATGTCTCCAGAGAAGGAGACTCCACAACCTCCCTGGGCAGCCTGTTCCAGTGTTCCGTCACCCTCACTGAGAAGTTTCTTCTCAAGAAGAAACTTTGGTTTCTGCTATGATAGATGACATGGTCTCTACTTTCCTCTAACTTAAGCTTCTGCTCAGCCTTCAGATGCCTTAGAGAATCATAGAATCATAGAATAGTTAGGGTTGGAAAGGACCTTAAGATCATCAGGTTCCAACCCCCCTGCCATGGGCAGGGACACCTCGCTCTAAACCATATCACCCAAGGCTTCGTCCAACCTGGACTTGAACACTGCCAGGGATGGAGCATTCACAACCTCCCTGGGCAACCCATTCCAGTGTCTCACCACCCTAACAGGAAAAAAATTTCCTCCTTATGTCCAATCTAAACTTCCCCTATTTAAGTTTTAACCCATTACCCCTTGTCTTATACATTTTCTCTCCATTACCTATAGATACAAGTCAGTTGATGTGAATATTCACATTACTGTGACTTTAGTATCTGGATATACATTGTAGAATAGTATTGTCCTGGCTGGCACAATGACCTGGCAGTGAGTGCTCCCAGCCCAAACCCCCCGTGTGCTGGGCTGCACCCCCAGAGTATGAGCAGCAGCTCAGGGAGGGGATCCTGCAGGAAACCTGGAGAGGGGCTTGGGACAAGGGCCTGTAGGGACAGGCCAAGGGGAATGGCTTGAACCTGCCCGAGGGGAGACTGAGATGAGCTCTTAGGCAGAAGCTCTTCCCTGTGAGGGTGCTGAGGCGCTGGCACAGGGTGCCCAGAGAAGCTGTGGCTGCCCCATCCCTGGCAGTGTTCAAGGCCAGGTTGGACACAGGGGCTTGGAGCAAGCTGCTCTAGTGGAAGGGGTCCCTGCCTGTGGCAGGGGCTGGAAGTGGAGGAGCTTTAAGCTCCCTTCCAACCCAAACCAGTCTGATTATCAGATGGGATATCTAAACCAGTACTACCCTGGCCCAGTATCACTGCAGCAAACAGCAATGTTGCTGATTTTCCTTCTCCTGCCCTCATTTAGTCTAATTTATGATACCAGTGTTATTCTAACTGCTCAGTTGCTACTGAAAAGTTAAAGCTGTGTTCATGTATGGTGCCCCTGCTGTTCTTCTGAATATATCAAGCACGTCCATGTAGAGCAGACCTGCTGCCCTGTCCTACTGGCAGCAGCACACCACTGGCACTGCCACTCTGCAATGCCTTTGATAGGTAGACATGTTAGACAAGTTGCACCAAATAAAGGCAGAACTGCAGACTAAAATGCTCATAAGCAGATTGTCAATGCTACATCATTATTACTTAAATTACCCATTTATGGAAGCAGCAGATACAGCGCTGGGAATGATGTGGTCCAGGTGGAATGCAGTACAAAACAACTCCCACACTCAGAGATAACTGAGTGTAGCTGGGTTAAGTGCGTGTAGGAGCTACTGCTTTCTGCCAGTTGACATGGGAAATTATTACTACTATTTGTCACTCGCCAGTCATAAAAAGAAGTTACAGAGTGTTTTGCAGAGAAGTGATGTACCTTGCCTGAAATAGATGCACTTGGGACACTTGCAATGAGATCAGTCATCCATTACAGGAGTGCTTTTGCCTGGCTGAGAATTCCAAGCACAAGCAGAAAATTAAGCATGTTGTAACCTACTCTATAGCCCTTGACGTCCTCAGAAGCCATGAAAGCATCCCAGCATGTCTAGAGGGTCTCGTCCATACAGGACACGGATCAGGTTGATACGCTGGAGGGAAGGGATACCATGCAGAGGGACATTGACACACTTGAGAGGTGGTCAATGCCACTCATGAAGTTTAACCATGCCAAGTGCAAGGTCCCACACCTGGGTTGGAGCAATCCCAGACACAGCTACAGGTTGGGCAGAGAAGAGATTCAGAGCAGTCCTGCGGAGAAGGACTTGGGGGTGCTGGTTGATGAGAAACTGAACATGATCTGGCTTCAGTGTGCACTTGCAGCCCAGAAAGCAACCGTATCCTGGGCTGCACCTCCAGAGCGTGAGCAGCAGCTCAGGGAGGGGATCCTGCCTCTCTGCTGTGCTCCGGGGGAGACCCCACTTGCAGCACTGTGTGCAGTGCTGGTGTCCTCAGCATCAGAAGGACAGGGAGCTGTTGGAGCAAGTCCAGAAAAGGGCCCACGAGGATGCTCAGGGGCTGGAGCACCTCCCATATGGAGACAGGCTGAGAAAGTTGGGGCTGTTCAGCCTGGAGAAGAGAAGCATGGAGACCTCAGAGCAGCTTCCAGTGTCTGAAAGGGGGCTACAAGGATGCTGGAGAGGAACTCTTTGTCAGGGACTGTAGTGATAGGAGAAGGGGTGATGGGTTCAAACTGAAACAGGGGAAGTTCAGATTAGAGATAAGGAAGAAGTTCTTTACTGTGAGGGTGCTGAGGCACTGGCACAGGGTGCCCAGAGAAGTTATAAATGCTCCATCCCTGGTGGTGTTCAAGGCCAGGTTGGACAGTGCCTTGGGCAACATGGCTTAGCATGAGGCATACCTGCCCATGGCAGAGGGTTGGAACTGTATGATCTTAGGGTCTTTTGCCAAACCATTCTGTGATTCTATCAGGATGCTTGTAACTGATTAGTTGCTCGGCATCGGTTGTGTCTCCCAACACACTTTGTTCCAGGAATACTGTGTGCCTTGTCATCAGTGCTGCAATAGCAACATTTTAGGGATTGATGAAGCAAAGACATACGGTGCCATATTGCTTTAGGAAAGATGGGAAGGTAATTTAGCTGTCAGGACAAATAAGAGAGGGGTGGATTTTTGCGGCATAAAGTAGAATAGGGGAGAAAAAGGAAGTCAAGTATGATCTTTGGTTTCATCAGCCAGAATGCAAGTATAAGAGTGTTGGTTTTAAGTGTATTAACTAACAGAGGTAACAGAAAGAGTTTAGAGGTAAGTGAATCCTTTGGGAAGCTCAGTGTGAATTCTGTGTTTTCTGAAGAGCCCCAGTGGAACTTCAAACAGGTTGTGAACAACTGGAGATGAGTGAAAGGTGAAGATGAGTGATGAAATAACCATGGCCCTGATTGTGAACCGAGGTCTGCAAAGCAGGTAAATAAGTCACCTGATTTGTGAAACGAATGAAATAACATCCAAATAAAACCTCAGAAAGGTTACATTTGTGTACATCCTATTTGAAAACACCGTGAGAACAGGCACTGGAATCATCTCCCCAGGGAAGTCGTGACTCCCAACATTGGGCACTGTTAAGATTCATCTGGACAGGGTGCTGAGACATCTAGTCCAGGTCATGCTTTGCTTAGAAGGGTTGGAGCAGATGATCCTTGAGGTCCCTCCCAACCTGGCATTCCATTAGTCTCTAACTCCAAAGTGATTTCCGTACAGACAGAAGATACTAAGTAGAAGTGGATAAATGGGGAGGGAAAATATTGATGTAGGCGAGGTACATAGACAAAAGGGAGTGAAGAGAGATGGGACATTAGCTCGGAATGCAGATGAATCTAGAAGAAGAGTGTTTTTCATGGAGGCAGGAGTGGTTTTGAGGGTGGAATCAAAGTAGTCAAGGGAAAAGGGAATGTTCATCGAGCAGACTGGAGAGAGCCAAGGAACTTGGAGCTAATATTGAGCTTTGAAAGTGAGGTTCATGCAAAGTTAATTTAAACCAACCTGAGAGCTGCACAGCTCCAGAAGGAGCAGGCCCCATTTGCCCATGTCCTATGTGAAAATTGAGCAAGAGCCACATCTGCACACAGATGAGATTTCAGACCAAACTGTTTTCTGTTTATTCCCACCCCATGTCCATTTTGCTCATCATGGCAATGCCTGCTTGCTGGCAGCTATGGGTCTTTCTGAGTGTCCCTATACTTAAACCACAGTCCAAATTCCATTTGGTGAGCCTGGATTATCAGGTATTGTTCCCAGACAGAAAAATTAGCTCTCCTCTTCTGTGTGCGTCGATAAGCAACAGCGTTTCAACAGGGAGAAGTAACACCACCAGAGCCTTGAGAAGCAAGGTGTGGATTTAATGTGGGATGGAAAGCAGAGTTAATGAGGGCTTCTTGGATGACAGTGGTCAAGGTGCTTTCCAAGTACTGGGAAACCCCAACTGAGTGTCCACCAGCTCTTCTCCCTGGGAACTCATAGGAGCAGATTGCCCAGGATGTGAGCCCTGACCCTGCAACTGCTCCACATGGAGAAGAAAAGGCCTCTACCCTTTCCTGGCAGGATTTGCCCTATTTATAGAATCACAGAATCAACCAGGTTGGAAAAGCCCTTTAAGCTCATCCAGCCCAACCATTCCCACCACTGCCAAGGCCACCACTAACCCATGGCACTGAGGCCTTTTCCCCATGGTGTGTGAACACTTGCAGGGACGATGACTCCACTGCAGCCTGTTCCAATGCCTGAGCACCCTTTCAGCAGCCAGCATGGACAGTATTCATTTCACTCTGTCCCTGCCTAAAACTAACACCCTGGTAGTAACTTGCAGGCAGAGAAGTGCTACTTGGTGGCTTCCAGCTGGAGCAGCCTGGGTTGGGGCACAGCCAGGATGGACATGCAAAAGGAAGCGTATGCCTCCCATAAATCCCATTACATGCTCTGCGATGAAGCCCAAGTGCCAGCAATCAGCAGCATGAATGCGCCATGTTGCTGGTGCTGCCTTGGCCAAAGCAAGGTGCTAAATTGCTGTGATTTAGCTGAAATCACTAGAATATCTGACTAAAAATTACATGATTATAACTGCTCCTCTGTGTGTCTTTCCGTGTTCATTGGAAAGAAGGATGGCAGATCATAAACCACGGCAACATCCCCCAAGCCCAGAGGGTTTAATGAAGAATTAAGGAGATTGTAACTGCATAGCTGAAATAACAGGGAGGAAATTGAATTATTCCACCCATATTAAATGCATATATTCTTGAGCATTTCTGCCAAAATTACTTTGCTAAGCCGTGGTGTGAAATACAGGCTGTTTTCACATGGGTGCATTAAACAAAGACGCCTGCTACAGTACAACAGCTTCGAAGAGAATGGAAAGGCATCAGGATGAAAAAGCGCTCCCGACGTATGGTTATATCAGCTCTAAATTGTCTCACAGATGTTTCTAGCTCCATTAGATGGAAGAGTGGGTAATTTATAGAAGTCATTTTTAACACTTTGATTGTTGGTATATATCTGCTGAATTGATTGGCTGGGGAGACAGATCTTGATTTTTATAATAGCAATATCATCCTTTGCAGATTACTGCTCAATTTATCCCCGATGTTGCTGGCCAATGCCTTTCCATTTATATTATGCTGTTATTCCTTAATTATCAGTCTAATTGTAGGGAAGAGAAGAGCTGAGGATGCATGAGATTGGCTGGGCTGGACAAGAAACCACTGAAGTGAAGGGTCTGGCTCTTTTTCTTTGATATGCTCACAGCTCTGGCTGAGATCAGGGGGATTTAAACCCTCAAGCTTGAGCATTAGCTCTTGTTTTGAAGTTTGCTAATCCTATGTGGATGTTTCCCATTGAAGTCAATGGGAGTTTGGTTACAGATGAGACCGACTTCGATAACGTGCCCCCTTTTGCATCTAATGATGCTGGAGGTGATCGTCCTGAACACAAAACGAGCTTCTTATTCAAAGCAGAAGTCTTTGATGGGGATGTTCATAGATGACCAGAGTAGTGGGATGGGTAATTCCTGACGCTGCCTTTGAGGGCAGCCAGTGCCTCTTGACTCCCAAGTGGCTCAGCTCTGACCTGTTATATGTTTTGGGAGGAGTTTGTACCAGTCTCTGAGAGTCAGGATGTGGTTTATACCTCCATCCCTGAAGATATATTGTCTTCTCTAGGCTCTTGTAGTGATGTGCGTTTATTGTAACTGCCTGTTGTAATTTGACAAAATAAGAGTATCCACACCTTGGGCCTGAGTCCTTCAAATCTCCAAGTCTCAGCACTATCTCATGGCAGTGAGATTTGCAAATTAACTAAGAAACATTTGATAAAGCACCTTTTTGCCTCAACTCTGATTTTGCCACCTCTCAGTTTTGTTCCTCTGCTCTCATGGGATGGGAAACAACTGGAAGTCTCACTCTGTTCTCCATCGGCTTTTTCATAGAATCATAGAATCCCAGACTGGTTTGGGTTGGAACGGAGCTTAAAGCTCATCCAGTTCCAACCCCTGCCACAGGCAGGGACACCTTCCACTAGAGCAGCTTGCTCCAAGCCCCTGTGTCTAACCTGGCCTTTTTGGCTTTCTGCACATTTCTGTCATCATTAAATACATTATAACACTGAATACAGTCTTCTGCAAGAGAAGACACCACTCAGTGGACCAGACAAAAAGCTCAATACTTCCCCAAATCCCAGGCGAAATTCGTATGTTTCCTGCTGTTCGGCCTCTTTAAAAGTTCTTCTCAGAGGTGCTAGTTCCAAAAGCCAAATCTCAGGAATGGTTTTCATTGTTTTCCAGGTGTCTGTGAGTGTTTTGTTTAAGCAAGGATATAGTGAGAAGGGGTTCAGTCCTTAATCTGGTAACCAAGGGACTCTCTGAAATACTCTGGTTTTATTGACATTATCTAGGTTGAGGAACCCCTGCCCATGACACTGGGATAGAACTGAATGGTCTTAATGTCCTTTCCAACCCAAACCGTTCTATGATTCTATGATCCTATTGGAATGAAAGGATGGAGGGAAGGGGTGGGAGGGTCTTCTGCAGGTAGGTGGCGAATTGCTGAAAAATAATGGAATGAGCAATTTTTATCTCTCATTTGGGCTTTGGAAGATTTGGAGCAAGAAGGAAGTGCTGGGAAAACAGAAGTTACTCATTGCCCACTTGCTCAGAGGAGTGAGTTCATAGTAACTGTGTAGTGAGCCCTTACCGATACTGGAGTCACTTACCTTTGGTGCTGTTTCTGGAGAGGTTTTATCCCTCCCTTTCATGTCACACCCAAGTTTCTTCCACTCAGACAGCCAGTGACACCTCTAATTTGTGTTATATCCTCTTCAATCTCTTTCATCTTTTCCTCAAGGGGTGAACTGTTGCGTGCTGGGAAGGATTTTCTTGCCAGAGATTATTGTTAACCCTTAGAATGTTTGGGGATAGTTAGAAGCAGGATCAGAGACTTGATTTTTACATAGATAGAAGCCTGTATTCTATATTGCATTTAAAGCAAGAGTGTCCACATCACTTAAATATCACCAAGCCCAGCAGGATGCTGGTGGCATCAATGGCTTGAATATGCACATGGCCAAGCTCCCCTGGAGCTTACCAGTGCAAATCAAACCAGTCTCCATTGAACTGGCTTGTAAGTGATCCTCACATCCGATTTATTAAAACCACATTTGTTTTTCAAGCACACCGGATTCCTGATTAATTTCCAGCACTGTGGCTTATTTAATGCTGTAGGTTTCATTGTCATTTCTGATTTTCCACAAGGCACTTGATTGATAGAAGCTATTGTGAGCCTGTTCTTTGAGCACATTGTTCTTGTCAAATAACAACGTGCATCTTATTGATGAAAAGTCAGGGTGCCTTTTATAGATGGCAAAATCATCATGCAAGCTTTGGGACCATGTGCCGAGCATATGCACAAAGGAATGAAGGAGTGGTAAATTACGCCAGGAAAGTTGAATATTGGAGAGGAGTTACCATGCCAGTTGAATAGCTAAATTCAGCTGGCATAACATACCCCAGCAATCCATGACTCAGATGTTAATCAGTGTTAGATGCTCTTTTTAGTTTTATGCTACTGATGAACGTTACAAAATCGAGTGGTTTGTAGCAAGACTGCAAATTAACTTTGAATTAAATAAGCCTTTTGTTTGGAGGGCACTTGGGATTTGTTTGGGTTCTGATTGCTGCCCCCAGCTTTCTGCAGTGCAGGTGGTAGGGGAATGGCTTGAACCTGCCAGAGGGGAGACTGAGATGAGCTCTTAGGGTGCTGTGAGGGTGCTGAGGCGCTGTCACAGGGTGCCCAGCGAAGCTGTGGCTGCCCCATCCCTGGCAGTGTTCAAGGCCAGGTTGGACACAGGGGTTTGGAGCAAGCTGCTCTAGTGGAAGGTGTCCCTGCCTGTGGCAGGGGTTGGAACTGGAGGAACTTTAAGGTCCCTTCCAACCCAAACCTGTCTGTGATTCTATGATTTTATGAAAGAAGCCTCTGCCAGGTCTTCTGGTTCATCCTTCTGCCACCATAGGATTGTACCCTGTACAAAACAACCTCCTGTGCCCTCACCATGCGCTCTCTCTGCTGCTCTGAGGTTTTGCAAGTGAAGGGAGTGCAAACTGCATCTTATAGCAGCAGTGAGATCTTCAAGCGTGAAAATCAGAACTGACAGTGTCTCTGTGCTTCTGTCAGAGTAACCACGCAGCTCCATGGGCTGTGACACTGATTTAACCCATCAAGCTGTGGATATAAAGGTCAGACAAGTTGGAAGTAGAGCTACAGTTCAGAGGACGAAGTTTCTCATGCATAGTGATGCTTTTAATAGTAAAGGAAGTAACTTGTGAATACCAATAAGCACCTTCACAGGACTTCCAGCTAATGATACCACATAAGCCACAAGAGCAAATATTTTCCTTTGCTCCCCTTGTTAAGGATAAAGATAATGATAATATCTTCTCAGTCTAATCCAATGTGATCAAATGTAGGATGGTCAACACATTAGAAGGTGGAGGACAGGACTTAGATTCTTTATATTAGAGTCTAGGAAGCTGCAGAAACCACAATGGGAACCTTTTCTGCCTTTGTCTAGCAGGGTGCATCTGGAGCATCCTTTGGAGGACCAAAGGTCCTTTGCAAGGCCAAAGGCTTTGCATGGAGAGACAGTACAAAGGACAAGAGCCAAGGTGTGAGGACCAGCCTACCACAGACTTGAACGTGTTGTGGTGGCATAATGGAGCAAGTGCCGAATCCCTGGGACAGGCTGAAAGGATTTTGTGATCAAAACTGCTTTTCTTAGACAAATCGTTTTCCTTGTACAAACTACGTCCTTGGCCTGTGTGCTTGGAGCAGATGGGGAAATGTTGTTGATCTTCAGTCTAAATCCTCATCCTTAGGCTGCAGTGAGTCCACTTCATGGAGACTTCTTAGTATTTGGTTTCATTTCCATGAGTGGATCTCTCTCAGCTTGAGTTGGAGCACTTCTTACTTTCTCACCTCCACAAGGAAACTTTCTTGGCTGAACAAGCTGTCCACAGAGATGCCAAAAACTCTATTAATTCCACTGCTGTCTGTGAGATGGGAGGCACATGTTTTTGGAGCTGAAAAGCAGGGTTTGCTTCCCTAGTTTTTGGGTATGTGAGGGATTTACCACATCTACTTGTTTGGAGGATGGCTGAGTCTCACTAAGAAAAATGGCTGGAGCAACTCACTCCCTATGGAAGAAAATGGCTTAAACCTCATCAGCTACAACTCGGCATCCTTGAGTGGGGGCTTAGCTCCCGCATGCAGGTTCTGAACTTCCCCTTATGAATCACCCCTTTCCACAGCTGCTTTAAGCTTTGACATGAAGTTGTATAAATCTCCTGCTGAAGTCCAGGATTCTCCCAGTGCTGGGAAAGGAAGAACATTAATTACCTGAGATTGTCTCTGCTCCACTGAGACACAGCATTTGCCTACAGCATAGCTGAGTATTCACTATGAACCGATTCCAGCAGATGCCTTCCTTTGCTCTTTACTGTTACCCACATTTCTTTATGCACCCCTCAGCATAACCCCCCAACCTTTTAGATTAGTCAAGATATAAATTGCATTCCTGGAAGGGGAAAACCGCTCCATGTCTTGATAAAGATCCAGCCCTGCTGCAGTGCCTCAGTCCAGTGAGTAGGCTTCAACAGGCATGCAAGGAGCTGAGACCCAACAGATTGCCTCCTTTTAAAGCGAGATGCAGCAATGCATCAAACATGCAAATCCAGCCTGGTGCAGCAGCTCCTTTCTAGGATATTTGCCCAAGGGAACAGAGCAGCTGCCTGCAAAGAACCTTTGATAGTTTTAGCACAGGGAATCTATTATTCATACACACACACACTCTGAACTAAGGATTAATGTAGCTTCAAAGTTGTGCAAGGCTATTGCAGTGCTATTCTAAACAAGAGAGGAATCACCAGCTGGAGCGGTAGGGAATGACTGGGGACAGGTTTTAGGGCAGCAAAGTGTGATGTCTACCACGTGACACTTCAACCTTGCCAACAAGCCCTTGGTGTGAGCACAACGACTGTGCTTTGTTAGCCCTGCACTGAATGAGATGGAGCTGCCCTCTCCTTCCAGCCCTCCATTCCTGTGTCGCTTCCTGAGCTCCCTAAACCTTTCATGTGTTTTCTTACCCAAGGCACCTTCAGGAGTGCCTTAGAATCATAGAATCATGGAATCCCAGGTTGGAAGAGACCTCAAGGATCATCTGGTCCAACCCTTCTAGGCTAAGCATGATTTAGACTACATGTCCCAGCATCCTGTCTGACTGAATCTTACAAATGGCCAATGTTGGGGAATCCACCACTTCCCTGGGGAGACAATTCCAGTGGCTGATTGTTCTTATGGACAGTGGAGAAGTCCTCTGGAGCAGAATCATGGTCCATGTGAGCAGTAAGAGCTTTTCAGCTGCTAACAGAGGGACAAAACAGGCCAGAGTGATAAGATAAAGTGGCTCATACTTCTGTCACGCTGATGTCTTCAAATAAGTCTCTCAAAGAACCTGAGTTCACAGCATGTTTCAGGGCTGAAGAGCTAACTTTGGGTGTTCAGCACTTGAGAAGTCCATGAGACCTTCATAGCATGGATAGGCATACATTAATAAAGTATGTGAGGCCTTGTTGCCTTGTGTCCTTCCTAGACAGGACACAAGGTTGGTGTCTTTCTGTAAAAGCTTTTGGTGTCTTTCTGTAAAAGCTTTTTGACATTCTGATGCATCCCTTTGAATTCATCCATCAAATCCTATTTATTTGATCATCTGAATTTCCCTGAGATCCTGATTTCCCCAGAGCCTCTTGCTAAGAGGGCAAAACTGAAGGAAAAGGTAAAGAAAGCAAAAAGAATGAGTTCTTTTCTCTGAAATGAGCTCATTTGCTGGCGTTCAACTCAACACATTTGCTGCTGATGTTACATGATGATGAACTACGTATGTAAAATGTGTGCAGTAGTCTCCATTTGGGACAACTGGCAAGGAAGGGATACTCAGCTAAACTGGTGAGGAGACTGCCTTTTAGACCAAGTCAGTTAAAAATACTGGAAACATTCAAATCCTGCCCCCTCAAAAAAGCCCACTGAAAGCTCTTTTCCTGATTCCGCAGGAAGCACTCTTAGATATAATGGAATCATGGAATGGTTTGTGTTGGAAAGGACCTTAATGCTCATCCAGTTTTATCCACTGCCACAGGCAGGGACCCCTTCCACTAGAGCAGCTTGTTCCAAGCCGCTGTGTCCAACCTGGCCTTGAACACTGCCAGGGATGGGGCAGCCACAGCTCCTCAGGGCACCCTGTGCCAGCGCCTCAGCACCCTCACACGGAAGAACTTTTTAATGTCTAACCTGAACTTCCCCTGTTTCAGTCTGAACCCATCACCCCTTGTCCTATCACTGCAGTCCCTGATGCAGAGTCCCTCTCCAGCATCCTTGTAGTCCCCTTCAGACACTGGAAGGCTGATTTCTCTATCTTACACAAATGCACTGCTGTTATTGACACACGAGTATATTCTGGTACCCACATATTTCAGCAATGTCTTGCAGATTTTGAGTGGTTCACTTGAAACTCGCATATTCAAATATTGTGTAGACATGAATATGATGTACATGGGGGAAACTGGTGTCCTAAAGCCAGAACATCTCCCTCTGAAGTGGGCAAAAAGTATTGACAGAGAGCAGAAAGGCGCTTTTATCTTAGGCAAGCAGAGCCAAATGGAATTTGATACAATTCTTGGAGCTAACAGGCTGTTAAAAATGACTCACTGTGTAACCCTCTGTGTCTTTTGCATTCGGGCTCGATACAGAAATTTCTTTGACTGGCATTTGTTGACATTTTAGCATAAATTTACACTTTCCAAGCCTGTGAAAGGCAACAAATCTCATTAAAAACCGATATTGCTACACCCTTGTGCCACCTTGCTCGGGATGCAAATTCAGTCTCTCCCTGTTGATGTACCCTGTTGAGCAAACATATGTCATGGCCTTTGAATAGGAAACTGGCAGATGTCTAATTGACCTGAATGAATTGCCAGCATAAACCAGAATGGGTCAATAGAAGGTCTTCGAATCCCCCAGCAAATTTTAATCAAAACTGATGGGATTAACAAATGGATGCAGAGATGAGTGATGTGATGCAGAAAATGCTGGGCAGTTCCGCATCTAGAACCAAATGTGATTCATTCAAATGCAATTTTCTCTTCCTGGAGCTCCAGAGAACTTTGCTGTGTGGAAGGAAAGGGGTTGAAGCAAAGCCATTTAAGTAGTCCAGGTGGACTCCATCCCAGCAAAGAGCAAGTAAGGTTTCTCTCTCAAAAGGGAATTATCCTAGGTAGGAAGAAGGTATTGGGGATAGAGCTGTTATGAAATGAAGTTTCATCAGAGGTCTGAGCCAGAAAGCCATGAAATCCTGCAGGACTGAAGTACTTTGCTAGCAATGAGCTGCTGCATATGGAGGAGAGTCAGAACCAGACATAACCCAAATGATGGTGTTGGACTTGGGCTTCCTCGTGCAGCTATGTCCTGCCATGATGGGATGTGTCCTCCCAGACAAGAATGTTTGAATGCAGATGTAGCTGGAATATACATTAAAACATCTGTAAAAGAAGCAGGGTATTGCTGAGTCTTAATAACAGATGTGGTAGAAAACTGCTGATGCCATTGTGTAAGGGAGGAATTGGATCCCATGTATGAGTAGAGAAGATGGGTGAAGGCAATATTTTCAGCTGCATCCTCAGGATCCAGATAAAGGAGCACTGTCCATTCAGTTTTTACACTCTTAGGTGCTGGCACTAACAGCCCTCACAGCAGTCTTGGGACACTGGCGTGATGCATACTCCTTAGCTCTTAGCTATTTGGGTTAGGCAGTAACACCCTGTGGGTGTCTCATTCTACTCAGTGTGAGGGTTCACCAAAGGGGACGTGACAGATGGCACAATTGTCATTAATGCAACCATCAGCTCTTCAATAAAAGGAATACCTAATACAGCATAATACAGGAATAGATGAAATTATGGGCATCGCATCTATGCACCACCTCTCCCTACTCACACCCGTCAGCTGTAGGTTATCCAGCCAAGAGCAATGCTGCTTCTTGTTGCAGCAACACCCCCTTGTGCCAGCAACATTGTGCAAAGCACTGTGCAGACTCAGAACACATTTTGTACTTGCCTTGAATCATAGAGTTACACGGGTTTGGTTTGGAAGGGGCCTTAAAGCTCATCCAGCTCCAACCCCTCCCATGGGCAGGGACACCTTCCACTAGAGCAGCTTGCTCGAAGCCCCTGTGTCCAACCTGGCCTTGAACACTGCCAGGGATGGGGCAGCCACAGCTTCTCTGGGCACCCTGTGCCAGCGCCTCAGCACATTCACAGTAAAGAGGAGTTTATGGTCTCCATCAGTATCTCAAGGGCCAAGTCTGGACTTTTTTGAAGGTACTTTGAAGGGCAGTGCTTCACTTGTCACACCTCATTACCCCTGATGCCTTGAGTATGGCTTTTGCTATAGCTGATGGGGTCTATGAGGAAATAGTGAATGAGCTCAGCACATTCAGCATGGCTTTCATGCACAGGTCTCACAGAACCACAGCTTACATTCAATATTTCTAGCTGCCAACAGTGCTTTTGTTTTGAAATCAAGCTGAAAGACCTAAAGGAGTAGTTATGGGATTTATTACTTTCAGTGAAGAAGTCAGTTATGGACGAGGGCCCACTCATAGTAAACTTTAAGCACTGTGTAAATACACAACAAATGTGCTGAACTGGTCATAAGTAAGAAACTGTTGTACGTTTGAAGCACATTGTTTGAGTAGCTACTCTGAAAAGTCAAGTTTCCAACTGGAGGTTTATATCTTGTTTAAAAATTCCCACTTTTGGAGCCTCCCCTTCCAAAGAACTCACCCAAACCATGCTATTTTACTAGATAATGTTATCTTAGAGGGGGTAAACATTACAGAGAGAAACAGGAGGAAACATTCATTTTGGTTGGGTGTATATTCTTGTCCCCAGGATGGGCCTCAAGCATGTCCATCACTTTGTGTCATGGATGAACATTCCTCATCAGTGGAATACGAGTTCTGCCCCACAAGAAGTTACAGACTAGATTTAGGTGAGGGAAGCCACAAGCTTCTTTGCTTTGTCAATAATGACATGGAGCAACAACTCATCAATCCAAGCCAGGTATGGACTGGTGCAGGCAGTACAGGTTCACAGAAAGAGAGAAGCCCAGTCCCAAAGAAGTAAGCAGATAATTCAGATGAAAGTAAGGGTGGAGAAACAAATGCATGGGGTAATGCAGGTGCTTGCTTCAGAGCCCATAAAGCACTGTACCCAAGTAAGGGAGAGAACATAGCAGTCCCACACTTAAGGGATGGAGCTTGAAGATGTCCTTGGATGACTGGGCCAGCATCTCAGCTGAACTCTGCATAAAGGAGGAGTTGTGCCTAACTTAATCAATTTTAAGCAAAGATGAATTTGCCATTTCATCACACTCATTGCAGGCTCTTGTGACTTAAGCGAGCAGATGCACAGCAGGATGAAACGCTCTTTGAGCCTGCTAGGAATATTTGCATCAAGTTTGGACCCCAGAGCCCAGGAGCTGCCACGTGAGCTCAATGTGCCTCTGGGGAATTTAATCAGATCCTTTTTGTCCTGGCTTCCAAAGCAGAAAGAGAAATTGAGCACCTGACAAGAATGTACCAGGTCTGAACAGGGAAGCCAGGAGCTTGGAGAAAGGAAAGCGTAGAAACATGTGTTTTCTGTTGCCTGCATTAGTGCTGCATTGGATGTGTCAGGCTGACACAGCAGCTCAGCATGCAGAGAGGCAGCGTATTCAGACTGAGCAAAGCCCATTACATTCACAAAGGCTCAGGAGAGATGTCCCAGCAAGACAGTGGTGTAATAACTACAAGAAAATGTATTTCCACCAAGCTAGGCCCTTAGCTAAACTCTCTGCACCAGGGGATCTGGCTGCAGAAAACTACAGTTATTACTTTCTTAAAATCCATATTATATTTCCAGCTCTATAAAAACTGAGTAATTACTGTCTTCAATTACCTCTTGCCACCAACTTGATTAATGTCCTGTATACCAATTGCTTTTTGAACTGCTGGAGACAAAAGATGAGCTGGGTCAACTCTATCAATGGTCTTTTCAATGTCTTGCTAGCTGAAAGGAGGGACCTGTGTGTTCAGGGAAGGGGCATCTCTTGATTGCTCTGAGGATGGACTGGCAGGAGCCAGACCTTCAATAGCAGGGTCCAGATTTAGGTGATGCCATTGGAAGTGGTTGGTTCTCTCTCTTTCCCTCCAAATGCCCTTGCTCTAAACCCCTGGGATCCAGGCTGGAGAGCTGGCACTAAGTGGGAAGATCTATATGCTTGTCTATACTGGCCTTAATAATTAAAGCTATTGAGCCATTATGTCTTGGATCAACAAACAGGGCTAACAGGTCAGGCTTCCTGGCCTTGTAAATTGATTTTCTACAGACAATATTAGGGTCAGGGGCCTTGACTGACCTGTTCTCCCAGGTCCTGCTATAAACAGCCACTGACTGGGACCATCTGGCCATGATCTGGCTCAGGGCATTCATTATTCTCAGCAGGAAAATACTTTCCTCCTCTACCAGAAGTGAGCAGCGTTGCTGCTGAGCTCTTGTCCTCCTTGAATCACAGAATCAGCTGGGTTGGAAAAGACTTTCAAGATCCAGTCCAATCCTTCCCAGCACTGCCAAGGCCACCACGAACCCATGACACTGAGGCCTTGTCTCCACGCTGTGTGAACACTTGCAGGGACGGTGACTGCAGCCCTGCCCTGGGCAGCCTGTTCCAATGCCTGAGCACCCTCTGGGGCAGGAATTGTTCCTCAGCTCCATCTAAACCTGCCCTGGTGCAGCTTGAGGCCGTTTCCTCTTGTCCCATCCCTTGTTCCTTGGGAGCAGAGCCCAGCCCCTCCTGGCTCCATCCTCCTT
Source organism: Neopsephotus bourkii (assembly GCF_033783945.1). NCBI lineage: Eukaryota > Metazoa > Chordata > Aves > Psittaciformes > Psittacidae > Neopsephotus > Neopsephotus bourkii. The sequence goes on from NW_026900790.1 coordinate 794,495, forward strand.
TAGGTAGATGTAGAGAGCACCATGGAATGGGGCAGCAGATAGGATTTGCTGCTGGTAGAGTTGTCCATGACCTCAGGATCTGATATCTCATTATAATGTTGAATTCTGTCTTCTGGCCCAAGTCATTCTGGGACCTGAGCACTGCGAACAGCTGGGGAAATGCTCTAAGGAACTATCAGCCTCTCATCTCCTGTTTCAGCATCCACTGGTGATACTGAGGCAAACATAGGAATTTCCTGAACTATCTGGAATTAATGGATAGGGGATAGAAAGAAGGTGGGAGAGGACCGTGGCCACTTGCCTCAACAACACTTGTGTTCATCCAGGTGTGTATTGGGTGGGTAAAGGGCAACTTAGCATCAGATTTTTTCAAGTGAGAGACAGCAATTGGGCTCCTTCTGGGTGAGAACAAGGGCAGTGAGGGGCTCTGCTGGGGTAAAGATGCTTCTGAGCTGCAGCATGGAAACTCAGTGTAGCAAGGGATAGTTACTGGTGAAAATACAGGAACTGACAGAGCCTGCAGGGATTGTGAAGAAGAGAATTTTGCTACATCCTCAAGGTCCATCATCATGCCTGAAGTCACACAGGGAGAGTTGTACCCATATGATGAAAGGTATCAGGTGTGTGCCAACCTCCTGCTCCGTGTGCAGTGCTGTCAGCCTGGTGATCCTCAGTGGCTCCAGGCTGGTTTCTGTATTCACCCCTCGTTCCTAGCTCAGGGAGGGCTGAGCATCTGGGAGCAGTTGGAAATACAGGTAAGGAGGGAAGCCAAACAAAGGAGAAAACCTCTGGATTTTGTTTTCATCCTGCAGCACATTGATTCATCTTTCAAGTTGTGGCGGGTATAAAATGCTCATAGATAATCCAGCCCTTTCTCACCTCCATGGCAGCAGGGAGCTTATCTTTGTACAGACTGAGGGCAGAAACAGACTGAGGAATATATCTACCCCATAGCTCTTCCTGCCATCACATCCTGGTGACTTCTGGAGCCACTGAACTAAAACCACTTCAAATGGTTCCTTGCTGAAAAGGCAGCAGCAGTTTTCCAAAGGTTCCAAAATTTACTGAGCTTGTAATGACTGCAGCCAGTCACTGAGACTGTGATTGAGCGATCAAGATGTTCATTACCTAAGGCCATGCACTTATTGCTTTTTCCCTTGGAAAAATGAAAGGGAGTTTGTGTTATATCTTCTCTGGTTCCTTTTTATGTCAGTGAGAAAAGCACAGAACAAAGGCTTTCTGCTCTGTGCTTTCAACTTCTCTTCTCTTACAGGTGCTCCTGTGCCTTTGCTCTGGTGAGACCCCACTCTCAGCACTGTGTGCAGTTCTGGTGTCCTTAATATCAGAAGGACATGGAGCAAGTCCAGAGGAGGCCACGAGGATGAGCAGGGGCTGGAGCAGCTCCCATATGGAGACAGACTGAGAACATTGGGGCTGTTCAGCCTGGAGAAGAGTACCTGCATGGAGAGGTCAGAGCAGCTTCCAGTGTCTGAAGGGGGCTACAAGGATGCTGGAGAGGGAATCTTCATCAGGGACTGGAGTGATAGGACAAGGGGTGATGGGTTCAAACTGAAACAGGGGAAGTGCAGGTTAGATCTAAAGCAGAAGTTCTTCCCTGTGAGGGTGCTGAGGCGCTGGCATAGGGTGCCCAGAGAAGCTGTGGCTGCCCCATCCCTGGCAGTGTTCAAGGCCAAGTTGGACACAGGGGCTTGGAGCAAGCTGCTCTAGTGGAAGGGGTCCCTGCCCATGGCAGGGGTTGGAACTGGAGGAGCTTTAAGGTCCCTTCCAACACAAAGCAGGCTGGGATTCTATCATTTTGTCATTCAGAGACAGAAGGTTGAGGGGACTGGACATCTGTGAACTTAAGCTGTGTCATTATAACTGCAGAAACACCAATTGTGTTTAGTAGAAGGGATTAGGAAAAGGTAAAGATGAAGGAAGAAAGAACAAGGAAAGGGAGGAGGAGATTCCATGGTGGAGCATGGGGAGTGGAAGGCCGCAGTGAAGGACAGTAGTGAAGATTTTCAGCACCTGAATGGTGTCTTCAGCACTTGTTGTGACAGATATCTATTAGTCTGTGACAGGTACCCATTACTTGTGCTGACCCAGTTTTTCACCAAATCCCTGGAGCTGGGTGCTCCTTGAAATGTTTTTCTTCACCAAACCCACATAGTTTATGGGGAAAAAATGATACTGCACTGTAAGGCTTGGCTTTCCTGAAGGGGAATTGTTCAAAACCAACACCAGTCACACCACTGCCATCTTTAAAGGAGAGATGAGAAGACCTTGTAGCTGATTTTATTGCATTACATTTCATTTTATATATGTACAGTATATTACACCTAATTTTCTTGCTGAGAATTTAATATTACCTCAGCAGGCTTTAAATGGAAATTGTAAAGCCTCTGCTGCATCATGTAGAAGTTATTTAGTTACACCATCATCTCTAGGAACATTTTGGGTGCATTGACAACTGCATTCCTGCAACATCATAGAGGAAATCTCCAACAGACCCATCCTTCCTGTGTTTCAAAGGCCATCTGGACCCACTTTGTAAGGTTATTACAATGAAGTGGCTCTAAGCCACCTTAGACATCTCTTAATCCACTGTCAGGCCTTTTGGGGATGGCAAGATCAGGGATGAAACAGTACAAAATGGAGTGATCTTCATCCTAACGTGTCTGAAATCCTGCCCTAGTGGTGATGGAGCTGTGGGGTTCATCTGCAAGTATGTCTTGCTGATTTGGTGTTTCTCCCTGACAATAACAGGAAAAATTGAAGACATCTATCTTCAGCCTTATTCAGTGCCCACATCACACTGCTGGGCAATAAAGTTGATTCAAGTCTGTTCCTGTAGGTTTGGTGCTTCAGACCACTCTTTATCACAACTGTTTCAGAGCTCCAGTGCCTGTAGCTCACTGAACATCCTCTTCGATTACCCACAAACACATCCTGACACCAAGTATTTGGGAATTACTATCAGTGCCACCTCGCAGATCGGTTAGTACTGCAGAGTTTCCAGTCTGAACTTTGAGTCTGCTTGATCACAGATTTACGGAATCAGATAGTTTGGAAAAGCCCTTTAAGCTCATCCAGCCTAATTCCCAGCACTGCCAAGGCCACCACTAACCCATGGCACTGAGGCCTCGTCTCCACGCTGTGTGAACACTTGCAGGGACGGTGCCTGCAGCCCTGCCCTGGGCAGCCTGTTCCAATGCCTGAGCACCCTCTGGGGCAGGAATTGTTCCTCAGCTCCATCTAAACCTGCCCTGGTGCAGCTTGAGGCCGGTTCCTCTTGTCCCATCCCTTGTTCCTTGGGAGCAGAGCCCAGCCCCTCCTGGCTCCATCCTCCTGTCAGGCAGTTGTAGGGAGCCATCAGGTCCCCTTATTCTTATTCCAAATGGGTGGTAAAGTCTCTGTGATGGGAAAATCAGACCTTCACTATCACATAAGCTGTGTTCCTGAGTCTGGGCACATAGAATCCCAGACTGGTTTGGGCTGGAAGGGACCTTAAAGCTCCTCCAGTTCCAACCCCTGCCACAGGCAGGGACACCTTCCACTAGAGCAGCTTGCTCCAAGCCCTTGTGTCCAACCTGGCCTTGAACACTGCCAGGGATGGGGCAGCCACAGCTTCTCTGGGCACCCTGTGCCAGTGCCTCAGCACCCTAACAGTTCCTTCTCTTTCTTGGCAGCAAAGCTTTGAGACTGTGAGCTAACAGGGTTTGTTGTTCCCTGCTTGCTTTTCGTATCACTGGGTCACAGTTTCTCCTGTAAAATGGGAGTTACGATGTTTGGCAGTGATATATTTGCTTTGTCAAAAGTGCTATGGGAGTACAACAACTGTCATATTATCCTTCTCTTCTATCACTTCATAGTAAATTAAATTCGAGGCCAAAAGGACTGTTCAGCTGCTGAAACTTACACCCCATTTTCTTCAAGGGAAGCCTTGATATTGGATGTGTGATGTCTCATTTCAGAAGGGCTGATACCACCGCTGCTTTTCCTGAAGATACAAGGATGCGCTGCTGGTACTGGGAGTTTTACTTACTTCAGTTCAAGTTTCTGTTGTTTCTTTTGCCCGAAGCTGCTGGTTACACAAAACAGCAAATATCCAAAGCTGCATTCAGGAGGATGAAATACTTCTGTGAGCAGCAGAATTTATGAAGTCTTATCTCCAGCGGATGTTGTGCTTGGTTGCCTACGGTTTAATAAGGTGGAGCTCTGATCCAAGGGATTTGGGCATCCATTACCTCTGCCTCCCGTGTGAATTCACTGGAATAGATGAGCCAAGTGGAGCTCCACCTCCCCCTCGGTGCCAGCAGGAAACATGGGATTTTATCTTCTATTCAGCCACTTCTTTTCCCCCAGACTTGGCTGGGATATCACCTGAGGCAAGTGTTGATACCCAAGAAGTCCAAAGTCATTGTGTAGACCCTGATGGTCATATAGACACAAGGAACTTACTGTAACTTGGTTAAAATGAGAAGCCTGTGGACAGGATCCAAGAATTCCTTCCAGAAGGGCTGGAGGGGCCTGGGAAACATAATGAAACACAAGAGAGTTAGGATGCGAGAGTTGTTTTTAATTGTCTTAAACACTTCGGGTTTTCCATGGTTGCAAATAAAGATAAGGCTTCAAGATTTTCAGTTCAACCAGCCAACATGCAGCCTGCAGCTCTTCACCTGAATCACAGAATCATGCAACCAACCAGGTTGGAAAAGCCCTTTAAGCTCATCCAGCCCAACCATTCCTAGCACTGCCAAGGCCACCACTGACCCATGGCACTGAGGCCTCGTCTCCACGCTGTGTGAACACTTGCAGGGACGGTGACTGCAGCCCTGCCCTGGGCAGCCTGTTCCAATGCCTGAGCACCCTCTGGGGCAGGAATTGTTCCTCAGCTCCATCTAAACCTGCCCTGGTGCAGCTTGAGGCCGGTTCCTCTTGTCCCATCCCTTGTTCCTTGGGAGCAGAGCCCAGCCCCTCCTGGCTCCATCCTCCTGTCAGGCAGTTGTAGGCAGCCATCAGGTCCCCCCTGAGCCTTCTCTTCTCCAGACTGATATGAGCTGAGGAGAGACAGGTTGAGGATTTGTAAGATAAATGAGGACTGTTGAAATGAGGACACCAAATGGGAGCTTTGTCTTAGCCATAAGGTGGAAGACACCATTGTAAGTCACATTTAGGCTTCCTGAGACCAAGGTTTAGTGCATCTACAATACCCAATAATGATGAAAAACCTGATGTTCCTCCTGTACCCATTGTCACTGCCAGTGACTTCTCTGTTTGTCCAAAGCCCTCACACAGAAGTATGGACATGCTTTACTGAGAAAGCTATGGAGTGTCTTCAAGCTCCTGGAGGGTGAATGCAGACCTCAGGGTTCAAGCTGCACATGACTCAGTAGCTGTATTAATCCATTGGAAAGCTGCTCTACCACCTTGCATTTTACTGCTTCCCACGGAATGAGATCAGTTAAGTAAACAAGCCATAAGAAAAGACCATTCCATAGGATCAGTTATGGGCTTTCTGTCCCTTTCTCTGGCCAGGTCTGAATCAGGTCCCCAACTGCACGAACAAACTGTCTGGTTCACTCTCACCCCTCTGTATTGTTATGGGTTGCAGAGCTGTAGAAACAACATTCCCATAGCAAAGAAAAGTAAAATCAAGGGATAAAAATAAAGCAAATAATCTGTTTTTTTTTTGGTGGTTTACAAAAGGAGAACAGCTCATCTCCTTTCACAGTGTTTTACCTGCCTCTGGAGAGACACACCTCACACTTGTGCTCTGGTTTCCTTCAGGGATTGCACTACCACAGCTTCCGTGGCTTTGACATTGGAATAGCAGCAGTACTTTTCCACTTTGCTTAATCGTAGCTACTGTTTCTTCTGCAGCAGCAGCACGCAGCCCAACTTGGAAAATGTCAGGAGGCACGAAAACAATAAGAAGGAATTTGAATCATATTTCTGCTTTGATTCCCAGCATTAAACCAGGCAACTTCCTCTCCTGCCCCATGAGTTGTTTACTTCTTATTCACAGACAGAAAGAACTGATGGCAGCTATGTGCTGGGGAGAGGTACTGAGATACAGATTGTTGTCATGCAGGAAATACAAAAATACAACCTAAACCACTTTTAGCTCTAATTTATTTAATAGGAAATAGGAAGAACAATGTTGTCCAGAGGAGTGACTAACCGTAGAGCCAAGTCCTGATGTTTAAGCACACTTTTATACAGTTCTTATTCCTCATAAAGCTTCATAAACCCCCAGAATTAAGTCTATTGCAAGAAGTGGGGGCCTGAGACCTGATTCTTTGGCCATGGCCCCATTCCAGTGTAAAGCAGCTGGTGTCAGGGTGACAAGCTCCATAAGAGGAGGGAAGACATTAAACTGACTGATATATGCCAGCTGAATTATGCTTGCTTTATACAAGCAGAATTACTCCTCCAGTCTTAGATGGCAACTCTGGCCTTCACTCTGCTCCCATTTCCACTGATGCAAGTCAAAGGTAATTTCATTATAACTAATATAAACGCATTACAGACAAGGCAGTTACACCTGTAAGGTCCTGGTGTGAGCTGAACCATTTTCTCTGACATTTCTACTAATGTTTGAAATGAAATAACGAAGTAAAAAGTGGCATTTTTTTAAATGTTAAGCCTGTGGTTGAGACCCATATGTACAACAGGCCTGGTAAAGCTGTTAGATACAGGAATTCATAAGTTACACTTAGTGGATCAATTGTGGAATAGGGACTGCAGGTAAAACTAGCTCAGGAAAGGGGGAAAGCAATCCCCTAGCATCACACCAGTCCTACGAGGAAAGGAACTCTTTTGATAATGGAGTTTGTAAAGGCTTCCCTAATAAAGTAAGCTGTATTTGCAGAAGAACTGCTCTGCCTATACCTGTTTAGGCTTCTTTTTGGCATCGTTTGATGCTGCTGCAGTGGTCCCTTGTGCAACTGGCCCAATGGATGAGAAACAACAAAGCATGTGTTCGCCTCCACACCGAGCCCTTTTTTTTCCTTATGAAGGGAGGATGGGGAGGAGGAGTGAAACCATCTGTGCTTCTCGATCCCTTCTGCTTGGGGGGGATCCTGTACTGAGCCCCTGAAATATTTGCAGACAAGCCGTGACAGTGATTAATTCATTATCAAGAAATTGTTTTGGTTAGTTTGGAGTTTATTTGGTTTGAGCAGTCAAGAAACTAAATTTCTTATTAAACATATCAGCCTGGAGAAGAGAAGGCTGCGTGGAGACCTCATAGCAGCCTTCCAGTATCTGAAGGGGAGCTATAGGGATGCTGGGGAGGGACTGTTCATTAGGGACTGTAGTGATAGGACAAGGGGTAATGGGTTAAAACTTAAACAGGGTAAGTTTAGATTGGATATAAGGAGGAAGTTCTTTCCTGTTATGGTGGTGAGGCACTGGAATGGGTTGCCCAGGGAGGTTGTGAATGCTCCATCCCTGGCAGTGTTCAAGGCCAGGCTGGGCAAAGCCTTGGGTGACATGGTTTAGTGTGTAGTGTCCCTGCCCGTGGCAGGGGGGTTGGAACTGGATGACCTTAAGGTCCTTTCCAACCCTAACTATTCTATGATTCTATGATACCATAGATATACCTCATAGTACTAAATCACTGTGTGAAAGAAATGTGAAAAGGAAAAGTACACTTCTGTCCCCTGATTTCCAATCATTTTGAAGTTGAGATCCTTTCTTCCAAGCTGTGTAAGGAGAAAATGCTCTTCTCATAACCCTTCACTCTCATTGTATCATATCTTATTAATGAAGAAAGACCTCAGTGTTCATGTGCTGCCGCAGCCACACTACATTGATTTCTTTTGTTTAAAGAAACCTAAGTTCACACCTATAGCTCAGTTTGTGTTGGGAGTGAAGGGAAAAGCTTGTAAATGAAATGAGGCAGAGGTTTAGCAATTAGAGCCCAGGATTGAAAGTCAGCGAGGTTACAGTTCTGGGGGAGATCTGCTGTTGTTTGTCCTGATGAAGTTCCTCCTAAATGAGGTGATTATTGTCAAGAATGAAAAGGTTGGACACATTGATTTCATCCCCACTGCAGTCTCCAGCACAGAGCAGTCAATACGAATTGCCAGTTAACAAAAACCCAATATTGGCAAGTTGGCAGTTGGGGAAAAAAAAACCCTCCTTCCAGTCAGGGCATAAAACATTCAAAACACCATCCTGGAGCACAGGTGTTAGCAAACCTGCTCCGAAAATGAAGGGAGATGAGCTTTTTTGGTGTAGCTGAATAGCAAACTGTAGAGCGGAGAGCAGGTCTGCACAGGGGAAATGTACTTCCACTCACTTCAAGTGCACATCCTATCTGGAGATTAAAATCACTTTACTTTGGAGCAATTATTCTGATCTCAAAACACAGTGGTTATTCAGGAATAAAGTAGCTTTTATTTCAGAATTAAAACCATAGAATCACAGAATGGTTAGGGTTGGAAAGGACCTTAAGATCATCGTGTTCCAACCCCCTGCCACGGGTAGGGACACCTCACGCTAAACCATCTCACCCAAGGCTCTGTCCAACCTGGCGTTGAACATTCCCAGGGATGGAGCATTCACAGCTCCCTTGGGCAACCCATTCCAGTGCCTCACCACCCTAACAGGAAAGAACTTCTTCCTTATATCCAATCTAAACTTCCCCTGTTTAAGTTTGAACCCATCATCCCTTGTCCTATCACTACAGTCCCTAATGAAGAGTCCCTCCCCAGCATCCCTATAGCCCCCCTTCAGATACTGGAAGGCTGTTATGAGGTCTCCACGCAGCTTCTCTTCTCCATGACATGGTTTAGTGGTGGCCTTGGCAGTGCTGGGGTAAAGGCTGGAGTTGATGATCTTAAAGGTCTTTTCCAACCCAGTTGATTCTATGATTCTATGAAAGTGATACAGCTGAAAGAGATACAGCTGTTGATTGTAATAGAGATTCTTCCACAATACCTACTGTGGAAATCTTCCCCTTGTAAATAAGCTCTAGGAATACTATACTTCCAATTACCTTGTATTTAAATACCCTTCATAGATACGGATACTGTTGATTTACCTACAGATTTCAGCAATATTCATGCAATTAAAATCATTAACATGCAGCTCTGGGCTGAAGAAACAGCTCCAGAACAGTGGCCATGGGTAGTGTCTTTGACATGATGGAGTGAAGCTGCATTAGAGAACACCCAGCAGATGTTAGTACCTGACTGTTGCTACACTTGCAAAGGGATTCCTCCCTCTGCATAACCAAGCAGGGGCTTGTGTGGTGCTTTTAACACAAGCTCTCAACATCGCTGACCCAAGAGGCATCATTATCCTTCATCTGCAGATAGGGAAAGCAGCTTTGTAAGATGATTTAGAATCACAGGATAGTTTGGGTTGGAAGAGACATTCAAAGCTCATCTAATCCAACTCCCTGCAATGAGCAGGGACATCTTCTACTTGATCAGGTTGCCCAGAGCCACATCCAGCCTGGCCTTGAAATGTGCTGTTGCCCAGGTGAAAAACCACCTTTTGTTTTCCAACCTTGAACACATGCACCTTTCCTTCTGTAAGGATGCTCCTGTGGCAAGGGAAGGAGTGTATTGATGGTAACTACGGGCATGGTGGGTGGCCTTCAGTGAGATCTGCCCCTTCCCAGACAGTCTGTGAATTGATTCCGGTTTGCCACCTCTATCTGTGCTGATATGTGCATAGACTCTACAACTCACTAAAGTTGCAAAATAGGCATGCTTTATTCAGCGCTGAGGCACACGGGGGATAGCTCCTCCAAAGGCATGTGCACCTCAGTGTCGTTTTCCCCTACATTTATCCTCTAAAGCTATACATATGCATGAGGTTGCACAACACACCTATACATATTCATGTCCTATCCCTGCTTCGTATTATAATGAGCTAAAAGGACCTTTGCACCTGCGCAGTGCCTCCTGGTGGTCGTGGGCGAGGGTCTCAAGATGAAGTAAACGGAGTCTTCCTCAAGGCTGAACTTTTCACCCTTAGTGGTTACTCATGCTCCCCGGAGGCTTGGTTATCGTCCAAAGCACAGAGCCTATTTCAGCCGGCCTGGGTGTCCAAAGGACGGGAACCAAGTTATGGTCCCTACCTGTTAACAACAGCCATGTCCTTACACCTTGTTCTGGCACACACAGCGAGTTCGATAAGCATGAATGAGCAATAACGTTGTTAAGCAAGCAGCTTAACCCTAACCCCCCTGTACACCCTTTGCACCAGTGCAAACCCCCAGTTCAATGTGAACTGTTGTGTTTCGCTTTCAGCGCTGCCTTCAACCATCACCTGGGCTGTTTCAGCCTCAGCCACTTCACCACCTTCTCTCTGTTTATAAAAACATCTTAACTTAAAGATGTGACACTTCAGCAACTCCTCGTAGATATAATTGCAGGCAGAATCAGCTTAGGGCTAATATTTAGCATTAGGTAGTTCATGCTCTAGGTAACCAGAGCGTTCTGTTCCTTTGAAACCCTATAAACATTTAAACCCTTCTCTGTTCTGGCAGCTGTAGTCCCTGGGGCGCCATAAGGTGGCTTGGCCATGCTCTGTATAGGCAGCTTTGGTCCCTCACTCTCCCACCCTTTCCTGCAGCTTCTGGAGCAGATATTGACCTTGGGGAATAGCCTTCTTTGCAGATGTATTGTGCCTAATTGGTAATTTATTAATCAATATTAACCCCTTTGATTATATCGTCTACCGCGCTCTTCTGACCACACCAGGATGCCAGCGCAGGCCGCCGCCATTAAAACTACAACTCCCAGAAGGCTCCGCTGGATGCCACCGCCCCGCCCCTCCTCTCCTCCTATTGGGTCAAAGACCGGCTTTTCTGTTCTGATTGGCTGATCCTGGCCAGCGGGCGTGGCCGCGCTGTGTTTGAGAGGGGTACAAGATGGCGGCGAGCGACGTGGGTGGGCGCTATCGAAGCAGCATAAGCAAGAGCAAGGACCCCTCGGGGCTGCTCATCTCTGTGATCAGGTAGGGTCGGCTCGGCCTCGCTCCGCAGCCTCCCGTTCTGCCCGGGCTCCTGGGGGTGACCCAGGGCTGTGTGCGCGCTCTGCTCTGCTGGGGGGGCCTTCCCCGGCTGGGTCACCCCGGCAGCGGTGGGGAGGCCTCAGTGCTGGAGCAGAGCTTCCCCTGAGGGGGGTCCCGCTCTTCTCCCACCCTGCGTGGGTCATCCCCGTCTGTTCCCCTTACTTTGTTGTATGCTAGGGTCATAAGAGCAATCCTTGCAGTTATTTCTAGCTTAATGGCATACAGGGAGGGTCAAGGTACTGTGTTCTTACTGCTGCTGTGTCTGTAGTTGGTCCCCTTCCGCAAACATACAGTAGCAGTGGGTACAATGTGACCGGTTGGAAAAGCTGTAGGACTAGGAAGTCCGGTGTGCAGACTCCAGCCTGCTTTAGGATGTGGTAGTGGGAGAAGCGCTTTCTGAGGCTGACCATCCTGGGGGGGGGACGAAAGCAAAGCAGTTGTGTCTAGTCATGTTTAGAGTACTGATTTCTCTCTGCTCTTCTTCCTGAATCCTCTTTTCCTCTGCTAGAGGATGGTTCTGTGAGATACATGGAGCAAAGCAAGGGCCTGAATCCACTTCACTGTTGTGCTTTCTTTACCTGCTTGCTCCTTCTTTTCTGTGCTGTTTATAATCAGATGTCACGCACTGGAACTCCTCAGTGTTATTTATGCACACTCTCTAAAGCAGGTCTGAGCAGCGGTCAGTCACACCAGCATCACATTGTGGGTTGTAATGAGCTTTGGGACACTGGCTCCTACTGCAGTGTCTTTGCCAGAAAGTACACTCATTCAGTTACTTTGGAGAAGTTACTGTAGGAAAAGTGTTGTATCAGGGGTGTGTTAATGGTTTTAAAATCTCTGAATGATGTTTAAGATTAAACCTATTCTTTCATTACTTTGGTAGGTGGTCTTTCAGCTCTTGTAAAGCTTCAGGTAGATGATGGCTCTGGAAAAAGGGCTTCAGAGCTGCTTCACTTTTCCAGGGTTGTGACTGTGGTCTGTGAATTGGATGATAACAGGTACCAGAAACACGCTGAGCAATGAGTGAAGGCTGATGCTTAGCACAGACTTTTCCATTCTGAGAATGTATGGTTTGTTAGTATTGTAAGAAAAACTCTTACAAACCCTGACTTACGTAGGTTGGAGTTACACCTCTATGTGTGCAGATGGAGAAGAGTCTACACTGGTATGACCTCATGTAAACATAGAGTATGACTGTGGTAGTAGTACACTTTTGTGTATGACAGTGCTGAAAGGGAAAGGGGTAGGAAGTGAACACCCAAACCCATGACTGTAAAAATGGGTGCTGTTCTTGCAAATGTTATATTCAGACCTACACACACAGTAGTGCAATTGTTTATGAGTTTACAAGGACCATTTGACTAATAAATGCCTAATTGTGAAAAACTGAAAAAGCCTCAGGTTTCTCACCTGGATACTGAGCTTTTGCTGGACACCTACACCTTACAGTTGCAACAAGGAGAAATAATGTGTATTTAAAGTGTGTTGTGCTTACTGTTTCTTCATCAGCCTCAATGTTGAGTAATTTGGAGAGGGAAACATGGTAAGCTGTAGTCAGATAACCTTAATTTAGACAAAATACAGTGATTTGTAGATAGGGGAGGAATGAATAATATATGTACATTGATTGTGACAGCATTTCCTGTAGTACTTGTCTTTCTGTCTTCCCTCCCCGCCCCATTTCATTTCCTATAATTTGCAACAGTATTTGAAGGGCCTTTTATATCTCTTACTTTAATAAATCTGGGCTTAATTTCATTTCTAATATAAATTGAAAGTGAGCTCATGTTACTGTTTTCTCCAAATAAGAAATGGTGTTTGTCCACTAATCTTCAGCTCACAGGCCCCGATACTTTGGCTGCTTTAGGTCCAGTGTTTAGACACAACACTGAGGTTATAAACTCAATGGAATTAAAATTACTCAGCAGAACAGCTGATAACGAAACCTTCAGAATTTAATTAGAGCTTGTGCTTTGGATGTAGAGATTCTGTGCAGAGCTTCAAGTGGCATGTTGAGCCAGACCATGAAAACCTGCAAGTAGAACTGATTGCAAAGGAAGGCAAAAGTGTTGTGTTAATATCCACATTTCTTAAGGTCAGCCAAGTACAAAAAGCAAATGGCATGGAAAGGAATCGAAATTACTTTCTTCTCTATGTTGTTTTGTGTAGTAGCTAAAGTGAGGGTGAACTTAGAATCATAGAATCATAGAATGGTTAGGGTTGGAAAGGACCTTAAGATCATCAAGTTCCAACCCCCCTGCCATGGGCAGGGACACCTCGCTCTAAACCATATCACCCAAGCCCTCATCCAACCTGGACTTGAACACTGCCAGGGATGGAGCATTCACAGCCTCCTTGGGCAACCCATTCCAGTGCCTCACCACCCTAACAGGAAAGAATTTCCTCCTTATATCCAATCTAAACTTCCCCTGTTTAAGTTTTAACCCATTACCCCTTGTCCTATCACTACAGTCCCTAATGAAGAGTCCCTCCCCAGCATCCCTATAGGCCCCCTTCAGATACTGGAAGGCTGCTATGAGGTCTCCATGCAGCCTTCTCTTCTCCAGGCTGAACAGCCCCAACTTTCTCAGCCTATCTTCATATGGGAGGTGCTCCAGTCCCCTGATCATTCTCGTGGCCTCCTCTGGACTTGTTCCAACAGTTCCATGTCCTTTTTATGTTGAGGACACCAGAACTGCACACAATACTCCAGGTGAGGTCTCACAAGAGCAGAATAAAGGGGCAGGATCACCTCCTTCGACCTGCTGGTCACGCTCCTTTTGATGCAGCCCAGGATACGGTTGCTTTCTGGGCTGCAAGCGCACACTGAAGCTGGCTCATGTTCATTTTCTCATCCACCAGCACCCCCAAGTCCTTCTCCTCAGGGCTGCTCTGAATCTCTTCTCTGCCCAGCCTGTAGCTGTGCCTGGGATTGCTCCAACCCAGGTGTAGGACCTTGCACTTGGCATGGTTAAACTTCATGAGGTTGGCATCAGCCCACCTCACAAGCGTGTCAAGGTCCCTCTGGATGGATTCCTTCCCTCCAGTGGATCAACCGAGCCACACAGCTTGGTGTCATCGGCAGACTTGCTGAGGGCGCACTCAATCCCACTGTCCATGTCAGTGACGAAGATGTTAAACAAGACCGGCCCCAACTTGCCAAGCAACAGGTCACTTCTGCTCTTTTCCGTGCCCATAAAACACTGTTACAGACAAATTTGGGTGAGTTGAATGTGTCTTTGTTATAACTTCACTCAGCTTCAGGAAACGTATTACGAGTCTTAACAGCAGGCTGTTGGTTTGAAATGTAGCAAAGCTTTATTTTCTTGTGACCTTTATTTTCAATGCCTTTATGAATTCTTCTGCCAATCCTTGTGGTTTTACACTTGCATTTCCCTCTTTTTTTAGAAGGGTTTTTATTTCTCTCTTGCTCCTGTGTGAAAGGCCCATAAAAGGAAACAGAGTATGAAAAGCAGCAGAACTTTGACTACATTTTTCTGCAGTAAACAAGCAAAACCAGAGGAGCTTCTTCAAGTATTATGGTATTATACTTGGTTAGAGAAAAGAAGGTTATGTCTTTGAAAAAGAAACCTTGTTTAGGTCTGCAGAATCCATGGAGTATTTCTACACTCAGTCTGAATGTCTGTAAGATGCTTTGAAGCGCAAAGCTGAAAGGGCTTTCATAAATATGAATGATTGTATTAATGAAGGGATAATTTGTGATATTTACTCAAGCTCAGTAGCCTTCAGTTGCAAGGGACTAGATAATTTCCTTTCTTCTTATACTAGATTTAGGGATTCTTGTACTTATTTCACTGGACTTCCCAGGAGAAGGTGTCTTTAAGGGAGAGTGGGGGTAGATCCTTGACAAAGCTTAATGTATTCCAGCAGCACTGGAATTGAGTAAGAAATACTGTTTTATGTTAGCTGGGACTCTGGTCTAAAATCAGGGTGTTGCTGCTGCTTCAGGAAAGTGAAGTGCAGAAATGTCAGTGTGGCGTCACTGTTCTTAATCACAGTCTCTGTATAGCCTGAATTTTTGGGTCATCCCTATAGTCTGTGCAGTGTTGCTTTTCAGCAGCTCCGAATGGTGTAAGCTGAGATGAGCTCTGCTCTCGTGAGACCCCACTTGCAGCACTGTGTGGTTCTGGTGTTCCCAACATAAGAAGGACATGGAGCTGTTGGAGCAAGTCCAGAGGAGGCCACAAGGATGCTCAGGGGCTGGAGCAGCTCCCATAAGAAGACAGGTTGCGAAAATAAAATATTTAGGATTGGAAAGGATCATCCAGTTCCAACCCCTGCCATGAGCAGGGACACTACACTCTAAACCACGTCACCCAAGGCTCTGTCCAGCCTAGCCTTGAACACTGCCAGGGATGGAGTATTCACAACTTGCTTGGGCAGCCTGTGCCAGCACCTCACCACATTCATAGTAAGGAACTTCTTCCTTGTATCTAACCTGAACTTCCCCTGTTTCAGTTAGAACCCATCACCCCTTGTCCTATTACTCCAGTCCCTGATGCAGAGCCCCTCTCCAGCGTCCTTGTAGCCCCCTTCGAGTACTGGAAGGCTGCTCTGAGGTCTCCACGCAGCTTCTCTTCTCCAGGCTCAACAGCCCCAGTGTTCTCAGCCTGTCTCCATGTGGGAGGTGCTCCTGGCCCTGATCATCCTTGTGGCCTCCTCTGGACTTGCTCAAACTTGATTCATACCAGGGGAGCTGAGTTTGAGCTGCTGATGGGTTACACTGAGATCTTGGCCACAGTTTCCCTCTTGTTTCTCTTAGAGGAGAAATAGAGGGTTTGTTCATAACAATAAATCTTAGAAGTAAGGAGTGTTTGGGGAGCTCAATGGATATTTGCAGAGTCTGCTATTATAATTCCACCTTTGCTGCTGAAGGGAGCCTTCCTTTCCCCTGTGTCTTTAGAGGGTATGAGAGTATCTTCAATTTGCCTTTGTCCTCATATTGCGGAAAAGAAGGAATGACTGTTGTTTGCTAGAAGAAGGCATAGAATCATAGACTCAGAATGATTTGGGTTGGAAAGGACCTTAAGATCATCCATTTCCAACCCCCTGCCATGGGCAGGGACACCTCACATGAGACCAAGGTGCCCAAGGTTTTGATGAGCCTGGCCTTGATTACTGCCAGGGATGGGGCATTTACCACTTCTTTGGGCAACCTGTGCTGGCGCCCTTCCGACACTGGAAGCTGCTCTGAGGTCTTCATGCAGCTTCCCTTCTCCAGGCTGAACAGCCCAGCTCTCTCAGTCTGTTTTCATATGGGCAGTGCTTCAGCCCCTTATCAACCCATAGGTCCTGGGGTTGTGATTTCTAGAGTAGGATACTGGATATCAGAGCTATATATATATGTATATAAATCAGAGCTTTATAGCTTCCATCCCATGCTTTTTCCGGGGCGTTGAAAGCACAGCACTGGTGCTCATGCCTTAGCCCACCTGTTTTCAAAACATGGGTTAACTCCCTCATGATTGAGAAGCATCCTTCCAGCTCCTTAAATAAGAAGTACTTTGTAAGGTCAAAATACTGTAGAGGTCTGATACTGAGCTCATGGACTTTAGCAGTATCTCTTTTGAAGCTAGTGCAGAGAACAGAAAATCCTACTCAGCTG
Organism: Neopsephotus bourkii; assembly: GCF_033783945.1. Lineage (NCBI taxonomy): Eukaryota > Metazoa > Chordata > Aves > Psittaciformes > Psittacidae > Neopsephotus > Neopsephotus bourkii. The sequence goes on from NW_026900790.1 coordinate 811,161, forward strand.
CTGGAGGACAACTTAGAGAAGAGGATTTTTTCTCTTCCAGAGGACAAACCTGTGTATGCATATTGATTTTTCCATAACCTTTTGTTGCTTGCTGGTTGAAGCAGCTTTTGTGCTCTGCAAGAAGCAACGTGGCATTTAGCAAATGCTGTATTTTTGGAGCGACATCTTGTCACATTTTTAATTGGTGGCTGTTTCTGCCTCTTTTTTTTTTATTGTTGGGCATTTTTCTTTCCAATTAAAGGGTGTTATTTTTTTCAAACTAGCCTTTAATAGCTCCTTTAATTGGGAGAAAACAAACTTTAGCAGTGACTCCATAAGACCTTACTGAAATCTTTGTGCTCAGCTTTCACACAGGCAAACACGCACAACAGACGTCTGCAGGAGCTGAAACTACAGGCAAAACCCCTTGAACATATTTGCTATTTCACAAGTGGAATTCTCTTCTAGTGCTTTTTGGCCATTATTTTTATTAAGTTTACAGTGAACTTTGTTAAATGGATTCTTACTAATGACCTGGCCTGCTTTTTCTGTTTACAGTAATAGAACTGATACCCTGGTTTGATACGAAGTGAGGAAGATGGATGTAGAACTCTTGCCCTCATTGTTACACTGGGGAAATAGCTGCTACAAGAAATATAGCTGCGTTATTCTGATCTGTATATACTGTAATGGTCTCTTAAAACCACTTTTATTGCTAATGGTGTTTTCCAATGTTATCAAGGTAGCAGCTTTGCTACAAGTAGTTCAGAAATTTATTGAGACTAAATTGTATATGGCAGAGAAAGGTTTTAAATGAGAAACTTCCCTGAAATGGTCTTGAGGCATGTAGATAAAATGCTTGGCAAGTGATGGGTTATAGCTTAATACAGATCCTTGGTTACAGCAACAATAGGTAAGGGTGAGTGTCTGACTATACAACAGTGTGTGAGGGGACAGTGTGTGTAAGCATAGGTCACACTGTGCCTTGGGAAAAGCTTGAGGTACTTTATTTTTCAGCTCTCATTTTAGCTTTGGTCAGTACATTCTGAGGAGCCGAAGCTCAGTTACCCTTACAAAACCTTAGGAAGCAGAAGGAGTTGATTTTGTTCACAAGTGATTACTAGTTCTGTGGCTTGAATTCTTTCAAAGACATTGCCTCCATCAGGTTTTTGTTCCAGTGCAACTTTGAAGTCTTGTTCATGATGGAATTGCCCGAAGTCTCTTGCTGATGGATGCAGGGCTGCTGGTATGATGCAGTGTGATACCAGGATGGGGTCATAGCACAGGGTGGCCTATGGATCCTTAAATACAGGTCATCTTTTAATCATCCAGATGGCATGTCTCAGTAGCATTATCCAGTCTCTGCTCTTACAGGTTTGCAAATACTGATCCTTAAGACTTGATTATTCTCCTGGGAATATGGTAGAGTCTTATGTCCAGACCTGGGGCAACAACAGAAGATGGACATGATGTGATTGCAGAGGAGGCCATGCAGATGCTGCGAGGGCTGGAGCAGCTCTGCTCTGGAGCCAGGCTGAGAGAGCTGGGCTGGGGCAGCCTGGAGAAGAGAAGGCTCCTGAAGGGGAGACCTTAGAGCAGCTCCAGTGCCTAAAGGGGCTGCAGGAAAGCTGGAGAGGGGCTTGGGACAAGGGCCTGTAGGGACAGGCCAAGGGGAATGGCTTGAACCTGCCCGAGGGGAGACTGAGCTGAGCTCTTAGGCAGAAGCTCTTCCCTGTGAGGGTGCTGAGGCGCTGGCACAGGGTGCCCAGAGAAGCTGTGGCTGCCCCATCCCTGGCAGTGTTCAAGGCCAGGTTGGACACAGGGGCTTGGAGCAAGCTGCTCTAGTGGAAGGTGTCCCTGTCCATGGCAGGGGTTGGAACTGGATGAGCTTTAACGTCCCTTCCAACCCAAACCAGCCTGGGATTTTATGATAATTCATTTAATGGCTGTGTTGACTTCTTGGATCTAAAGTTACTTACAGAAAAAGGTTGGTTCTTACGGTTTCCTGCACATGGAGGATCAGGTGGTCATGATCTATCCTTGGATTGTTTGATTTGATGTGATGAAATCTGAGCATGGGTTGGTTAATTTAGCAGAGTAAAGAATTCCCTGGTGATACTCACTTAGATGGCTGTGGTCTGCTTGGCCTTTCCACTGCAGCATTTCATGTGCCCATGTAAAAGTCCTCAGTGATGAAAAGATCATCAGCTTCTGTTGAAAATGCTTGAACAAACTGTGTAAGCAGCATAAAAGATTAATGGAATGTAAGTAGAGGAGAAAAAGGTTTATAATGCTCTGTTTACTTTGAATGTTTAACAGCTTTTTGAAGAGACTTGGTTCCTCTACTTCTTGTTGTGAAGGAGTGACTTCTTTCTTTCTTTGCATGAAGGGAGTGGTTTCTCCTGAATGTTTTGATTGATTTCTTCAAATCCAGTGTTTTGTGGGAATCGTAGTATCACAAACCAGTTTGTGTTGGAAGGGACTTAAAGCTCCTCCAGTTCCAACCACACCTTCCACTAGAGCAGCTTGCTCCAAGGCCCTGTGTCCAACCTGGCCTTGAACACTGCCAGGGACGGGGCAGCCACAGCTTCTCTGGGCACCCTGTGCCAGCGCCTCAGCACCCTCAAAAGTGAGTTTTTCTTCCTAATATCTAATCTAAATCTAGTAGCAATCAACCTGTGAAATGAATGAGGAAACATTCACTGTGTTGCTGATGAGTTGAATTGTTAAATACCTTTTAGATTATTATGTTCTTCTTCGGCCTGGTTTTTGTTTCATAAGAAGCCAACTTTTACAGTGATTTCAGTGAGACTTTGCAGAGGTTTCCAGTCATGTATTATCAGATGATAAGCTTTGAGGTTAAATAGTGCTGGAAGCTGTAGATCACCCCATTTGGGACTTGTCTTTAAGACAACAGCTTTCAATTATAAAATTCAAATAAGTCCATTTAGTTTAATGAACCTCTGGAAATCTGTAGAGCTTGCAGACACTGTCTGAAGTACAGTTGCTCTTGTCCCAGGGTGCTTTGTATAACTTTTTCATCCCGCTCTGATAAATATAGCTCCTGTAAGGTCTCAAAGGTCTGCACTTGTGAGGAAGAGCACATGCTCTAGACAGGCTCTTTTTCAGACGGTGGTTTTTTTTTTTCACCCCTAAATAGAAAGATTAGGAAAAAAAACCCAACTAAACCAATCCTGATTTTCAGAAAAAATGGAATTTTATTGTTTCCTCGCTTTTGTATTTTATTAACTTAGACTTAAATACCACTATGTAGTAGTAAGGAGTGGGTCCAGAGAAGCGCAGCGGAGCTGGTGCAGGGCCTGGAGCACAAGTGTGATGGGGAAGGGCTGAGGGACCTGGGGGGTCAGTGTGGAGAAGAGAAGGCTCAGGGGGGACCTGATGGCTGCCTCCAACTGCCTGAGAGGAGGATGGAGCCAGGAGGGGCTGGGCTCTGCTCCCAAGGAACAAGGGATGGGACAAGAGGAACCGGCCTCAAGCTGCACCAGGGCAGGTTTAGATGGAGCTGAGGAACAATTCCTGCCCCAGAGGGTGCTCAGGCATTGGAACAGGCTGCCCAGGGCAGGGCTGCAGTCACCGTCCCTGCAAGTGTTCACACAGCGTGGAGACGAGACCTCAGTGCCATGGGTCAGTGGTGGCCTTGCAGTGCTGGGGAATGGTTGGACTTGAAGAGATTATCGATTCTTTGATTCTAAAGTGCCTCTGGTAAAGATTTCCAGAGTGCCTGTTTGATCTTAAGTGTTGCTTCATGTGTCACTGTTACAGGAGAAGCTGCTGCCTGAGCATTCACACACCGCCCAAGTGTTTAAGTACTGGGACCTAAGTCCTTTCACAGCTCCACTGAGTGCATAGGTGCTTCTGAGTCCTCACTCACAGGTACACTTACTCTGGGATGTGCTTCTTCCTCCTCCTCCTTTGGGCTCAATCCTGTTTCCTGCAGCAGAATCTCAGGTGTTCAATTCCAGGAAAAAAAAATCCTGTTAACTGAGCAGTACAGCAGAAGGGACATCTCTAGCTGGTACCTCTAGCAGGGAGCTTGAACAAAGCAATCCCTGGGTATTCATACCCTTATGATTTATGTGCTTGGTCCTCAAGCACCTTTTTAGTCCACAGGTGAGGTTTTGGCCTCAGGTGTTCTAGCATCTGATTGGGTTCTTCCTCTGTCTCCATACAGGCATCCTGTTAACTGTATCTGTTTGAGTTAACAGCTTCTGCTGGCAGTGGTAACCTCCTTCTGGTTTGTGCTTCTTGTGCACTAGCTCCATGGCTGAGCATGGGACACTAAGGTCCTGAACTGAGGATAAATATTACTTAGCGACAGCTAAAACATCAGTGTGTTATCAGTGTTTTTCCCTTAAGAAAGACAAAACACAGCACTGTTCCATCTTCTAGGGAAGTTAACTCTTTTCCAGCTGAAAGCATGTCTTGGTGAAAGTCTACAGTTTACAGCCTCAGGCTCCAGCAAATCCAGCTGCTGTGCTAAGCATGTAAAGCTAAGCAAGCAGCATCCTAAACCACACAATATCATAAGCCTGTATCTTAAGTGTCCAACACTGGGGAATCCACCGCTTCCCTGGGGAGATAATCCCAATGAATTAGCACATTTTATCATGTAGTATTTCTTACTGCAGAGCACATAGATGCATCTTCCATGCGTTTATGAAGTCAGCTCTTGATCCTCCCACCTATTTGGGCTTCAGACTCCCTGCTCCTATTCCTCTGGTAATCTGCAACTTGCCAATGTCCGAGTAACCCTCTGGGCAGCTGAGAGTTGGGTTATTCCCTTTCCCTCACATCCTGACCTCTTCTATTCACCTCTTGTTATTTCTTGTCCATTAGATTTGCTGCCACAGAGAGCTTGTGCTGCTGTGTCTGAGCGTGGCTCTCAGCAGGGGACTGGGCTTGGCCTTTGGGTCTTCCTGCTCTATAAGCTTTTGGTAGTGATCACAACTGTTTAAACTGGAATGAGAAAGCAAATACTGTAATTGCTGTGTGGCCTTGGTCATCAAGAGGTGCCTTATGAAAACTAACTTGATTCTAATGGGTTGCTTTTTACTCTGCTTTTCTTTTTTCCTTCATTTTTTAATGCTGAAGTCTCCCTGGCACATTGCAGCTATTTCCTGCAGAGAGGAGACGGGGCTTTTAAGACATCCACTGTGCTCTGCTTAAATGATTATTTGTTGCTTCTAGCAACTGCTTTCTCGGTTTAGCTCCACAAATCCTTTATTGGGCAGAAATTGTCTGTGTTGGCAAGGGCTGTGCTTTGGTTCTGTTTCATTTTCTGTATTTTAGAAAGGCTTGTTGTAGTCTGCTTTGGGTTTTAGATGCTTACTATAGTTTAAAATAGAGAACATGTAGATAAACAGACCCCCTTCTCTAGTTTTGCTCTCTAAAGAGTAGTTTTCATAACCTTAGTGCTGTACTATTAATTTTATTGATAGGTGTGATGCAAGTATATATGAAATGTTGCTCTGCTCTGGAGCCAGGCTGAGAGAGCTGGGCTGGGTCAGCCTGAAGAAGAGAAGGCTCCTGAAGGGGAGACCTTAGAGCAGCTCCAGTGCCTAAAGGGGCTGCAGGAAAGCTGGAGAGGGGCTTGGGACAAGGGCCTGTAGGGACAGGCCAAGGGGAATGGCTTGAACCTGCCCAAGGGGAGACTGAGCTGAGCTCTTAGGCAGAAGCTCTTCCCTGTGAGGGTGCTGAGGCGCTGACACAGGGTGCCCAGAGAAGCTGTGGCTGCCCCATCCCTGGCAGTGCTCAAGGCCAGGTTGGACACAGGGGCTTGGAGCAAGCTGCTCTAGTGGAAGGGGTCCCTGCCCGTGGCAGGGGTTGGAACTGGATGAGCTTTAATGTCCCTTCCAACCCAAACCAGTCTGGGATTCTATGATAATTCATTTAATGGCTGTGTTGACTTCTTGGACCTGATTCTGTATGAAGGAGCAACACAGAAACAGGCAGCAGAAAGTTTACTGTGGATTTCTATTAATTAGAGCTTTGATCCCCCCAGTGGCTCAGCACCTGGTTCAGTTCCACTTCACTGCAGTGTTCATCTTCCAGATCAGGTGAGAAATACATAAATTTGATGGGTTTGCCTCTTTTTGTTGGTGTTTCCCACTGTCTTCAATGAGTGTTCTGTTTTGAGGTGCTGTGTGAAGGCAGATGAACTGTGTGCTTAAAGAAACCTCATCCTGAGCTAATGGAAGATTCTTTCTGGATTTCCAAGCTGCATCTGTGTATCATGTAATACTGCTTCTGCCTTCAGGCACACGTTTGCTCATGTCTGATATTGTGGAGCAGAGGAAGAGAAGCTCTCCAGCAACACACAGATACAGCAGTGGTCAAGAGCAATGGGCACTCCAACACTCCTCTTCTGTAAGGATTTTTTAGCATGTTGCAGGTGCAAACAGGGTATATATATTGCTTAGTGTAAGACCCATATTTGCAGTTTGGACACAGTATCTCTTCGTTCACTTTGGTTTAATCAGATACCCACAGCAGCGTAATGCCCACATACTGTTCCTGCAGTGTTCTTCCTGGGAAACTAATTCTTTAGTCCAGAAATTGATAATTAAAACTGTTTGCTATCCATAGTTCAGCAGTAATCATATTGAACATGACTGGCCTTAAGGGAGGGAAAATAGGCAGGTAGTTATTCAGCCAACCTGGCTGGAGGCATCAGAAGAAGCAAATATGCAGAAATGAGACATTTATTATTCATTAATGTTAACAGTTTTCACTAAAATCAACACTTAATCTAATTTTCTTGGCATATTATTGGGCAGGTAGGAAGCCAAGAGTGGGCTGACATAAGAAATCAGTCATCTGTCCTGGAAAACAGACTGAAGCCCTTGAACATACAAACTGCAAGGGGAAATATGAGACTTCTCAGTATAAACAGAAGTTGTGAAGTCTCAAATCTGATTCCTGCTGGAGCTGTGATTTTGAGGCTGGTGCCTGTACATGGATAGTCTTAAAGGTTGTTAACTTCCTTTTGCTACAGTGCAAAATATGGGGCTGTGGAGGGCAACTAGATCATAGAATCCCAGACTGGTTTGGGTTGGAAGGGACCTTAAAGCTCATTCATTTTCAACCCCTTGCCACAGGCAGAGACACCTTCCACTAGAGCTGCTTGATCCAACCCTCTATGTCCAGCCTGGGCTGGGGTAGCCACAGCTTCTCAGCAGCCTCACAGCTGGCTGCTGTGCCAGCATCTCAGCAGCCTCACAGAGACTAACTTCTTCCTTATCTGCAACCTGAACTTCCCCTGTTTCAGTTTGAACCCATCACCCCTTGTCCTATTACTACAGTCCCTGATGAAGAGCCCCTCTCCATCATCCTTGTAGCCCCCTTCAGACACTGGAAGCTGCTCTGAGGTCTCCATGCAGCTTCTCTTCTCCAGGCTGAACAGCCCCAGCTTCCTCCTCATCCTGTCTCCATATGGGTGGTGCTCCAGTCCCCTGATCATCCTCATACCCTCCTCTGCACTTGTTCCAACAGATCCATGTCCTTTTTATGTTGAGGACACCAGAACTGCACACAGTACTCCAAGTGAGGTCTCACGAGGGCAGAGTAGAGGGGCAGGAAACTTTGTGGTTCAGCAGCAATATCACCATCCTGAGCTCTACAGCACTGCATAAAGTACCTGCAGGGATGCCAGTTGCTGGCTTTGATGAAGTCTTTTCCTACCCAGTGACACAGGATCCCCCAGAAGAAGCATTTCTTAGTAACTTAGTGTGGCTCTTTTCAGCTTGTGCTGAGCTTGTTGATATGAAGACTGAGCAAGTAAGTTGGGTGTGCATTTCATTCACATCAGTGCTTACTTACTAGTAGTTTGGTGTGAATAAGCTGGTCACATTGATGGGAACAGGGGTGTTACATGAAGATGAATCTGCATGTGGTGTGCTTTCTGTGGTGCTAGAGCTATGATGCTCAATCCTGTTTTGGAGCTGGCATGCATTTGAAGCTCAGGAATATCATGCTACAAAGGGAGGTGAACCGCTTCATAGTTTAGCAGCTGATCATCTCGCTGGAGCATTTCTGCACTCTGTAGTTATCTGTTGTGCCATGATGTGTATAGTATAATGGTGTTTGTTTTCCTCTGCTGTTGAATAGCTTAGTAAACATCATGTTCTCTCACTTCACAACAATGGAAGGAATTTATTAGCTTGTCAAGGAAATTGGGGCTTGTTTTCTGTCCTTTTATATCAGCTGCCGTTTGTTTGAATGCTGGAGAGTGGGTCTCTTGTCTTCCCTTTCTCCCCATATTGAAGCATCACACTGGAGGAGTAAATGTACAGAGATGAGATTGTGGCAGTTCTGCAGCTCAGGCACCTGTGGATCTTGGATAGGTCTATGGAAAACATTGATGTGGCCAGAAATAGCCAACACTTAGTCCATAGTGTGAGAATAACTTGTTACACGCTGTGTGGAGTGTGCTGGTGTGTGGTGTTGCTTGGACCAGATGAATCAAATGGGTTCTTAGAGAAGGATTTCTTTTCTCCCTACTGAATGTGTTGCATTTTCAAAGCACTGGATGTACTTCCTGTGGTAAGTAGTAGCTATTTTGTATGTATTTTCTGGTCTGTAGCACTCCTGCATTATAAAAATGAGACCCTGTCTGACTCCCTCAGAGCTCTTTAGTGTTTCAGTGAGAAACATTTCATGTTGCTGCCCAGAGGAAAATTGCTGAGACTGAGGTCTGTGGGGAGAAAAAGGCTTTAATGGCTCCAGTGGGTTTTCCAACTGCTTCCAGTTCCCATGTTGAGCATTTATAGGTGAGCAACTGTAAGTCAGAAGTCTTGCCTCCCTGTGTTTTGAATTAGTCTGTAGCTTTTGACTGTCACAGTCTGTTGTAGTGCTGTAAGGGTAGATTCAAACGTGCTTTTGGGTTGTATTTGTACCACCATTCCTTGATCTGTGGTACTGAGGAAGGAAGACTTATCTGGAGCTGTGGAGTTCATTCAGGTCTCTAGAAAAGTAACAGCCTCTTGCAGAAGTGGAGATGGCACTTAGGTTTGTTCAATGGGAATACATTTGCTTATGTATTTAGGTTTGGAAGTTCCCTTTGATGGGAACTGTTGCAGCAAGTTTAGGGCTTTTGCCATCTCACAGTGTGACGGTGCTTCAGGACTCCTGTACAACTCCTTCCATCTACTCCCTGGGCTATCGGAGTTGGATGGTGGAAAGTGGAGATGAAAAATGCTTGTGATCTACAGATCCAATTTGACCAAAGTGCAGAGTCCCAATGGACTTTTGTTAATCCAATTTCAGTGTAAATTCACTGACCTCAGGAAATATCAAGGTTCGTTTTTGTCCTGTATGAAATATGCTGTACATCCCATGATAAAAACATCTCAGGATTGTGTCTGATCATTATCCTTTCTGCCCTGTCTGGTGCATGTTGAAGGGACTGCACTGAGTGAAACATTTTGCATTTGTATAGTCTTTATTTTAACCAAGTAAAACCAAAAGCTAGGGAGATTTGCCTCAATGAATTTGTTGTATAAAATTGTCTCTTAACAGCCTAACATCCAGCTGGAATTACTCTAATCCTGTTGAGCTCGTGCTAATGAGGCAGGCATATGTAGCCATCCAGCTGCCACGTATGCATGGCAGGTGTCTTAAAGGGGAGCTGGAGTCTCACTTGGAAAACTGGGAATGAAAAAGCAAGTGAACTGGTGAGAGAACTGGACATCCCAGAGTTCATAACCTCATGTTCTTGTTGTCTAAACTGATGTTCTTTCTGTTTGTTGTGTTTTGAATGCTTTTGTTTTCAGGGACTTCTATAAAGCTCATGTAGATTTATCACTGTTTCATAATCCTGTTTTGTACTTCTTCCTTCAAAGTTCTTTCTGCAGAGTCCCTTTCCCAAACAATTTTGAGCCCTTTCTATTTGGCAAACAGTGTGTTGACTTTTCTTCCTTGGCACACATTTTAATCAAACTGAAAAAAGCAAAGATGCCCTTGGCTTGCTTTTCTGCAGTGTTAGCAGGAAAGTAGGTAATCTCAGGAATATTAAGTATTCCTTGCTTTGCTTTATTTTCTGTGCAGAGCAAGAAAAACAAATGGCTCCTGTACCAAGGGGCTTAGGTAGGAAATTCAGGCGTACAAGGTAATGTTTCATATGCAGTCGCTCTGTTTTGTAGTTACAGATGCTGCTAAACTTCAAGGATTTAATGGTGTGTTTTTGAAGGAGGAAAACACATGGAAATGAGTTGCTGGAGTAGAGAGAAGGTTGTGAATTAGTTCTGGTTTATGTAGGTGTGTGGAGACCTCAGTGCCCCTTTCCAGTATTTGAAGGGGGCCTATAAGGATGCTGGGGAGGGACTCTTTGTTAGGGACTGTAGTGATAGGACAAGGGGTAGTGGGTTAAAACTTAACCAGGGGAAGTTTAGATTGGATATAAGGAGGAAGCTCTTTACTGTGAGGGTGGTGAGGCACTGGAATGATTTGCCCAGGGAGGTTGTGAAGGCTCCATCCCTGACAGTGTTCAAGGCCAGGTTGGACAGAGCCTTGGGTGAGATGGTCTGGTGTGAAGTGTCCCTGCCCATGGCAAATGGGTTGGAGCTGGGTGAGCTTTAAGGTCCCTTCCAACCCAACCCATTCTGTGATTCATCTGATAGAGTGACTTGAGAGGAACATGAGTGGAAGGCTCTTGCTGGTGGCTGTAAGCAGTTGTAAGTACTCGCACTGCTTTTGACTATGTTCTAAGAACTTACACGTTACAGCCATGGTGGACAAAAATGTGAATTATTGCCTGGGAAAAGGTTTTATGTGATTTTTTTAAACAGGAAGATATCCAGAATCAGCCTTCTCAGTTCTGCAGCTGACTGGGTTCTGATAGTTTTGGCTTGAAACAGCTTCACTTCCTCTTATATATTGCTATTAGCATCCCTTAAAAAATGGGTTTGCTTTTCTCCAAGTGCTGTTTGGTTCTTCAGAACATAGAATCCTAGAATCAGACACTGGTTTTGTTCGGAAGGAACCTTGAAGCTCATCCAGTTCAAACCCCTGCCACAGGCAGGGACGCCTTCCACTAGAGCAGCTTGCTCCAAGCCCCTGTGTCCAACCTAGCTTTGAATGCTTCCAGCGATGGGGCATTTACCACTTCTTTGGTCATGATTGTGGGATGGATCCTATGTGCCCTTGTGTTCTCCAGCCATTAATCCAGACTTCCATAATTAATGGAAACAACCAAGTCCCAAACCCCCGTACCCTTCTGAAACGTTAGATTAAGCAGTCTCTGATTCTTTTCTTCATTTGGATCTTGGCTTGTGATTTAAACTTCTATCCATAAAGGAACAATGTGCAGGTATTTAAGGCAAATTCATGTGGTTGGAAGAGAAAACACTGACCTGTTAGGCTGAAATTCTTTGCTGTATAGAATTACTTACCAGTATTGGCATAGTAAGTGGTCTCTTGAATATTTTAAACTAGAACAGACTGAAGGGCTGTAAATACAGGTAAATTTTTGGTCAAAACATGGGTATGATATTTTTAGTGATTGCTTCCACATTTTTTTTTCCCCAAACAGGTAATCAAAGCAAGTGAGAGGTTCTCAGTGCAGGTGCTTAATTCTGGAAAGGTTTCCCACCTGGAAATCTCAGAATATGGTGGCTGACTGAGCCTGAAACTTCCATTGAGTTCAGGTCTTGCAGGTCAGGGTCATAAGGCTGGATAGTGTCTGGGGATGCAGCCCAGCACATGGTGGGGGGTTCTGGGCTCAAGCACACACTGAAGCTGGGTCATGAGGAGCTTCTCATCAACCAACAGCCCCAAGTCCTTCTCAGGGCTGCTCCATCCATTCTTATCCCAGCCTGTATTTGTGTTTGGGACTGCCCTGACCCCTGTGTAGGACCTTGCACTTGGCCTTCATGAGGGTTGTATGAGCCCCAGCAGCTGAGTGATTCCTGTGTCTCACATCCTGTTGGATTCCAGGCTGCCACCATGTATTGAGCTTATTTTTCGGAGACCTGCAGGTGTAGGAGGTGACATAATTGACAGCTATGTTCCCAGTGTTTGCTGCTGTGGTTCCTGAGGTCAGGTTGAATGGTCCAGAGCTCTGAGACCTCTTTATTCCTGTTACCTTTCTTTGAAATGTGGGTTGGCAATATTCCCATGCTATATACTGGCTGCATTGTGGTTTAAAGGATGAAGTCTTTGGAGTTCAGACTGTGTGAGATGCTGTGTAGTGCTCAGCCAGATGGACTGTTCTTTCCCCCCTAAATCATCTTCTTTCTGCTGAAGGTGGCAGCAAATGTGTATCAATATATCTAAGCAGACAAATAGCGAAATAGCAACTAAAGTTGATAGTTTAGACACTGGAAGATAGCTATAGTTTCAATAGGAATAAGCTTGTAGTATCTCAGAGGCTTCTCATCTCCAGCTATAGAAGCTTTGTCCTTTTGCCACGTTTTGTGGTTTCTAAAATAAAGGCCCTGATGTGATCTTTCAGGCTTCATAAACATCGATGCTTTGGCTGTGCAAATGTCAACTGTTTTTAGAGCAAATAGCCTATAGAGGGCAAGTTAAACTCAATGATAAGGACAAACAACTGAGCAGCACAATTTGAGTGTGCTGTAACAATATGGATGTGCCTGGAAGGCTGAGATGGGCAGGAACTTGCTGGAGTGTTGAAGAGGCCTGTGACATCCTCTGATGTGAGTGATGTGTTCTTAGCCTTGGAGAAGGATCTTTTAGCTTTCGTAACCAACTGCTGGTGTTGTAGATGGATCCAAGGCAATACTTGCCAAATCATGACTTTTGAAATGGAATTTAATTAAAACTAAGAACTTTTCTAGTTGGTGATAGAGGTCAGTTGGGTTCTGCTTTCACATTGGCTGTAGCAATCCACAATTCTCCTGTGATCTATAGCGCAGGTTGGAGAGAATTGATGTTTTCATTAAGCACTGAGATAACCAATACTATTTAGCTTCAAACTCAAACAATATGTCAGCTCTTAAAGAGGATTTACATTCGTGCCTCGTGTGACTGTGCTGAGGAGCATTCTTCTAGAAAAACAAGCAGTTCTTCACGAAGACAGTGTATTCATCTGCAAGAGCTCTTAGTGGAAGGTGATTTACTGCCAAACACGTTCCTGTACATAGAATCCCAGACTGGTTTGTGTCGGAAGCGACCTGAAAGCTCATCCAGTTCCAATCTCTGCCACAGGCAGGGACGCCTTCCACTAGAGCAGCTTGCTCCAAGCCCCTGTGTCCAACCTGGCCTTGAACACTGCCAGGGATGGGGCAGATGCATGCTTTCTATTCATCTGTTATAGCATGAACCCAAACCTCACTGTGTCTCACCAGTACGTTTGGTACTGTTGCATTAACAGTTATGTTTAGCGTTGTCTTCTAGTGTATGGAATCTTAAAATGGTTTGAGTTGGAAGAAGCTTTAAAAGATCATCCAGTTCTAACATCTTCATGCATTACTCTGTGTGAAGTGTTTACATGACCCCTGCTAACAGTAGTGGGTGTTTTGGTAGTACTTGGTGCATGTAATCACAGCTTGTTTGATGGACCAGTGCTGTGGATTCCCAAGGTGAGAAAGAGAAACTGGGCCATGAGGATGCTCAGGGGCTGGAGCACCTCCTGTATGCAGACAGGCTGAGAGCATTGGGGCTGTTGAGCCTGGAGAAGAGAAGCTGCGTGGAGACCTCAGAGCAGCTTCCAGTGTCTGAAGGGGGCTACAAGGATGCTGGAGAGGGGCTCTTCATCAGGGACTGGAGTGATAGGACAAGGGGTGATGGGTTCAAACTGAAACAGGGAAAGTTCAGGTTGGAGATAAGGAAGAAGTTCTTCCCTGTGAGGGTGCTGAGGCGCTGGCACAGGGTGCCCAGAGAAGCTGTGGCTGCCCCATCCCTGGCAGTGTTCAAGGCCAGGTTGGATGGAGCCTTGGGCAGCACGGTCTAGTGTGAGGTGTCCCTGCCCATGGCTGGGGAATTGGAAGTGGATGATCCTAAGGTCCCTTCCAACCCAAACATTCTATGATTCCATGACATAGATCCTCCTGCTCATCCTTTCAGCTGAAATGCAGATATTTCCTTCAGGAGTCTGTAGTTAAGAAATAGTTGTGTTTAGCTCATGCTGTAGTGTCAAGATGCAGCCAGCAGTGTGAAGGTGCCATAAGCACGGTGTCAGAGGTCTGTGGCAGAGCAGAGGCTGTAACTCAGATTTGTTCATCCCAGGCTTATTTTCTAACCACTCTTCTCACTTTCCAGATCTTTATCTGCATGATATCAAAGCATTTTGGATGCAGTGCAATTAAAAACATCATCTTTTTATGTGAAAACGTGATTTAATATACAATGAAGAATGTTTGCTAGTAGAATATCACTTTAATAACACAAAACATCCCTGGGTTTAGCCGCCATGAAGCATGGAACTTGTAAGTGTTATGAATTTCATGCATTGGAAGAAGCCCTGTCAGTGTAATGGGGGGGGGTTTATCTCAAGATGTTCTTCATGCAAGAGGAGAGATGCACCTTCATCCCCTGTCAAAAGTGCAGCTCTTGGTATCTGAGAGCAGGGAAGAGGGTGTGAGGCACCCATGCTAATCGTCTGAGACATGACAAAGGGAAGAGTATTGCTTCTCCTCATTTCCATGTGGTATCTGTTATGGCCTTCTGCCACTGCCATCTGAAAGTGACAACAAGTGTTAAACCAGCATAAACCAAAATCCATCACTTGGGTACATTGTCTTCTTGTAGGGTGTTGTAGGACAGATTTTGGCTGTAATTCCTCTGTCCTTGTCGTTGAGCAGAACAAGTGTGTGTGTTCCTGTCCTCCCCTCATGCCGTGTTCCATATGGGAGTACAGATTTGCTTGCTCACTTGGATTTCCTTTGCTGCTCTTTCTTGGGTTGTGATCCCTGTGAACTGGCTTTTGCTTTCATTTTAGAGGTGGAGTCCTTGTTGCTGTGCTTGGAGGGGAAGGAGTCAACTGAAAGTTTGGGGTATGTCTCTTGACAGCGAGAGGGAACATTTCCTGAGTGAAGGCTTTGAGACGAGCTTTTGCATTCGAGTCTCTGCTACTTTCCTAATGGCATTGAAGAGTTCAGAGTAAATCTACCAAATACCCTTCTTGTGTCATGCTTGTTTAAGATCCTCTTAAACAAACCATAAGGAAATGACTTCTTCTCCATTGTTACTTTTCAGTGATGTGCAGGCAGTTCTTACCTTCTAACTCCTGCTGTAGAGGACAAGTGCTTGTTCCTGCAAGGACAGTTGATATTTTCTTTCTTCCTTGACAGATGGTGATACTGCGTTTAGTTTGACTGGACCTCATTGAAAGTAGCAGAGAGCAGGCACAGTGTTCAGCAACGTGGGTTTTGGCTCCTTCCAATTATTTGACCTTCTCTACACAAATAGCTTTAGAAATGTGGGAAGAACTCAACAAATTCTCTATTATTCCTCATGGGGTATTTTTTTTCCATAGTCTATTTGTTTGGAAATAATGGCTGCTGCAGTCTTTTACTATTTTGATGCTCTTTCAGTACAGGATTTGTACCATCTTAAGATGGTGCCTCAGTTCAGAGGCCTAAATTTATGTAACTTAAATGAAATAACAGTCTGCATGTTTTCATGCTCTACAGGTTGTATGTTTAATGGCATTGTACTTTCAACAAGTAGATGCTCCAGATGTCTTTTGAAGTTGTGTTTTGAAGACCTCAGAGTGCAACCTACTGTAGGAGACAGTGGCTATTGCTGTCTCCCAGGTTTTTTTCTGGTAGCATCATGGTTTCCAGGTGTGGACTTCAGGATCTGAGGGCAGGATGGGTCTCAGGAGTAGGGGCTAAGGGAGGGGAAGAGAGAGAAAATGAATATCGCATTGATTCTTGAGTAGAAACTTGGGGTGACCACAAAAGCTTTTGCCTTCTGTGCCAGTTTCATTACCTTTTCAACAGTTTTGTTGGAACCTCAAGCTTCATTGTTCTGTATGTGTATATGTAAAAGAAATGAAACATCTTGCTTCAGATTAAGATTAAAAATACCTGGTGTTACTCAGAGGTTAAAATAAATGAGGGGGGAATTAGGGCCCTTGACATTAGTTTGCTGTATCTGTGTTTGAAAACAGGTTGTCTATTGGATAGCATGGGTAGGCTTTAGATGGGTTTCTCTCTGTATGTATGATATCATAGTGAGTTGGATTGGAAGAGACCTTAAAGCTCACTTGGTTCCAACCCCTGCCACGGACAGGGACACCTTCCACTAGAGCAGCTTGCTCCAAGTGCTCTCCGGCCTGGCCTTGAACACTTACTTTGCCTAAACCCTGTGGTGTAGTAAAGAAGCCCTGAAGTTATCTGAAAACATGGAAATAATGAAACATAATATTTAAGGGGGTTTTATATTTCTGAAGTATGTCTTTTTCTGCTAACACCCCACACACAAGTTTTCCCAGAAGTAAGCTTCTCTTGAAGTGTACAGACTTAAGAGTGGCTTAAGGTTTGTGATAGTAATAAATTCTTTAAGCAAAGGCTTCATGTCCTCATAGGTAACTTCAAAATACCCCTATTTTTGTCATCTGTCTGCAGGACTTTATCTACCAGTGATGATGTTGAGGACCGTGAGACTGAGAAAGGGCGCCTGGAAGAAGCCTATGAGAAGTGTGACCGGGATCTGGATGAGCTCATTGTACAGCACTACACGGAGCTCACCACCGCCATCCGCACCTACCAGAGCATCACTGAGCGCATCACCAACTCACGCAACAAGATCAAACAGGTGAACACTTTGTGTGTAGTTCTGTGTTTGCATTGGCTCCATGGGGTGTGTTCTGGGTATAAATCTGGGCAGCTTCTCTTCTTAGAATCATAGAATTAACTGGGTTGGAAAAGACCTTGAAGATTAAGTCCAGCTGTTGCTCTAGCACTGCCAAGGCCACCACTGACCCATGGCACTGAGACCTCGTCTCCATGGTGTGTGAGCACTTGCAGGGACGGTGACTGCAGCCCTGCCCTGGGCAGCCTGTTCCAATGCCTGAGCACCCTCTGGGGCAGGAATTGTTCCTCAGCTCCATCTAAACCTGCCCTGGTGCAGCTTGAGGCCATTTCCTCTTGTTCCTTGGGAGCAGAGCCCAGCCCCTTCCTGACTCCATCCTCCTGTCAGGCAGTTACAGAGAGGGATAAGATCCCACTGAGCCTTTTCTTCTCCTGTATTCAGTCCTGTTATGGTAGTGTAATGTTGTAAAATCCCATTTTCAACTTACATTTATCTCTCTGGTTCTCCAGCTGCTCATTATAATTCTGAACAGAGCTGAAAGTTGAACTGAGGAAGCTTTGTTACCCACTAATCCTGATCTAGGCCTGATCAGAGGTAGTGGGTAACTCTGGCTTGGCTAAGAGCAGACCATCTGGTCCCAATACAGGGGTCCCTGGCTGTGTGCTGCTACCTGTGTTCCCTCCACAGGGCTCTGTCTTGTGTTTAAGAACAGAAGCTGTTAAAAAGCAAACAGAGAGGTGGATGTGAAGCTCAAAGCTTTGCAGTGTGCCCTCTTCACTTCTTGTCTGGGCATGTTGCTGTCAGGTTTCTGCAGTCTAAGGGCTGCTAAGCTAACACCTTTCCATCTAATTTGTTTGTGTTCTGCTGTGTTGGCCTCCAACCACCTCCTGACTAGCCAGGGTGATTCATCAGCTTGCTTTTCCCCTGAGAATCAGAATTTGGGTGCTATTTCTAAGCTCAGTTCTGTTGTGTGAATATACATGAACTCTGTGCCCCTGTATCTCTGCATTTTGAGTGCTCACACTTCAGTAGTGTGCCAGTAAGTAACTCTGGCAATCTTCGTTGTGGACTTGTTGAATCTGCTCTTCCCTTGCCACAGTAGTTTACTTCTTTAGTCTCCTGTCCCATTTCTATTCCTGTGTATTTTGCTGTACCTAAACTTTGCAAATCAGACACTAGTTCTCTTTGTTTTTCTTTTCCTTACACTTTGGAGTTCTCAGCTTTAAACCTTTCACAAGGGGCAGTGGGGTTTTACCCTTCTGGAGCTATGTACTGACCCTTCTGCCTTTGAGAATTCATTTAGCCTTTTCGAAGCAAATGAGACCATCCTAATGGTTGCCAAGACTAAGAGTTCATTGTAGGATTTATGTACAAAGCTCAGCTCTTTGAAAGCAGAGATCAATTGCATTAGATTTGAAGTAAGCCACAGCCAATGGGCTATTTTCACTCAGGGTACTAAGCTTTGCGGGGGTCAAAGCAAACATAGAGGGCTGTGACCTTTTGGTCCTACCTACAAGAGTAGCTGCAAAGGTGAAGGACCTTTTGATATTTAAGTTTTCTTATTAGTTTTGGTCAATATGTATTGAAGCAGTTTCGACCTGGTCTCAGGGGAGGTCCTAGATCTGATTTGTCATCTATCTTTTGCACTGTCAGACTTGCTTTTGATGTTCCTCTCCTATGAAAGGTGGATGACGGCACCGGTGTTTACTTGTGTTAGGAATTGTGGCAGTGATAGTCCAGATCCCTGTGTGTATCTACCTTTTGTAGTCAATTCTTGTATGAATTCCTGACGGGAAAGGCTTAGTTTTGAATCTAGCTTTAGAGATGTTACCACTGTAAAACTGAATTACAAAGTAGAATCAATTTACCCTACCAAGGGGAAGCTCTTTCTTAAAGACTTGCTGTTCATTCCTTCCCCTGCTCCCAACTGTAGCTATAGTTGATGATCATTCTTGCAAGGACAGGAGTTAGGAATGTCTTGTGAGATTCCTTCCAGCCCTGTTATTGCTTTGCTGACCTACTTTGGCTCCCTGTAACAGCAGCCCACTGATGATGGTGTGCTGGGTCAGTGACACACTTTTGGTTAAGGTATTGAGCAGGGATTAAGTCTGAAACGTTTTAGTTTGCCTTTGCAGCAAGTTATGACCCTCTTATATTTGGTTTTCTATGTTAGCTGGGGCCTTTTCTGTTACCCTTTTTAGAAGGATGGAGTGCAGTGTTACTGTACGGATGTCTCAGTCTCTTCAGGCTCTGGATGGAGATGGGTTTATGTAGTTGATGCTATTTACTGCTTCTCTGCATTTTGGTCCATTTATGTGTTTCACATGTATTCTTGTAAACTACCTTGAGGTGAACAAGGGAGAATGTGTTGAAAGGGGATTTCTGGAGTGCTTTGGAGGCTCATTATTTAAAAGTAAATTGCAGGACCTACTTCTGAGTGTCTCTTCATCTGTAATTCAGTGAGAGCTCAGCCTGAGGAAAGGTTGGACCCCAAGTGTTCAGAACTTAGCACAAAACCAAGAGTAGTGTGAAAGGGATGTGTGAAGCTGGGCTGCTACTAGCTGCCACATTTTAATGTGTAGTATTGATATGCATGATGCAAGAAAAACTACGTTACACTGACCTTACCAGGGGATATTGGGAGAACCTAAAAGCTGGGAATGCGGGATGTGATTTTTGAGCAGGAAGAATGGAGAGTAAAAACTCTTGATGTTTTCTGGAATGGGGTGAAATAGTGGAGACTTTGCCACTTACAAGGTGGCATGAGGATCAGAAACCAAACTGAAGGGTAACACTATGTGATCAGCCCTTGGGTTGGAAGCAATCTTTAAAGCTTCCCCAGTTCCAACCCCTGCCACGTGCAGGGACCCCTTCCACTGGAGCAGCTTGCTCCAAGCCCCTGTGTCCAACCTGGCCTTGAACACTGCCAGGGATGGGGCAGCCACAGCTTCTCTGGGCACCCTGTGCCAGCGCCTCAGCACCCTCACAGGGAAGAGCTTCTGCCTAAGGGCTCAGCTCAGTCTCCCCTCTGGCAGGTTCAAGCCATTCCCCTTGGCCTGTCCCTACAGGCCCTTGTCCCAAGCCCCTCTCCAGGTTTCCTGCAGCCCCTTTAGGCACTGGAGCTGCTCTAAGGTCTCCCCTTCAGGAGCCTTCCCTTCTCCAGGCTGCCTCAGCCTGGCTCCAGAGCAGAGCTGCTCCACCCCCCCTGATGTGATGGCAGTGATAAATAAAGGAAATGCTGAATTAAATTGTATCTTAGGTGCAATTTATTCAGATAAAACCATCTCTCTCATAAGAAAAAAGGCATTGCTTGAGTTACTAGGAAGGTGGTTGTACTCTTAGATAGTCATGTTTCAAGGAATGGACACCAGACTTGAAGAAAGGAGGAGATGTGCCAGGAGATTTAATAGGCAGATGGAAAATGTTTACAGCAAACAACTTAGTAGTGGCTTATTTGCCTTCACAGAAAATTGAATTCATGTTGTATGCCAAAATACTGAATTGATTTTTGGAACATGTGCAGATAAGCTGCTGGTCATGGTTAATAGGATCCTGTGTGTGTTGATGTTACACCAAAGTTAAATTTCCACTACAGGTAGAAAACGTGCCCAAACCCATTTACTATGAAAGCAGTTTGGTTTGTAAGTACTCTATCCTTTCCTTCGGCTAAAGGAATGACCAGAAATCTTAAGGATTTGGTTATAGTTTTGTGTCCTTTTTGCAATTCCTAATGAAGTAAATGTGGGGAAGGGCTGATCTGTGTTAGAAGCTGCCAGTTACAGGGCCAGACCTCACTAAACTTTTGACATGTTGCTTGTAGGTGAAGGAGAACCTGCTGTCATGTAAGATGTTGCTGCACTGCAAGCGGGATGAGCTGCGCAAGCTGTGGATTGAAGGCATTGAGCACAAACATGTCCTGAACTTGCTGGATGAGATCGAGAACATCAAACAAGTGCCTCAGAAGCTGGAGCAATGCATGGCCAGCAAGCACTACCTCAATGCCACAGACATGCTGGTGAGATGTGGTACCTCGTGTTGGGAACACACTGGTCAGCCATATGGCTGTCTGCAGACAGATCTGTCTGTGCTGCTCTTTCCTGTTTTCCTGCTTAGTTTCCTCTTTTGTCACTTGCTGCTTTCTTGGACTGGAGTTTCCATTTGGTTTTGTTCTGATCTGTCCTGACTGGACCTTGAGTCTCCCATCCTCTTTGCTTGGCTCTTGTTTTTCAGAGCTAACTTTACCTGTTTGTGTCCTCATTATTTCTGTTGCCATCTAGTTCTTTACCCACCATAATAGGATTCTTTCTGCTTCTGTGTTTCAAAACTGAAGGCAGAAGTATGTTTGCTCATATTCCTCGTGTGTTTGACAGAGAATGCCTTCAAGGAAACCTTTTCATTGCTTTGGTTTGTTACTGTGTGTTTCTATTTTACTGTTCAACAGGAAAAAGAGTTGGAAATCTTAGTTGTATCACCCCATATTCGTAGAACCGAGACTTGACCTTTATTTCCCTTCTTTCCATTTTAGCTCATTTTACCTTAAATGTGACTTTCTATAGCTTGTTCCCTCTGAAAACTTTTCAGTAGTTTGATGTCAGTCTCCTCATCCCATTCTCTGGCATGTGTAGCCCTATCTGGATTTGTGTTGTTGCTTTCACACCCATTTGTCTGATTTCACTCTCACCCTCCTGCTGGTTTCTGTTGCTCATGTTCTGTTTTCATGCCACATGTGATGCAGTTGTCTTCCTGTAATCTGGTCACAATTTTCCCTTTCTTCCTTCTTAAAACCATCTTGCAGGAATCCTCTGAGTCTTAGTCTCCTCAGAGTCTCACTGTCCTTTTAAATGAACTTTGTTTTATATCTTTCATGGGTAATATATCTATTTCTGTTGTGTAGAGTGGAATTTTTAAGCTACTATATGAAATGTATCCTATATGTACAACCTATTGGAATTCCTGAAAGCAGATCAGCAGTGCAATGACTTGAAGCAGCCTGTGGGAGAGAGCAGTCAGGCTTGGCCAAACCTTTCCTCAGGTTTCTGATACAGGGAATTGGAGTGTGGTGTTTGTCTGGTGTTTTCAGTTACAAGAGCTAAATAAAGAGTGGTCAGTGTAGGGGGAACCCCACAGTATTCAGACTTAAAAACCGGATTCAGCTGAAGTGTTGGTGCTTTCTTTAACTGATGGACTTGCCTGTCTGCTTGGGTTGGCTTTGCTGTTGCGTTTTTCATGCAAAGAAGTACTTTATTGGAATAATAATTATTGGAATGATCTCCCCATGGAATTGTTGGTTTCTTCGATGTTGGACATTGTTAAGATTCAGCTGGACAGGGTGCTGGGACACCTGTTCCAAGTCAGGCTTCGTCTAGAAAGGTTGGACCAGATGATCCTTGAGGTCCCTTCCAACCTTGGATTCCATGATTCTATCTAATTTTCAGAAGAAAATTCCAGAGAATGATTAATTTCCTTTCTGGAATATAAGATAGGAAGTGTAAGAAGAAAAATAGCGGTACTTTATAGAATTGTAGCCTGGTTTGTGTTGGAACTTAAAGCTTATCCAGTTCCAACCCCAGCCACGGGCAGGGACACCTTCCACTGGAGCAGGTTGCTCCAAGCCCCTGTGTGCAACCTGGCCTTGAACACTGCCAGGGATGGGGCAGCCACAGCTTCTCTGGGCACCCTGTGCCAGTGCCCCAGCACCCTCACAGGGAAGAGCTTCCTTCCATCCAACCTAAGTCTCCCCTGTTTCAGTCTGAACCCATCACCCCTTGTCCTATCACTACAGTCCCTAATGAGGAGTATGATAAATACTTAGGACTTTTTATATGCTTTAGAAATGTTTTGCAGTATGTGTATTTGATGTTACTGGCTTGCAATGTATTGTGCGTGCAGGTTTTTTTACACCTATACTTGTAAGGTGTTAATAAGGTTGCTCAAGGCCACCTTAGAGCCAGTATTAGACCTCACTGAGGTAGAGGCTCCTGTGTGCTTCGTTTCTTGTTTGTGTGGTTTTGTTTTCCAGAATAGAATATCTCTTGTAGGAAATCAAATGATAATGATGTAAAAAGCAGCTGTGAGTTTGTTTGGGCTTTTTTAATATATCAAGAAATGCAGAGAGACCTGAAGTGAAAATTGAAGGCGCTATTTCAGCTGTTCCTTGACACTCGCAATTCTCATTTGGAGACAAGTGTACCTGGAATGAAGGCACGGTAACCTGCCTGTGTTTGGAGCTTTGTCACAGGCAAATATCACTGCAGGCTCAGTAGCTTTTACCATCTCCCTTTAATGCTACCTCTGCAAGACAGTGATGTTGTAATCACTCACTGCCTGCAGCGTAATTTCTTCCTCCTTCCATCTGATATGAATATTACGTAGAATCATTACCATGCTGTCGGGGCAGTGAAGTGTGTATAGATCTCTGTCCTTTTGTTTCATTCCTCCAGGTAAACAGATGCTCATAGCTTATAAAAAGCCCAAAGTGATGTGACAAGGAGCGCGTATCCCTCCCGCTGAAATTGAAGCACTGATTAATACCGTTGCCTGTAGCAGTGCGATACGTACAGTCCAAATGAGACCTGTGCATTAGGTTGATGCAAGTGCTCTAATGGCATCATTTCTGCTTGCTGCATCCTGCTTCTGCAGCCTGTCCTTTGTATTCCACTCACATTAATTGAAGTAATTTTGCCACTGAAGCATGTTTCAAACCTCTGCATTTAAATTGAAATTTTAATTCCCTTATTGTTTGCAGAAGACGACTGAAGATGGTTTTGTTACAGGTTTCATTAGCACTCCAAACTCTCCAGCTGCTGGTTCTAATGTGCAGTGACTGAGTAATGCTGGTAAGAATTGTTAATAAAAGAATGGCAGCTTTTCCCAGTAGGATGAACACAATCAGAGGTAGTTTGTGACAGCTTCTATTTGTAGGAAGGTAAAAATTTGAAGTGGCAGCTTTTTTGTTCCCAAATCTGTATCCACAGATGAACTTTAGATACCATACACCCGTGTTCTGTGTTCATTCAGCATCTTGGTAATGCACACTTTGGTGCGCAGAGCTGGTAGGAGCAGGTTACCCGTTCTGTAATTGCTTCTAACACAGGTTGTGTTAAAAGAAACTTTAGTTCCAACCTCCTTTGAATGGGGAAGCTTTGGAGAAATTAGGATAGAACTCTTGTTTCAGATTAATGATATTTCAGTTAGTTTCTGTCTAGACTTATTTTAAATTACGAGTTTTTACCTTTTTATGTCAAGAATCTTGTATTTTACACATTAAATTCCTAAAAGGGAAGTTCACTTTCATGTAGCAGTTCAGTGCACATGGACATGTGTATTTTCCCTTTAACCTAAAAAGGGGGCATAGGGGAGACAGGCTTTCTTGCCCTCTACAACTGCCTGAGAGGAGGATGGAGCCAGGAGGGGCTGGGCTCTGCTCCCAAGGAACAAGGGATGGGACAAGAGGAACCGGCCTCAAGCTGCACCAGGGCAGGTTTAGATGGAGCTGAGGAACAATTCCTGCCCCAGAGGGTGCTCAGGCATTGGAACAGGCTGCCCAGAGCAGGGCTGCAGTCACCGTCCCTACAGCGTGGAGACGAGGCCTCAGTGCCATGGGTTAGTGGTGGCCTTGGCAGTGGTGGGCAAAGGTTGGACTCTGTGATCTTAAGTGTCTTTTTGAACCTAGATTATTCTGTGGTCAGGTGTTGAGAGAGGAATCCTGGCTCAGATGGAGTTTCCCAAGAAAAGGCAACGGGCAGTGTTCAAAGGGTAGAGCAGCAGGGCTGGTGGCAAAGGCTTGAAGGTGTAGCTTGCACTTGACCTGAAGGATGAGCTTGGCTGCTGGAAGGTAGGGTTCTAAGTTGTTCTAGAAGAGATGTTTTAGGTGTGCTGTGCAACCCTGCAGCCAAGCCAGAACTTGAAGCAGAGGGCACACAGCGGGATGGGCAGCAGTGGGCGAGGACTGATGGTTTCTTGCTTGGAGGAAGCAATTTTTGGCTGGTTTCCCCCAGCATTGGTCCGTGTGTTGAAGGGTACTGTGCTCTCTGTCAGGCAGTTACTTAATGAGCTCAAGTATCAGAGAGGGCTGTGGTGTTGATCTAATTGTTCTGACTCTACTCTTGACCCATGAGGTGCCCAGAGGGAGAAATTAGTATTTTCCATTTGTTTAAATAATCAAAGAGATGAAATGCTGAAAACAGTTGAAGGAAGAAATGTTGTTAAATCAAGTAATTAAAGGCTATGCCATAATATGATTAAATGAAAATTGGTTAGGCTTTCTTTGTATTTACTGGCTCTAACATGTCTAGCTTCACAAAGTGTATACAGTTTTAGCAAGTCTTCCCATTCCAATAGACCATGAAACGCTTTGCTCTGAACTGGATTTGTTAGAGCAGGAGTACAGTTCCTTTGGGGTGGGATTGTGTCTGGTAACAAAGCACCATGAAACTGCAAAAATGGATCCATGGGAGATAGGAGTGAGGATAACTGCTGTTTCCAGTTGAAACTCCTTTTGTTAGGAGGATGACAAGACGGAAGAATGAAGGTGGAGAGAAGGAGGTATAGAGCCCTTGGACTTCGTTGTGTTAAGAGCTAGGAACTGATTCATATGTGTGTTTTACTCAGGAGCACATCCTTCTCCTTTAGCCTGCCTGTCTTTGTTCCAGGGAATACAAAGCTGAAGTGACAGTACCTTGGTTCTCAAGAAGTAGGCCAGGGAACACTCCACCACCTACTTCTCTTTCCTTTTCAATGTTAAGGACTTGCAGTTTGGTTTCCTTATGTCAGGGAAAGAATTAATCAGTGTCTCCTGCTCTGCTTCTTGAAGTGAATAACACCACCAGGTTTTTCTCAGAGCAGATGTGGTGTTGCCAGTTTGCTCACATTCTAGAGTGGAGCCAACGGCTGTTACTGTTGTTGCATTGAATTAAATGCACTTTGTGCAGGTTCTAGCCAAGGGACACCTTGGTCCAAGGGAGATTGGTCCTGTGCAGGTAAATGCAGCTTCATTAAAGCACGCTGAGCTCACACTGGTATCTTTATGATGCATTCAATGGATTTTTGCTCAGCTCTGTCAGAGCATCTCTATAAGACCCATCTCCCTGTGGTAAGATCTCTGTCGGGTTGAGTTTTTGAAGAGCATCGCTTCATTGTGAAATCTGACTTTTATATCAGGAGCACACCAGATGCAGATCCATTGTCTGCATGTGTGTTTTACACAAAATACGTGTCAACCTCACAGGGGAGAGCTGCTTCCTTATATCTGACCTGAACTTCCCCTGTTTCAGTTTGAACCGATCACCCCGTGTCCTATCACTACAGTCCCTGATGAAGAGCCCCTCCCCAGCATCCTTGTAGCCCCCTTCAGACACTGGAAGCTGCTCTGAGGTCTCCACGCAGCTTCTCTTCTCCAGGCACAACAGCCCCAATGTTCTCAGCCTGTCTCCATACAGGATCTACTCCAGCCCCTGAGCATCCTCGTGGCCTCTTCTAGACTTGCTCCAACAGCTCCATGTCCTTTTTATGTAGAGGACCCCAGAACTGCACACAGTGCTGCAAGTGGGGTTTCACGAGAGCAGAGTAGAGGGGAAGGATCACCTCCTTTGACCTATTGGTCATGCTCCTTTTGATTATAATGTGTTCTCAGGAAACACTGGGTATTTGTAGCCTTGGGCGTCGTTAGGAGTGTTAATTTTTGTTACTTGGATGTATCTGCTACCTGTGGCTTTCCTTAGTATCCTACAAGGAGACTCTTTCAGTTAAAAGTACTTTGTAGTGAGCAGCCTTCCTAGACTATGAGTAGTGTGCAATAATGAAAGAAAGAAAACTGGGAACACAGTTCTCAGTGTGCATTTTATTTACTGTCAGCCTTTCAGCTGGAACAATGAAAATCAATAAAACCAGCATTTCATGTTGTTCTCGCGTTTCTCATGGCAGAGCTGGGATTCAGGTACTGGTGTGAAACAGTTTTATATATTGGAATTAATGCCATAAGTGGAAATAAGACTTCTGTTGGTTTGGGGATCTGTAGAAATGCTTTTATTACATTTAAATTTTGGCTGTACTTGAAGTTTGCTTCTGAATTACAAAACCAGTAATTTTTTCCCAATACTTCATGCCTTGAAGTCTTTCCCCAGCTAACACCGAGTCTCATCGTCATTGATCTCATTGATTACAAGGAAGCCTTTTAGGAAACAAAGTTGAGAAGCTGACATCTTGAGGGTTGTATCTCATTTCAGGTTACCCACTGAGGTGTGTAAGTGCTTATCCTTAAAGGAACTCTGTTGTATTAGTTTTTAATGGTTGGCAAACCCTGTGATTTCTTTAGCTGTGTGGTTGAGGTACGGATGACAAAGAACACAGATTTGCTTTTAAGTTCTTGTATGCCTAGGATGGGTTCAGGTGATTCACACGTAAATATGGAAATCATAGAATGATAGGAAGGTTTGCTTTGGAAGGGGCCTTAAAGCTCCTCCATTTCCAACCCCCTGTCACAGGCAGGGACCCCTTCCACCAGAGCAGCTTGCTCCAAGCCCCTGTGTCCAACCTGGCCTTGAACACTGACAGGGATGGGGCAGCCACAGCTTCTCTGGGCACCCTGTGCCAGCGCCTCAGCACCCTCACAGGGAAGAGCTTCTAATATCTCATCTCAACCTAATACTGTACCTTTACTCAGATGCAAGGATTTATTGGTAGTATTTGTCTGCCTTCAGGGAACATTGTAAAGCTTTAGTGATTGAGATTGGTAGATGACTTTGAAGTCCTTTATATGAGAAGCGTTAATGCTACATATTGTTAGAAGAGTTCTCATTCTTTTCTGTATCCTCCTCTTTTTAAATTCTATTTTCTGATCTATTTATAATAGTAAACTTGCTTGGCTGAGTTTAAAGAAATCAGAATGTGGAACATCTTTCCTTTAGGAGCATCTTATCATTTTCCCCTCTCTACACTTATCAATAACTTCATCGCATTCTTTTCAGCCTATAATTTCCATTATCTGAGGCAATCTGTTGCATTCAACTGTAAGTACCTAATCCTGCTTTATTTGCATTGACTCGTGCTTGACCTCAGCCCCTCATCTCTTAATGCACCAACAAGCATTGATATCTTTTTAGAGTATTATAGGGTGGCTGTTAACTAATAACAACCATTCATTTAAGCTGATGAGAGTTTATTAAATGAGAAAACATGCTGTAATGAAGGTGGAGTACAGGTATTGGCATCGCTTTATGGTGAAAGTGAGATGTAGCTACACAAAACCCTGTTTTTAACGAAAGGTGGAGGCATCCATAATGTTATGATCTGTGCTGCTAGGAATGGGCATTTCTGAATATTAAATTTGATCTTTTCTTATTATACCTGCAGTGGTGAGAAGTCGTTTGCTTTATGTTGTGAGACATTCCCATTCTTGTAACTTTGTTCAGAGCTGAAGTGATGTTTTTTCAGTAATCAGTGGTCTTTCCATGAATTATTTTTTGAAGTCTGGATTGTGTGAACTCTGGTCCAGGCGTAATTCTGTCCATAGTAAAATACTCGAACAAGCACCATAAGAAATTGACTGGCACAGGTTGCCTGGAGAAGCTGTGGCTGCCCCATCCCTGGCAGTGTTCAAGGCCAGGTTGGACACAGGGGCTTGGAGCAAGCTGCTCTAGTGGAAGGTGTCCCTGCACGTGGCAGGGGTTGGGACTGGGGAAGCTTTAAGGTCCCTTCCAGCACAAACCAGTCTGGGATTCTGTGAGAGTTCACAGAATGCTACCAAGCAACATTCCAACTGGTTGAAGAAATGTTGCTGTGTACACCTGAAGAAAGTCTTGGGCTGAGCAGGTCATATATGAAGATTTGTGGACAGTGTGCTTGATTGAGGAGACACTGGTTTTCTTATACTACAGGTTAATGTTACCTTTTGTGGATGTATGAATTCTGTAATAAAAAGAAGTAAATTGATAGACGAAGAGCTAATTGGAAGGAGTTAAAGATTCCTTTAGTAAGAGAGATGGGATGCAGGGAGCATGAAAGACAGCAAGAGAAGCTATCTTGCTGTCTGGAAGATGGCAAGAGAATTGATTTGCTAAACTGGGTTTGCATTAAAAGGGAAATCCTGATGTTTTACTTAAATGCATTAGGACGCCTGTCATGATTTAAGCCCAGTCAGCCATGCAGCTCCCTCGCTCACTTCCCCCTCTTTCCTCCCCATTGTTTCCAGAGGGATGGGGAGGAGAATCGAAAGAAGGTAACTCCCATGGTTTGGGATAAGAAGAGTCCAGTAACTAAGGTATAACACAAACCACTGCTGCTGCCACCAATGACAGTAATGAGAAGGGAAATAACAAGGGAAGGGAATACAACTGCTCATCACTCGCCAACCGATACCGAGCAGCGATCTAGCCCTTCCGGGTAACTGCCCCCAGTTTATACAGTGGGCCTGACGTGCTGTGGTATGGAATACCTCTTTGGTCAGTTTGGGTCAGGTGTCCTGTCTCTGCTTCCTCCCAGCTTCCCCTCCTCCCTGGCAGAGCATGAGGCTCACAAAGTCCTTGGTCACAGTATTGAGTCACATTACTGAGCAGCAGCTAAAACCATTGGTGTTATCAGCGCTGTTCCCAGGCTGAAAGTCAAAACCACAGCACTGCACCAGCTACTAAGAAGGAGAAAAATGACTGCTACTGCTGAAGCCAGGACAGACACCATTGTTGTATATATCATTCATACAGAAAGGAGACTTTTTGGACAGACATTTTCCTGAAAAAACACGCTTTTCTTAATGGCAATTAAACTAAATGCATTAAATGAAGAGACAAAAAATTATGGCAGTGAAAAGTGAAAGAAAAGGCCCATTGGGTTGTTTTTGCTGCCTTCACAATACCTACAAGTATATTGCCAGTCCCTGAGAGTGCTCCAGTGAGATTTAATATAGATGTCTGTGCAAGGTCAGCCCAAAGGTGATCTTAGGCCAGTGCTCTGTCTGATGCAGAGGCTGCTGGAAGGGAGAGTGAGGACAGAGCAAGCTATCACAATCCTTTCCCAGAACACTCTGAGCTTCCAGCACTTGGCAATATGCAGCTTTTGATGGAAAAGCTGATGCCCTTTGTGCTGAATAGCACTCTAGAGATGTTTCTTCCTTGTGTTTTCCCTGTCACTTTTTGCTCCAGTTTTAAGTTTTTGGCTTCAGGGCTGTCCTTTAGGAGAGATGTGTTGCTGTCCTGTGTGACACAATGATACTGAATCTTTGAGTTCCTAATTTCACATTATTGCCCAGGAGCTGCTGAGGGTTGGAGGCACAACAATCACAGGTACTGGGGCATTATATGTCTCATCTCCATCAAGACATCACTCTAACGGAAACAATCTTGGGCAGTTCCATGCTGTCAGTGGATACGCTGACTTCCCCATTTGAGGGAAGTCATTTGAAGGGAAGTCCAAGTGAGCAGTTGGATAATCCCCTCTCATTGTTTTTAGCTGCTCTGTTCCTTCAGCACTGCTTTTGGTTTCAGCACTTTTGTGCTGGAAAGACATTGATGTATTACAGTGAGTGGAGGAGGGAGTAGAATGATCGATGAGTGATGGGACTGAGGCAAATTCCAAGGCATTAAATTCATGGAGCTGAGTAAAGGACAGCAAGTGAGGACCACAATTTCGTACACATTTTAAAGTTTGTAGAGGGAAACAGTAAGTTAGGTTGGGTCAGTGCCATTTAAACACTTAAATGTAAAGGGTGTTTGTGCTTTGTGTTAAGTGTAGTTATAACAGGTTTGCTTTGATGCTTTTATAAAGTAGGAGCAGTAGTTTTATCAGCAGAATAAAAATGCAAGTACTGTAAGGTGTAGCAACGTAAGAAGGACATGGAGCTGTTGGAGCAAATCCAGAGGAGGCCACAAAGGTGATCAGGAGTTGGAGAGATTCTCATATGGAGACAGGCTGAGAACATTGGGGCTGTTGAGCCTGGAGAAGAGAAGCTGCGTGGAGACCTCAGAGCAGCTTCCAGTGTCTGAAGGGGGCTACAAGGAAGCTGGAGAGGGACTCTTCATCAGGGACTGTAGCGGTAGGATAAGGGGTGATGGGTTCAAACTGAAACAGGGAAAGTTCAGGTTGGAGATAACCCCACAAGCAAGTAGCCCTTTTACCATGTTCCTATATGTATGTTTTCCCCTGTCCTTCCCCATCAAACAAGCCGCCACTGACAGCTCATCACAGGAAGAGCTGTTTTCTTGCAGCCTGAGCACTTTTTGTGTGCGTGTAGCTGTGTCTCTTTCAAACTAATCTTTTAAACTTCCCCTTTCTGCTGCAGTCATCCACATCACTCCCCCTTCCTGCATCAGTCAGTCAGCAAATCTTTTCATCTTTAGAAGGGGAGTAAGCTCAGCTATGTCCAAAGTACTGCAAAGGAGTCACCTTCTGTAGTCCTCTGTCATTTATAGCTCTTTGTTTGCTTTTAGCTTAATTCTTTCAAGACTGTTTAAAGGTGAACAAAACTGGTAGCAATTTCTTCATCATCTCAATATCCAGTATGTTAATCAACACTTGGTGCCGTTCGTCATCAGTGTTGTGCAGCTACTCATTAATCACTGCATCCTGTGTGTACCTTCTCTCCCTTTCCTGTTTTTAAGGGGAAGGAGCAGTGACAATCAGGGATAGGTGGTGTTGATTTGTGCTTTTCCTGTTTTCCATGCTTTTTAGCTAAAACCTCCCTGCTTGAGAACCATCTGGGGGTTCTTTAAGTTCAGGGTCGTTTGTCTTGATAGCAACTCACACTATGCTGTACACTGGCCTGTGGCAGATGGTAACAGAGAGTTTGCAGTCTTTGGATTTAAGTGTAGCCTAGGTGCAAGTTTTCCATGTGTCCCATTATTTGCATGTCGTGCCTTCAAAGGCAGTGACTTTTCAGCCTCATCTTGATTCACCTTGCAGTGGAAATACAGAACAAATTCAGGGATGAATCAGAGAATGGTTTGGGTTGGGAGGGACCTTGTGTGTAATTCATCCCTTAGATACCTTTGTGGTGGTAGAAGGCTGAGGATCAGTTCTGTAAGGCATTATCTGCTCTTCTGTCTATCAAGTAGTAAATTCTTTGGAGACAGACCATCATTTGTAGCTGTTTTGCTGTTTTTCCCAGTGCAAATTCCCAACAGCTGGAGGATGAGCACCTTCCTGCTTCTTAAACTTTAGAGGTTAGGTCCTCACTGACACAAGTCAGGTGCTGCCTGAATTCAGTGAGCTGCTTGTTCAGATCTGGCTACACACATTTAAGATATTTCTTAGTCCTTTTCCTTTCCTGTACTCTTGAAAACGAGTTCCTATAGGAGCAGTACATCAATTCTCCTCCTTTTAAATGTCAGCATTGTCTTCTTCACCCGGAAAAGCAGCGGAAACCTTCTCAGTTGTTGCTATTTATTTGCTGCTTTATTCAAAGGGTTCAGCTTTTTCCCTTTGTCAGACTGTGTGTGTGATGTGACTTCTTTTGCTTCAAATGGTGACCCAGCACATTGCTTCCTTTTAACTGTTCTCAGTTGTTTGTTCATGTTTCCTTTTCTGTTGTGTGAACTCAGGATAAGCTGATACCCCAGCCCCAAAGCATTTGGTTTTCTAGTTTGAACAGTCATTATTCTGAGGTTTTAACCTGAAGAAGCACCTGCTTATAGAAACATGGAACAGTTTGGAAGGGACCTTAAAAGTCATCCAGTTGCAGTCCCCTGCCACGGGCAGGGACCCCTTCCACTAGAGCAGCTTGCTCCAAGCCCCTGTGTCCAACCTGGCCTTGAGCGCTGTCAAGGGTGGAGCAGCCACATTTCGTTACCATCTCACAGGCTTCCAGGACTGTGGAGGTTTGGAATTACCACACAAAAATTCCTCTCATTTCACAACTATTTTACATTACTTTTTTGAAAATAAAAAGGGGAGATCTTATAACAGTCTTGAAATAACCAAAAGGGCTACAGAAACCTGGAGAGGGGCTTGGGACAAGGGGAATGGCTTGAACCTGCCAGAGGGGAGACTGAGATGAGCTCTTAGGCAGAAGCTCTTCCCTGTGAGGGTGCTGAGGCACTGGCACAGGGTGCCCAGAGAAGCTGTGGCTGCCCCATCCCTGGCAGTGTTCAAGGCCAGGTTGGACACAGGGGCTTGGAGCAAGCTGCTCTAGTGGAAGGGGTCCCTGCCTGTGGCAGGGGTTGGAACTGGACGAGCTTTAAGGTCCCTTCCAACCCAAACCAGTCTGTGATTCTGTAAGATTCAAATACTATTACAAACCTGTTGAGGGAATGTGCAGCTTTACCTGCATTTGGCCAAAGTCAGGAAAGAACAAAGAGTTTTAACAAATCTCTTACTAGTGCTTAGGTTCTACTTTGCTATAAACTGCTAAATTAAACCCTTCCAAGCGGGATGTTACAATCAGCAAATGTTTTGCTACATGTTCTTTTTAAGGCAATTAAGCCCTGCTATAAACTGCCTGTAACCTTTAAACAAGCTGCATGGAGCTTCTGGTGCCACTGTTATTTCCTCTAAGCTGGCGGTTTTAGCTCATACAAAGCAGAGCTCTTTTTCCAGGCTTGCTTCGTTGAGCCTTATTTTCTAAGGGTAATAATGAGTACAATAATAAGTAGATAAGGAGATTTTAACGTCCAAAATGACTGCCATAGAATCATAGAACGGTTTGGGTTGGAAAGGACCTTAAGATCATCCAGTTCCAGCCCTCTGCCATGGGCAGGAATACATTATCTAAATCAAATTCTGTTGTAATCCAGACCAGTACTTTGAGTTAAATTAAGTGATTTTGTATTTAAGTGTGGTTATGAGGTTATTTAAGCCAAATTCTGTTGTAATCAGGCCAATATTATAATTATGATACGACTGAATACAGTGGTTTTGTATTTAAGTGTGGCTTTCAATTGAAGAGACAGACTTCTTTCAGAGTTCAAAAAAGACAGAATCAAGGTGATGGTAGGGATTATCTATGATTTCTTTTGGCACTATTTGCATGGTAAATCATCTCTTTAAAGAAGAGCAACCAGATGTTGGTTGATTGATTCACCGTCCAGCTGATTTCTTTTGCTGTAGCTCCTCTCTGCATCCCAACCACTGCCAAAAGATAAGTGTAGGGGAGCTCTTTTACCTATAATGGTTTTTATGGCCAGGTATTCAAGCACAAAATGCCATTATCTCCCCCAGCCTCAGAAGCAAATACTAATCACTTATTTCTATTGAGGTAAGCCAGGTGGGTGTGAGATAGGGGCTTGAAGGATGCTCAGCTGCTGATTCTGTCCCCTGAAACCACTTGGAGCTCTCTAATGTACATCTCATTTTCAGATTCTCTGAGAAAAGGCTTCTATTCCATTATCAGTCTTAACCAGAGCCTTGTAGTGTTAATTCTTCTCCTCTATATACAATTCTACATCTATTAGTCCTTTTGTTAGTATGAATAGCACACAGTAGGTAATAGGAGTATTAAAGACCAGGTAACTACTTGGGAAATGTAACCTAAGCTGAGGGAAGAAAAGAAAGAGAAGAAAATCTAATTAAATGTGATACCATTGCGTGTTTTAGAGCATCTTTAATCATCATTATCCAAGGTGCTTCCCACAGTGAGGATAAGGAGCAAAAAGCAGGGGTGGTGTGGTAATTGCACCCTTAGTTCAGTGTGTGTGTGCAGGGTGGCAGTGACAGGGAAAAGGTCTGGTTTCCTCACTGGCTTTTGGGTAACACAGTGTTGGGCTCAGTCACACTGTGTGCTGTTATTGGGATGTCCTACGCTGGTATTAGCAGGATCAGAGCCAGCAGATGAAGGGAAGTAACTATGTACGTGCGAGGCTGTATCTGGAGTGCCAGGTCGGGGGGACCGTCTGCGGGAAAGATATGTTCCTTTACTTGTATGGGAACGGGAACATGCAGGAGCGAGTCTAGTGGAGAGCCCCCAAGGTGGGTTGGGGTTAGAAGCACTTGATGTATTAAGATATGCTGCAGGAGTTGGGTTTATTCAGCCTGCAGAGAAGAGTGCTTTTTTTGCTGCTGTGACCATCTAAAAGTGTTGGAGGAAAAACCGTGGAATCATAGAATGGTTTGGGTTGGAAGGAACCTTAAAGCTCATCCACTTCCAACTGCCTGCCGTGGACAGGGACAACCAGACCAGGTTGCTCCAGGAATGGAGCCAGGCTCCTCTCAGAAGTGTGCAAACAAGAAGCAACTATCAGCACTTCCTGTGGGAGAAAGTTACTGGACATAAGGAGAAAACCTCTTCCCGTGAGAGGGATTAAACACCAGGAGCAAGAGACCAGAGAGATTGTGAATCCTCATGCTTGAAGATCGTCATACCTTGACTGGAGGCCCTGAGCCATTGAAGTTAGCATTGCTTTTAGCAGCAGGTTGGACTGGAAACCTCCAGAGGCTCTTTCCAAGCTGGATAGGCAGTGTTCTACTAATAATATGAATGCCTGTTCTTGGCTAC
This sequence comes from Neopsephotus bourkii, assembly GCF_033783945.1. Classification (NCBI taxonomy): domain Eukaryota; kingdom Metazoa; phylum Chordata; class Aves; order Psittaciformes; family Psittacidae; genus Neopsephotus; species Neopsephotus bourkii. The sequence continues at coordinate 846,292 of NW_026900790.1, forward strand.
TGGAATTCTTTGACTTGATCTAACAGCAGTCCCTCAAGTCTGTGCTTGCTGCTGTTACACTGATGTGTAACTGGGTGACTGTGCCGTACATCTGAGCAACTACAATAATTTCTCCCCCTAGTATATGGGGACTGTGCATTTGCTATTGCTCTTCAGTAGGTGTGAATAGTCTTTAGCCTCAGCACTGTCCTTAATGGCTGGTGCCAAACGGGATGGTACAAATGCCTTTTCATTTCATGTGCCACAAGCTTTGTGATGCAAAGATGAGTGTGGCAGAAACTTGTGTTGTTCTAGCAATAGACAACAGAATGGTTTAACCTGCCAGAGGGGAGACTGAGCTGAGCTCTTAGGCAGAAGCTCTTCCCTGTGAGGGTGCTGAGGCGCTGGCACAGGGTGCCCAGAGAAGCTGTGGCTGCCCCATCCCTGGCAGTGTTCAAGGCCAGGTTGGACACAGGGGCTTGGAGCAAGCTGCTCTAGTGGAAGGTGCCCCTGCCTGTGGCAGGGGTTGGGAGTGTATGAGCTTTAAGGTCCCTTCAAGCCAAACCACTCTGATTCTATGGTTTGTACTTCTCTCCACGTAGAGCTGTTTCATTTCTCAGCACTTCTTTTGAAGGGAGCGTTCAAAACGCTGCTGGAGAACTGAAATAGTCCCAAACTTGCTTTAATGTACTGAACATATTAAAACTGATGTGGAAATGTTGTAGCCTTTAAGGCTTTTCTATTCTTAATTGTTCAAAGTAATAAAATTAAAATCCTAAAGGGTGATATAAGTAATTAGCAGTGAAGGGCTCTGTCTGGCTGAAGACTCCAGATAACTTTGGAATAAAGGAGTGGGAAAGTTAGAGATGCAATTTAAATACAAAATCCCTGGTTTTTTTTAGAGCTGTTATTCAAGAAGGAGACATTTGCCTTTTAAAATGTGAAAAGCTTTTCATGTTTAGGAATAGTGTGAGCAATATGAATGCATTCAACCCCCAGCATTTAGGTTTCTCTCTAGAATGTACTTCTTTTTCCTTGATTTATTCTTTATACTATAACCACAAGAGCAGCACCCACAACAAAAAACAGTAACCTAAATATAAGGGGTTTTCTACTGAATTAAGGTTTTCTAACTGAAGGCATCACTACTAACTTGAGGAGCATCAGTATTTGTGGTGTACTCTCAGCTGTGAGTGCTTTGCGCAGCCTGTCTCCCACTCTTCTCCTTTTGCATATCAGTGTGTGGAATGGGAGCAGGTTAAGAACAACCAGTTGCAATGGAATGCCCAAGTTGAGGGAGTTGATGATGCAACAGTAAATCTTGATCACCTTAAAGTGTTTTTATCATGCACTTGGGTCTCTTGCATAATGTAAGTGATGGTTTGTTACACGCTGAGTGGGGGCAGAAAATTCTGGTCCTGATTTCAACTTTGCCAGTGACAGACAATGGATAGCCCCCATTAGGAATACAGCTTCTGAAGTCTTTTGGTCTTTATTTTTGGTGCTCGTGTTGTTTTCCTTGGCTGCATGTGGCACTGGCTGTGTTCTGAGCTGACCCACCATGGGGGGGTTTCCAGGTCCCTTTGTAACCTTACTCCTGCTCAGGATGGTTGACCAGCTTGTTGACATGATCCAGAGGAATACTTGGACTTTAAAGCTAATTATAAACTACTGCTTGTGCTTCCAGGTAGTCAACAGAGTTGTTGTTACTGTTACTGCTCTCCTTTCTTTTTCCATCTATAGAATCATAGAATAGTCGGGGTTGGAAAGGACCTTAAGTTCATCCAGTTCCAACCCCCTGCCATGGGCAGGGACACCTCACACTAAACCGTATCACTCAAGGCCTTGTCCAACCTGGCCTTGAAGACCTCCTTGGGCAACCCATTCCAGTGCCTCACCACCCTAACAGGAAAGAATTTCCTCCTTATAGCCAATCTAAACTTCCCCTGTTTAAGTTTTAACCTATTACCCCTTGTCCTACCACTACAGTCCCTAATGAAGAGTCCATCCCCAGCATCCTTATAGGTCCCCTTCAGATACTGGAAGGCTGCTATGAGGTCTCCACACAGCCTTCTCTTCTCATCTATCTCTAACTCTTCATCTCCTTGCTCTGGACAGCAAAGCTGTTGTGATGACAATGGGCTTATTTGCTGAAACTGAATTTTAAGAACTGACTCTTCCCAGGCTAGCAGGGGGAGACACAAGCTTGGAAGGTTTTCCTTGCAACAGATCCATTGTTAGCTCTATCTGTAGTGTATTTTTGATCTTATGCATTCTTTGGAGACATCTTTGCTTCATTTTAGTTGCCTCTGCTCCTGTCCTGTGGTAGGTTGTCGAGCACAAAGTAGACAAAGGTTTTAATGTCATATTGTGTATTCTGAAGCATCATCTGGGGTGCTCCTTTATAGCTTGCTTGTTGCCAGGACTTACATCATCTTTCTGTTAGTAAAACTACAGACGTGGAAAGTGCTTGCTTTTTGGTTTTGAACACCATGCATCTACTTGTTGCCACCTAAACCAGGTGGAGACCGTACCTTGACTTCCATGATCTTGGACTGAGCCTCAGCTGCTTTCCAGCCCCACACTGTTCTGAACGTGAAAGCTTTTCTTTTGTGCTTTGTCTTGCTAATTGCTGGTAATGGGAAATGGAATCTCCAAAGACAAAACAGTGGTGAAGCGAGGCCTGACTGGAGTGGGGTGGCCTCAAGTGAAAAGGCTTTGAGAGTGCCTGGTGTTGAAATCCGGCTGTAGAGTGCGATCACTGAGAAAGTGCCGTTTATCAAGGCCACGAATACAAGCTGGTCTGGCTGCAAATATGAAGTGTCAGAAGTGCCATCAAGAATTAAACCCTCAACAGCCTTTCCCCCCCTGGAAACCCCACAGCTTTCTGCAGAAGAAAGGTCAGAGTATAAAAATGGGGGGGGTTTGGGTTGGTTTTATGTATTTAAGTGCACTAAATGGTTGGCTGTTCCATTTTTTGTTAAAAGATGTGTTTGAAAGCTGTCCTGAAGGGATGGGATCTAAAAAGGTCTTGACAGACTGGAGGTGTGGGCCTGTCAGAAGCTCATGAAGTTCAACATGGCCAAGTCCAAGGTCCCACACATGGGACAGAGCAATCCCAAGCACAGACAAAGGCTGAGGGAGAGTGGATGGAATGGCCTTGAGGAGAAGGACTTGGGGGTGTTGGTCAATGAGAAGCTCCCCATGACCCTGCTTCAGTGTATGCTTGAGCACAGAATCCCCCCGTGTGCTGGGCTGCACCCCCAGAGCGTGAGCAGCAGCTCAGGGAGGGGATCCTGCCCCTCTGCTGTGCTCTGGGGAGACCCCCCCTGCAGTCCTGATCCAGCTCTGGGGCAGCAGCACAAGAGGGACGTGGAGCTGTTGGAGCGAGTGCAGAGGAGGCCATGGAGATGCTGCGAGGGCTGGAGCAGCTCTGCTCTGGAGCCAGGCTGAGAGAGCTGGGCTGGGGCAGCCTGGAGAAGAGAAGGCTCCTGAAGGGGAGACCTTAGAGCAGCTCCAGTGCCTAAAGGGGCTGCAGGAAAGCTGGAGAGGGGCTTGGGACAAGGGCCTGTAGGGACAGGCCAAGGGGAATGGCTTGAACCTGCCCGAGGGGAGACTGAGATGAGCTCTTAGGGAGAAGCTCTTCCCTGTGAGGGTGCTGAGGCGCTGGCACAGGGTGCCCAGAGAAGCTGTGGCTGCCCCATCCCTGGCAGTGTTCAAGGCCAGGTTGGACACAGGGGCTTGGAGCAAGCTGCTCTAGTGGAAGGGGTCCCTGCCCGTGGCAGGGGTTGGAGCTGGAGGAGCTTTAAGGTCCCTTCCAACCCAAACCAGTCTGTGAATCTGTGTTGGTCTTAGTTAATTTTGAGAGCAACTGACTCTTTAGAAACTGAGAAGATAAATTAAGAGATGAATGATCTGAGTGCAAGGCTTTCAGTTTTTGTTGCTTATGTTTTAGATAATAATATTCCTTGCTGTCTTGGAACCTTTATGTTGAAATTTTCCTGCTTCTTTTATTTCTTCCCTTTCTGCATTTTCCTTTCTCAGCTTCTCAGTTTGACAAATGTTGTGCCTGGTTTTGTTCTTGCTTTGCTGAAGTTGCTGGCAGCTTTCAGGGCAGTGATGAATGCCTGCAGGTCCCCTCCAGTGCCTGGGGAAGTTCAGGGCATTGAAGAACTTGGGGTATGTCTTACCTGCTGAAGGAAGAGGGTGAAAATCAGCACTTACGCTTGTGGCGAAGGTTTCCATGCTGTGTCTGCTGAACCATCCCCACTGGTTTTACAGCCTTTTAGGGAGAACCCAATCTGTTGCTTTGCTTGATCTGTGGTGTGGTTTTGTGGTGTTTTACAGCCAGACTTCCCATTACTGTTCACAGATAGGTACTGGGAAGAAGGAGGATGGAGTGCCATGGGGTAGTGATGGTCTTGGCAGTGCTTGGGTAATGGTTAGACTTGATCTTAAATGTCTTTTCCAGCCTGGTTGATTCTGTGGTTCTATAGTGCTTGGTGTTGAGTGATGGGGACCCCCTGAATGGTGCTGAATGTGCAGTGTTGTTGAGTTTAGCAGAAGCCTGTTGAGACCTCTGTGATTAATACTGTGACCCACGTTCTTTCTTAAGGCCAGGCTCTATCCTGAAGGCTGGCAGCAAGTGCACATTCCCATCATCCCTGCACAGAATACAACTTCATAGTTAGGGACTTCTGTCAAAAGTTCTCAGGAAGAAGGTAAAAGTGCAGCTTCCTCTTAGAAACTGCTCTGAATCCCAAAAGCCTGATGGCCCCAAAGCTGTGTCAGGGTCACTCATGATTTAGAGGCAAGCAAAGCAATCCAGTGTTGATAGATGTTCTTTTGGTATAGTTAATATTTACTGGTATTGAGGGAGCAGACCTCAGCTTGCCTGTCTGCTTCCTGTATCTCCTTGCTTTTAATTTTTAATGCTTAGCTGACAGATTTGCTATAAACTTAAATCGTGAAGTGGCAGCAAATGTCTTCTTTCACTAATGATATCTTTTAGTTAGTAGGGATTTTATCTATTTTAAATCTCTGTGTGCAAAACATGCTATTTCTAGTTTGTTACAGCATCAGCTCTGAGGTTTTGAACGCTGCAGAGGGATTTCATTTCATTTCATTATTTTGTATAACTGTGGAAGTGCTTTATTAACTAGTGAGAAAAACAAGTAAACTGGGAGAGACGCAAATTTGTAGTGTTGCTTTTATGCACTGATTTGTCATTCCTGATGCCTTTTGTCCATGTTTGCTTTAAGGGTATAAATGGATGCTGCAAGGGCTGGAGCAGCTCTGCTCTGGAGCCAGGCTGAGAGAGCTGGGCTGGGTCAGCCTGGAGAAGAGAAGGCTCCTGAAGGGGAGACCTTAGAGCAGCTCCAGTGCCTAAAGGGGCTGCAGGAAAGCTGGAGAGGGGCTTGGGACAAGGGCCTGTAGGGACAGACCAAGGGGAATGGCTTGAACCTGCCCGAGGGGAGACTGAGCTGAGCTCTTAGGCAGAAGCTCTTCCCTGTGAGGGTGCTGAGGCGCTGGCACAGGGTGCCCAGAGAAGCTGTGGCTGCCCCATCCCTGGCAGTGTTCAAGGCCAGGTTGGACACAGGGGCTTGGAGCAAGCTGCTCCAGTGGAAGTTGTCCCTGCCCGTGGCAGGGGTTGGAGCTGGATGAGCTTTAAGCTCCCTTCCAACCCAAACCAGTCTGATTCTATGATATCAGGATATTGAGCACACATGGAGATACCTTTGCATTTTCTCCAGCAGCATCAGGAGATGCCATAGCTGACAGGGGGATCATCCTATCACTAGAGAAGTGGTATTTCTGAAGAAGCTGAATGAACACTGGTATCATTGAGCAGGGACAGATGCCTCTTACTCATCATGGTACCAAAAGACAGTGCTAAGAAAAGGTGAATGAACTGTTAAAGCTTCTGTGCTGTAGGTACCAGCAAGGAAGAACCCTCACACTGACTATGCATGTCCACCAGCCATTGGACCCCAACACTAAACAGAATAGTCCTTCAAGTGATTTGAGCTGGTCTAACCCAGTAAGACAGCACAGAAAGACTATGCTGCACCTAAAACTTTCTGTCAGGGGGTTGGAACTGGGTGAGCTTTATGATCCCTTCCAACCCACAGCAGCCTGTGACTCTGTGAGATCAGGTTCTTCAGTGTAGTGCCCATTGCATGTCTTCTGGTCACTGTTGAAGCACAGCAGCAGAGAAACGTTGTCTGTGGCCTGTTTGCGTTACTGGAGTGTGGGTCCCTGTCCGTTGCTCTATTGCTTGGATGGAGTTGTTTCTTTAATTTTAGCCTTAAAAATAGAGCATTTAGAACCCCCCCCCAGTCTTTAGAGTTAAAGCTTTCTTTGAACTAGCAATGGCTTTCATTAATGTGGTGGCTGTGTGTATTTAAACTGTGTAGTTACATGTCATAGCTGCTGTGTAGTTACATGTCATAGCTACTGTGTAGTTACATGTCATAGCTGCTGTGTAGGCTGGAAGATGAAGCTTCCTAAGCTTTTCCAGCTATGTCTTGACATCACCATAGGCAAATAAAATGTAAGCCATTTTCTCCCCATTTATAGAATTGGCAGTAATATTTCGTTGGTTTTTCTGTAATGAAAGGAAAAAAGAAAATCAAACATCATTGTCAGTGTCTTTTTCTAACACTTTCCCACTTGCTAATCCTCTATTTTGTGATAATCTGGGCTTTGATTTGTATTTAACCAACTGTGTTTTAACTAAGTTGGTTTATGCATATGCTCAAATATTTGAAGACTGCTCATTAAATTGGAGTTGTTCAGATCATGGACCTTTTTTATATAGTTTTAGGAATAGAAATAAAGAAATACTACTCAACTATTTTCTGCTTTAAAAGGGTTTTTGGGTAGAATCATTGTTCAGCCACTCCCCTAATCAAAGAGAGAAGTCCTGAGGTGAACAAATTGACCTTTAAATGTTGTCCTGTGTGTTCCTCTTTAGGTGTCAGCAGTGGACTCCTTGGAGGGTCCCCTTCTTCAGGTGGAGGGATTGAGTGACTTGAGGCTGGAGCTCCACAGTAAGAAGATGAACATGCACTTGGTCCTGATAGATGAGTTGCACCGTCACCTTTACATCAAATCAACCAACCGAGTAGGACAACGCAGCAAGGAGAAAGGGAGATTAAGGTGGGTTTGGTGTGATAGGAGCGGGGGGGAGCAGGTCTGGAAGAGGACAATGTTCACCCTTTCAGAAGCAGAAGCTTTCTTGGGAGAGTGCCATCAAGTTACACCTCAACCACTCATTTTTGGCAAGTTTCTCATGCTTGTGACTGCAGACAGCAGGAAAGATCCAAATACGTTGCTAAACCTTCAAGCCTGTGAACTCTCTGTTCTCTTTCACTCTTGCTTAGTGATTCTGATGTTTTCTTGCTGCTTCCCACAGAATTATGATTGGGTCAGTTCATTTTAGCAGTCTCATCCTCCTCTGATACGTACTCCTTTACTGCACATGTCGTGATCATGGATGGTCAGGTAAAGGGGAGAACACAGGGAAAAAATTGCTGATCTGCTAAAGCAAATGCCCAGGGTTTAAAAGACTTCCAGGTACCCATACGTCAGTCTGCAGGACTGAAGTTTGTGAGCAGTGTCTTGGCTCTGTGGTGTTTCTGAGGTGTTTTAAAGATGTTGAAGCTTATGTGGTTGGTGCCTGTGATCAGTGGAAATTAAGCTTAAATATCACTTAAATACGTTTTGACAGGCGGAGAACACTGGGGGCTGTTGAGCCTGGAGAAGAGAAGCTGCGTGGAGACCTCAGAGCAGCTTCCAGAGTCTGAAGGGGGCTACAAGGATGCTGGGGAGGGGCTCTTCATCAGGGTCTCTAGCGATAGAACAAGGGTTGATGGGTTCAGACTGAAACAGGGGAAGTTCAGGTTAGGTATAAGGAATCTAGATACAGGAATAGATGTGAGGAACGTGAGGTGCTGGCACAGGGTGCCCAGAGAAGCTGTGGCTGCCCCATCCCTGGCAGTGTTCAAGGCCAGGTTGGACACAGGATCTTAGAGCAACCTGCTCTAGTGGAAGGGGGTTGGAACTGGATGAGCTTTATGGTCCCTTCCAACCCAAATCAGCCTGGGATTCTATAAGAGCCTGGCTGTTTCTCCCTAATTTTGTGAATTCTGAGTTTGAAGGCAATAGAGTTGTTGGGAGGGGAAGAAGGAAGATAGTGGCCAGAAGAAAGTGACACAGTATTGGAAGGTAACTTATTTAGTGTAGGCAATGTACTAAACAGGGACAGGGAGCAAAAAAGGAGCCACCATATGATAAAGATGCAGAGAAAAGAAAAGTTAGCATTTTATTATGAGAAGGAATAAAACCTGCATACCAAAAAGAGGAGAGATAGTAAGTTACATGAAATATATTTAGGAAATAAAGCATTGATTGAAGTTGAAATCTCTATCAAGGAGGGTTCTAGCAAGTCATCACTTTTACCTACCATCTTAGTAACTAAAACAGACACAAAGCTTTGATGTGTGCAGAGTATGTGACTGGTAATTCACTGCAGTTTTGTACAGCTGCTACAGGGAGCCTTATCTTGGTCTTGTTTTCTTTATTCCACATTCTCTGTTGCACACAATTGATAACATGAACTCCTGCATCAAGCACAGTCTTGCTTTGTTTTAGTGTGTTGCTCTGAACTGGCTGTTAACCAGGATGCAGTAATGCTTATAAGTATTTCTTGTATTGATGCTAAGTGTGTTCTATGTCACCCTGCTGAGCTGGAATGCATTGCTAATCCCTGTAAGTGTGGTACTGTAGGTGTAGAAGGAGTATAGGTGGTTCTTAGGCAGGATAGTAAGTTTAGCTCCTGTCACTGCAGGCTTCTATAAGCATTTTGACCTCTAAGAGAACTCACTGAGCTTCATTATAGGAGCCTTCTCCCTTACAAAATGAGCTCTTGCTTGTGTTGCCCTGCCACATCCAGCTTTGTGTCTTTCATTGTGCAGCTGGGACAGCCTGACACATCTTTGGCAAGTAATACTGTGTGAATTATCGAAATGACCAAGTGGAAAGTCTGAGTGAGGCAATTCAGTTGGACAGGGAGGCAAATAGGAGCGCACAGAAAAGGAGTTTGAAGGGAGGAAAGAGGGTGGAGGTTTATCACTGAAACTGCAAACCTGCTGTGCTGGGCTGCATCAAGGAGCGTGAGCAGCAGGTTGAGGGAGGGGATTCTCCTCCTCTAACCTGCTCTCAAATGAGACCCATCCCTGCAGTCCTTCATCCACTCTGGGTTCCCTGACACAAGAGGGGCCTGGAGCTGTTGAAGCAAGTCCATAGGAGGCCTATGTCCAGGTCAGACAGGGCTTGGAGCAACCTGCTGTAGTGTATGAGGTGTCCCTGCCCTTAGCAGGGGTTTGGAACTGGATGAGCTTTAAGGTCCCTTCCAAGCTGAACCATTATGTGATTCTATGAGACTAGAAAAGCTTGATGGGTCAAGTAGTTGGCAGAAGCCATGTGTACATGCAGGCACCTACTTGTATTTATCTGTGGACTTGTGCTTTAAGGTAGGTGTTGTAAACCTCATGTATCAAAATTATTTTGTGTATCTGTTGCTTAGGTTTATGACTTATAGAAAGAAATGGATTACTTGTTATTGAAGTAAGATTGTAAATAATGAGCTCTTTGCTTTCTTTCCCCTCACACAGTTCACTTGTAAAAGATGCCTCTCCTGTACCTCTTATGGATGTTTCCAACTTATCTACACCTCGAAAGTTCCTGGAAACTTCCCAGTTCAGTACTCCTGGAAGCTCCAGCAGTGAGTATTTCAGTACTGTGTATTCCTCATACTAGGCACATCATCCCTTCTTCATGGATGGCTGCTGATGGGAGGTCCTGAGATAGAAAGTTAGGCAGTGCTTTGTGCAGTGTCCTGAAGTGAATGTGTGGTATGTCCAGGGGCAGAACTTGGCCATATCTGCGTTTTTCCTTTGGGAAGTAATTTTCCCCTCTTATCCCCCCATCAGCTTCAATTAAATACACTTAGTTTTCTGTGCCTGTTCTGATTTTGATCATGTTTTTCATATCTTGAGCACAAGAGAGATGTGCACTCAGCTCAGTTGCTGTACAGGTCTCATCTACATCATTTAATGTAGGCAAGTATATGTAGATACTGCAGAAGGGATTTTTTGCTGTGTTGGAGCCAAAAGGTCAAAGCTTTTCCTTGTGGGAACTTCCACTAAAGACCTTTCTATACACAGTGATAATCTGGTGGCAATCTTTGTATTCCTGTTGCTACAGCAAACACTGAATTAAACACTCAGGTTTCAGTAGCGCTTTTGTATGAGGCTTTGAAAGTGCTGCAGAGAAAGGGACTTAATCCTTGTATTGTTTCAGTAGATTATTAAATGGGGTTGTCCTTGTTTAACAAGAGGAATAATACACAAGTGACCTGCATTTATACCCCCCTTCTCCAAAAATCCACTGTTTCAGATTCCTCAACTGCAGAGAATCTTTTCTTCTTGTCCTTATTTATTCTTGTGTCCTTTTTCTGTCATCTTGTTTCTGTTTTTTTGCTCGTAATTCTCGTCTCCTAGAGCCTTTCTTCAGCTTATTCTTGCCTTTCAGTTTTGTAGTGTTTTTGTTGTTTAGCTCTGCTCCTTTAGGGTTGCTGGTCTCTCAGGGCCTGAGGCTGTATTTCTACCTATTAGGTTTGAGTTGTTACTTGTGACATGCCAGTGTGAACTTTCAGAGCTGGAAGCAGCAGCTTGGTTGTGGAAACCTGGAAGAGACCAACAGTGTGAAAATCCTGGGGAAAGAAATCAAATATTCCTGTTCTCTCCCTGTCATCAGTGAGAATTTCAGTTTCTTGCTAAAGCTCACAAGGCCTCAGAGCAGCTTCCAGTATCTGAAAGGGGCTACAAGGATGCTGGAGAGGGACTCCTCATCAGGGACTGCAGTGATAGGACAAAGGGTGGTGGGTTCAAACTGAAACAGGGGAAGTTCAGGTTGGAGATAAAGCAGAAGCTCTTCCCTGTGAGGGTGCTGAGGTGCTGGCACAGGGTGCCCAGAGAAGCTGTGGCTGCCCCATCCCTGGCAGTGTTCAGGGCCAGGTTGGACACGGGGGCTTGGAGCAAGCTGCTCTAGTGGAAGGGGTCCCTGCCCATGGCAGGGGTTGGGACTCTATGTTCTTGAGGTCCTTTCCAACTGAGATCATTCAATGATTGAATTTTGGGGAGCTGAGGAAATAAACCACCAGAAATTGAATCCTGGTCTCACCATTGCAAATATTAGCCTACTTCCTCTTCAGTGAGTTAGTTGGGTGTTGTATGGTGTTGCCATTTTCCACCTAAAATTAGTCCTCTGTATAGTAAGGAAACAAGTACTCTGAAGTTATGGAGCTGATGGGGGTCTCCTAGCACGCCTCTTGATGGGACATAGACAGCGGGACATGCTCCTATTGAGGAATGGAAATCCTTTCAGTACCTTCGAACTCACAGTACTTGGTACCTTTAGGATCTTCCTTAGGTGTTTTTTTCATTGCCAGTGTAATATAAAACTTATGTGCTCTGTGAAGAGTTTTGTTGGCACTTGTCACCTCTGAAGACTTTTAGACTCTACCTACTTGCTGCGTCTGCTGAGATTGATAAGAGGTTATTCACTCTTCAAAGCTGGCCAAGGAGTTTTCCTAGCTGTAGCCAGTGTAAACCTGTTTGTAAAGAGAAATGTGTTTTTAGTGTTCGTGCTGGACTACAGTGATTCTGTCTGTGAAGAGAAGCCCCACACTACTGTTTCAGAGCCCAGGGCTTCACTGGCCCTAGTGTTACCATTTAGGACCTCAGGGATCATCTGGTCCAACCTTTCTAGGCAAAGCATGACCTAGACTAGGTGTCCCAGCACCCTATTTAGCCCAATCTTAACAGTGTCCATTGCTGGGGAATCCTCCACTTCCCTTGGGAGATTATTCCAGTGGCTGGTTCTTCTTAGGGTGAAAAATTTCCTCTTGTGTCCAGTTGGAATCTCCCCAGGCATTCTTAATTGGATTTCATTTTTTGGGAGAGATAAGACCAAGACTCTCTTCCACCATCTTACTGAGAATAGGGCATGTATTGGCTCCAGTCAGAACAGGGACAATTGGGCTATGCTTACCTGGGCCATTCAGACATTTCTTCTTACACAAGTAGTGAGACTGTTTGCAACTAAAGAAATTTCTTAGCTTATTCCTAAGTATTTTGAGTAGTTCTCCCACATGTATAAAAGGAAAAGGAGGTTTGTTATCAATCACTTCCCATAGCAGAGCAAGAAGTGGTGCCAATTTTCCCACAGCAAACTCAGTCAGTGTTTTCTGACTTACGAGATTTCCTAAAATCGGTAAATTCTAATTTGATTTGCTTGATGCAGTTTTGGTGTTTGAAATCCTTTGTCCTAAGAAACAGTTATTGCATAATGTGTTTGAATGAAGGTTCTAGGGTCCAAGCAGCAGGGAAGAATCACAGCAGTGGTCTCTAAGAACTAGGTTGCGCAAAGAAGACTGCACTACTCCTTTCACTCCAAGTGTCTGAAGAAGAAAGACTTTGATGGCTTCATCCTCAGCTGGTAAACTGGTACAAGTCAGTTAAAAATCTGCCTTAAAAACTCCCACTTCTGCACATCTTTTCTTGCTCTTCATGCCCAACACACCAGGGAGGTTGTGAATGCTTCATCCCTGGCAGTGTTCAAGGCTAGGTTGGACGAGGCCTTGGGTGATATGGTTTAGAGCGAGGTGTCCCTACCCATGGAACTTGATGATCTTAAGGTCCTTTCCAACCCTAACTATTCTATGATTCTATAAAATCTCTTACCTGGCTCCTTGTTACGCTCTGAATCATTGAGTGCTGGGCAAGTGTCCCTCAGACTGGGAAAGATGTGGGTTATAATAGGAAACATTTGATCAGCATGAGGCATGCATATGGTTTTGTTTCAAGTGCACAATGTACTTATGGATATTTCTTCCCCATAATTCTATTTCAGAGAAGCCTTTTCCAGGACTGCATGACTATGAGAGAATTTATAACTTATGTGTCTGCATAACAAAAGCTGTTTCTGCCTTTAGTCATTTCACTTCTTTGGCTTTTTATTGATGAAACGAAGTGGTTGTGCATATTAATGTGTGTCACGATGAAGCTCTGACTCATTCAACCCAGCCCAGCAAAGATGCCAACATTGAGTCCTTTCTGCATTCACTTCCCAAAGGAGATGTTACCTTGTGCTGTAGCATCTTTATAGGGAAATTAAAGCTGTTCCTGCTGCACTTAAACAAACCCTTTGGTCGTGTTCACCTGAGGATTGCAGCTGTGGCACATCACCACTAACGTTTTCCTTTCATGCCAGTTCAGAGAAATAAATTCACTTCTAAATTAGGTTTCTCTCCTTGAACCTTCTGTACTCTGAAGGTTCCTGCATTGCCAGGCTCTTCCTGGAACTATAAAATGTGCTCACCCAGTACATAGCAAACCCTAAGTGCCCTTTTCTGGAGAATACTGATTGGAAATCCAACAGAAGATGAGCTGAGGTCATGACAGTGTTGTCATTGATGGTGTGTATAAGTTCTATGCTGAACAGATAATATACTTCAGTAACCCATCCTTCTGAGCTCAAAGAGAAAAATACAGCTGCTAAATCCAAGCAGGGTGGTGGCTTCTAAGGTTAAGTCTGGTTCCTGCTTCTGGCACTGGTTCTTAAGAAACACAAGGGCGTATGTAGAGGTGAAAACATGTGGAGACCTGTGAATTTCTGCTAAATACCTGCAGGAACCAGAGCTTTAAGGTCCAGTTTCAAATACGGCTGTAAAAATGCCATTGTGGCACTCTGCTTGTTTTAATAGTTGCTTCCACTTCAAACATGTTGTACAGATGCATTGAGATGAGCTCTTAGGCAGAAGCTCTTCCCTGTGAGGGTGCTGAGACGCTGGCACAGGGTGCCCAGAGAAGCTGTGGCTGCCCCATCCCTGGCAGTGTTCAAGGCCAGGTTGGACACAGGGGCTTGGAGCAAGCTGCTCCAGTGGAAGGGGTCCCTGCTGGTGGTGTGAGGGTTGGAGCTGGATGAGCTTTAAGGCCCCTTCCAATCCAAACCACTCTGGGATTCCATGAAGCTAGATAAACTTGAAGGATTAAGTAGTTGGTAGAAGCCATAGGAATGGGAAATATTTTCCTGTTCACCTCACCTGAGGATCAGACACCAGCTAGTGGCTTCTCTGTCCCTTGTACTAAGAATTAAATGATGCCTTCACTGAACCAGAATTTTCCTGGTTTAGCTGGTTTATGTTTGCACAAATCCAGCTGAGGGCTTGATGGGAAGGTGAGTCTGATTCTCTCCTGCTGTCACTGTGATGCCACACAAAAAGCAGAGCTTGCTCTTATCTCAGGGTTAGTTTTAGCACCTAGAATGTTTAAGAGGAAATGTTCCTACAGAGAAGGGTTTGCAGCCACACAATTGACATGAAAGCCTCTCAAGCAACCTTTTGTCTGGTTTTGCAGGACCATGATTTCTCTCACCGATCCTCCTTCATGGTTCATGACTTGAAGCTAGGCATTGATGTGTGTAATGTGCATGTGTGTTTGGGGAATGAGGGGGGAAAATCAAGGAGCTTTGAGATCCATGTGATGAAAGCCAAGATTAGTGCATAGGCTGGATATTAGGAACAATTCCTGCCCCAGAGGGTGCTCAGGCATTGGAACAGGCTGCCCAGGGCAGGGCTGCAGTCACCGTCCCTGCAAGTGTTCACACAGTGTGGAGACGAGGCCTCAGTGCCATGGGTCAGTGGTGGCCTTGGCACTGCTGGGAACGGTTGGGCTGGATGAGCTTAAAGGGCTTTTCCAACCTGGCTGATTCCATGATTCTGTAGTCACTCTCTCTCAATAATTTCATTCATGGTTCCTATACGTGGTCCCAGTGTCAGGTATTTGACTACCAGGCACTTACTTTCATATTTGAAGACTCAGTTTTCATTCTGGTGTGTATCAGGAGGGGGTTGAACGTGGCTGACAGAGTTGCTTTGTCCAGTTTTGTCAGAATGAAATGTTCTTGCAATGGGTTTGAAAGAGTGGCCATGTCAAATCAAAATGCCTCTGTTTTTGCAAGACCAACACCCTTAAAGCTATAGATTGAACAGTGTGAACAACAGCTTTATAAAGAGGAGATTTGCCTTGAGGCTTTGAGGTTATTGATCTCTGAGACCCATTTTCTTCTAGGTTTGGTAGTAAAGCAGAACAGAAAGTGACCAAAATCCTTAAAGGCCTCATTTCTAAAGTAACTGCTCGTTGGTGGCTCACTGTCTCCATGCATGGGTCAGAACAGGGATTCAGCATTAGGAATGAGGAGGTGACGTTTCTTCACATCTTAAATTATGCCTTTGGGGCACTTTGAACTTGCCTCCTTTTCTTTAGAAGGCTTGAAGGCTGAAATGATATAATCAGAAAGGACATAAATCCTGGACACTAGTACATGAAATTTTACTAGGTGCCCATAAAAGCACACAGCTAATGAAATCTCTTGTAATGAGGAGCAGCAGATTTTGACCATTCATTGCCATAAAAAACAAGACCCAAAAGCCTTTTCTTTAGCTGCTTTGCTTAAATGAATTATCAGCGTTGGCCTTTCTGGGCATCAGACCAGAGCTATTAAAAAATGCTTCTTGCAGCAGGTTCCTTTGTTGTGAAGTGGCACAACTGTACAAATGAGGGAGCATCAATCGGAATAGGTGTTTTAATGGGGCACCAGCAAACCAAGAAGCTGTCGGGGAAGTTTCCACCTTTAACTGTGGAGGTGATGTATCAATGATGAACACGATTCAACTTAAAGTGCTTTAAACTGAGGGTAGGTTTTTGTCTGCTTAAAGAGTTGTGTGTTTTCAGATGCGCTGCTTCAGTGGTGACATTTTGGAAGTGGCTGCATTTCTCATTAGAGAACGTGCCAAAACCATCACTCCTTTTGGTTGTTGATGGCTTTTGAGAAACCATATTTAAATGTTCTGTTTCATAAGCAGTTTTTGGACATCATTAGAACAAGAAAATGATCAGGAGTGGCTTCAACCTGGAGAATTCATGCTTTGACCAACTTGGTAAGCTTCCATGATTAAACAACTGGCTTGGTGGACAAGAGAAGAGCAGAGAATGTTGTCTGCTTGCTCTTCAGTAAGGCCTTTGACACATTCTCCTGTACCATCCCAACAGAAAAATAGCAGATGTGCAGGTTGGGTGACTCAAAAAGAGACTGAATGGCTGGGTGCGGAGGGCAGTGATCAGTGGCACAAAGTATACTTTGGAGGCTGGTATATAGTGTGGTCCTAGTGGGTTCAGTAGGACCAGTCATAGAATCAGAGAATCATAGATTAGTTAGGGTTGGAAAGAACCTTAAGATCATCAAGTTCCAACCCCTCTGCCATGGGCAGGGACACCTCACTCTAAACCATATTACCCAAGGCCTCGTCCAACCTGGCCTTGAACACTGCCAGGGATGAAACATTCACAACCTCCCTGGGCAACCCATTCCAGTGCCTCACCACCCTAACAGGAAAGAATTTCCTCCTTATATCCAATCTAAACTTCCCCTGTTTCAGTTTTAACCCATTACCCCTTGTCCTATCACTACAGTCCCTAATGAAGAGTCCCTCCCTAGCATCCCTATTCAGTAAATGTCTTATTTACTGCTCTGGGTGGTGGGGCAGAGTGTACCCTCAGCAGGTTTGCAGATGACACCAGACTGGTTGGTAGGCCAGAGGGTATTGCTGCCATGCAGAGGGAACCAGACAGGCTGGAGAAACAGGCTCACAGGAACCTCATGAAGTTCAACCAGAGGAACTGCAAAGTCCTGCCTCTTACAGGCACAGGGACGTGTTGGGGATCACTGAGCTGGAAAGCAGCTTGGCAGCAAACCTGGGGGTCCTGGCTGACAGTGAGCAGATGACACATTGCCTTTGTTGCAAAGGGGCTGAAGGTGTCTTGGGCTGCATTAGACAAAGTACTGCCAGCAGGTCAAGGTGATCTTTCCTCTCTGCTGGGCACTGGTGAAACCACACCTGGGGTGCTGGCTCCAGTGCTGGGCTCGCCAGTACAGGAGAGACATGGATGTACTGGAGAGAGTCCAGCAAAGTGTCATGATGGTGTTTAATGTCTGGAGCATCTGTGCTACTATGAAAGGCTGAGAGATCTGGTACTGTGCAACCTGGAGCAGAGGTGGCTCAAGAAGGACTTCACCTGGAAGGGAAGGTGCAGAGAGGATGGAGCCAGGCTCTGTTCACTGATGCCCAGGTGCCAGGGCCAGAAGCAGTGGGCACAAATCGAAACAGAGGTTTCCTTTGGACACCAGGAGGCATTTTATTTTCCCCTTGGATTATGAGGGCTTCATTCTGCTCCCTGTCCCTGTCTTCCAGCTTAGGGGGGTCGATACTTGGAGAACAGCTCGTCTTGCTATTAAAAAGTGAGGCAAAGAAGGCATTAAGTACCTCAGCCTTTACCTCACCCTTTGCCACTAAGGTTTCCCCCTCCATAGAACCATAGAATAGTTAGGGTTGGAAAGGACCTTAAGATCATCAAGTTCCAGTCCCCCTGCCATGGGCATGGATACCTCACACTAAACAATGTCACCCAAGGCTCTGTCCAACCTGGCCTTGAATATTGCCAGGGATGCATCCTGTAAAGGATGGAGATTTTCCTTCACCCTCCTTTTGTTGCTAATGCATTTACAGAGATAGTTTATTATCTTTTGCAGCAGTGGCCAGATGAAGTTTGAGTTGGGCTTTGGCCCTTCTCATTTTCTCCCTACATAACCTTATGACATTCTAGTAGTCCTCCTGCATTGCTTGCCCTTTCTTTCAAAGGTCTTAAACTCTCCTTTTCTCCTGAGTTCCTGGCTGTTCTCTCTGTTCAGCCAGGCCAGGCTTCTTCCCTGCCAGTTCATCTTTCAGCACATGGGGATGGCTGCTTCTGTACCTTGAATAATTCCTTCCTGGGCAGCTTTGCCCTTCAGGGCTGCATCCCAAGGGCCCCTAAACAGGCCAGAGTCTGCCCTCCACAAGTCCAGAGCAGCCATTCTGCTGAGCCCCCTTCTCTCCAAGAAACAAAGCCAGGAATAAGTTCTGAGGGTGTTGTGATTTTTGCCTGCATACAAATGAATAACAAAGTTGTTCCTAAGTTGAAGAGAAAATACAGCTATAGCTTTCATTTTTGAGAGCTGATATGTAGGGACATCTTTCACCCATGGAGCTCCTTTGCCTGCAGAGAAAGGCATATGGGATTGCACTCTTAAAGGTGAACTTCAGTATCAATGCTGTCTACTTTTGATGCCTTTTTAAGAGGTAGGGGACAGGAGGGGCTCATTCCTGGGCCAAAGCTTTGTGGTCAGAAAACCCTTGATGTCATTAAATGACAGAAGAGGATGTTTGAAGTGGGGAAGAAGCAAGCAAAGAGCATCTTCAGTTACCCAGGGCTGGGATCTTGTCAGATCTTAGAGATCAATGGGCCCCCAAAGCTACCCAGGATGCCTGTTTAATAGGCAGTGTGCAGGAAACTTGGTCCCCACTGTTCTAGCAAAAGACCAGATCTAACAAAGCTGCTTGCGCCTAGATCTTGAACCATTCACTTTGCTGTTGTTTGTAAGAGATGTAAATCTGTGTCTTGATATTTGAGGGTGTTCAAAATTGGTTTGCTCTTTTGAAAATGGAAGAGTTTCACATGCATCTGATGTGCTGGCAGAGTTCTCAGCCAGATTGCTGCCTTTAGTCCCCTTAAATGCTGGCCTCACATTTGGATATGGCAGCGTTTCCTCCCTCTTGGGTTTGCATTGTGTGTTATTAAGAATAATTTACAGCCTGCTTACAAAAGGAATGGAGTTTAGTGATGGGGACCTGTCCCTTAAAAGGTTGCTTAGAGTGTTGAAATCCTCACATTGAGCTAGGAGGAAAAGATATTTGGGCTTTTTAAAACCAGTAAGTTAAAACCTTTCTCCCTCTAACATTTCCAGCACTGTCTTTTCCACAGCTCTTGTTGCAAAGAGCTCATTTTCTGTGTGTATGCTTGCCGTGCTGTGGTGCTTTGAGAGTAACACGTAGCGTTAACAAAGTGGGTAGCCCATGTATGTAGAGCACAAAGTGATTTGCAGCCTTGTGGGTTGAAAGGGGTGTGCTAGATGAGAGTTTTGAGCAGGAGCGTATGTGCATCTTTGCTTCTCCTAAAAAATCACCATGTTCTGGGTGTTTCCAGTTGCTTACCCCATAACTTGACCAGGTTTAATTGAGAAAAAGTGAGTGTGAGAGAGGAAAAAAGCACAGAACGCCCTGGTGTTCATTACCTAAAACCTGATGTCATCCCTTGGAGAGTGACTTTTCACAAGGGCCTGTAGGGACAGGCCAAGGGGAATGGCTTGAACCTGCCAGAAGGAAGACTGAGATGAGCTCTTAAGCAGAAGCTCTTCCCTGTGAGGGTGCTGAGGCGCTGGCACAGGGTGCCCAGAGAAGCTGTGGCTGCCCCATCCCTGGCAGTGTTCAAGGCCAGGTTGGACACAGGGGCTTGGAGCAAGCTGCTCCAGTGGAAGGGGTCCCTGACCGTAGCAGGGGTTGGAACTGAATGATTTTAAAGTCTCTTCCAACCTGAACCAAGTTTTTGCTGTGGAGGTTGGTGTAAGCTGATACTGCAGTAAGTGTTGTGTGTGTATCACGGTGCTGTTTATATCATATGGGCTCTTTGGGCTGTTGTTTTCCTGATCTTGTGTAACTTGAGGGTGCTGATGCTCTTCTGTTCAGAGAGCTACAGGGCTGGGAGCAACTTGTGCTGTGCCATTTCTCATTTCTGCCATGTCATTGAAACCCTTCTGGTTGATCTTTTGACATCCCTTCAGGTTGCTGAAGTTTTGATTTAAGTAAAGAATCTGTTGAGAGGTTGAAACCACAGGAGTCATCTGTCACCATCCAACAGTTGTTGGGTTTGAATTCCTACACAGGGATTTGGGATGGTGTGTGCCATAGCTTCAGCCCTGTGCTTCAGTGCTGTTTGTTGTCATGGATGGAGTGGTGTGCTTCACTCATAAAGAGAGAAGTTAGCAATATGTTTATTGTATGAGATAGTGATTAAACTAATGTGGTAGTAAATGTGACAGTGATTTACAAAGATCTGATGGTGAAACATTTGAGTATTGACTGCATAGAGGACAGGGTCAGACAAAACTGTCAAGACTCTCCCATTGACCCATGAGGTTCAGAAACCCTTGAGTTCTAAACCCTGTCTCAAAGAGGAGTCTAAGTGCAGGTATATCCAGACTTAGTCCCAGTCTTGGTCAGTGGTTTATGTCTAAAGGATTATATATATGCAATCAATCCTTTATACCCCTTAGTTAAGATTTCAAAGTTCATCATGTTGTTAATCATGTACCTGTTGCAGCAAGGGATCTCTCAACCTTGAGGAGTAACCTTTAGAGGTGTCCTTACTCTGGGGTGATCCTGATGCAGGAGAGCTCTGCAGACCCTGGGCTGTCCACTGCTCATGGGATAAGCTCATTGACCCATAGTCATGTTTGCATCCCAACTACAGGAACTTGGCTTGAGTTGGACCTTTACCAGGTTTAAGGTTGGTGGCAGTGATACTC
This sequence comes from Neopsephotus bourkii, assembly GCF_033783945.1. Taxonomy (NCBI): domain Eukaryota; kingdom Metazoa; phylum Chordata; class Aves; order Psittaciformes; family Psittacidae; genus Neopsephotus; species Neopsephotus bourkii. The sequence goes on from NW_026900790.1 coordinate 866,854, forward strand.
ATTGTTCAGATTAGGCCTTGGCTGTTATGATTTGAGTCCCATGGGCCACCAGGCCCCAGACACATTCATTAGCACCACCACTGATGGTTATCGCTTGAGCAGAGTTGGGATATATAACGGTTAGCTTGGTGGGCAGGGAGAAAACACAACCACATTTGTCCATGTGCTGCCACTGTGAGTGTAAGCGTTCCAAGATGCATTAGTTGAGTTTGTCTTGAAGACACTTTATTCACATCAATGATTGAATATGTTTATTAAATGCTTCACCCAGTCTTTAACAGGGACATGCTTATGTTGTTGCTGGGTGTTATCTGTAAAGTAAGAAATGTTGCTTAATGAACATACTTAAAAGTGCCTCTTGCTTTCCTCTTCCTTGTCTCTTAGCAACAGATTTTCTCCCTGTGCAATCCCTGTTACTTCAGGACTGTATCCACAATATCCTCTCTAATTCTTCTCACTTTTCCTTTCCAGAAGCCTTGTTTAAAGATTTGAGTAACTTCATCAACCTCTTGACAGACGTAATAAAGCAGAATAGGATAACATCAGACAATCGTTCACTTTGGCAGTGGAAACTTCGCTGAATTTATTGGAAGTCTGTTAAGCTTGATACTGTTTAGAACAAAAACCCCTCTCTTGTGAAGCACAGAGTGAAGAAAAACAGCTAGGTTAGAAATTTAGGGCTTGTAGCTCCTTGAACCACATTCAAGGGATTTATAGTGGTATAAAACCTCATTTCTGAATATCTTAATTACACCAGACTTCCTTTGTTTCCTAATACATAACTTGTACCACGAGCTGTCACTCCTACATCAACCAAATGTGCAGCCTGGTGTATTTATGTACAGGGAAGCCCCCCAGCAAACAGAAATAGCCAGAATCTGGGTATTGCTGGTTTCCTTGTTTATTCCTTGCTTGCTCCAAGTGGTGGGAGTTCTGTGAAGGCAAAGGAGTTGATATGCTGCTTCTGCACGGTGCTAAGTGTTGGGTTTAATAGTTGAAATCTTGGATTATGCCTTTGTAAATCTATTCCAGTGCGAGACACAAGCCTTCTGGAAATGAAAGAAGAAGCAGAACTGGATCCAGAGGAGAACAGCACTATCTTCATGGGAATACTCATCAAAGGGCTGGCCAAGCTGAAGAAAATCCCGGAGACAGTGAAAGCCATCCAGGATCGCTTAGAACAAGAACTCAAGCAGATTGTCAAGCGCTCCACAACCCAGGTGGCAGACAATGGTTACCAGAGAGGAGAGAACCTTTCCCAGGAAAACCAGCCTAGGTAAGGGTATTGCAACCACCAGACCTTGATCTGCTGCAAAGAGAAGTCTGGGGAAGGGTGCTGTAGCTGTTAAAGGCCATTTGAAGTAATGATTTTGTAGTAGCAAAGAGATGAAATGGTACCATTGCCAGAAATCCCTGTGTTTCTCTGAAAGGTTGATTTGCATCTTAAACAACCATAGAATCATAGAATCATAGAATCATAGAGTGGTTTGGCCTGGAAAGGACATTAAGATCATCTGGTTCCAACTCCTTGCCATGGGCAGGTACACATCATGCTAAACCATGTCACCCAAGACTCCGTCCACCCTGGCCTTGAACACTACAAGGGAAAGAGCACTCACAGCTTCCTTGGGCAACCCATTCCAGTGCCTCACCACCCTCACAGTAAAGGCTTGGGAATTCAGGGTGTGCATTCAGAAAGGGGAGGCATTGTTGCTTCTTAGCTAAAGATGTGGGAGAGATGCTTCCTTCTCCGCTTGGCCCTAGAAGAGAATCATTTGGCTAAGCAGATGCTGGAACGCAGGTTTGAAAGGGAAGCACAGTAGAAGGCAGCATTATTTAACTAGCAAGAGGTACATTGTGTTAAGTACTTGATCTTATTTATATTTTAACCTGACCTTGCATTTTAAGTGTCTTTACAACAGCTTGAATTTTAATGCTGTCTCAGAGTGCTCATATCTATGGTGTAAAGAAGACTTGGGCCAAAACAAATACCATCATCGTGTGTTGCACTCAGTTGTGACTTTACACTGGTGCTGATGCCAAATACAGTCTTAAGTTCGTGAGTAATATGTTTTTAAGGGAAGATTCATCTGAGTTAGTTCAAATATATCAGAGTCCAACTAAACTGATGCAGGTCCAGAGCTTTGGAATCATGTATGGAACTAACTACATCAATAAATATCTGCTCAAGTTTCTGGTTGGTTTGCATCCCATTTACATTAATGGTGAGGTGTGGAGGCCAACAGGGAAATGTTCCTGCTGTTCTTCAGGATTCGCTAGACCTGTTGCTTGGAAAATAGGACTCCTTAAGGACTAGCTGTCACTTCTACCTGAAATATTCATCTGTGATACTGCATGTTGGAATGATCACTGTCCAAAGGGAATGAATGGTGGAAAGAGAAAAACGCAACCAAAAACGTGTATCTTCATTACATGTAATATTTGTAGTGGAAAATGACTCCCAAGGAACACATTAGCTTGATAAAGACTTCCTTTTTAATTCCTCTCATTCTCATTGCTGTGGAAACAATTACGTTTGGAGAACTCCTAGAGTTACTGTTCTTGATACCTTGGTGCAATTACAACAAGCAGAAGGCAGGATTTTAGTTACTGGTGCCAAGAGGGAGCATAGCATATACTTGATAACGCTTCTGAATCAGTCTTGAGAGGTTGCATGACTACCTGGTTGTCCACTGAAATGGATGAATTGGATCAGATCAAATCTTAATGACATGAACCTGCCCAGAGGGTTGAGAAAGGGACAGAAAGGTTTAATGGCTTTTGGCATGTGTTTAATAGGAGTTTGTGAGCCTTTAAGATGCTGATATTGTAGAGCTCTGGAGACCGTCTTGAATTCTTGTTGAATAAAGAGAGAATTAGACCTGATTCTAAATCTAAATCACATGTGAAGTTTACAGCAAGCAGTTGCATTCATTTATGTTGAAAGGAATAAATTATAGTAAGGGAAGGTACACCGCCCCTTAAATTAGCTTCAGTTTTAAATCAAATCTCAGTGACTTTCCTGCTGTCAGGGAGCAAAACAATGTGAACAACAAGGTCCTGTTATTTCAAGAGAGCTCTGTGAGACCCCAGATTTGAGCACGATGCAGCACCCGAAACTGCTTACCTATTCATTAGGCTGTCAGCCACAGTGTATGCTTGACCTCAGGTTTCTGGGAGTGGAATGATTTTCACTTCACCTTAAAGCTTGTCTCACTTGGATGCTTCTTAATCTGTGGCTGAGCTCAGTGCCTGTGTTCAGCTACTGTACTTTAAAGGTTATCCATACAAATTCTCACTTCTGCCAAATAAAATGACTTAATAGGATGATGGAGAAGCCTGAAGGGTTTGAGGCCTTCTGCTGGACAAGTTCCCTGTGGCTCATTCAGTATGTACAGAACAAGTTATATCATAGAATCCCAGAGTGGTTTTGGTTGGGAAGGACCTTAAAACTCAACCAGTTCCAGTCTCCTGCCACGGACAGGGACACCTTCCACTAGAGCAGCTTGCTCCAAGCCCCTGTGTCCAGCCTGGCCTTGAACACTGCCAGGGATGAGGCAGCCACAGCTTCTCTGGGTGGCTCTTACCTTTTCTGTGTGGAAAGGGTGGTGTTTCCCTCCACCTGAGGATGGGGTTGATAATCTTGTGGAGGTGCTGGTGTAATTCTTTTTGAGACCCCATGTAACAATTATGTAGATCCATCTAATTCTACAAGAGTGAAATACTTTCTAGAACCTGGCTAGGAAAGTTGCAGGTCTAACAACAGCCACTGAGTCTGAAGAGCTGCTGATCTCATTCTTCTATTTTAAAAGACTGTCTTTTGCTTCTTTACATAGTAAGCTTTTCCATATCAAATTTTGTGGCCACCTTTGTATATTAAAATCATCATTAATTGCCCCCAGATTTATCAGATCAAGATGTTTTTTACTTGTGACTAAAGCAATGGGATCTCAGTGTAACGATGCTTCTTGCACGCCTCTGGGTGCTCGCTTCCTAGAGCCAACATGCTCTTAGGTCATCTCCTCAGAGCTTCATAAAGCCTCTTTTCTCACATGGAAGTCCTGTAGCCCCTGTGAGCCTGCCACAAGCAGGTCTGGTCTAGGCCATACCAGATGTTGTGTAGCAGACCAATGATTGCAGTGTTGATAACACATGGCCCATTCCATCTTGCTGTGTTGTCCTTGCCCTTTGGCTTGAGTACTCCACATACTGGCTCAGCAGAGCTGGTGTGATGCTGGAAAGGCTCACTTAATGAAGATGACACTAGCCCTGTCAAGGACCTCCATATAATGGCATCACTTCATTTGTGACCAGTGGGGTGACACAGGAAGGATTGTCATGCCACTGTGATACACCCGATTTTGTATCCTCCTTAAACACACAACATGGATGCAGTCATGTGGGGTGAGACTTGGGATAGGCCTAACAAGGTGGCATGCCTTTGGCTGTGAGATACTTTGCTATGAATTTAAATCCTCCTTACTAACATGCACTTACCACTGTGAAATGTGAATGATAGAAAGATAATGAAACCCAGTATAGAGCAGTAGGAGGTTCCAGATATTTCCTTTTCATGGGTAAAAGATAATTCTGGAAACTATCCTTAAATCTCTCCTGGTTGCACTGACCTCAGCTTTAAGTGACTTTTGTAAAAGTTTTTAGGAATCTGTGCTTGGAATAAGTTTATGGAAAAGGGCTTAGAAGTAGGAATTGCCCAGGGCTTATCCTCAGTGGCTCATTACAGCATGTCTCTTACCTTCATGTTTAGAGATGTGTATTTTGGGTTGTGAGGCTATGGTGTGTTAGCTCAGAGTATTGATACATGAAGCTTCTGAATTATGGAAGAGATTTGACTGCAGAATAATATTGATCTGGACACATGCCTACTTGAGGGTCAGATTTATAGGACAAGGTTCTGCTAGGGATACATTGAAGATGCACTTAGGGTTGCAGGGGGGAATGGACTACATGGCTTTTAAAGGTCATTTCCAACCCAAACTATTCTATAGGGTATTAACAATTTTGCTACTATATCCTGTTGGATTCAATACACTTTTTCCCTTCATGTTCATCATCCACTTACGGACTTTTACCTCCTCTTGATGCTTTAAAATAAAGCCAAATCATACCCCCACCAGCGCTCAGAGCAGGCAGAGGATGTTACTGCTGCTCAAATGCATGAGTTGTCATCACTGACCTCATTCAGGTGTCAGCAGTCACTCTGCATCAACTCATTCTCCCTTATTGTCCAGACAACAGGAGCTGCTGCTGGGTGTGCGTCACTGTCTCTCCACACATTTACCATGTTTCTGGGTGAAGGGGTGATGAGATTGCTTTGACAAATTGCCCCAGCCAGTCTCCTGTCACTCTGTATGTGTTCTCCTTAGGTCTTTCTGTGTTGCAACCCCATCTGCATAAAATCTAGGCCAGATGGTTTGGTGCTGTTCCGTCTCGTTGGCTGTCTGACATAGGTTGTGTCCATGTCTTTTGGGTCACCTTGTGTCAAAAATGACCTGACAGACTTTTAGAGCAAAGAAAATGAAGCTAAGAGGAGCTGGCTAATGTGGAAAATAGGGAGATGTGGAGATACTACATTACTTGAGAAGAGAAAATGTAATGGGGTGGTAGTTAGGGCCCCTGAAGAACGTGGGTCAGGGGGATTTCATGTCTTTCACATTGGGATAGGAAGACGTTGTAATTGAAACCTAAGTAATTCAGTGTATGGAGCTATTACTAAAGTCCTGCTGAAGCTGATAATGTGAGGTCAGGCTTACCTAAGCACAACAGAAACGAATTTGTCCAAAATTCCAGCTTGTTTGGTGCTGCAAAATTGTACTTAACTGAGGCAGCAAGGAGGTGTCAGAGAACTGATGTGTTGTTTGTAGTGGGATGGTAGAAGTTGGGCTTGCCCTGTTAGATTTTCTCAGTGGTATATAATGTATTTGCTCCCATAATGTTATATTTTCTGTCATTTCAAGCAAGTCTGTGCCACCAACATGAAATTCCTGATCTATCCAAATTCCACATAGCAGCCTTCCAGTATCTGAAGGGGGGCCTATACGGATGCTGGGGAGAGACTGTTCATTAGGGACTGTAGTGATAGGACAAGGAGTAACGGGTTCAAACTTAAACAGGGGAAGTTTAGATGGGGTATAAGGAAGTAGTAGTTTAGTGGGAGGGTGGTGAGGCACTGGAATGGGTTGCCCAAGGAAGCTGTGAATCCCTGGTGGTGTTCAAGGCCAGGTTGGATGAAGCCTTGGGTGAGATGGTTTAGTGTGAGGTGTCCCTGCCCATGGAAGGGGGTTGGAACTGGATGATCTTAAGGTCCTTTCCACCCCAAACCATTCTATGGTTCTATATCTGGTTTCTCTCCTAGTCTTGTCTGGCTTCTGTCTGGCCAGCCACATGCCCCAGCTGCCTCTGTCACTTACTGTGTGCAGTTCTATATATCTCTTAGGGGCTGTTGAAGCAGTAGTTGCTTCTCCCTTATCTTAGAGTGGGTTGGAGAATACACTTGCTCAACAGTGATGAAGGGTGTTTCTTGGGTTGTCTTGGTCTCTTCACTGATACTTCTGGTGATGGACTAATAGTAGATGGAGAGAGAGGAAGATATATAGATCTTTCCACTGTAGCAACTTCTCAGTTTCACTTGGACAGAACAGTTACTAAGATGTATTATGCCCCATCCCTGGCAGTGTTCAAGGCCAGGTTGGACGGGGCTTGGGGCAGCCTGCTCTAGTGGAAGGTGTCCCTGCCTGTGGCAGGGGTTGGAGCTGGATGAGCTTTAAGGCCCCTTCTAACCCAAACCAGTCTGGAATTCTGTGATTATACAAAGCTTAAATGGGTTAGAATGGCTTTTCTGACACACTGGACCTTCCCATATTGAAAGGGTAATGCTGTTAATGTTGATAGCTGTCTCTCCTGGTGCTGTCTCTTGAGGTATGGCAGTATTAATGTCCCTGTGATTCCTATCACAGAATAGTTTGGGTTGTGATAACCTAACTCCTAAACACATCTTTATTCTGCATATGACATACATCTGGCCTCACTGTATCCTCCCAGACTTACCCAGTGGCTCTTTCTGTTGAATCAAGGTCCTTTTCTGTTAAACCTTTTGAGCTGTGTGGTTATCAGCATTGGTTGGTGAATGGCCCATGTGAGATCCTCAGGAGATTGCTGTATAATGCTGTGCATGTATATCTTTATACATAAAATTGTAGTGTATGAATGAGACACAGTAAGCTGATAGTAATTCAAATAATAGCCAGTTTCTGTCCCTTGCAGACTAGAAGTTCAGTCCAGGACTGCTCTAGGCTGAGGTAGGTGGTTTTAACCACAGCATCCTCTTGAGGCCAGTCTTATTGTGTGGTGGTAACAGCAAATGTGCAACAGCTTCTTAATTACTCCAGATAATCAACTGCTGAAGGAAGTGGCTGCTTGCAGATACTCAGCACTCTGAGATGGAGTGGCTGAGGTGTGAACACACATCTCATTAGTGATGGTTAACCAACACAGGAGCCTGAAGCCTGATGGTTAAGGAGTGGGTGCAGCTCCAGTTCTGCTCTACATCTTCTGTCCTGCTCCGGGGATAGCAACTTGTGATGGATAGACACAGCAAGCATGTGGTAACTCCTAAGCTGCTGTAGTTAAATGTGATGGAGCCTGTCTGTCAGAGCTAGAAGTGCCTAACATATGGATTTGGGAAGTGTTATCCTCACATTTTGTTGGGGTTGTGTGTGTGCTTGAATTGCTCATTAAATGGCAGTGAACTCCATCAGGATTTTTCCATTCTCACATAATAAAACCTGTTGAGTCATTGCCTTATCTCAGAATATTCAGGAATTTGCAAAGGTCCATCAATAACAGTATATTGGGCAGTAAGGAAGTCATAGGAGCAGGTAAAGTGTAGTACATTGAGATGGGGTTACAGTTGTAGTACCTTCCATATAGTAGTGAAATCTTGACAACTGACACAGTTGATGAGGCCTTATGGTTTAGGTTTGTGATACTTCATGTGTTTAAAACTTGCCATACTACTCATTTCGTAATTCAGAATGAGTATCTTGTATTCTGTTTGTACAGGTAAGTCATAGAATCACAGAATGGTTTGGGTTGGAAAGGACCTTAAGATCATCCAGTTCCAACCCCTGCCACGGGCAGGGACCCCTTCCACTAGAGCAGCTTGTTCCAAGCCCCTGTGTCCAACCTGGCCTTGAACACTGCCAGGGATGGGGCAGCCACAGCTTCTCTGGGCACCCTGTGCCAGCGCCTCAGCACCTCACAGGGAAGAGCTTCTGCTTAAGAGCTCAGCTCAGTCTCCCCTCTGGCAGGTTCAAGCCATTCCCCTTGGCCTGTCCCTACAGGCCCTTGTCCCAAGCCCCTCTCCAGCTTTCCTGCAGCCCCTTTAGGCACTGGAGCTGCTCTAAGGTCTCCCCTTCAGGAGCCTTCTCTTCTCCAGGCTGCCCCAGACCAGCTCTCAGCCTGGCTCCAGAGCAGAGCTGCTCCAGCCCTCGCAGCATCTCCATGGCCTCCTCTGCACTCGCTCCAACAGCTCCACGTCCCTCTTGTGGTGGGTCCCAAGTCCCAGTGTTTTGACTCCTGGCCTGCTTCTCTGATGTGCTGCATGACCATGTCCCTGTGATGTCTTCTAGAAACTGAGTGTTGGTTGTCTTGATGGTTCACAGGTTGCTGCTGGAACTGCTGGAGCTGCTCTTTGACAAGTTCAATGCTGTGGCTGCTGCACACTCTGTGGTGCTTGGGCACCTTCAGCAAACAGTGGCCTCTCCTTGCAGCCAGTACGATGGTGATATCAAGCTCTATGACATGGTTGATGTGTGGGTGAAGATCCAAGATGTGTTGCAGGTAAGGATCCTTTGGGTGGGTACATTTTCAGCTTTGAAACAGCTTTTACAACCAGAATACGAGAGAATACGTGTCACACTCAAGAGTCAGCTATGTTGGAATTTGTCTTGATTTATGGTAAGCAGCCACATTTCTAACATACTGTGAAACTCCAGTGAGCTTAAACACCAGCAAAATATTTCTGTGGCTTCATCCTTATGGTGTATGGAAAGGTTGATCCCTTTTGCCTACCAAGTGATCTATCAGAAGCTTTCACACAGTGACATTTTTGTTCAGTGTTACCTGTCTTATGAAGTGCCACAGCTCTAATCGCTTGTCTTCTCTTGTCATTAGGCTTGGTAATAGTCAGCTGAGACACTTGCTCCCAGCATGTTTTCAGCAAAGTCTTTTGTGATTCTTAAAGTGTAGGATACTAAAGCTGTACCTTGCTTAGGCTTTATTCTGGTACCATGCCTATCAACGTGAGCATCTGAGACTCTCACAAACAGCACAGCATCTATCACATAGTCTATTCTCTCATTCTTGCTGGGAGGCTACACGTGCACATTAGGGGATTTATTTATTTGGGAATTGCCTTTATATATATATAGTACACAGATGCAGACCTTGCCCACTGTTTGACAGAGGAGATCAAAGAAATGAACCTGGCTTTATTTACAAGAGGTGGTAAGATTTATGATGGTCATTCCACCTCTGGCCTGTTCATGACAAATGCTCTCTGCCTCCTACTCTAACACAGTTTTTCATTGTCTGGCTCTGGTCTATTTAGCTGTTGCTCTAAAGGCTTGCTTGACCCTGCAGTGATGCACACAGGGTTTTTGCTTACACAAATAGAACCCACTGTGTGCATGGTGGGAATTTTGGTATCGCTTGGACATGGTAAATGTAAGTTATGGGCCTTTGATCACATCCACTGTCTGCTTACCTGCTCGTTTGTCTTTCTAGAGCAGTTACTATCTTTATTAAAGAAGCCTTGAGCATTTTTCTCCATTATAAACATTTTCACATCCATTCAACATTGTTCTTGCAAAACATTTGATGGGGAAAGTCCAGCCAAACAGTGGGTTTTCTATAGGGAAGAGTGGGGTAGAACTGAAGCTGTTTGGCCTCAAATGCTTGAAAGACTTAACTTGGTGACACGAGGAACAGGCTTGGTGTGTGGTACCTCCAGCCAGCTTCATGTCATGCATGACGTCTGGGAAAACATGAAGAGCTTTGAGTTCTGTGGACTTTGCTCCAGGAGGACAAAGCTTTGGAAGTAAGATCGTATCTAAAGTGAGGCAGAATAACATGGCTGGGGATTCCCCCTTAGCAGTGAGAGTCTGTGATGGATTCAGCCCTCATGAGTGGTAGAATTGGGAGTGAGTTATGGCTATTCCAGACCAATGTTGATAAAGCTTCTGTATAGGAGCATGTGTTGATGTGCACATGGGGAAGAGTGAATGGGGTTTTTGTGTTGGGGAGAAAAACACTTGGCCTAGCTTTCTGTAAACCGTGTGCCAGGAAAGGTACACCAACCCCCCTGTACAGGTTTCATTGCTATTGGCCTGACAGCACGGGGGTCAGAAGGAGTCAGAAAAGCTTCCAAAGGAGCTTTTATAATGCAGCACTTCAAGATCCATAGTCTCTTGCAGGTTTAAGGTGAGAGATGAACATTGACATAGAAAGGAGGAGATCTTCCAATTTCATCAAATCTCGTGGGGTTTTTGTGTGTTAGTTTCATTGCAGTGGATTAAACTAGGGTTGTTTTTTTTTTACCTTACAGTATAAGAAAACCTTTGATCCCAAGGCTAAATTATTTCTCTCCTTCTTTTCCCACTACAGATAATTTTTGAGAGACATTATGCTTGCAGCAGGGAGAGCAGAAAGCTCAGATTTGCAAGTGTTATTTAAATCATACCTGCATTGGTAGAGGATGAAAACTTGGAGGGAAGTGCATATGTGGTGAGGTACATTAGGGAAATGGTGCAATTCCATCAGATCCTGATGAATGAAGTTTATTTGTCATGTCAGAGTAACTTGGATGTCACTCTGCAATTCACAAGTACATTGTGCATCTCAGCATGTGAAACATGTTAACAACAAGGTTATCTCTTCGTAGCCCTGTACAGAAGTAATAAGCATCCCAGACTGGTTTATGTTGGAAGGGACCTTAAAGCTCATCCACTTCCAACCCCTGCCACTGACAGGATCACCTTCCACTAGAGCAGCTTGCTCCAAGCCCCTGTGTCCAACACTGTAGTGTAGCAGTAGATGAGTGGCACAGTGCTGTGCAATGCTTCGACACTGAACATGCAGATCTTTAGCTGGTTTTGACCTCTGAGAAGGGAAGAATGATCCTGAACCTGTCAGGAGAAAGACAGTAACCTCTTAGAGTTGGGTCCTGGAGTGCTAGAAAAGACATAAGTCCTAAAATCAGTTTGTCAGTCTGTTAGAGCATCCTTGTTGAGGAAGACCTGGTTCGAAGCTCTTTACTTGTACAGGAGCCAGCTCAGCCTGTGCTGGTTTTGCCAAATCAACAGGAGAGATTTGGAACTTGTTTCCATTTTAATGTGGTATTTGGTGTGTGGAGCTCATTTAGCTCTTCAGGGGAGTTGTGGGTGAAATATCCTTCTGAGGAGCCTCATTACTGTAGGACCAAGTGTTCTGCTGGGGAGAACTGTGTTACAACAGCACTGAGTAATGTTCTGACATCAGTGTCTGCTTCAGGACAATGCAGTGAAGGAATAAGGAGCTTTTCTGGCACCATTCCAGTCCAAATGATGAAGACTGTGCTGTATGAAAGGCAGTGTTGTACATGCTTTGGAAGAAGATGAAGTTTTAGGTGCAGCATAGTCTTTCTGTGCTGTTTTACTGGGTTAGGCCAGCTCAAATCACTTGAAGGACTATTCTGTTTAGTGTTGGGGTCCAATGGCTGGTGGACATGCATAGTCAGTGTGAGGGTTCTTCCTTGCTGGTACCTACAGCACGGAAGCTTTAACAGTTCATTCACCTTTTTTTTAGCACTGTCTTTTGTTGCCATGAGGAGCGAGAGGCATCTGTCCCTGCTTGATGATACCAGTGTTCATTCAGCTTCTTCAGAAATATCACCTCTCTAGTGACAGCATGATCCCCCTGTCAGCTATGGCATCTCCTGATGCTGATGGAGAAAACGCAAAGGCATTTCCATGTGTGCTCAATATCCTGATATCATAGAATCAGACTGGTTTGGGTTGGAAGGGACCTTAAAGCTCATCCAGTTCCAACCCCTGCCACGGGCAGGGACACCTTCCACTAGAGCAGCTTGGTCCAAGCCCCTGTGTCCAACCTGGCCTTGAACACTGCCAGGGATGGGGCAGCCACAGCATCTTTGGGCACTGTTGCTGTTTGCCTCCAAGGAAGGGACTTCTCTCCTTTTGTAGTCTTAGTATTTGTAGTTGATGGATCTCAATTTTTAAGTGGTCTGTATCTGTTTTCTTGCCTCCAAGGGGGGGGGAAATCACGTATATGCTCTGAGACACGTATCTTTAGCAGGCTGTCTGCTGGTCTGTCTGCTGAGAAGACACTGACAGTTACTACTTTCCTATTCTGGTGGCTTCTGCCTAATGCTTGTGCTTACTAAACTGGTGTGATTTAGCAGCCTAAACATTGCTGAAACCATAAGGTAACTGGAGCAAGAGAAATCATAGCCTACTCTTTGCCCACACACTACTGTTCTGCTACTGCAGAGCTGGAGATACCAGGAACTGTTGAGTGAGAACCCTTTGTCTTTACATGTGGTGCTCCTTTGCCCAGAGGCTATGACTTATCCTTTCTTACAGAGAGGAATGGCACTTGAGGGCAGGATTTGAGCAGGGAGATGGGAGTATTCTGCAGTACTCAGCCAGGTCTGGTGGCCAGCAGCTTGAGGGATCTTGCAGCAAAGATGAATTTGAAGAGTATTTCCTATGTCATGATTCTCTAGGAGGGCTGCTTGAGCACTTGGAGATGCATTTCATTGCTCTGCTATTGTAAGCTGAGCCACTCTATGGGTTTGTAAGTGAACTGATGGCAAAAAGTATTGGTCCTTAGGCAGATGGGTGGGCAGGGAGTGGAGTTCAGCAATCTCAGTACTCAGTTGCTCCATGGAAAAGGTGTAGAGGGTTCAATTCCATGCCAGTCTATGCAGATCTCAGCCAGCTCTGCTCTGCTCCCATTTCTTCTGCAGCCTGGGATGTTTTCATTGCTCTGGCAGCACTGCTCATTTTCCTGGCACTCATCTCATTTGTAGCCAAGTGTTCCAGTTGTGTTTCCTGCTTGCTCAGGCCCTTGAGCTGTGTCAGGCTTGCCACAGGAGCAAGAGGGAATGCTCCGTGAAGCAGGGAGGTGAAGGGTTTATCCTGGGAACCGCTGCTTTCATCTGCCAAAGCCGCTCTGTGGAGCAGCTCCTCAAGGTACCTGCTCCTGCAAAACATGACGTCGTTTTTGCTCTTGCCCTGGGTGCCTCAGCACAGCAATGAGAGCCATGCAAAACACTTACTAAAACACCTTGTGATGTTAGAGCAGGGTTAAGAACAATGGCCAGTCATGAGCTCTCAATCTCTCCACCACTGTGATGCTGTCTGACTCTTCAGTTCCATAAGTGTCGTGCAGCAGATGACCAAATCTCTCTTTGAACCTTTGCATTTAAAGAATGAATGAACTATTTGTGACACGCTTCATACTTGTAAAGTAAAGTAAGATTCTTGGATGAGAGCTGCTAGTGTTAATATGCCATAAATAGAGGTTGAAATGTCAAAGCAATACATGAAATTGCTGCTGCATGTGGGAAGTTCACCAGGTAATATTTTGAACCTAAATTAGTGTTATTTCTCAGGCATGCAAGAGTTTTATGGTTGTCCTCAAAATGATGTGCCTGACAGTCTTTCTGTGCTTTTTAAATGGTCTTAAGTGCGTGGGACTGATGCCCTTGGGCTCCTGACTGGTTTGTCATATTAATGCTCATCTCTGGTTTAGCCATGAGGATGATGGTTGTGAAAGTCATTTGTCTGCAGCTATTGAAAAATGTAGTTTCAGTCAATCTTGGCTGCATGAAGGGAGGAGAGAGCATTCTACTGCCCTGTATGCTGTAGTGATGGGACATGGGGTGATGGATTCAAACTCAAACAGGAAGATTTAGGTTGAGAAGGCAGAAGCTCTTCCCTGTGAGGGTGCTGAGGCGCTGGCACAGGGTGCCCAGAGAAGCTGTGGCTGCCCCATCCCTGGCAGTGTTCAAGGCCAGGTTGGACACAGGGGCTTGGAGCAAGCTGCTCCAGTGGAAGGTGTTTCTTGCCAGTGGCAGGGGTTGGAACTGAAGAAGCTTTAAGATCCCCTCCAACGCAAACCAAGAACTTGCACCTAAGAGCTCAGCTCAGTCTCCCCTCGGGCAGGTTCAAGCCATTCCCCTTGGCCTGTCCCTACAGGCCCTTGTCCCAAGCCCCTCTCCAGCTTTCCTGCAGCCCCTTTAGGCACTGGAGCTGCTCTAAGGTCTCCCCTTCAGGAGCCTTCTCTTCTCCAGGCTGCCCCAGCCCAGCTCTCTCAGCCTGGCTCCAGAGCAGAGCTGCTCCAGCCCTCGCAGCATCTCCATGGCCTCCTCTGCACTCGCTCCAACAGCTCCACGTCCCTCTTGTGCTGCTGCCCCAGAGCTGGATCAGGACTGCAGAGGGGGTCTCCCCAGAGCACAGCAGAGGGGTAGGATCCCCTCCCTGAGCTGCTGCTCATGCTCTGGGGGTGCAGCCCAGCACACGGGGGGGTTCTCAGCTGAGAGCACAAATTGTTTGATCATGCTGAGGTTCGGAACTTGCGAATTGGGGATGGTGAAATGATGTTGCTAAAGGTGAAAAATGTGTCAGTACAGAGAGGTTCTGCAGCACTGGGATGTGTTATGCGTCTGAAAGGGCAAAGGATGAGACAGCAATGGCATACTGTCCCTTTAAAACAAATAATAGAGGTAGAAATGGACAAAATCAATCTCTCTTCTCTTTAACTGGATGACTCTGGCTGGAGTGTGTTTAAAACTAAGTCAGTTGCTTTGCTAGCAGGTACCTGGGAGAGGTCCAGAGCTGAGCTCGAATACAGTGTTCTTCTGTTCTCTTTCCCAGGAGCGGCCCTTGTTCCCTGATCTGAGCTACATTAACATGGTGACATTGGAGGCATTTGTATGAATACTGTGTTAACAGCTTTTGTTTTGAGAGTCATTTTCTTCCCGAAGCTGTTGATCCATTGTATTTGTTAAACACGAGCGCTTCTGCTAAAGTTCAAAGAGATAAAGCCCTGCACAGAAATGAGTTGTTTGAAGAGTGTACAGTCACTTGTGCAGTTATTGCAGAAGAGGTCACTGAGCCTGTGTTTGGGAGAGTTTACAGAAGCTTAGCTCATTTAATGTGTGCAAGGAAAAAGTTACCCTCCTCTGTCCATGCTGTAGAGCTTCAAGATGCTCTGTATTTGAAGGGCTCTTCATTTCAGGTGGGTTATCCTTTTAATCCCAGACTGGTTTGGGTTGGAAGGGACCTTAAAGCTCATCCAGTTCCAGCCCCTGCCACAGGCAGGGACACCTTCCACTAGAGCAGCTTGCTCCAAGCCCCTGTGTCCAACCTGGCCTTGAACACTGCCAGGGATGGGGCAGCCACAGCTTCTCTGGGCACCCTGTGCCAGCGCCTCAGCACCCTCACAGGGAAGAGCTTCTGCCTTAGATCTAACCTGTACTTCCTTATATCTTCCCTGTTTAAGTTTGAACCCATTCCCCCTTGTCCCATCACTATGTGTGCATTATCTTTCACTTTAACCATTTCCCTAGATTCTTGAGTAGTTTTGTTAGGTCTGATGTGCTTTTCTTTTTCTGGTTACTATCAGTGTCCACAGCACTTGATTCCTGCTGTCAGCCAGAATTAGGAGCAACTACAAGTAGTTCATGAGCATTTGTAGACATGTTTTATAGGACTATAAACCCATGTCTCTTTTGATGTGCTGAGCTTATTCACACTTAGTCCCTCTGTGCCTGGCTTTAAAGGCAGCGAGTCGTACTCTTACTAGCATCATAAAAACACTGTGAACAGGAAAAGGCCAAATACTCATCATGTCCTCACGGCAAGACATCTCATCTGACAGCAGTGCAGGAGGGATTCACGCAGGCAAATTCCTGCTAATGTTAGAGACTAGCTGGAATCCAAAGGAAATGTTTGGAAACTGTTTTGCTTAAAAGCCTTTCCGCTCCCGTGCTGGGTGCTTGCTGTGTTTGCCGTGTGTGACATTTACAGCACTGAGAGGTGGGAGCTTTTTTTTTGCTTTCTCTAAAGTTTGCCAGCTCTTGCTTTTTTTTCTCTTCCCCGAGATGAAATCTCAACTTTGTTTTGGGGGTGGCTGCTGTTTTCAGGAGTCGTTTGTAACGTAGGGAACTGTAGAAATGCATTCGGAAAAATCCTTTCTAAAAGCATTCTCTTTCCATTCTCCTTTTCCTTGTTTTATTGCTCTTAGCCAGGCGTTTTAGCAGGTGAGCTCTTTGCAGTGAACTCCCTAGGACCAAGACCACATGCATCTAGAAGCTCAGCCCTGCTAAGATAGACTGGCATGATTGTATCTGTTATGTTGAGAATAGGCTGCAAGGATATTCACACACAGTATGACAGTATGTTAGAGACTGGAAGGGACCTCAAAAGATCATCTAGTCCAATCCCCCTGCCAGAGCAGGAACACCTAGATAAGGTTACACAGGAACGTGTCCAGGCGGGTTTTGAATGTCTCCAGAGAAGGAGACTCCACAACCTCCCTGGGCAGCCTGTTCCAGTGTTCCGTCACCCTCACTGAGAAGAAGTTTCTTCTCAGGTTTATGTGGAACCTCTTGTGTTCCAGTTTGTACCCATTGCCCCTTGTCCTATCATTGTTTGCCACTGAGAAGAGCCTGGCTCCATCCTCGTGACACTCCCCCTTTATATATTTATATACACTATTAATTACTTCTTTTCCTTCTCATTCATACTACAAGCCAGGCTACTTGCCTCTTGTTGCCCTCTGGTCAGACACGTGTACCCTTTCACACCTCTGCCCTCATCTTTGTTCTTTCTTCCTCTTTCTTCATTGCCAGCACACTCTCAGCCCTGATCTAGGACCTGAACAAGAAGAGAAGGTGCAGTGTTTATAGAGATGCATCTCTGAGGATTTCATACTGTAAGTGGAACAGCAGCAGCTCCTTATCAAGGCCAGGCTGGAGCAACCTGCTCTAGTGGAAAGTGTCCCTGTCTGTGGCAGGGAGTTGGAACTAAATGAGTGGAAGGTCCTTTCCAACCCAAACCATTCTCTGATCACTTGCAAAGGCAAATGCAAGTCTGTGCACATACACTTGGAAGCTGTTGCTGCAACAGCTCTGGACGCAAAGGCACCACTAGGAAATGGGTTGTGTATCACTAATAGAATACATAAAACATTTAGAGACATGTATTCACAGCGTGCTTCCCATCATCAAAGTGACTTTGTCATCTGATCTCACCAGGGTGATGCCATTCTATATTTTACATATGGGGGACCAAGTGTTTGAGTGAAACGGGAAGGTTTGGAAGTATTTCTGTTACTTGTAGTGTGCTTGGTTTGATAGTGTAGAAGGAGGGAGTATATTGTGTGGGTTTTGTTGGTTTTAGTAAGAGTTTTTAAGATTTCTTTGTTTCTCTTGACATTATGGATGCTCTGCGCCTCTTAGGACATGAATACACAAAGCACCCAGCAAAACTTGGGAGATGGCTGCAGTGGTGAGCTGCAAGCTTTGATAATCTGTTTGTCTTATACTTTAGCATGGTTGCACTGAGCAGTTGCCTTCTGAAGTGATTTTATTTAGGAAGGCTGCAGATAGCTGTCAGGGGTTTTTGAGCTATATTCCATTGGGTTTCTATACGTGTGTTTCAACAGGTAGTGCCAACTCTGGTTATAGATAACAGAGACTTGGACTGTGGTTCTCAAGGGTAGGTAAATGACTGGTGAGGCTTTGTAAGAAAGTATTTCAGCCCAGAATCAGCCTTTGTTGCGTTTTCCTTTATTACTTTACATTTATTCCTTGGCTCAAGCAATTCCTGCTGCACCAGCTTTCACCAAGTTCTACCCAAAGCACTCAGTTACAACAGACTATTCTCCGTCTATATATATAGAGCAAATGTGTATGTACAAACCACCAGCAAGTGGCTGATGATTCACTGGTGATCTTTGGAGTGAGAGAGGCTGAAGAGCTCGAAGCCTGTGTTCTTTGCAGGAAATGACAAACTCTGAGCTCTCATTGAGAACAAACAACCCTTCTCCACCCCCAAATCCTTCTGTTCCTGCTCAGCGGTGCTCTGGTAATGGCCTCGCAAGTCAGCGTTTTGTGACATCTAAACATGAGGCTGAAAAAATAGCAATCAAAATCCCTATTGACTTGTCAGGAATGAACTTGGGAGAAGCAGCTTGCTCTGCATCGGTGGCTGAAATGGAAAATGTGAATTGCGCTTCATAGCTCTGTTCTGTCTTGCTTGCTTGGTGGGAAGTGCTGATGTGGTGTGCTTCAACAGTGCCCGTATGACACGGACAGCCTTGGGAATGGGCTGATTGTTATTTCTCCATTAGGAATGCTCTGATTTCATTCATTCAACAAAAACTGAACAAAAATGACACTTTCAAAAATCTTCAAATAACAATTTAATTTTGCTTTATGTAGTTAATCTGGTTTTATTTTTTGTTGTTTTTATATGCTCAGGGAGGCTTACGAATCACAGAATCCCAGACTGGTTTGTGTTGGAAGGGACCTTAAAGCTCATCCAGTTCCAACCCCTGCCACGGGCAAGGACACCTTCCACTGGAGCAGCTTGCTCCAAGCCCCTGTGTCCAACCTGGCCTTGAACACTGCCAGGGATGGGGCAGCCACAGCTTCTCTGGGCACCCTGTGCCAGCGCCTCAGCACCCTCACAGGGAAGAGCTTCTGCCTAAGAGCTCATCTCAGTCTCCCCTCGGGCAGGTTCAAGCCATTCCCCTTGGCCTGTCCCTACAGGCCCTTGTCCCAAGCCCCTCTCCAGCTTTCCTGCAGCCCCTTTAGGCACTGGAGCTGCTCTAAGGTCTCCCCTTCAGGAGCCTTCTCTTCTCCAGGCTGCCCCAGCCCAGCTCTCTCAGCCTGGCTCCAGAGCAGAGCTGCTCCAGCCCTCGCAGCATCTCCATGGCCTCCTCTGCACTCGCTCCAACAGCTCCACGTCCCTCTTGTGCTGTTGCCCCAGAGCTGGATCAGGACTGCAGGGGTGGGGGGGTCTCCCCAGAGTGCAGCAGAGGGGGAGCCCCCTCTGCCTGCTGCTCACACTCCTTCGAACATATGTCTTCAGCCCAGCTCTATATATATAACCTCAAATATTGGTATGTTGATGACCCACTTGAATAACAGGGAAGACCCATATCTATCAACATACAGAATATATGTGCAATAATATCAGCTCTGTTTATTCTAGAATCCACTTGTTCATTGTTGCTTGTAAGCAAATGACTGGAAAAGACAGTGTCCATGCTAGGAACCATGGAAACCTATTTTCACCTGAGAAAAGGGAGAGATGAGGGAATTAGTTAATTAAATGTGGCCTGTATGCAGTCATTCTACTCTTTGTGTGTAATTAAAAAGCCTTGTAAAGCTCTTTGGGGTCTTCATTTACTGGAAAAGGCCTAAGAAAAGTGTGAATTTGGGTGTACTTTGGGTGAAGCTGTGAGCTGGAAACTGATTAAAATACTAATAAAATGTGTTGCATTGTTAATTCATTCTTTCCAGTCATAAAAGCTGGACTCCCTCTGCTTTGCATTTGCTTGACAAAGCATCAAAGAGCAGCTCTAGGAGAGGAGAATGAAAAATAGACGTGTGCTGAGCTGTGGTTTTGAGTGATGTGGTTCTGGTGCTTTGATTTGCTGCAGTGTTGCCTTTTGCTTTTAGCATTGCACTGCTGTGTAATGGCACCAAACGCTTTTTACCATGGTTTGTATGTGAAGTGTTGTTTCCCAAAGGTTTTCTGGTGGAAAGCTTGCTGGTGGTACCCCCTGTTCCCAGTGTAGTAGTGGCTGAGGGGCTCTGGAAAGTGCTATAAAAGTAAGCTTGAAACTGTGCCCAACTCTCCTTGTTTTCCTGTAGTTTGTGCTGAGCCATCCTGCGTATTTCAGTGATGGATGTGGTTTTCCAAAGGAGCCAAAGGCATTTAGGATCTAGCTGCCATGGCAATCCAGTGGGAATGGGGCAGCTAATTACTTTAGATCCCTTTGAAAATCCCACATCTAATTTTGCATTATAATAAGGTGATTTTAAAGGGGGGGGTGCACTTCCAACAAAAATAACACTTTGTGTAACTTGTTCTCTGTTCTAGTAGACAGGGGAGCTGCTTTGCTTTGCTGATGGCCACGTCTCTTGTGTTGAGCCTCCTTTGGAAGAGGCTTGGAGCAGGAGATGGGATGGAAAGGTGGAGGACAAAGCGCTGGTCTCTTTGTCGGGGGCTGACCTATGGCCTTGTGCAATCCCCGTGATGCAAGTGCGACCAGGAATGTTGTCTGCCACTAGGTAGATTCATTCCAATTGCACAAAGGTTAATAATGTCATTAATTCTCTCTCCTAGGCTTATGCAGTTGGAAGATGCTGCATATGACAGGGAGAATAAGGCAAAGCAGTTACACCTCCCAGCGGGTCAGTAAATAAATAAATCAGAGTGGTCCCTTAAGCATAATATCAAGAATCTTTCCCTTTTTACTCACAAAGGACAGTGATATAAACCAGTAGATTTACACATGATGAGCTAGGACACAATAAAAGGGTGATCTCACTTTATTACAGTGATTTGATGCTATATTCCCTCGCTGTTTAACCAGTGCATCCCATGGCCGGTTAGAAAAGCTGCGTTTCCCAGCCCCGTTACCTGCCAGAGTGATAAATGATGGTGCCTTTGAATTGTTCTCTCACTCTAACCTCTTGTGATAATTTGCCTTATTTCAGAATGGTGTTGTTCCTTTAGAGCACATCTTGGGCCTAATGTGGGCAAATTAAGACATTACCAAAGATGTGTGGACGTGACAGGAGCAGTGGAGAGTGTTCTGAAAGCTTCCCTAGTCTCTCAGTGGAAGTGATGCTTGTGTTTCCCTGTTAATATGCACAGATCCTCGCTTTTGAGTAGAGATTAAAGCCAGTGATGTCCTTCAGTTTGTCTGTAGTGGGGTATCAAACACAGTTCAACTACTGCAATTCCAGCCGTGGAAAGTAATTGTGCGTGTGTGTTTGTATCTGTATGTTCTTAAAATGACATTTGTAGCTCTTCAGTATTGTGTAAGACAAGCAATTGTAGGGATTGTGTTTCAATTTTGCTCCATTTTCACACTAGAAGATTCAGTTGATCCGCTGGAGGGAAGGAATGCCATCCAGAGGGACCTTGACACGCTTGTGAGGTGGGCTGATGCCAACCTCATGAAGTTTAACCATGCCAAGTGCAAGGTCCTACACCTGGGTGGGAGCAATCCCAGGCACAGCTACAGGCTGGGCAGAGAAGAGATTCAGAGCAGCCCAAGGAGAAGGACTTGGGGGTGCTGGTCAATGAGAAAATGAACATAAGCCGGCTTCAGTGTGCGCTTGCAGCCCAGAAAGCAACCGTATCCTGCCCCTTTATTCTGCTCTCGTGAGACCTCACTTGGAGCACTGTGTGCAGTTCTGGTGTCCTTAACATGGAACTGTTGGAACAAGTCCAGAGGAGGCCACGAGGATGATCAGGGGACTGGAGCACCTCCCATATGAAGAGAGACTGAGAAAGTTGGGGCTGTTGAGCCTGGAGAAGAGAAGGCTGCGTGGAGACCTCATAGAAGCCTTCCAGTATCTGAAGGGGGCCTATAGGGATGCTGGGGAGGGACTCGTCATTAGGGACTGTAGTGGTAGGACAAGGGGTAATGGGTTAAAACTTAAACAGGGGAAGTTTAGATTGGATATAAGGAAGGAATTCTTTCCTGTTAGGGTGGTGAGGCACTGGAATGGGTTGCCCAGGGAGGTTGTGAATGCTCCATCCCTGGCAGTGTTCAAGGCCAGGTTGGATGAAGCCTTGGGTAATATGGTTTAGAGCAAGGTGTCCCTGCCCATGGCAGGGGGGTTGGAACTTGATGGACTTCAGGTCCTTTCCAACCCTAACTATTCTCTGATTTTATGATTCTGTGTTTGCAGTTGGATAACCTTTTGTACAGGATGCGTTTTCTTTCCAGTGGGACTAATTTTAAGATGCCATATTTCTGAGGCATCACTTCAAAATACTCTGGGTTTTTTTTTGTGTCCTGCATCCATTCAGTGATTAACATCTTCTGCTTGGGCAATTAAAAAATACGTGGTTGATCATCATAGAATGGTTTGGGTTGGAAGGGACCTTAAAGTTCATCCAGTTTCAACCACTGCACAGGCAGGGACCCCTTCCACTAGAGCAGCTTGCTCCAAACCCCTGTGTCCAACCTGGCCTTGAACACTGCCAGGGATGGGGCAGCCACAGCTTCTCTGGGCACCCTGTGCCAGCGCCTCAGCACCCTCACAGGGAAGAGCTTCTGCCTAAGAGCTCAGCTCAGTCTCCCCTCTGGCAGGTTCAAGCCATTCCCCTTGGCCTGTCCCTACAGGCCCTTGTCCCAAGCCCCTCTCCTGCTTTCCTGCAGCCCCTTTAGGCACTGGAGCTGCTCTAAGGTCTCCCCTTCAGGAGCCTTCTCTTCTCCAGGCTGCCCCAGCCCAGCTCTCTCAGCCTGGCTCCAGAGCAGAGCTGCTCCAGCCCTCGCAGCATCTCCATGGCCTCCTCTGGATTTACTTCAGCAGCTCCACATCCTTCCTACGCTTTTGCCTTCACATTCAGTAATCCAGAGCAGAGCAAGGATTCCAGGGGATGGGACACTTGTATTGAGAGTAAGTTGTGGAAGTAATTTTTGGAGCATGGTTAGGGTTTTATTCTGCTTTTGGTGTGGGGATAGGCCAAGGCCCTTGAAAACTGCATTGTATTCTGAATTTGAACATCCAGTTTAGGTTTGTAGTGGGAACTGCTATTGGGGGACAGAGAATTCCATCACTAACTTGATGCATGGTGTGGTTCGAGACAGGATTGTCAATACCAGCAACTAGTTATTACTTGAAGTAGGACCACAATTCTCTTTATACTTTCACTAATTATTCATTTGTGATTTTCAAATCTGAGTACTCAGAGTTATTGGGAAGGATGAATCAAGCCTCTGTATCTCTGTGCAACAGGTATTTTAATGCATCTGTATATGTAGATCA
Source organism: Neopsephotus bourkii (assembly GCF_033783945.1). NCBI lineage: Eukaryota > Metazoa > Chordata > Aves > Psittaciformes > Psittacidae > Neopsephotus > Neopsephotus bourkii. Next base: position 889,964 of record NW_026900790.1, read on the forward strand.
GAAAATGTGATGTCTGGAAGTCTGTCTTCCCTTAATGGCAGCCCATGTGAGGTTGCAGGTGGTATCAAGCAGGTTAGTACTTGATTCTTGCATTCCCAAATCCCTCTTTTCTTTCTTAGGAGTGATTCTGTCAGCATCGTGTTCTTTGGTTTAATATTCTTCAGAGGCTGAGTTGGAGAAGCCTTCTTTGTTACTTGTGTTTCATATCTCTTGCTATGCCTGTGTATTCCCTTCACTTTATCTCTCCTGTGCTTGCTGAAAACTAGCTAGATGTTAATCTGAATTCTTGCATCGACAGGCTGAAATGCAGCCTGTTGTCAAGCACCAGGAAAGCAAAATGATTTCCTCATTCTCACAGTCCACCTAAAGAGTTATTGACACTCTCTGCAAAGTCACTGGAATGAAAATCCAAACATCAAACACCTGAGTGAAGGGATTCTGCAGGTGCAGATGAGAATGAGATTATGAGATTTATCTCCAAGGTCACAAAGATGTGTTCTGCCTTTTGAGAAGTCTTTATTGTGATGTTGAGTGGGCCCATTGTGTGCTGGAACTGGTGCTACACCTTGATTCTGGGTTTAGCAAGAGCCTTATGTTGTCTGGTAGCACCTTTATTAAGGCCAAAAGTTCAGGTTGAAGGTTTTGTTAAACATGCTTTTCTGTTGCATTTAGCTTTGCTGTGAGCTCTATAATTAACAGTCTTCCTAAAGATCAAGTTAAAGGTTCACGTATTAATTGATGGTGTAGGAACAGTTTCCTGCACATGTTAGAATAGCTCTTCATGGTCTGTGTAGGATTACTATGTGATTTATTAGGGATGTGTTCTTTTGGATGTGGAGTGTTGTGCTGTGTTAATGATCCTGACGTATTTTGGCTTCATTCTGAAAGGATGTGCGGAAGGAGTGGGGATCCTTTAAACATCTCACAGTGGCAGCCCTTTCAGAGTTAGATCTCAGTGTCTGTGCTACAGGGATAAGTGCTGGAGAACAAGAATACTATAGTGAGTAATACCTTAAGGGTGCAGCAATAGAAGTAAGTTTAGGGGAAATGTATTAGTTTGGGTTTTTTCTGGCTGGGGAACAGATTAGTACATGGCTTTTGTAGCCTCAGCTGAAGACAGAGCAGTACCTTTAATGAGGAAAAAACCCACACAAGCTCAGTTTTCAAAGGATCTAAAAGTAAAGATGCATCAAATGGCCCCTATGACACCGACTGCTTTCCGGTACAGATTCCAGAGCAGTTTCAGGTATTGGTCAGCCTGTTTGCTCAGTATAATCTGAAATACATGAATACTCAGCTGCTGTATCTGCATCCCAGGCTGCTGCACAGACATAATGTGGAGCATGGGGTAGACTGCTGAAGCATGTGCGTGTTTTGCAAGGGAAGAACAAGAGAGTGGGTGATATGTAAATGGGTTTTTTGTGCTTTTACTCTCAGAATAACCTCTTTAGTGCTGAATGGTTTAGTCAGATGCATATATATATAGAGAGAGTACTGTTTGCAACTCCTCCAGCTCAATGCAGAGGTAATGTAATAGTACTACTGTTATAATTCCAATCTGGTGAAAACCCCCCCAGTGAAATGAAAATGGAGAAGCAAACTTTTTCCAAAAGATGATGGAAAATATTTGCTATCTTGTGGACAAAAAAAAATCTTTTGAAGGGTTCCTCTACTTCTCTGATTTCCAGCTCCTTTCTGTATTGAACAGGGCTCTTTCATACCATAAGCTTTCCTGTCATCATGCATTCATAGCAGCCTTCCAGTGTCTGAAGGGGGCTACAAGGATGCTGGAGAGGGGCTCTTCATCAGGGACTGTAGTGATTGGACAAGGGGTGATGGGTTCAGACTGAAACAGGGGAAGTTCAGGTTGGAGATAAGGAAGAAGTTCTTTACTGTGAGGGTGCTGAGGCGCTGGCACAGGCTGCCCAGAGAAGCTGTGGCTGCCCCATCCCTGGCAGTGTTCAAGGCCAGGTTGGACAGGGCCTTGGGTGAGATGGTCTAGGGTGAGCCATCCCTGCCTATGGGAACTAGATGATCTTAAGATCCTTTCCAACCCTAACTATTCTATGATCCATGCATTGTAGACTCTGAAAACATCTTTTCACTGTAGTCCTGGATAAAATATTGGGAAGGTAAAAGTTCTTGAAGGTGTGTAGAGTATTTAAAATACCTTTAAAAACACAGAATTGGAGCTCAGTTTGTATGCCATTGTCTGCTTGGAAAGGCTCTACATGGGATTAAAGGAGCTGCAGTTGACCCTTACGATGCTCTGACAATGGTTGCAGGGATTGTTGCCTCTTTTGAGCTTCAGAATGCCAAATTCAGGGGTTTTGGGGTACTGTATCTGTGTAGCAGTAGGGAAAGAATAAAAAAGCAATGGCTAGCCTGTCCAAGGGGAAAGATTGGTCATTTTGGGGTGAATGAGAACTTTCATAGATGTAATTGAGTTTGTAGTTGGCCTTTTTTGCCTAATTCAACATTGTGATAGTTATAGAGTCATAGAATCATAGAATAGTTAGGGTTGGAAAGGACCTTAAGATCATCAAGTTCCAACCCCCCTGCCATGGGCAGGGACACCTCACACTAAACCACGGCACCCATGGCCTCGTCCAGCCTGGCCTTGAACACTGCCAGGGATGGAGCATTCACAACCTCCCTGGGCAACCCATTCCAGTGCCTCACCACCCTAACAGGAAAGAATTTCCTCCTTATATCCAATCTAAACTTATGTTAAAATACGATCAGTCCCAGCAGCTCAGTAAGGTCCTGATGGTGGTGGTATTTATGCACCTGCTTAATAGGGCTTTACAAGTGAGGGCCAGCACGCTTGCCTATTGAGAGTTTACTGCCATGATGTGCTGGCTCAGCAGAATGAAGCTGACTTGGTGTGTTCTTAATGAATCCGAAATGATTCCCACCAAGTATTTGCTGAACCTCAGCTTATTTTTGCAATCTTGAAAATGGTTCATTAAGTGATGGGAGCCTGACCATCCCTTCGGAGAGAGGAACTTAACTCCAAATTACAGTTCCTCTTAAACAGAGCTGACTTTCCCATTCTCAAGTGGCCCCACGTAGTTGCATTTGTTTTAAAGGAGCCTTTGGATTTAGAATGATAGAATCCCAGTCTAGTTTGGGTTGGAAAGGACCTTAAGAGGTTGTTCAGTATTGTTTAGCTTGCTTCTTTCCTTCATTTCCCCAGTCCTATCTTCCCTAAACTTACTGTTCTGGTCCTTCCTTACTGCTGCATTATTGTCTGGAACACTTCCTATTGATTTTCTGTGCTGGTAATGATTTCCTCTTGTGCACACAGTAGTGAAGAACTGCAAATGAGTTGGTCAGGGAAGATTTGGTGCTTCCTAAGATCTAGAGGACCATTTAATATCTGTTTGGTAACCTGGTAGGAAGAGCTTTGATATCCTTGGTTAGGGTCACTTTGCGTATCACTGCCTCTTCACTTTCAGCAGAGCATGAAAAGCTGGTTTCTTTTTGCTTAGGAAGAAGAATTCTGCTGAATTCAATGTAACAGTCCTTTTTGGGGGTCCTCTGCAAACCATTTACTGAGACAACAACAGCAAAACAATCAATTTAGCCATTTTCTGCTCAGTAAGTATCTTCCTGTGCAGACTTTAAGGGAAAAGGAATGTTCTGAGGTTGAGGGAGAGTTCTTTGCAGATACTGACCTGCAAGTTCTGGGTTGCAGAGATAAGTGATTAATCCGTGTGCCATAATCTGTCAGAATTTGAATGGCTTCTTGTTTAACATTTCATTCCTAGGTTAGGATTAATAGTTTAGAAATGAATCTGTTACTCTCTGGTGTTTGTACTGATACAGCAGCAGTTGGGAACAGGATTTGAGGAGGATGCTGGATTTCTGTTTGAGATTTGCATGTATGGGGAGATCAGTGTTGTCAGTGAGGTCTTGATCTACAGTGTGCTGAGTGCTTTGGCCTTAATCCAGAAAAGCAATTAGATGTAGGGTGTGATTGGGACCATTCACATAGTTCACGTGTGTGTGCGCTTAAGTGCTTTGCTGGCTTACAGCCAGACTGGCCAGCACCTTGCAGGAGGAAGACAGTGTCTGTAAAACACACTACAGTAGAACCTTTTCCATGGAGTAATATAGTCCCAGAGTGGTTTGTGTTGGAAGGGACCATAAAGCTCATCTAGTTCCAGCCCCTGCCATGGGCAGGGACCCCTTCCACTAGAGCAGCTTGCTCCAAGCCCCTGTGTCCAACCTGGCCTTGAACACTGCCAGGGATGGGGCAGCCACAGCTTCTCTGGGCACCCTGTGCCAGCGCCTCAGCACCCTCACAGGGAAGAGCTTCTGCCTTATCTCCAACCTGAACTTCCCCTGTTTCAGTTTGAACCCATCACCCCTTGTCCTATCACTACAGTCCCTGTTGAAGAGCACCTCTCCAGCATCCTTGTAGGACCCCTTCATATAGGAAGAGAAGCACCGAGGTTGTTGTATAGTAACAAGTAAAGTAAGTACTAAAATGGAAGAGCTTTGGGGAAGAGGTAAAAAAGTTTATGGCTTTCTTTTTTGGTGTCTTAACTTCTTTAAATGCAGTGAGATTCTCTGTACTAGTTGGCTCTCCCCCCAAAAAGGGAAGACCTTTTGAGCCCACAGTTTAGTCAGCATCCATGCCATTGATGTTTAAGGCATTTCAGGAGTACTTGGCTTAAAAAGCTCACTTGGAGCATAGTCAGTTGGATTAAATTGAAACATTTTGCAGAGAACTTGCTACGGAATGTGAGTAGCAGCTAAAGAAGGCATGAAGCATCTTCTTTCTAATACCATCTAAGACAACAGTGACCTGATAGATTAAGGACACTGAGTAAAGGGGTTTTTTTTGTGTATTATTTTATAGAGAGCACAAGTGTGGGGTTGTTTTCTTAGAGAAGAAGATGAGTAATGGGCCCTTTCAGCATGCAGGAACGTGTCATCTTAAAGATAGTAGGGCAGTGACAAAGAAAACACTGAATTCTAACATTTTCTTTCTATCTTTACAAATGAAACTGTCTGAAGCATGCGATGGCTCCTCAGTCAGAGGTGGGAGAATGGGAGATTATGTGGCTGCATCTCCTTTTTGTGCAAATTCAGAAGGGTCTTTTTTTCTTACCCATCTGAAAATCGGGTGGTGATAGATGTCAAATATTTGTCTGGAGTGGGAAAGTCAATATTTGTGCTCTAACTGCGCCCATCGGGGAGCAAATCATTTGCAAACAACAACAATCCTGCAGTGAAATTCCACAGGAATTAAAGCTGAAGCAGCCCAATGTAAAATAGAGCCCAAATCAAGTGAAAACCCCACGTTAAATAAAACCGGGGTGGTTGGATTCCCTTGCGAGGAAGCAAAGCAAATGATGGAGCGTGTTCGGCAAAGGTGGTGGAATGACAAATGTCAGTGGGAATCTGGAAAGCTGTTTGCAGACTGTGCAGGGAAGACAGACTTTTAGTAGGAGGTGGAGGAACATGCCTTTATTTAAAGCATTCCTCTGTCTGGTGACATGAAAACGCAGAGTATAAGGATCATATATAGGCACAAAATACTACACTGTGAAAATGGAGGTGTACTCATTAGTTTGTGGATGAAGGAGTGGAAATGGATGGGAATTCTTCAATTCACAAAGATAAGAGACCAGCACTTAGGAAAACAGTGATGGCTGCCACCTTCCATTCCTGATGTTCCCGTTGGATAAATGAAAGAGCTGATGAACACCTTGTCCTTGACTGCTTCTTGTAACGGCCGGTTCAAGAGCCCGCAGGAGGAGGGAAGTGATTTTTAGGTTAAATCTTGGATTGCTGTTTGACGTAATGTACCGTGGCTGGTTCAAAAGGAGCAATTTGAGCTGCCTCCTACTAGTGCCTACAGTATAATTATGTTAAACAGCCCCAGGAGCAGCCCGAGTATCAAATAATGGATAGAAAAGGAGATGAAATAAAAACGAACTTACCAAGTCCTAAACAGGCAAAGGAAGCAGAACTCTTCCTTGGCTGTTAGTTTCCAGTTGCCCAGCGCTGGAATTCTGCTCCTTTGAAGAGGGATGCAAATGGCACACACAGAACCAGGCTGCCAAGGTTGGAGGTGTGTTTATTTGGTGTAAATAACTTAAAAGCTCTAGGAAAGCCAATAAACTGACATTTTTAGAGGAGGCAGTAGGAGGGAAGTGATGATGAACTGTTGTGGGGTTTAGGGATCAGATATATTTGATGTAAATTTAGACTGTTAAAAGCAAGACACCTGCAGAAGACACCATGGTTTTGTTGAATTGCACAAGATTATGTGTTAAAAAAGGGAAACATTATGGGAAAGCTAAAGGATTTCTTTGAAACCAGTCTTCAGTTTGAGAGTGTAGGCAAGGAAGCTACCCAGAAACTCTTCTCTTCTGATAATAAAGGCATAGAAGCAGTGCTGAAAGCTTTAGAAGGAACTTTGAAATGAACTGAGTTTCACAGGCAGTGTGACTTCCCCCTGTACTGGGCACTGGTGAGGCCGCACCTGGAATCCTGTGTTCAGTTCTGGGCCCCTCACTACAGGAGAGACATTGAGGGGCTGGAGCAGGGCCAGAGAAGGGCAATGGAGCTGGTGCAGGGCCTGGGGCACAAGTGTGATGGGGAAGGGCTGAGGGACCTGGGGGGTTCAGTGTGGAGAAGAGAAGGCTCAGGGGGGACCTGATGGCTGCCTCCAACTGCCTGACAGGAGGATGGAGCCAGGAGGGGCTGGGCTCTGCTCCCAAGGAACAAGGGATGGAACAAGAGGAACCGGCCTCAAGCTGCACCAGGGCAGGTTTAGATGGAGCTGAGGAACAATTCCTGCCCCAGAGGGTGCTCAGGCATTGGAACAGGCTGCCCAGGGCAGGGCTGCAGTCACCGTCCCTGCAAGTGTTCACAGAGCGTGGAGATGAGGCCTCAGTGCCATGGGTCAGTGGTGGCCTTGGCAGTGCTGGGCAGTGGTTGGACTGGATGAGCTTAAATGGCTTTTGCAACCTCACTGATTCTGTGATTCTATGATCGGGGCTTGGAGCTTCTGACATAGAAGTGTCAGAAGGCATTTTTAGGAAGAAGTCAGAAGCACTGAGTTGCCAGGAAAGATGGGCAGCCTCTCCTTAGACTCCAGCTGACAACTGGAGGCGAAGCAGAAATGTCTTATGCACGTGCATCGAAGATGCCACAAATTATATCTGTAGGGGAAAATTGGCTCTTGTCAGTGGGATTTTTCTGGTGGTTGTTTCTTGGTTTGGTTTTTAATAGTTCATTCTGCACTTGTAAAGGAGAAACAACTTCGAACACATCAAAGTGGCCAGTGGTTGAAATGCTTGTTTCTTTCTTGGTGGGTGTTACGTTTTAATTGATTAAAAATCTGACCGGAGACATAAAGCAACAACCAGTGAAAAATCTTCTCCCCATTCTGGCAGCTTAACGTTTCTCTGATGACCCTCATGGTGGTTATCAGGCTTAACAGTGGTCTTAAAAGAGGTCTACATAGAAAGACAGTAGTTTTTGACACCTGCAGTGAAATCTCTTGAGTTATTTGGGACATGAAGGGACTGATGAATCGATTCATAGAATGGTTTGGGTTGGAAAGGAGCATAGATCCTTAAGAGGATCAGTACTGGGAATGACCTCACCATGGGAGACATGTCGGACAGAGCTTATGTTTTGTGATACACATAGAATCCCAGACTGGTTTGGGTTGGAAGGGACCTTAAAGCTCACCCAGTTCCAACCTCTGCCACAGGCAGGGACCCCTTCCACTGGAGCAGCTTGCTCCAAGCCCCTGTGTCCAACCTGGCCTTGAACACTGCCAGGGATGGGGCAGCCACAGCTTCTCTGGGACATGAGATGAATGAACTGGGAGAACCAGTGCCACAGAAGCGGGCTTTTCACATGCTATCTGCTGAGCAGCAGAGAAAGGAATGCATTGTGTATTGTCAGAGAAGTGCAAGAATACATCATGCTGTTAGTGGCAACGCAAAGGAGCCTCAGGTACAAATCCCAGGCAAAATGTGTAGCAATTATGGGATCACTTTTTTCCCCAATTCACTAGTTGAAAGGCAGATTATGTTTTATGACATGAATAGATACAGTGCTTCCCCAAGTCACTGATTTATTCTGCCAATGCGTGCATGTATTTCTTCTTTCTCCCTTTCTTTGTTGCATAGTGACTACAGGCTCCTATTCTGCAAAGTCTAACCAAGGATTGCGTTGCAGCAAGCACTGGGCTTTCCAGTGGGTTTTGGCCTGCCTCCCATTTAAAAGCCCCATGGATTTAAATGAGGGGCTAGAGGACTTGTGGTATTTCATTTTACTTCTGTCTCTTTATCTTTCTCCCCCTAAGCTGCTCTGGATCATCATCATTGTTCTCCCTTCTCCTCCATCATAGCATAAGCAACACAGAATTGGAAAGGACCTCTGGAGGTCATCTAATCCAACCCCTACCTATGTCCAAGGGGAATAACATCACTCAAAAATCTGAGGAGGTTGTGGAAAAGCATACAAAGGAGAATCTAGACACGGCCCTTTTTAAAAAGGAGTCAGGGAAGTGAGGGGAGAACCCAAAGGCTTCTAAAGCACTTGTTCTACCTCTGGCTTCTCAACAGAAATATAGAAAGACATAATTGAAGGGATACATAAAATCAGAAGCAGAATTACTGCACCTTATGACAAGCATAAGTTGTCAACTGGTTTAGTGCCCTTCTAGGAGCTGGTAGGAGGGATTGTGGAGGAGGGAGGAGCAGTCTTCTACTCGTGTTTCATGTGCTTTTTCTAATCATTGACTTTGGGAACTACAGTGTAGATAAAGCTGTGGAGAGGTGGGGTAAAGATATGGCTGGAAGAGAAGTTATGAAGGGTTTGCTATTAAGGGATTTATCTAATGGCTCTTTTGAGGGCTCTGTCTGGGCCTTGGTGCTATTCAATAGTTCTGCTTATGTCTTGATTACTGCAGCAGCGGATCATAAAATGTACAAGTACCATGTGTTGGAAGGTGGGGCTTGGGAGGATGTTGGAGAATATGGCTGAAATTTGGAAGATCCTAATAAACCAAATTTAAAAGGAGAGACACTGGCACAGGGTGCCCAGAGAAGCTGTGGCTGCCCCATCCCTGGCAGTGTTCAAGGCCAGGTTGGACACAGGGGCTTGGAGCAAGCTGCTCTAGTGGAAGGGGTCCTTGCCTGTGACAGGACATTGGGACCGGAGGAGCTTTAAGGTCCCTTCAGCCCAAACCAGTCTGGGGTTTGATGTGTTTGGGAAGGATGTGGAGAGTTGGATATGGCTCAGGTTTGGCCAAGGAGTGATGTGATACACGGGATTACAAATGGATGTGAATCAGTATGTCATGAAAAAAAGAGTCAGGTATCTCCATGCTGAGCACCAGAGTAGCAGAGCCTGCACGATGGCTGGAAATGGTCCTTCTCTATTCATTGTTGAAGAGATTTCAGCTGTGGTCCTGTGTCCTGTCTGACTGTGGTCTAAAGGAAAAAGGCAAAGAATAGGGAGGGAATTCAAAGGAGATCAATGAGCATGATCAGAGTTTTAGGGGAAAATGACTTGAGTTAAAAAGGAGCAATCTTTTTACTTATAGATAAGAACAATAAGGGGTGGAGGGAGGACTTTACTTTCAGATCCATCAAGAGTATTGAAAAGCAGAGTGGAATTGTGTTTCTCGGATAGGAAGTACTGAGCTTAAAGACTGGCAAGGGAGACTTGAACACTTCTTGTCTTTGTCTAACCTAAGTGCTGGTGTAAGCAGTGAATGATTGAGGGATGTTATATCCTTGTTGTGTAGCATCCTTATAAACTTCCAGTCATTTGTCAGGCATCAAAACATAACTGGCTCTTTGGGGTGTGGGGATGGACTTGGTGATCGAATTCTCTTCCGATTTTCTGTGATACCAGGAAAATCACTGGGATTATAGTCGTGCCATCCCCAAGGATGGATGAAATGCTGGGAGAGCCAATCCAGCAGGTTATCAGAGCTTTGAAACATTGCCTGTTTGATTTAGTCCTAAATACCACCTTGCAAGTTGGGAGTTGGAAGAGCAAGACATTGCAATTAGATGTAGAATTAACGGAAGGGGGAGGGAATGTGTTGCATTTAACTTCACACTTGTGATTTAAGTGCCAGAATTAAAATCATCAGCTCCCTGTGTGGTCTCCTTATTTGTAGGAATTCAAGTGACATTAAAATTGGATTAGTAATGAGCTTTTGGTTGAAGGACCAATATTAAAATCAAGGGAATCTGAAGGAGGAGGGAGGGGGAATGGTGTTTTCCTTGTGAAGCCTTTGTAGGCAGCGACAAACTGGGTGCGTTCATAGGGATGTGCACTCCTTTCCCTCCTTTTAAAAGCTTTATCCTGAGCTTCAGCCATGGAGCAGAACATTCCTTGCCTTCATGTATAAATTATTTACACTTAAACTGTGATGCATTGAAACTTCTGGAAAATAAAAGGTATATATTAACCCTCCCTTTATGACTGATAGGATCGGGGGAAAAGCAACAGACTAATGGAAGGGAATAAGGAAGCACTTGGGAGCTGCTGGCTCATACTTGACAGTGATTTGTACGTCTGTAGGTTTTAAAGTGCACAGTGTATTTTGGAATACCCGTTGCCTTTTCTTTGTTTGCCTAGAGCCTCCTCTCACCTATGAGCTGATCTTGGGGGAGGGATTGCATTTGGAGGGATAACTCTGGTCCTGGGTTTGTTTTCCTTTCCTTGGAGCCACCTTACAGATGCAGCTATTCTCAGTGCCATTTGTATTTGCATCTCAGGAATACTAAATGCATTAATGATCTCTCTTAAGCACTGCAGCAAAGATCAGACCCCTGCTACACTTGTCACTGAATAGATATCCAGCAAAAAGTCTCTGTTAAATGCTGCTAGAGACAATGCAACTTGAGAAAGAGCAGAAACAAAAGTGCTGCAAACTGAGATGTTAACTGAAGATACAGTCAGGATCTCTTGGATTCCTGGTCCAGAAGCTTTGTTCCACCCCATGTTGTCTCTCCTAAGCATCCCCATTTTACCAGCTGTAAATACAAGTGACACATCTCCCTGCCAGGTTGTCCAGCTGAGTAATGTGACTCTGTCCATCCTCCTCCTCCCTTTTCTACCAACTTCTGTGTTGCCTTGGGGTGTTTTAACTGGTACTTTGCATTTGAAAACACTCTATTTGGAATGTGCAGGCTAAAAGAGGGAGGGAGAACTCTTAAGGAGCAGCTTTTTTTATCCATTGTAGACAGATTGGTGTCACACACCAATAAATAGGTAACTCTCATCGCTGCCAACGTTATTAGATTGCAGAAGACAGTAAATTTACAGACTCCCTTGTGAGTCACAAATGTCTTAAAACCCCTCACAAGTAATTATCTGAAATGGAGACAAGTTAATGTAGGGTTTGGCTGTTTCTTTCTTCTAAGTCTTGGTCATGGGCAAAAGCCATGCAGTACTTAAAGTTATATATATGTATAAGTTAAATGTACCATATAAGTGGACACATGGATTTCTGAGGCAGGTTTGCATGTCCAACTGTAGTCTTGCGCCGTGAAGGATGAGCTTTGGAGATGGCAATGTAATAGATTTGAGCTTCTGGGTATTCATTTTTAAATGGGAGGTAGTTCCCTCATCACCAGAGTTCAATCTGACAGCCCCCTGGGGCTTCTTGTGTTACAGGGAATGCAAAAAGGTTATTTTAATACTAAAATAGCATATAAATACATAGACCTATATCAAAATAGCGTGAAGTGATGGCCAGTGTCTGTGCAGCGATGTAACTAGATACACCTTGGATCTCTGAAGTACAGGAGCAGGAGGGAATTCGTGCAAGGGGTTTTCGTGGACCCTCAATGGACAGAATTTGTGTGGTAGTGGCAGCTTTTCTTTTGCTAAAGGCAGCGGCACTTCAATGGTAGCAGCGTTGCCAGAGCAGGGAAATTGATGCTGGAGCCATCTGCTTTATCCTGGCTCCACCCAGTGGCATTATCCAGCCAGTTTCACACACGCTGTCAGGGCTTCTCTGTGAACCTGAGGTTTTTGTGCCTGTGTGAAGAGGACCTTAAAGCTCATCCAGTCCCAACCCCTGCCACAGGCAGGGACCCCTTCCACTGGAGCAGCTTGCTCCAAGCCCCTGTGTCCAACCTGGCCTTGAACACTGCCAGGGATGGGGCAGCCACAGCTTCTCTGGGCACCCTGTGCCAGTGCCTCAGCACCCTCACAGGGAAGAGCTTCTGCCTAAGAGCTCATCTCAGTCTCCCCTCGGGCAGGTTCAAGCCATTGGAGTCCAGGTGTTACACAGATGCTCTCTGCCTTTTTGCTCCTGCCCCACTCCTTTTCTTTGATGTTTCGTACCATGCAGCAGTAAAGTGAATATTCAGCTGGAGCCAGAGCTGCCACCCAAATTCAGATATCCAGCCCTCTGAACTGGGTTGTTTGCACATCTGATGTATTCCACTGCTTTTCTTTTGGTTTCCAAAACAAAGCAAACTCCCCTTCCATTCTGCAATTGCAGTGCAACTGAAGAATGTTAGCATTAATAACTGACTCTATGGCAATAGCCTCAGCATGTTCATGTGAGCTGGAGTTGCAGGAGGAATGACCAAGCTCTGGGATTCCTGCTGGAGAAAATACGGATGAATTTGCATCCTGCACCTTGAAGAATGAGAGGCATTTTCAGGAAGGCAGTGAAAGGCTGGATGGAGATGTCTGAGTGTTGGTCAGCAATGGTACCATTATATTGTATCCTTTAGATCCTATAAAAACACAAAGTGGCTTTTTTTTTTTTTTGTCAGGCTCTTAGCTTTAAAATACATTCCTGTTGCTATTGAGTTTACACTTCTTTTTGGCAGTCTGAAATGGTTTTACTGAAGGAAGCAATGCTGTGCATGATTGGTTTCGATATTGGAAGCCACACTTCCAATTCCAGCAGCGCTTCTACTTTCTTGAGTAGCAAAAAGCAGTGGATGCAGGTCTTGCTGGAGATATGTCGTCTAAAGTAATCTGAACGCTTGCCAAATGGAATGGGTTTCAATGGGGTGTGAAGTATTCTCAGTGCTGAGCACTGAGATACTAAGCTGAGGGTTCAGCACTTCCCAACTTCAGGCCTGGGGTGGGATTGCAGCTGATGCGCTGCTGTCTGCAGAGTCCTTCAAGGGTTAAATGGCACTGCCTGTCAGGGTGATGCCAGAGCTCAGCTGGCATTGCTGTTGGTGTGCTCACAGCCCCAAGCTGGGTCCCAGCAAGGACCTTGGGTATTTTGTGTGCTGCCACTTGCGGATCTATCTCCCGATTGGGTAAGTAGGTATCAGGGAAGAAGCTGTAGTGTCATACTGGCTGCTGCATGGCCTGGTTTGAAGTTTAGTGCTTGGTTAAAACTGGCTTCCGCTGAGCCTAAAGCCTTTCAGACTGGCTTAAGGAAGGGTCTGCCTTATCCCTCTCTGTTCCTGGTTTCATTCTGATAATTGATTCACTTTCTTACCTGCTATTAGGAAGGAAGACAGCGTCTGCTGGGGAACTGAGTGCTCCTTGTTTCTCCCTGCCCATTCCTCATCCCTATGTAGGAAGCAATTTCATTGCCCCTACTTGTATCCCTTTAAAGCACGGAGTAAATGTCTTCAAGGTCACGTTCCTCCTTGAAGCTAATGATGGTGTTTTTCCTAATCCCATTACAAGGTCCCCAGTATCATTAGATGCAAGCGTTACTGTTTAGCTTCATTTGATAAGCTGATGAAAGGAGGAGGAAAAGGCTCCCTGATGCAGGAAGGCATTCAAGTATCTGCTGTAATGGAACATGTTCAGAAATGTTATAATCTGCTTAACGGTGGCATTTTGGTGGCCCAGTGCTACACCTTTTGTAGAGCAGCATGAAAGGAGGAGCAATAGTGATCCTGACGGGGACTTTAAAAGGCTGGAATGGCTCAAGCATATTTTATTGCTGTTTTTTTTCCCCCCAAGCCTGAAAATGGGAATCTTGTCTATGCTGTGAGCTCCCCCCTCTGGCATCAGGATATCTGTAATAATGTCAAAGACCCTCAAGCGTTACAGCAATAGTATTTCTAGAGTAAGGTCGAGGCACTTTATATCAAGTGTGATATTAAGCCTCCAACCCCAGACTGCTGGCAGGACTGCACTGCTCCACACTTCATCCAGTTGGGAACGGGAGGAATAGAAACCCGCAGGTATTGTAAGCGTGACAAAGAGGTTCTGTAGTTCCAATGTTATTTCAAAGGTGTCAGTGGCCTCAATAAGCTCAGCTTGAAATGGTGGCTGCTGGGTTGGGGTCAAAGGGGAACGTGCCCTTTTATCAACGTCTTGGAGTCACTAGGCTTGTTCTATGGAAACCTGCGTTTGCTGCCCTGGCATTTAGCTGTGCTTTTGTACAAAGCCTTCACACAACTGATTTTATGAGCTCTTTCTCTCTATTAAGTGTTTGGCCTATGGGCCACCATTGTAGATTCAGGTGCAGCTGGATCTTAAAAGCCAGGTTGGATGGGGCTTGGAGCAACCTGGTGTAGTGGAAGGTGGCATTAATAAGAAGATGGCACTAAACACCTATTTAACAAGCATCAGACAACACCAGCACTGGTTCCCTGACTCTTTAAATGCATGTTGTCATTTTCTAGTTGACCAAATCGTAGCATCCCAGACTGGTTTGGGTTGGAAGGGACCTTAAAGCTCCTCCAGTTCCAACCCCTGCCACAGGCAGGGACCCCTTCCACTGGAGCAGCTTGCTCCAAGCCCCTGTGTCCAACCTGGCCTTGAGCACTGCCAGGGATGGGGCAGCCACAGCTTCTCTGGGCACCCTGTGCCAGCGCCTCAGCACCCTCACAGGGAAGAGCTTCTGCCTAAGAGCTCTGCTCAGTCTCCCCTCGGGCAGGTTCAAGCCATTCCCCTTGGCCTGTCCCTACAGGCCCTTGTTAAAAATCATCACCCGTAGAATCATAGAATATTTCAAGTTGGAAGGGACCCTTAGGGATCATTGAGTCCAGTTCTGTGCAGACATGAAACTCCTGAAATCCCACCAGTTTATTGACACCCCAAACAGCGGGACATTAAGCATGTAAGAAACCTGCATTTTTGGCACAAAGACCCTTTTTATCACTAACACAGGGACATCTGAATATCTTCCTATCCAAAATGACTGTGAATTTACTAACCATAGGCTTTGTGACGTTGTAGCCATTCCTGCAAGATCTGTTTCAAAGCCTTTTATGGGTAATGAAGGCACAATACTGGATTTAACTATAGCAAGCTTGCTTATTTTAATCCACTTTTACTCCCTCACATCCCCGGCACTACTTGGTAAATCACTCGTGTGGGTCATGTCTCCTATTGCAGCACCATTATGTGAAGATGTGGGTGGAAGTTTCTTTGCTCATCCTTGTTTCAAGTCACTGTGATGAAGTTTTTAATTGATCTGAAGGAAGATGAAGCAATCAGGTGCTGTATGTTCTGTTACTGACTTTAATTAACTTTACTTGTTCCTTACACCATTTCTTACTCACTGTTTGCTGTTGCTTAAAGGCAGAGTCTGCCTCAGCAGCTTCCACTACTAAACGTCTTTCCTGCTCTGAGTTGCAAGCA
This sequence comes from Neopsephotus bourkii, assembly GCF_033783945.1. Taxonomy (NCBI): domain Eukaryota; kingdom Metazoa; phylum Chordata; class Aves; order Psittaciformes; family Psittacidae; genus Neopsephotus; species Neopsephotus bourkii. The sequence continues at coordinate 905,546 of NW_026900790.1, forward strand.
TAAGTCATCTCCACTGTACACACTTTCTCTTGGCTGTTTCTTCTCTCCCACACACTGGGATAGCAGTAGCTAGAGCTGCCGTAAAACATACAGGAAAAAGGTATTCTCCTAGAATCAGGTGTAGTTTGCCATTAAAAACAGCTTGGACTTAAAATGCAGTTGTAAATAGTCTCTAAGAAATGGGTGCAGTTCTGTATCCAGTTGTGGAAATATTCAGGTACTTAAAGCTGGGGTTTTTCGTTAACATGAATTGGTGGTATATGAAGATATGTGCTAATTTGTTTGCTATATGGTCTAATTGTTATGTTTGTGAAATAGATTGGTGATAGAATCACAGAATGGTTTGGCTTGGAAGGGACCTTAAAGCTCACCGAGTTCTAATCCCCTGCCATGGGCAGGGACACCTTCCACTACAGCAGGTTGCTCCAAGCCCTGTCCAACCTGGCCTAGAACCTACTGCTCACGCTCTGGGGGTGCAGCCCAGCACGCGGGGGGTGGTTCTGGGCTCAAGCACACATTGAAGTGGGTAATGGGGAGCATCTCATCAACCAACACCCCCGAGTCCTTCTCCTTAGGCTGCTCCATCCAGTCTTTGCTCAGCCTGTGACTGTGCTTGGGATTGCCCTGACCCAGGTCAGGACGTTGCACTTGGGTCAGTCTCTGCAGCAGCTTAAGAGAGTGTCTGTATGACCTAAGACAGAGGTCTTTGCTCCTGAAGCCCCTTAGGACTCTTCATTAGGGACTGTAGTGGTAGGACAAAGGGTAATGGGTTAAAACTGAAACAGGGGAAGTTTAGATTGGATATAAGGAGGAAATTCTTTCCTGTTAGGGTGGTGAGGCACTGGAATGGGTTGCTCAAGGAGGTTGTGAATGCTCCATCCCTGGCAGTGTTCAAGCCCAGGTTGGACGAGGCCTTGGGTGATATGGTTTAGAGCGAGTTGTCCCTGCCCACGGCAGGGGGTTGGAACTTGATCTTAAGGTCCTTTCCAACCCTAACTATTCTGTGATTCTATGATTCAATGCCTGAGTTAATCCTGAGTGCAGTTGCTGTTCCCTCAGATAAGGATTTGAACCCCACATTGCTCAGGGTTCAAGTTCAGGAGCAGCCAGTAGCAGGCCTGGATGCTGTCAGTAGTATTCAGCACCAAAACACTGAGAGGCAGCTCATAGTGCACCATACACGTGTACTAGATTTACTCCCGATGAAGATGTTTGTCTGCTTTTGGCTGGTGGTAATTGATGGGCTGTACCCTCAAGGGCAGTAAATCTCAGCAGGTCAGATTTATGAGGACCCTTACGTTTATTTGGCAGCATGACGCTTGTTCCAGGGATAAACAGAGCGAACAGGAGGAAAGCTGACACCTTGAAAAATGCTGTATCCTATTTCTCAACTGGACTCCTGCAGTTTTAGAGCCATAAAACTTTTCTCCTTGTTACGTGGGACAAGAGGCTTGAAGAACATGCTTTTAGTAGGGAGCTGAGGACCGGGAGACGTGCAGGTGTTTCCTCAGGGAAGAATCCCAAGGCATGTTTGTTCTCCTGTGCTCGGAGGGATATTGCACGTTTTTGTCAAGTGCCTGATTAAATTTGACATTTGAAAATAGAACTTCACACAGAAATAAGTACTGTACTTGTGAGGCTTTAATTAAGATGTTTAGTTCCTGTCAAGGTTGGTAGTTTCTCTTTCCTGTTAAGGGCAATACATCTTCCACTGCTGAAATCTCAGGAACCTGTACTTAACCTTTAATCGTCATTCCATTTACATAGAATTCTGATTAACAACTTTTAAAGTTCAGGAGCTGCAACTAAATGCAGTTAAAGCCCTTTTGGAGTCTGTTATTAAGAGCTGGCATTTAATGAAGACTGGGGGCACAGCACTGTTACCATCTACACTAGAGGAGGGTGTCTTAAGCAATTAGTTGAAGGCATGAAATACATGGAGTGTGCTGTATTACCCGTGAGTTAACACGGCTGGTATTTGAAGAGCATGCTGTCTCCTCTCTTTGCTGCTGCTGGATTTTGTATGCCACTTTGAGTAGCAGAAGCTCAGATGAAGTGGGTTTAAGCCTAAAATGCTTCTCGTGCACATTAGAATTGCATATTTCTTCCCTAAGAAGATGCTTTGAAAGGTGTATGGATAGTAGAGATAAACCATGAGCAAATATATCCTCTGTGATTTAAAAATGTTTAGCTTTCCTTCAGTCATAAACAGAAGTTTGTCTCCTCCCCATCTCCAAGCTATGCAGAACCAGTGAAGCTCAGCTAAATTATAATTGCAGAGCAGAAAGCTGCACTCAATTACCTGTTCAACTCTTACACTCCTCCTTGACCTTTTTATATGCTACATGAACAAAAAGGCCAGTCAAACTGAAAGACAGCATGTTTAAATCTCGCAGGGAAATACTTTTTGTGCTATGAAGCCAGTGGTAATTATGCCTTTATGTTCTTTACTTTTTGGTCCATTTTAGAATATAGCTGCTTATGCATCCTCTGCATCATATTGGACTGTATGTATCTTACAGCTTATTACTCATATCAGAAGTACCATGTGCTAAAGATCATAGAATCCCAGATTGGTTTGGGTTGGAAGGGACCTCAAAACTCACCCAGTTCCAACCCCTGCCACGAGCAGGGACACCTTCCATTAGAGCAGGATGCTCCAAGCCCCATCCATGGCATACATCCAAAACATGGATTTTCTTTGGAGGACAGGAATAATCCCACTGCCTCCTTGTGGTGACCACCTTCATTTGGGGGTTTTAGTGGTTTTCTCTTAAGGGTTTGATAGAAACCAAGCAAGCAGCCTGGTTCCTGGGGTCGTTTCTTGTAGCATGATCTCTATTTGCAGAACAGCTGAGGTGCCTGGAGTGAAATAAATGCTGTCTGGTTGGTTTATGACCCAGTTATTCAAGTTGACTATTGGTAGTGTAAATAAATTTGTCAGCAGTATTTGTTCCTCTGTTATTAAATAAAGCAAACAGCAGAACTACTGGGAAAGATGGAGAAAACCTCAGCCCAGCTCCTGCTGTGCTTTATGGAGGCCAAGTGACTAAATTTCAGTGAAAATGGCTTCAAACTTTATGTGTCACTAAACTGGAAATGACCTTCATCATGTACCTTTGTATGAGCTGGCACAGATTGTTGGTTACATGGATATTAAAGCAACTAAAGTCAGAAAGCAATTGCAAACCTCCCCCGAGGACTTGAGGGAGAGGGAGTACTCCTTCAGCATCATATGCCTGCTTACATAGAAGCTAAGGTTACCTGATGTAGTGTCTCAGCAGCCTTTTAGCTGCTTATGTTCTGAGCCACAAGTATAAGTTGAGACTTGTGCTGTTGATGCTGCACAGAGGAGTGGGGTGAAGTTAGTAATGGGGGGTCCTGATAGACAACAGGCTCAGTAGGAGTGAACAGTGTGTGGCTCTGGCAAAGAAAGCCAACAGGGTGCTAGGGAACATCAACAAGGGCATCACCAGCAAAGATAAAGGTGCTGTTGCCCCACTTGGTGCTTGTCAGGCCACATGTGGAATATTGCATTCAGTTTTAGTCCCTGTTCTACATGTGGACAGACTGGAGAGGGTCCGAGAAGAGCCACAAAGATGATCAAAAGACTGGGCAGTGTGTGAGGAAAGGCTGAGAGAGCTGGGGCTGTTCAGCCTGGAGAAAAGAAGGCTTAAGGGAGACTTTATCCCCATTTCCCAGTATTTAAAAGCTGGCTACAAAGAAAATGGAGACTCCCTTTTTACAAGGAGTCATGTGGAAAAGACGAGGGGTGATGGCACAAGTTATTCCTGGGGAGATACTGGTTGAGCACAAGGGAACGTTTTTCACCATGAGAACAATCAGCCACTGGAATAATCTCCCCAGTGGTAGGTCCCCCAGTGCTGGATACGGTTAAAACTTAGCTGGACAGGATGCTGGGACATGTAGTCTAGACCATGCTTTGGCTAGAAAGGTTGGACCAGATGATCCTTGAGGTCCCTTGCAACCTCTGTTTCTGTGTTTCTGTGATAATGACACATCACAGGGGTGTTGATACAACAGAGGGTCAAATTAGTGAACACGTGCAGCAAACACCACTATTGAAATCATTATGCTGGGCACTTGTTACTGAACCAGATCCCTTTCTGGATTGATGTGTAAGCTGTGGTGGAGGGAAAATGAAATGAGGGCTGGCTCATTTGAGGAGCCTACAGTCCAATACTGACGGCTGTGACAGCACAGAATGGTTTCTGCTTTTGCTGTGCTAGCAAGTGTGAAACCCATTACATTGGGATATGTGTCTCGAGTGACTTCACCTCGTCTCTGCGCCGAGTCAGAGCCTGTGGTGCTGAGGATATAAAGTCCACGCACACAATATCAAAAGCTTGTGAAATGAAAAGGTTCTGGTTTCCAAAGTAATGAGCAGGTGCAGGATTCATTGCCCATTAAAGCAGCTTTTAAGAAGTGGTGTTTTGAAAGTGGTTTGGAGGTTCCTTCCCTCCCTTCCTTCCTCCCTGGAGGTAGATGCACATTTGCAGGTCTACAGTAATACTTGTGGTAATACACAGTTAGCATTGATAACAAATGAAGTAGCAGTGGCAGTGACAGTGTTATCTCAAGAGTTCTGGGGTTATTTCTTACTCTTTCTATCCCCAAAAATGAAAAACAAAAGGGGTTCTTCCTTTTTGTACAATAAGGGGATTGGGTGATGCCTTGAGAGAATTAATTGTGGCAGGGTTTTTATTACTCGGTTTCAGTTAAATTAATTTCATGGGCAGCAAGAGGATTAGATAAAGCAGGTTGTGCAGCATGAAACAGTATTCACAGCACCTAAAAATTGGCTTTGTTCTTGCAGACTTACCTTATTGCTTTGTCCTTGCTCATGTTTGCCATGTGTGGACTCTGTCCCTCTTCTCAGCACGGTCCGTCTTACACAGAAGGCTCCGTCCTCATAGAATTCAATCAATTCTTACATTTTTGGGGGTTCAATTCCACAATTACTACAGCATTTTTAATTATTAAGACTTTCTATGTATCATATTATTGGGTTATTAGCCACAGACTACTGTCTTGCATAGAGTGATGCTGCTTTCCTTGCTTTATTCTGGTACTTTGCTGGTAGATACCTCCAGAGCTTCATGAATGGTGCCTTCTTTTGTATGTTTCCCAAGAAACATGTGCATCCTACTTGAACTCCCAGCTTTTCCCTTTCAGGAATCATTTGCTTTTGTTTTCACTGACCCTGAAATCCTCTGTGGCTGGAAATCATCAGCTCAATAATGTGACTTCCTTCAGTGCAGGCACCGTTGTTTGCTGTCCCTAGGCATCACCATGGGATGTAGGATACTTTGAATCTGCTGTTCTTTCTTTAACCAACTTTCCTCTTTGAGATTGCCTTAGGAAGTTTCTCTTCTGCTTTGTAATCTTGGCTTCTGATTCCTCCTGCTGGTTTTAGGTAACTAAAATGGAACTCCAGAGCCTTCATGGGTGCTGGTACAACTCAGGAGGAGTCTAAAGTGTTCTGGTACAGCTGAAATGCCAACATTTCTGCAGGTGCTCAGGGTGTCAAAGCAATAAGCTGAAAATAAATCTCACTTTCAATTGCCAGTTCTTTATCTATTTAGATTAGACAATAAGGCAGAAGCTCTTCCCTGTGAGGATGCTGAGGCGCTGGCACAGGGTGCCCAGAGAAGCTGTGGCTGCCCCATCGCTGGCAGTGTTCAAGGCCAGGTTGGACACAGGGGCTTGGAGCAAGCTGCTCTAGTGGAAGGGGTCCCTGCCCGTGGCAGGGGTTGGAACTGGATGAGCTTTAAGGTCCCTTCCAACCCCAACTAGTCTGGCAGTCTATGATTCTCAGATGCTGACATTATTATTTTTGTGGGGTTTTTTTTTGCCTCTTAAGTTTCCTCAAAGTGCAAGTGAAGTAGCCTTCATGGGTAGTTTCATGCCCAGTGGTTGCCAAAGACAAACCTGGATAAGAAGTTTCCGCTAGCACAAACCTGTTCAGCAAGCACAAATGTTACCAGTGCCTGGGTTTATTTCAACTGGAAACAGTAAGTAAAGGTACTGTGTAGCAATAGCACTTTGAAATCTAAGGGTTCCTTCCTGCAAGAGCCTGAGAGGTGCCTTGAATGCTGTGACAGCAGGGCTCCAGATGTGATCTTCTTGCCTGACCTCGGTGTAAAACAAGCCGTGGTCCTTCCTTCAATGTATTCCTCTTTGAAAGAGGCACATGCTTTTGGCATCCAGTCTCAACTAGGGTTTGCAGGGGGGGAATGACTGATGGACAATAGAGTGTAACCTTTGATGTACGTGGTTAATTATGCTCTGGGAATGTTTGCCTGACCATTCATCACGGCCTGTCCAGCTTCAACTTTCCAGCCTTTGGAGTTTTTGATAAAAAAGTCATTAGTGAAGGTGCTTTTCATCAGTACAGTGCCCTCTGATGCACACTTGCAGGCTGCTCCGCTAACCTCTTCGCCTTCTCTTCACTAAGCTAATGAGACTGAGCTCATGGCTTCTGGGTGTTCCACTCTAAGTAGTGCCTGCCAGCCTTTTAATAACTTCCAGGCTTCTGATGAGCACCCTTCTACCCCCTCTTCCCTCATCTCTCGTTGTTTCCGAGTGCCAGGCTCTCATTTGGCATTCCAGATGTGACAACAATACGGAGTGATGTTATAAACTTTTATTTCTGACAAAGCTCTCTGCTTTATGTAGCCATTTCCAATTAGCTAATTAATACCCATCATCTCAGTGGGACCATTTCTGCTGTTGATTAGCTTCAGTATTCCCGAATTTGCTGGAGTCACAACTTTACACAATGATCCTATAGATCATAATATCATTTTTTTTACCCTAGGTTTAGGGATTTATCTCTGCTGACATTGAAATTCTTACAGGTGATTGATAATACGGAAAATAGTAATACTGAAAAAGAAAATTATGTTCTGTTAACCACAGAATCCCAGACAGGTTTTTGTTTGAAGGTTCCTTAAAGCTCCTCCAGTTCCAACCCCTGCCATGGGCAGGGACCCCTTCCACTAGAGCAGCTTGCTCCAAGCCCCTGTGTCCAACCTGGCCTTGAACACTGCCAGGGATGGGGCAGCCACAGCTTCTCTGGGCACCCTGTGCCAGCGCCTCAGCACCCTCACAGGGAAGAGCTTCTCCCTAAGAGCTCAGCTCAGTCTCCCCTCAGGCAGGTTCAAGCCATTCCCCTTGGCCTGTCCCTACAGGCCCTTGTCCCAAGCCCCTCTCCAGCTTTCCTGCAGCCCCTTTAGGCACTGGAGCTGCTCTAAGGTCTCCCCTTCAGGAGCCTTCTCTTCTCCAGGCTGAACAAGCTGTGTTCACATTATTATGTACTTTTTTTCCCAAAAAACCATAATGGACAGACCTTTTGTTGTCATTATATCCTTAGGAATCTGAGAGAGGAAAACTTCTCGTCCATTCAGTCCAGAAGGAATTGCTGCAGCCACACTTGAATGTGTTTTCATTCTCTGATTTAACTTCTTCTAATTACTATCTTTTTAAAAATGAAGATGGACTGAACTTAGGCTGAAAATCAGTTTTCTTTCTAATAGAAGACAGATGTTTTCTGATAGTCTTTTATTTCTCTTGCAACACAGGGGATAAGGGGAAAAAAGGAATTAAGCTTTCTGGGACCTTGCAAAATCCAGTATTTGTGGTTTCCTCATTTCCAGTTCCATGTTAAGGATCATGTCAGGTACCTGCCCAGTTTTCTTTTAGGAGATGCTGTGTTGACTTTGATTGTTCTGGCTTTTGTCACATCCTTGGTGGAAATATGACTTTATCTCTGTTAATTTAAACCTCAATTTGTCATCATTATAAAAATACTGTTTAGCCAAGGTCTGTGTTCTGTTAATCCACGTCACTGGACATGGATTCTATTATTCTTCCTTAATTCTTTATTAATAGAGTCTTCTGTCATGTGTTCTGTGACTTAGTCCCTGATCAATATGAGGTGGAGAGGCCAGTAATTACCTGCTCATCCCGTTTACCCTCACAACATTCATGATGTGGTGTTAGTTTTGACCTGATTTTCTGGACCCCTGAGATCCAGGAAGGCCTAATGAAAATCAGTGTTGAAGTGTAGAGTTTGGAAGTGTCATGATTTCCTGATGGAGCAAACTGTTCACACTCCAGCATCCACCTCAATTCAGAAGGTATGAGGATGTGAAATACCTATTTGCAGCTTTTAATTGATGGAGTAGAGCTTATTCAGAGCTCAGGCCTCCTATCTACAACCTTACAAGAGGTACAAATGAGGAATGAATGTAGCTGTCACCCTGTGGCCATGTGTGTTCTATTGCTGGTGCATTGCTCATAGGTCAGTCTTGGCTGTGATAAGGTGTAATGACTTATACAACATCTTGTGGGGCTCAGCTGAGGAAGAGAAACATGGATGTGGAGAGTCACAGCAAGTGCAAGCAGACAAAGAAGCAAATTTGTTCTTGCCCCTTTGCAATTCAGAGAGGCAGAGTAGTGTCAGTTGTTATCAGATCAGTGTGATAGACGGGCTGCACATACTGATATGACCTTTTGTAATCTGAGAATTTAATTAAGCCTCCAAATCCATAAGTATTGCTTTTTTCATCAAATACTTCATATTTAATTTTCATTTCCAAAGAGCAGTTGAAGAAAGAGTGCTTTGTTCTCTTCCTTCATGTACAGCTTTATTTGTTTGACGTTGATAGAAAAACACTACATGGATGGCAGAATTCAACCATGGAGCAGAAAGTCAGAGCTCTTGTTATAGATGAATGGGATGTTGCAAACTTTGCAGTCACTCATAAATCTTGCTGTACATCCGTGTGATTAATGTCTAACAAGGGTTTTGATTGATGGCTTAGTGACTGCTAATCAGGTGTTATGGGACCAAATCATGAAATCCCTCACTTGGTTGGTTAAGGAAAGCTCCCGTTCGCTGAGATAGGCAGGAAAATGCCTGGTTTCTCTTTTAAGTGGGTTTAAAGTTTTAGCTTCCTGTGGATTTTAATACATACATGGCCAGGTCACAGCTACTAACATTGAAATATGAAACTTATTAAAATCCTCTACGAGGACGAGGAGAGTAGAACAACTGGATAATGTCAGCTGCCCGGCTGTAGGGAATAAAGTCATAGAATCCCAGACTGATTTGGATTGGAAGGGACCTTAAAGCTTGTACAGTTCCAACCTCTGCTGCAGGCAGGGACCCCTTCCACTGGAGCAGCTTGCTCCAAGCCCCTGTGTCCAACCTGGCCTTGAACACTGCCAGGGATGGGGCAGCCACAGCTTCTCTGGGCACCCTGTGCCAGCGCCTCAGCACCCTCACAGGGAAGAGCTTCTGCCTAAGAGCTCATCTCAGTCTCCCCTCTGGCAGGTTCAAGCCATTCCCCTTGGCCTGTCCCTACAGGCCCTTGTCCAAAGCCCCTCTCCAGGTTCCTGTAGCCCCTTTAGGCACTGGAGCTGCTCTAAGGTCTCCCCTTCAGGAGCCTTCTCTTCTCCAGGCTGCCCCAGCCCAGCTCTCTCAGCCTGGCTCCAGAGCAGAGCTGCTCCAGCCCTCGCAGCATCTCCATGGCCTCCTCTGCACTCGCTCCAACAGCTCCACGTCCCTCTTGTGCTGCTGCCCCAGAGCTGGATCAGGACTGCAGGGGGGTTCTCCCCAGAGCACAGCAGAGGGGCAGGATCCCCTCCCTGAGCTGCTGCTCACGCTCTGGGGTGCAGCCCAGTACATAGGGGGGTTCTGGGCTCTAGTGCACACTGAAGCCAGGTCATGGGGAGCTTCTCATTGACCAACATCTGCAAGTCCTTCTTCTCAGGGGTGCTCCATCCAGCCTCTGATTCAGGCTGCTGACATTGGGTGAAGACCATGCATCGCGCAGCACATTGAGAAGCTAAAGCTTTGGGCTGCTTTTGAGGCAAGTAACTGACAAGATTTTGACTTGCCCACATGTTAATCTTACTGCTTAGAAATTGTAAGGGTCTTAATCTTTATGCTGCACTTATAAGCCAAATATATTGAGTGTTGAACATCTCTCCTGTCTTAACTTCTCTCCCCCTTGGCCATGCATTGTAGGTGCTCAGCCATGCTTACACTTAATTACTTTGTTCTGAAGAATGTGTGTAACTGTTGGATACAGGGCACTGGAGCAGAAAGAGCTTTGATCTGTCTCACACAGTTTCTGCTGGGCTTGGATTTTATACCTTAAAGATGAACTTACAGAGTAGTTATAAAAACTGCCTGTTTTCACTGCTTTTGCTGCTTTTGACTTGTTCAGAGCCTTGTGTATAACCATCCTGCCCTGCCTATTGAGTCATGCCTTAAATTAATATCTTTCTCTTCCTAATCTGCAGTGTTTTCAGAGCAGTTCTTAATATCTCACCAAAACCTCATCTTCGATTTCTCTATTTCCCTTCTTTAACCAAAGAATTCCTAGCATTCCTAGATCAAACCTCTGTCAGTTTATTGTCATCTTAAAATCACAGAATCCCAGACTGGTTTGGGTTGGAAGGGACCTTAAAGCTCCTCCAGTCCCAACCCCTGCCACAGGCAGGGACCCCTTCCACTGGAGCAGCTTGCTCCAAGCCCCTGTGTCCAACCTGGCCTTGAGCACTGCCAGGGATGGGGCAGCCACAGCTTCTCTGGGCACCCTGTGCCAGCGCCTCAGCACCCTCACAGGGAAGAGCTTCTGCCTAAGAGCTCAGCTCAGTCTCCCTTTGGGCAGGTTCAAGCCATTCCCCTTGGCCTGTCTCTACAGGCCCTTGTCCCAAGCCCCTCTCCAGCTTTCCTTGTCAGCCCCTTTAGCTGTTGGAAGACTGCTTTGGACCCAAGCACTCTATTACACACTTAACATTTCCTAGTCCTGGACCATAAAATGACACCAGTCATGGAATCCATTCTAAATAGATTTCATTCATAATGGAAGAAATTAAGTGTTTCACTTGATTAAATTTGAGGTTTTAATTAGATTTTTGTGGGCATTTTGAGGTTGTTAATTCAAGTAGAGAAGATGAAATGCAAATAGGTGCATGCAAACGGATTTGGTAAATTACTGTTAAAAATGGGTGCAGTGATTACTTTGACTCGTAACAATAAGCATCTATTTTCAAAGCTTGTGCTCAGGTGAAGTTTTAATTGAGATGTTTTAGGAGTTGAAGTTTCTTTGTATTATTTTTGTTCTCAAGCTATCCTGAATTATTTCTAACTAGGGGCATGATACCATTTACCCAGGTATTTATTCCTGTGTGATGTATTTCAACTTAGCACAGTACTGATGGATGTATTCCTTTCACTACAGACAGCTCTCTTTGATGGGCTTCGATTATTAATGATTATTAAAATGCCACACTATTACTAATAGCTTCCAAGTGGGTAGAATTTTCTGAAAGCAAACAGTGATTTTGTGAATGCATTGACACAAGTTAATTTTTAAGGGGTTTCTTTACATCTTTAAAGGAAGTTAGAAGGGAATAACTTGAAATCTGTTTCTACTTCTGCACCATCGAGTTGCTCAAGTAGCATCCAATACCACGGTGCCACTGCTGGCTGTGAGGTCTCACTGAGGGACCCCCCCAGCCCCTTACTATGTTGGGCTGGAGGGAATTAACCCTCAACCACATTGGCAGGGCTGGAAGCTGTGGGAATTCATGTTTTCAAGGGGAAAAGAAGCAAGTTTGGTTTGGGAGCTGTTAACGGGCAATTTTTGCAGCTTTGCCAGGACTTTTTCCAGCTTATGTGACCTGCAGCACATGGACTTGCTCAGATCCGTGAATGTTTTCTAGTCCTATATATAAATATGTAGAAAATATATAGGAATACATACCCATATATAAACTATGCTTTGGAAACTGAGCAGTTCAGTATGGCTGACTTCTATGTTTTAAGAGCTGTGGTGCGTCCCCAGCCAACAACCCACTCACCATCTCCCTGCTTCCCTTCCTGATTTGAATCAGTTTGGGGAGGAGCGGGGACTTCTTGCAAGTTTCCTTTGGTACCATCAGGGGTTTGTAGCAGGTTGAATTGGTCAAGTAATGTAAAATAAGCTTTTACCACATTAGAGACAGTGGCATATAAATCCCTAGGATTACATTTCTGAAAGTAAAGCCTGGTTTCTGTTAATTTGAAAGACTTTTATTAGTTTTCCAGTCCTTACTAAAAACCCTCAACGTTCACGTTCTGTTATAATGCTGGTTTGTTTCAAATGCTGAGTGCCTCTTCCTTCATCTTCAGATGCTGCTGACAGAGTACCTGGACATGAAGAACACCCGCACCGCCTCGGAGCCGTCCACCCAGCTCAGCTACACCAGCTCAGGGAGGGAGTTTGCTGCATTCTTTGCGAAGAAGAAACCCCAAAGACCTAAAACCCCTTTGTTCAAGTAAGTGCTGGGATGAGGTTAAAGCTGTGCCTGAGCTGTCTTTGATCCCTGAAGTACTTCACAGTGCTGCTGATAATCATGGAATGGTTTGGGTTGGAAGGGACCTTAAAGCTCATCCAGCTTCAGCCTCTGCCACGGGCAGGGACACCTTCCACTAAAGCAGCTTGCTCCAAGCCCCTGTGTCCAACCTGGCCTTGAACACTGCCAGGGATGGGGCAGCCACAGCTTCTCTGGGCACCCTGTGCCAGCGCCTCAGCACCCTCACAGGGAAGAGCTTCTGCCTTATCTCCAACCTGAACTTCCCCTGTTTCACTTTGAACCCATCACCCCTTGTCCTATCACTCCAGTCCCTGATGAAGAGCCCCTCTCCAGCATCCTTGTAGCCCCCTTCAGACACTGGAAGCTGCTCTGAGGTCTCCACGCAGCTTCTCTTCTCCAGGCTCAACAGCCCCAATGTTCTCAGCCTGTCTCCATAGAGGATCTGCTCCAGCCCCTGAGCATCCTCATGGCCTCCTCTGGATTTGCTCCAAGTTCTTGTGTTGGAAATCGTGAGCAGAGACCAGGGGAGGCCTTGAGGGGCGATCCTGAGGGGAGAGGTGGTGGGGTTGTAGGGGGGCGATTGTGAGGAGGCAGAGGGGTGGCTGTGAAGGGTGAGGGGACACCATGAGGTGAGAACAGGGGCTGCCATGAGGGAAGGTTGTGAAGGGGGCAGGAGGGGCAGCCAGGAAGGGTGAGGAGAGAGCAGGGGCGGCCATGAAGGGTGAGGAGAGAGCAGGGGCGGCCATGAAGGGTGAGGAGAGAGCAGGGGTGGCCATGAAGGGTGAGGAAAAAGCAAGGGCGGCCATGAGGGAAGATTGTGAAGCGGATAGGAGAGGCAGCCATGAAGGGTGAGGAGAGAGCAGGGGCGGCCATGAAGGGTGACGAGAGAGCAGGGGCGGCCATGAAGGGTGAGGAGAGAGCAGGGGCGGCCATGTAGGGAGTTCATGAGGGGAATGGTGGGGCTGCCATGAAGGGTGAGGAGAGAGCAGGGGCGGCCATGAAGGGTGAAGAGAGAGCAGGGGCGGCCATGAGGGAAGATTGTGAAGCGGATAGGAGAGGCAGCCATGAAGGGTGAGGAGAGAGCAGGGGCGGCCATGAAGGGTGAGGAGAGAGCAGGGGCGGCCATGAAGGGTGAGGAGAGAGCAGGGGCGGCCATGATGGGAGATCATGAGGGGAGAGGTTTGGCGGCCATGAAGGGTGTTGAGAGAGCCAGGGGCGGCCATGAGGGAAGAGCAGGGAGAGCCATGAGGGGAAAGGTGGGGCAGCCATGAGGGGTGAGGAGAGAGCGGGAATGGCCATGAGGGGAGATCATGAGGGAAGAGTAGGGGCGGCCATGAGGGATGATCATGAGGGAGAGCAGGAGCAGCCATGAAGGGTGAGGAGAGAGCAGGGGCAGACATGAAGGGAGTTCATGAGGGGAATGGTGGGCCAGCCATGAAGGGTGGGGAGAGAGCAGGGGCGGCCATGAGGGAAGATTTTGAAGTGGGTAGGAGAGGCAGCCATGAAGGGTGAGGAGAGAGCTGGGGCAGCCATGAGGGGAGATCATGACGGGAGAGGTGGGGCGGCCATGAGGTGTGAAGAGAGAGCAGGGATGGCCATGATGGGAGATCATGAGGGAAGAGTAGGGGCGGCCATGAGGGATGATCACGAGGGAGAGCAGGAGCAGCCATGAAGGGTGAGGAGAGAGCAAGGGGCGGCCATGAGGGGAGAGCAAGGATAGGTATGGGGGGTGAGGTGTAGCCTGAGATGGAGATTTAATGCCCAAAGCTGAAGCCTCGTTGAGTTTTCTGTTATGGATCCATTGATAATGTCTAGAGTGTAGCTGTATCCACAGCTCATCTCAGGACTGGGATCCCATTGCGCTGCTGCTGCAGAGCATGCAGTTATACACTGTGCCTTTCTTTATCCATGGTAAATTCAGGGCTTGTTAAGAGAGTGATAAAGGGGACTGGACAAAGAGAATTAAGGTAACTGTATAATTACTATATAGACTAAGCTGTTAATCCTGTCACTAACTCCTTTAATTTAGAGTTCAGCATGGAAAGAATTAAGTGGTTGGGAGGAGAGTGTGAGAGAGAGGATGAGAAGCTGAGCGGTCAAAGAAAGGATTTGGGGAACAAATGAGATGTGCAAGAGTAAAGAAGTAAGGGGGAGTTGTTTTGAGCAGCACTGTTAGGAGAGGAGAGATGGTCTTGTTACTGCACCACGATTCAAGGGCTCTGCTGAGTTTTCATCTCTTGCACTGGCTGCATGTGCTGGGTGTTCTCTTTGGCCTCTGGAGGATTTTGGTCTCTGCTCTGGTGAGACTCACGCCACCACCCCACTCCCCCCCAGTCCTGCATCCAGCCTTTCTACATGGGTTTTGAACGCTTCCAGAGGTGGTGATTCCAGCCTGTTCCAGTACGTGATCACCCTTAGGGCATGTGCATCTGATGGCTGTACTCTCATAGTACTGAAGACTGCAGTTAGAAATTGAGGTCTTCTGTTGTCTTCTCCCCCTCTCACAGTCTATGTGCTCTGTTATTAGAAGGTTAACTGTCACCTGGAAGGTGGCAGAGATGCCTCCTGCCGCTGTCAACTCATTGTTATTCCCCCTTACCATCTTTTTTCAGCACTCCCATGGCTGTTTGGGTTGAGAATTCCACTCTTAGAATTTACTCTGACTTGTAGATGTCTATTGGAGCAAAGCAGGGCTGCTCACCTTTTCTTACTGTGTCTCTTCTTGGGGGTCCATGGACCAGTTTCAGTTTGAGGAATAAGGATGCTGTTTCACCTGCAGCAGTTTAAGGCTCTCTCTGAGTCTGTCAGCTGAGAATGAAGGTGGGTATAATTGTTTACAGCCAAGGTGCATAACCTCACAGGAGCAGCACGTCTCCTACCACTCGTGGTCTTGTCACCGTGTCATTACCTTCACTGCGGTGACAGCAGCATTTATTGGCATCTCTTATTTGGTTATCTCTCTTCTGTCAGCTGTCACTATATCTATGGAAATCTCTGTTGAAATGGAATTTCTCAGTCCACTGAGGGACGTTAAGTGTTTGATGGGGCGTTATTCTTGTCTCCTCTCCCACCTTCACTGCTTTTCATGCCAGGGTTTTTCTTACCTTTCCATTAGCTCTGTCAAAACCAGAGGAACCTTCCACTTCTCATCAGAATATCTGTGTTAATTCCTCACTGCACAAGTCTCTTAGGGCAGGGCTCCACCTTGTGTTTTACTCATGGATGGATGCAGGTGGTTGTGCAGTGTCCTGTGATAGCCAGTGTTATAAATACAAAGTAAATTTGCCCTGAGGAGAAGGACTTGGGGGTGTTGGTTGATGAAAAGCTCCCCATGACCCGACTTCAGTGTGTGCTTGAGCCCAGAACCCCCCCATGTGCTGGGCTGCACCCCCAGAGCGTGAGCAGCAGCTCAGGGAGGGGATCCTGCCCCTCTGCTGTGCTCTGGGGAGACCCCCCCTGCAGTCCTGATCCAGCTCTGGGGCAGCAGCACAAGAGGGACGTGGAGCTGTTGGAGCGAGTGCAGAGGAGGCCACGGAGATGCTGCAGGGGCTGGAGCAGCTCTGCTCTGGAGCCAGGCTGAGAGAGCTGGGCTGGGGCAGCCTGGAGAAGAGAAGGCTCCTGAAGGGGAGACCTTAGAGCAGCTCCAGTGCCTAAAGGGGCTGCAGGAAAGCTGGAGAGGGGCTTGGGACAAGGGCCTGTAGGGACAGGCCAAGGGGAATGGCTTGAACCTGCCCGAGGGGAGACTGAGCTGAGCTCTTAGGCAGAAGCTCTTCCCTGTGAGGGTGCTGAGGCGCTGGCACAGGGTGCCCAGAGAAGCTGTGGCTGCCCCATCCCTGGCAGTGTTCAAGGCCAGGTTGGACACAGGGGCTTGGAGCAAGCTGCTCTAGTGGAAGGGGTCCCTGCCTGTGGCAGGGGGTTGGAACTGGGTGAGCTTTAAGGTCCCTTCCAACTCAAACCAGTCTGGAATTCTGTGATTCCATGGTTTTCTTCCAAAAGGTAGCCAAGTAGACACTAGATGTCTGTGGGAAAGCAGTGAATGTGATGAGATCCTGCATCAAAAACCAGCGCAGGGCTTAGCAATAATCTGAGTTGCTGTCTCAAGGAGACAGAGGTTTGTTGCTGTAGTTTGCCTTGACCTGATGCATGTAGGCTTGGTGCCTGGAGAAGACCTCGAGGCCATGATGATAACATTATGCGTAGTATGTCACTAGGGGCAGAAGGGAGCACATCAGAAACACAGAGCCATGAATTCCCTGTTCCTTTAATTAAAGTCTCAAGTGTTGTATTTTGATAGACTGTTATTAGTTCACTTGCAATAATATTAACACTCACAGTCGCAATTAAAGCAGAAAAGCCTCATTAGTAGAATAACCTTAACTCCATTGCATGAGAAACCTTAGAAATGCTTGTCCCTTTTCTCTGGTGGGATGCTTGTGTTTCCAAGTTCCCTCTGGGCAGCTGTTCCTTAGCAGAAGGGCTGGGGAGGGTGTGATGGGTGTTACATCAACATCTCAAGGTCTTGGAGACCTCTTGAAGAGTTTGATACTCATGAAAGATGTTTTCCTTCTAAGTCTTGTGCTGCTTTGGCCATCTGAAGATGCTTTGTCTCCACCACCTGCCCCTCTTCCTGATCCCCAGCACCAGTGGCAGCGCTGCCCAGCCCAGGCACCCAGAGGGTTGGTGTTTGCTAGGCAGAGCCTGCCCGGGGGTGGCAGCCCTTGGCCGTGCCAAGTGTCCCCAGCCCTGAGCTCAGGCAGGTTGGGAACGAGGCCCTTGGCCATGGGACACTTATGACTACAGGGACACCCAGCTCAGGGCACAGAGAGCCCAAGAGGCATCTTGAGACCTTGTGGTGCCAGTTCAGTGCCCAGTCTGTGGTGTCTTATTGTCAGTGAGTATGGAGCTGCCACAGTTGGAAGATAGTTGTGTCTGCCTCTCAGATTGGTCCTTGTGGAGTATTAGAGCCATAGAATAAATATTTAATAATTTATTGCTCCCTATTTCAGAGGACAGTGTTAGCTCTTAATTTTTATGTATAGGTCACTTAGCATTCTAGCTGGTGTTAGCCTATGGCTTTGGTTTGGATTTTACCAGGTTGTGGGGCCATTTCTACTTAAATGCCTGGGTGCTCCCACTTGAGGAGCATCTCTGTGCTGTGTCTTGTCATGGGTGGCTGCTGGAGAGCTGGGTTCATCAGAGGTGGCAGAATGGGATATGTTTGTGATGGGTTTTATAGAAAAACCCTGCTTTTCTCTGCCTTCATAATTCTGCTCCAATATCCCAGGAAGTCCTTATGTTTAGAGGTACCTGGTGCTTATAAGTGTGCTTCCATGGATGGCAAACTGACTGGCTTTATTCTTTTCTTTCATTCCAGGTTTGAGTCCTCCTCCCATGCTATCAGCATGAGTGCCTATTTGCGTGAGCAGAGAAGGGAGCTCTACAGCAGAAGTGGAGAGCTTCAAGGTAGGCCAATAGATACTGTGCTACTCTGTATAATTCTCTTTTGCAGGAGCTTGAATATCCTGTCCAGACTATGTCAGGGTTTTATTACCTCCCTGCTTTGCCACATGGGTTGTTTAAATCTCTCCAGTTTTTAAGCTTTATTTATTCTTACTATGTTGTGAAGCTGCAGGGTTTCTCTTTATCCCCTCAGCATTTTCCGAGGGGGTTGAGGTCTTAAAAGATAATCGTAAACCAAGGGGTGAAATGCAGCCAGTCTCACCATGAGCACTCCTTGTGGGTACTTGGAGCTAATGTTTGAGTCCTTATTTCATTGTATCATATGCTGAATGCGATGCTTGCCCTGGATTAGTGTGGGAGCTTGGTTATCTCATATTTGAAGTTGCAGGTTTCTGTTGTATGAGCTAAAGGGACCAGTTCTTTGTCTTTTGTGCAACACTTGAACAGTTGCAGAGTGTTTGAAAATGGTGAGTTTCAAGAGCTGGACTCTTGAAATTGCTGCTTTATCTGGCTTGTGGCAAGTGCTGTGTACACACTGAGACGTTCTCTCCTCCAAGCATGGCATCGTTGCATGTTTTCTTCCTGAATGGTCTAATTCACAATAGTCTTGGTTTTGGGAGCAATATCAAGGGAAGATCTGCAGGCTGTCATAATAATTTATAGCAGGACTTTTGTACTGTTGATTCTGGTTTCTACTGGGCTGATCATAACAAGAAAATAATACATATTCTTTAAATATTCCAGTGATGGACAAGGGTAGAATTTCTCTTTGAAATCTTATCCATGATCATTTTCAGTTGGCTTCAGTTGAAGATGTTTTGTGATTTACAAGGGAGTTTTTGGATGACTTTGTATTCTCTTCTTCCTTTTATAACTTCCTTGTCCTCAGTGAGAAGTTGAACGCACAGGAGCATGAAAAGAAGCCTTGAGAGATGAGCAGTGTTCTCGTGGACAGATTGCTTAATTTAAGTGATTCTAAAAGGATAATCTTAATATTGATGATTACGGATATAGTGATTCACTCTGTGGTGAATATTCAGATACTTCTGGGTGGGCTGTGAAGGAAGAAACTGAGATAAAGATGTACTGAAGTTGGTGGGTGCCCACACAATGATCTGTCAGCATATAGGAATAAAATAAAGCAAGATACCTGTCTTTTAAATGAAGGTATCACCATTTACACACACTTGGAAGGTGCTGAGTTCACAGTTCTTTACCTTTCAAGACTCAGGATTTCACCTTCAAAACCATTCATATGCTCTTGTGCCCAGGATTAACTGAAAGAAATTACCCAGTTCAGTAGGATACTGTGAACTCTAAGCAGTTACATTGAACCAGCACTCTTATACCTCTTCCATGGAGCCAGGCTGAGAGAGCTGGGCTGATTCAGCCTGGAGAAGGCTCCTGAAGGGGAGACCTTAGAGCAGCTCCAGTGTCTAAAGGGGCTGCAGGAAAGCTGGAGAGGGGCTTGGGACAAGGGCCTGTAGGGACAGGCCAAGGGGAATGGCTTGAACCTGCCAGAGGGGAGACTGAGCTGAGCTCTTAGGCAAAAGCTCTTCCCTGTGAGGGTGCTGAGGCGCTGGCACAGGGTGCCCAGAGAAGCTGTGGCTGCCCCATCCCTGGCAGTGTTCAAGGCCAGGTTGGACACAGGGGCTTGGAGCAAGCTGCTCTAGTGGAAGGGGTCCCTGCCCGTGGCAGGGGTTGGAACTGGAGGAGCTTAAGGTCCCTTCCAACCCAAACCACTCTGATTCTGTGATTATACCAGTGGGCAGTAGGATTTAAGTACTTCTCCATAGCTAATAGCTCTTTGTTACAAACTTTATGGGATAAATAGGTATTCAAAGCCAGGGAATTTGAAGCTGTTGAGAGCAGTAAGTTTGGAGCCACCCAAGAGCCTGCTACACTTGCCTCAAAAATTTCAGGTCTCTTTGGGATAAGTCCTGTTGCTTTCTGCTGTACCCAGTTGGCTCCACACCCTGACCTGACCAGTTGTCCATGTTGCTTTAAAAGCACAGTAGAGAACAGCATTGACTCCAGGTCTCCATCTTCTTCCAGGTGGGTTTTGTGATTACTGTTGCCGTTACACTGAACTGAGAGGCTGTTTTTAAAATAGCTCCTTGGGCTCAGAATAGCTTCCTGGGTTCAGAACGCGTTACAGATTCCATGAAAGTTTGGCTCCTTATTGATATCAGAGGAATCTTGAGGCAACATCTGTCCCAAATGGGAGATTGTGAGCGTTTTCAAGAGGGCAGGATGCAGAAGAGAGCTGAAAGAACAAAGCCTGTGAGCTGACAAAGATGTAAAGGACAAAATACAGGAAATAGTGTGGATAGGGACAAGCTTATATTGCCCTTTCTGGATGAATTGGAAGAGCTTGAACGTGATGCAATAGGTGACAAAAAGTCCAAGTAGGGAGTCAGTAGGGACAATAGATGAGATGACTTTGCTGAGAAATCTTTGCAGTTGAACCAGCAAGAAAAGTTTCCCT
Source organism: Neopsephotus bourkii (assembly GCF_033783945.1). Classification (NCBI taxonomy): domain Eukaryota; kingdom Metazoa; phylum Chordata; class Aves; order Psittaciformes; family Psittacidae; genus Neopsephotus; species Neopsephotus bourkii. Next base: position 925,890 of record NW_026900790.1, read on the forward strand.
TTGAATTTGATGTTAAAAATGTACTCTCTTTCTGTTACAAGCTGCTGTTCCCTTGTAGGTAGCTTATTAATCTTCCCAAAATCCCAGCCACAGCAAGATCTGCATTTTGATATTTCCTTCTTTTTTTACCTCTGTCAAAGAGAAATACCATTTGATTGTTCAATCAGGTTACTGTAAAGCAGGCATGTGACACTCTCTCTTCTCTCAGTGCCACACGGTTGCTCTTCCTGACAGCCATGGGGATGGTTTTTCAGTGGCAGCAGGAGGAGGCTGGCTTGTGAGGAAAGCTTCAAAGGAAGCATATGCATTAGGACAAGAAAGATCCTATAAAAGTTTGGCTCATGCCAACGTTTTGAAATGTCATTTAAATAGCCTTAAAATGTGTGAAGATCAGGGATGCTTTGTCATTAACGTCTTTCATTTGGACTGAAATAGTGCGGTGCGTAAGGCACGCATTATCCCTCAGTGTGAGAAGGGGATGTGCTTTAAATGATTTAGAGATGGAATTCTTGTGTCTTATTCCATTGAAATCAGAGGATAAAAACTGAAGCCATGTATTTTTCCCTTGATGTTGGACACACAAGTTGTTTGACAGTTGTCATTAAAAAGAAGGGGGAAAGCAAGTACATAACTGAAGTATCTCCTTCCAGACTAACACTGATGTGGTTCCCCAGGTTGTTGTCACAAGTACCATGTCAGAGGTGGTTTCTTCTGGACAAAACAAATAATGACCATCATTAAGCTTCTCCTTTCTTTATTTCCCCAAGAGCCATGTGCTGGCTGAGGAATTTACTTTTTCCTTGTTGGAGCCCTCCTGACATTTCTCAAATATGATGTTCTTTTTATAGTCTTACCTTAAATAATGTGGGTGTATTTTATAACCAAGTAAGTCTATTCCATGAGCAGCTGAATGACTGAAGCCTTGTTCATCTCAGATGTGGCTCTCCCATAACACCTTTCCTCCATCAGCCACACTTCTCCCCTTGTCTAAACCTGCTTCATCACCCTCACTTCTTTCTCGCTGGCAGCCTCCAGTGTCTGCCTGTGTCCCTGACCCACCCTCTAAGGAGAAAGCAGCATGTTCCATGGCTGAATCGAGTGGAGCACATACTGAGCAAGCAGCTCATGCTGGGGAAGAAAAGGTGCAGGTTGCTGCCTGGCTGGTAGGTCATAGAGTCATAGAATCATAGAATAGTTAGGGTTAGAAAGGACCTTAAGATCATAAAGTTCCAACCCCCCTGCCATGGGCAGGGACACCTCACTCTAAACCATATCACCCAGGGCCTCGTCCAACCTGGCCTTGAACACTGCCAGGGATGGAGCATTCACAACCTCCCTGGGCAACCCATTCCAGTGCCTCACCACCCTAACAGGAAAGAATTTCCTCCTTATATCCAATCTAAACTTCCCCTGTTTAAGTTTTAACCCATTACCCCTTGTCCTATCACTACAGTCCCTAATGAAGAGTCCCTCCCCAGCATCCCTATAGGCCCCCTTCAGATACTGGAAGGCTGCTATGAGGTCTCCACGCAGCCTTCTCTTCTCCAGGCTGAACAGCCCCAACTTTCTCAGCCTGTCTTCATATGGGAGGTGCTCCAGTCCCCTGATCATTCTCGTGGCCTCCTCTGGACTTGTTCCAACAGATCCATGTCCTTTTTATGTTGAGGACACCAGAACTGCACACAATACTCCAAGTGAGGTCTCACGAGAGCAGAATAAAGGGGCAGGATCCAACACATCCTCACTGCAGCTTCTCCTTGCATGGAGACACACGTTCATCCTGCTTCCCTCTGCACAGCTCCCTGTTTTCACAAAGCCTCTAAGCATTTATTGCTTTGAAGGTTTATTCCTCTGCCACTTGCGACAGGAATTGGCTCACCAGCTCAGTTGTTGTGAGGATGGCACAGCCAGGAGATAACTCTTATTTTCACTGGAAACAAGGCTACATTGCTGTATTTCACCATCCTTCTTGCTGGCTGGTGGAATGAATCCTGTGTGTGCACCTTACTTCATTCCACTGCTGCCTTTACCTGTGATTTCTTGGGAATAAAAGGAAAATATGGTTTCTTGCCATTGCAGGAGAATGTCAAGGATTGCAGGGGGGGACTGTACGTGGTAAGAGGGTGTCCCTGGGGCATCACAGGAAGGGAGGAGATGGTCTGCAGGGGCTTGAGGGCTTTTTTCTTTAAATGGAATGTAAATGGTGTCTGGGAAAGATGGTTTCAAGCAAAAATAAGGAGAAAGACCACTTTTCTGTAATACATGCCTGCTTTTAGTTGAAAATGTTTTATGATTTACAAGGGAGTTTCTGGATGTCTTTGTGTTCTCTTCTTCCTTATATAACTTGGTTGTCCTCGTTGACAAGCTCCTCCCTGTGAGGGGCTGAGGTGCTGGCACAGGGTGCCCAGAGAAGCTGTGGCTGCCCCATCCCTGGCAGTGCTTCAGTGGCTTGGAGCAAGCTGCTCCAGTGGAAGGGGTCCCTGCCCGTTGATAGGGGTTGGAACTGGATGAACTTTAAGGTCCCTTCTAACCCAAACCATTCTATGATTCTATGCTGCTCATCTGTTCTCGGTCCAAGCCTATTTCTCACCATAAGGTTTTAAGTAGTTAAGGAAATCAAAGAGAAGCTCTGCTAATTAAGATTTCAATGCCAAGAACTAGCAGTGGAGACGAATGGTATCTACTATGACAAGGGCACAATGTAAGGCCAAGTCCAGTAAAAATGCAGTTATTTGTAGGTGCCTTGTTCCATTTGGATTCACCAAAGGGCTGCTGGAGGGAGCCAGCTGTGTTCACCCATGACAAGAACCAATCTTGACGTCTTGGATAATGGAAACGCGGTTCAGCACCTTTTAGAGCTGTGTATGATAATATGTTGTCAATCAGAGGCAATGAGGAGGGGGGGAAAGCAATTGAATTCTTGTCTGCTTAAAGGACACGTTGTGACAAGTGTACAGTCCCGCTTGAAAACACCCTTTAGATGAGGATGAGGAATAACTGCTGGAAGAATCAGGAGGTTGGTTATGCAGAGGAGGGGGAAGGATGCGATGTTATGCACCTCCTGTCACGCAGCGGCTTTTGTCTCCCTGTGCTACACAGGATCACAGTTGCCTTTGAGCTTTGGGAGAGGGAAAGGAGAGGGGAGAGAATCTCTTTTTTGTGGTGTGACAGTATTAATGCAATCATCTAGTTCAGACCTTGTAAGCCCACTTATTATTTCCTCTGCGTGTGTTTTCTCTGCTTTAGAGGATTAGCTGCACCGTCTCTTCAAAGGCTATCCAATCAAGGAGGGGTTATTAAAACCGGGGTGCTTTATGACTGAGAATTAATTAGAGCAGCATTTTCATGCAAAACAGCCCATTTTTTGATTAGCAATGGAGCAGGGCCGCAATTAACACTCTGGGAAGCTGAAATTTCCAGCGGTTGTGATTTGCAGGAAATGAGATTATCAAACCGGGGTCAGGCACTTGACAGCGAAAAGGGGATTATGTGTGAGGAAAGAATTTGTTTCTTGATTTTCCTTGCCTCTGAGATTGTTATTGAAGCTACAAGCAATTCAGAGGGAGGTGAAAAGGGGAGGGAGATACCTAAAAATGGAAGTGGGAGAGACCTTTTGCTGTGTTAGTGCCTCCTCACTGTGCCAACAGATTCCCTCATCCTGCTGTTAGGGAGAACATGCTTTGCATCTGATTTACAGCAACAGGTTTGCTTTGCTTTTGTGGGGTTTGTCGACCTTTTCCAGCCCATGTGTTTTGAGACTCATGGTCTAGTGTGAGGTGTCTGTTCCCATGGCAGGGGGTTGGAACTGGGTGATCTTAAGGTCCTTTCCAACCCAAACCATTCTGTGATTCTTTGAGGGTCCTGCACTCAAAATACTTCCATCCAGGGAAGGAGGCAATGCAATTGCTGTAATAAACACAGCACTTCATCTCAGTTCCTTTAAGTGAGTATATGGCCAGTGTGTTTTCTAAGTAATTTATTTTCATCTACTGTTGAGTACATGTATTAAAGCTTATGAAAGGCTGACTTCAGCTATTGGGATCTGTGGAAAAGAAGTAGGGCATCTCTGTCGTTTCTAGAGGGGTTTGAAGAGGGGCTTCTATCTCCCACTTAATTCTTCTCACTCCTAGGGCAGATACAAGGTGTTGAAAGTCAAGTTTGGGCTGTGAAATCTCTCCTTTGGCTCATGTCAGGGACCTTGAGCAGGCTACAGCAGCACAATTTGGTGGCTGGTCGATATTTGCTGACTGCAGCAAGTTCAGAGAGTGGCAGTTAACATCTACTGCAAGAGAGGGGGAAACCAGCAGTCAGAGTCAGAGGAAGGCTTGTGTTAGAAGGGACCTTAAAGCTCATCCAGTTCCAACCCCTGCCACGGGCAGGGACCCGTTCCACTAGAGCAGCTTGCTCCAAGCCCCTGTGTCCAACCTGGCCTTGAACACTGCCAGGGATGGGGCACCAGTCTGCTTGTTAAAATTACCATCTAATTCTTTTTATTACTACTTATTTTTGAGCAGAATTGTTCATGAAAGCAAAGATGGTGAAGTTAATGGTTGTCAGCAGCCACATTAGCCACAATAGCCACATCCTTGGTCCTGTTTCTTACCTGGCAGTGTCTGCAGCTGTTGCATCCTTTCCAGCAGCAGTCACATTATTAAGGAAGCTCTTTCCTAGCTTGCACCTTTATCTTCATAGGTTGGAACTTACACAAGCCTGGCAGCACATCTTGGTTGTGCTTTACTCCTGGATGCAACTTGGCAGTGTACTCCAAGCTTCAACCATGAGAGTGTTTCACTGTTTTGGGTTTGGATCCCTGTTTAGGGCTTCTAAACAAATCCTCAGTCTTGACTTCAAGCTTCTCTTGCTTTAGTCTTTGGACCCATACACTGTTCTTTTCCATTCAGAGCCCAAGGACCTCTAGTAAGCTATTGTACTTCTTGTTAGATGCTACAAGGTCCTGTTTTTAATATGAAAGCTAAAATATCAAGGCATTGTGATGTTACATCAGTAGAAAAGCTTCTCAAATAAGGACTGAAAATCAAAGGTGATGGAATCAGTTATGAGTTCTGTCATCAGCTTGGATTACCTTGGGTTATTCTTCACAACTCTCATACTAGACCTAAGCATTGCTCCCTACTGATAGGAGGAAACACACTGAAAAAAATCCTCATTTTGTAAAATCCCCCCCCCCCAATGTGTTATCATTGTTGCTCCCAGCAGTAGTGATGGTGTTGCAGTTTTGGGCAGAGAGACTCGAGTTTCCTGGGACTCGCTGTGTTACAGTGCCTGGTTTGGAAACCAGGATTTTCAGGGTGCCTATTTACAGCTTCTTCCCAGCTTGTTTTGGATTACTAAAGATTTTGAGGGCTTTGTGGTGAATTTACAAAGTTATTGTGGAATTATCTTGTATTATGCAGATTCAGCAGAATAGGCCGGTAACGTTTATGCCTCTGAACTGTAATATCCTGGTTTGTATCAGTTCCTGGAGGGTTTTTGTTTTTCAGAACTTGGCTTTTGGAGGTTCTGAGCTGTCTCAGCTTGATGTGGCTGCCCCATCCCTGGCAGTGTTCAAGGCCAGGCTGGATGGGGCTTGGAGCAAGCTGCTCTAGTGGAAGGTGTCCCTGCCCATGGTGGGGGTTTGGAACTAGATGAACTTTTAAAGTCCTTTCCAACCCAAACCAGTCCTGGCTTCACTGAGCTTTTCAAGTCCTGATATCCATTAAATTCAGTCTGTGTGTTTTAATATGTTTGATTTTGAATTGGGTGTAACATAAGCAAAGTGAACATTAAATAATATGAATTCAGAGGTGAGTAAAAGGAAGCATCTTTTTGTAATGTCACTTATCTGAACTGCAGAGCGTCTTCTCTTCCTTTTCCCTTCTACCATCCAAGGCAAAGCTTTCTGGCTAGTCCCAGCCAGGCAGCAGACCGTGCTATATGAGTGTGTAAGATGTGTCCCAGGCTGGAGCAGATAAATCACGCTTTGCTTTTCTGGAGGACAGTGGAAACATTTCATCAGTACAGCTAGCAATAAAATAACTATGATACAGTTGAACAGGTACTCTTCTTCCTGTGATCTGAAATAATATGCTCTTCCTTTCTCCCCGTATGAGAGCTTCACACTCTCCTGGAATTGGTGCTTTTGTGTAAAGTTCAGTAGTAAACCATTTATTTAAAGCCCTTCTGTCTTGCTGTTTAGGATCAGGATTCTCTCAGTTTGGGATGAGCAGGTCTGGTTTCTGACTACCTGCTCCTCTTTGAGGAATATTCATCGCTCCACTGGTGGAAGTGGGCTGCAGCAACCTGAAAGAGTGAAATCGAGTTTGTAGGTTAAGTGGATGGTACTGCCGTTGTCTCCTCTCCAGTTCTAATCATTTGAAGCCAAAATCCTATTTCCAAGCTGTGGCTTTCTGAAGGACTTTATTTACTGCAAAGCTATTTCCTTGACTCGTTTAAGGAATGATTTTATTGTTCCTGTGTTGGGTTTTTGTTTGCTAGCAGGGCATTCCAATGTGCCTTTGGTACCTCACGTTTAGATTCCTACACTTACCTTGCATTACTGGTGATGAGAATAACATACAGCCATTTGAATTGGGGTTTGGCAATTGCTAAGTGCTAAGGAATGCCATAGAGTTAGGCTGCAAAATGAAGAATAAAACTCTCCAGTGGGAATATGAATTAGCTGAATACAATTAGCTGGGAAGATATATCTTTCAAGAGGATACCTAATTCTTGAAAGAGATTTATGCAATATATATATTTTCTAGAATGATTAATTGCTATGATGCTTTGTATACATATATTGTTTTAATCTGGCCTGTTAAATACTGTAGAGGCCTAAGATCTGAATTCCAGTATCTGATTTCACTATCTGAAGGGGGGTATAAGGATGATGGGGAAGGATTCTTCATTAGGGACTGTAGTGATAGGACAAGGGGTGATGGGTTCAAACCGAAACAGGGGAAGTTCAGGTTGGAGATAAGGAAGAAGATCTTCACTGTGAGGGTGGTGAGGCGCTGGCACAGGGTGCCCAGAGAAGTGATGAATGCCCCATCCCTGGCAGTGTTCAAGGCCAGGTTGGACAGAGCCTTGGGTGACATGGTTAAGTGTGAGGTGTCCCTGCCCAGGGCAGGGGGGTTGGAACTGGATGATCTTAAGGTCCTTTCCAACCCTAACTATTCTATGATTCCAAGATGCTCTTAGGTGCTTACGTATTATGATCAAATCTTGCTGACATTTGTCTTTTTCAGCAAGATCTTACTTCTTTCATATTGAAGTTTACCCAGATCCATTTTTTATGCTGGTCGAATTCCTGCTTACTTGTCTGTAATGGCTTTGTTTTCACCAACTGAATTAACAAGACCTTAAATACATTGCTGAAATATTTATTTATTCTGTCTGATAGAGTAGCTAATGGGAATGATAAAAAAATGAGATGAGAATTCTCTGTGGAGCCTAAACTACTTCCTCTGCAGATTTGATGCCCTTTAAGCTGTGACATCTCCAGAAAGCAGGCAGATATCACAGGGTATGGCAAATGACAACACATACCTTAAGGGTGAGTGTGGAGGCTGTAGCTGTTGCTCTTGCCTTGTCTTGTACCTGTTCAGTGGGTAAAGACGTGTTTAATCTCTGGCCCTGTCATTCTAATGCCTCTAATCTGTTTTTGAAGTCCCTTAAAAATGCGAATCCCTTGTTTTTCAAGTACCATAAGAAATGCTCCAGAGACAGCTATATTACCATTTGGATTTTCAACTTTGGCTTTGATGGATGGATATATACATTTTTGTTTTACACTAAAGAGTTTTTCATCTTGATAATGTTGAAATGCAGCTTTACAGTGACAGAGTAGTGGGCAGCATTAACGAGCCCTGCTTTCAAGTCAGGTTAAAGCCATTGAGGTGAGCAGGAATTAACATTTCCCTTGTCTTGTAAAGGTCACCCTTTAACTGAGATTCACCACATTCAGTCCGAAGCCTGGGTTGGAGGAGAGCTCTCTTCACAAAGAAGGCACAAATTGGCAGTATAATCTCATCAGAAGCTTGGGTTCTATGGTAATAAATCATTCAATTTGAAGCTAACAGAATTGCCACGGAGCATGAAACACGCCAGATGCTTGAAAGACTTTTGTGGCTTAAAGTTTGAATAACAGTTGGAGGATTTGTAGACATCTTGAGTTTTTCCTAATAAGGAAGAACTGTTGGGAAGAAAGTAATTCTTACCTAATTAAAGGATTAACATACATCTGATTTTGCTAGCTGTGGTTTTGTCTGACATAGGAATTGAAGGTGTGCTGTTGCTGTGCTGTAGGTCTGTTTGTGTATGAGATCTCAGAAATGATTGCAAAATAAATGTCCTCAGCTTTCATCCATCCATTATACCCTGCCTTTGCCAGTGAGACAAATGTGTGCTGAGCAGGTGATTCTCCTCTGTAGAATGAAGATGTAACTTTAATCAATAGAGATGTGATTTAGAGTTCTGGAGATACAAAGGCTAACAGTTTCTGAAGGGCTCTTTGGGCTAAGCACGTAAATTGTTGTTGAAGTCTTTTCTTAATATATCATGGCTGATATTAGAATGCTTTATTATCAGAAGACAGAAATACACATACTTGCAGGGGAGGAGGCCAGCAGAGAAGGCAGTTTTGCATCCAGTAAACGGGTAGGGATAAGAGTATTTTTATGGAGGCTGGAGATGGAGAAAGAGAATGCCCATGAGAAACACTGTAAAGCCTCCTGTCAGGGGGCATTTAAATCTCAGATCTCCTGGCTTTTGGTTGTTGAGTTTGGAGCTTGAGTGGAATTGTCCATTTAAGAGTGTGTGGCTGCCTATGTGGGTCACAGTGAACGGTTTGGGATAGCAGGTTCACTGTTGTGTGTGTATTTTATAGTGCAGAGATCTGGCACCTATAACACATGTAGAAATGTCCCTGTTCTGCTGTTGAATGTCTCAAGATCTGGCCTCTTGTACCCTTCTCATTTCACTTCTTGTTGTTTGGTCTTAGTCTTTTCATAGCAGCTCATCAGATCAAGGCCAGTATCACCTTAAGGTCCTGTCCAGTGCACCAAATGTAAATGATGCTCATTGCTTTTAGAGTGGAGACTTTCTGTTTTCTGTCTCCTTCTTATGCCCACATTCTTTCAGTAGACTAGAAAGGTGAGGTGATGGCATTTCCGAAGTATAGGACAGGAGCCTTGTTTCTTAAATTGTATTAGAAGGTCCGTCAGATGAAGAAGTTGTAGAAGGGCATGGTGTGTATGCTGAATACATCTTCAATAGAAGCTTGTTCTGGTGCTTAGTTCAGTTTAACTGGCCTGACAGGTCTGAACTCGGATGCATTAAAGGAAAAATGACTGAATGGACAACTTAGAATCCCAGACTGGTTTGGGTTGGGAGGGACCTTGAAGCTCACCCAGTTCCAGCCCTCTGCCATGGGCAGGGACACCGTCCACTAGAGCAGCTTGCTCCAAGCCCCTGTGTCCAACCTGGCCTTGAACACTGCAGGGATGGGGCATCACAGGGATGGTTCCTTACATACATACACTGGGGTCTGAGTTTAACTTCTGTGTTCTGTATATAGATACCCCAAATTTCCACACTTCCATTGCCAGTCTTTTGAGCCGTGGAGTCACCACAAAGCTGGAGAAGTTGTCGAAACCTGATTTTCTCCATCTAACATTTCTGCAGCTGCTTGATTCAGGTTGTTCCAAGTTTGCTGAATTAAAAGAGGCTGATTCTTTTCCCTCTAAATGTTGGGCACAGCAAACACTCACTGAAGATCTCATCAGTGTTTTCGTATTTCATTGTAATTACTTAATAGTATAATAGCTAAGACTTGATGCTCAATAACTGCCTTCTTTTACATAATATCAAAAATCCTCTAAGTGGTTGGGGGCTTAGAGTGCATCTGTGCTCCTCATTGGGAGTTTTAATTGCACTCATCATGTGGTTGTCTTGGACTTAACTGTCACCAGTAGTTACTGGATGACGTCCAATGCAGAGCCACTGTATTCACTGTACCTCAATGGCATCTAGGATTGTGTGAACTGTAACAAACAGCACTTTCTTTGCTTAATGAATATGGAAGTGATTTCAAATGGCCTCTTCCCTGCACTCTACACATTTCTTTCATAGTGGGAAATATGTTGATATTATGTGGGAAAGCTATAATTCCAGTAATAATTGGTTTACAGTGCACTCATGGCTTTTCCTTCAGCAAGGTAGGATGCCAATTCAGTTTGACCCCAGGTTAAGGAAGAGGTATGTGGCCAGTGTGTGCTTCTGTGACAACATGATGCTTGGGGTCAGCTGCCAGCCATGGGAAATTGCTTATGCCTTTATAGCTACTATGGAAATGGGAGAATTTATCTGGAGTTGCCTAGAGGGTATTTGCACCAGAAGCAGGCAAAATCTAGAGTCTTTAAGAGTTCACCAGTCATGATGTGAAATAGATTTTGTGGTGCTCATACCCAGAAGGGTGTTATTATATTTTAAGGATAATTACCATGGAAAAAAGCAGTCAAACCCCACTTCGTCTGGACATGTCCCTATTTGTTCTATGTGTTCACTGTTTCAGCCTGAGAGGACCAGGCAGTTTCTCAGTGACAATGCAGAATCCTAAAATAGGGCTGTATTTGGGTAGAACTGGTATTTGTAAAATTGACACTGTTAAAATAGAATCATACAGTGGTTTGGGTCAGAAGGGGCCTTGAAGCTCACCCAGTTCCAACCGCTGCCACAGGCAGGGACCTCTTCCACTAGAGCAGCTTGCTCCAAGCCCCTGTGTCCAACCTGGCCTTGAGCACTGCCAGGGATGGGGCAACCACAGCTTCTCTGGGCACCCTGTGCCAGCGCCTCAGCACCCTCACAGGGAAGAGCTTCTGCCTAAGAGCTCAGCTCAGTCTCCCCTCGGGCAGGTTCAAGCCATTCCCCTTGGCCTGTCCCTACAGGCCCTTGTCCCAAGCCCCTCTCCAGCTTTCCTGCAGCCCCTTTAGGCACTGGAGCTGCTCTAAGGTCTCCCCTTCAGGAGCCTTCTCTTCTCCAGGCTGCCCCAGCCCAGCTCTCTCAGCCTGGCTCCAGAGCAGAGCTGCTCCAGCCCTCGCAGCATCATCGTTCCCCTCTCTTACTTAAATCAACCACTGGATGTTTCTAACTGCACCCTTCACCTCGGAACCCGGATACCAATGTATTTCATGCAACCTTTTGCTTTCTAATTAGTTCCCTGGAAGAGAAGCACTTAAGAGTCAATTAGTGGTAATAGCTGGAGCGTGTGTATATGGAGAGGAGATGATGTCTTGCAAGATAGGTTTCCATGTAGCTATCTGATGATTCTGATAGTGTTAATACATGTCTGTTATCCCTAATTGAGGAGTTCAGTGTTGTGTTGGGTATTTCATGTATCTGGGGGGGTGGAAATACCTCAACAAAAGGCCTTCCTTACTTTGTCAGCTACTTGATAACTAAAGGAAAGCAAATGTTTATTCAGAGGTGTGATAAGGAAGTGTGCTGTGTCTCAGTACCCAGTTGCATAGCTCTCACACAGGCAGATGTCAGGTTATAACTTTTCATTTCTATAGACCAGTTTGGCATTGTTACATTAACCACACCAGACCGAGCACTTATCTCCACTGTTATATTGTGTCTGTAATTATATAGTGCCTTACTATCAGTATATTCTTCTGGAGCCTGTTTGGAATATAGAACAGTGTATTAAAGATAAAAGCCAGAGGTGGTTTTGACTGAAAATATTTATAGGTTTTTTTCCTTCTTGTTGTTTTAGGAGCTCATTTCATTTATAAAAGTTTATATCATTCCTTCAGGGCTTATCATGGTTTGTGCTACAGTTAAATGTATAAATGTTTATATTCCTTCTTATTAATAATCATCAGCGACTTGATGCTTTTTCAGACCCTTCATTTTTCATCCAGAAATAACTGGTTCATACATTTGTGTGTCTGAACTATTCAGCTTCAGACCGAGGGGCTTTGTGTTTGCACTGGCACGTGGAGTTCAGGGGTAACCTGAGCTACTGGGCTGTGTGTAAATGGTGCTGTGCCATCTGTGCACCTTAGTTTCATTTGGTATCCTGCAGGTAAGAATCATTTCTGTAGCTAAAGGCTTTATTTTTGTAACTAGAAGATCCAATTTAGGAATTTTAACAAAGAGTCACCCACTGGAGCTTGGCCTTTCCTTTCGTATGACAAAAGGCGCTTATTCTATTTCAGGTGCTACAAGTGCAAAGAAAAACAGAAGAGAATGACTCTATTTTCTCCTGTTGGGGTAGGGATAGAGATCTGAAATGCAGAGGTACATCTGCCTGAGGCAGGGAAAATTACAGCATCCCTTATCTGGGAGCTAGAAGAGTGGATGCCCTGTTCCCATTCAAAAGATGCTTCAAAAAGTAGGCGGAGGATTGACAGGTCTCTGAGACGTGTTGTCCTCTGCTACTGCTTTTACTCCTTTGGAAAAGTAGAGTTCCTGAACAGAAAAGTTGGTGTTAGAGTTTTAAAGGCACAGTTTTCTCAGCATAATGAGGCACTGGCACAAGGTGCCCAGAGAAGCTGTGGCTGCCCCATCCCTGGCAGTGTTCAGGTCCAGGTTGGACAAAGGGGCTTGGAGCAAGCTGCTCTAGTGGAAGGGGTCCCTGCCTGTGGTAGGGGTTGGAACTGAATGGGCTTTAAGGTCCCTTCAGCACAAACCAGTCTGGCATTTTATGAGCCTATGTTAAAAAATGATTTTAAGTGTTCTGAATGTCCAAGAGATATAGTGGTTAGTACCTGATAATACAGGGAGTTGTTGATTGTCTGTGGCTGCTCGTAATGGCCTTAGGTAACATCATAGCAAGGCAATTAGTGACATCAGTAGACTTGGTCTGACTATTGAATCATCATCTTTTGAAGTGCCAGCTTGGTCTTGCTGCTTCCCAGGTGAAGAAGTATTGAGGAGCCCATGTTTAGATATGTGTGACTTCTTACATGTACATCCTGGGTGTGATCTTGATGGAATTTCCTCTAGTAGAAGACCTGCTCAGCTGGTTTAGTAACATGAAGCTGACCTCTCAGGGCTAGACAGAGTCAGCTTTAGGTAAAAAACTCTATTCATTGCATTGGGGTTTATTTTAATGCTGTTTAAGTAGATCCAGGAAATAACAGAATCACAGAATGGTTTGGGTTGGAAAGGCCCTTAAGATCATCCAGTTCCAGCCTTCTGCCATGGAGAGGAACACGTCACACTAGACCATGTTGCCTGTGACCTGGCCTTGAATACTGCCAGGGCTAAGTCACAGAGGGAATGTATATATGAATTTCCCTCCTTACCCACTTGAATAAATGAAATCCACGTTAGTCCCAGCTGATTTCATCTTTTTCACTGTGCTGGTAGGTTACACTGGGAATGTTCTGAGCAAAGAGCTGTTGTTTTTACATGTTGTATGATGAACCTGTTTATTTACTTCTCAGATTGTAGGAAATCAGTTGTCTGTTGCAGGTACAACTACAGATACCCTATTCACAGTACAGCAAACACTTTGACTTCTCTTTTTTCCAGGTGTATTTCCCTTACTGGGTGTTGGAGCTTCTGAATTAGTCTCAACCAAGCATAAACCATGTCTTATGCACTGAGAAGAGTCATTAAAACTAAGTAATGGCATACAATTGAATTAAATGTGGGGAAAGAAGATTGAAACCTCTTTCTCTCCCTTTTAATAGGAAATTGATGCAAATGGCAGTGGATAAGCAAATTATAATACATTTTGATGAAGAAGTGGCAAGTTGGAATGATAGGTTGGATTGTCTATATAGGAAGTTAATGATGCAGTTACTAAGCAGAACAAGGGGATGGATGTGGTGGATGTAATACCAGTGAAATTAAGCGGGTTAATTCCAAGCCTTGATGCAAGACTCCATTACTCTGCACTCTGAGTGCAGATTATTACAGTTATCTAATGTGTTTAACCCACTTAATGCTTTCTGATTGTGCTTATGCAGAAAAACCAAAGGCTGGAAGTGTTTTAACATCACTTTTCCCCCCTTTCTTCTTAGAAACATGGATTTTATTTTAATTGGAAAATAGCCATATATGGTGCACTCAGTGTCCAGTTGCTGGTGTTCCCATGGAGAGCACAGCAGGGATTTAATCTCATTTACCTAGAGAAAATTGCAGTGCTTGACTTCTAAACTGTTTTCCAGTATGGCCTTGCTGATTGTACTTGTTACTAAATTTCAGTTTCCTTTCTTTTGTTCTTCTGAGGAGCAATATTTTGGAGGAACAGAATATAAAGCCAGCTAAGAGGGTTATTTGTAGCCTCATAGGTATTAGCCCTCTCTATACCCCTTCCTTAGTAAATACCATCTGGTTAGCATCCAGTCTTCTGCACCCTGTGAGTAGGAGAATGATGCTATGTTGACCTGCTTGAACCTTCGGTTAGTTGCTTGCATCTTGTGTTCAGCTTTAGGCTCTGCCCTAGAGACTGAAGCTATGCTATGACTTCTAGGATGACTTTGTACGAGCAGAACTTGTTAACATTTATCAGCTTGGTGCTGCTGGGAAACAAGCCCTTTGCTTTCTGCTTAGGCTGTCAGTGATACCTGCATGGCACCATGGCTTTTGACACATTTGCCCAGGTAAAACAGATTGGGAGTTAATGGGGGTTGTGTTGGTGATCAGAAGGAATAGAAATAGTCTCATTTTCTCTGAGTTGAAGCAGTTTAGCAAGGTTAAGTGACAAAACCAGTGATGTTACAACTGTGTTTGTGGGCAACATCAGTAGAAATAAGAAGTAGAAATAAGAGTTTACCAAGGAATAGGACAGTTAAGGCTTTGCCAAGTTTTGCATAAGTATTTCTCACTGTAGAACTTGATATTGAAACTAGTTTTTGCTAGACTCTGCTTTACTTCATTTCCTCACTTGTGTCATGAGCAAGATGCATTTCTGGATGTTCCAAAGAGCAGCATCTCTGTGGTTGCAGCTATCAGTAATGTAAAGAAATAGTGCTTGCAGATGCTGCTTGTAATTTCTTCATTCTCTGAGTATTGATACAGACATTTCACTCAGTAATTTATTAGTGCTGTTCATTTTCTATGCAGTTATTTATTGGTGTCAAAAAATACTATAAGTAGATGTAGATCTGTTGGTTTCAGATTACTGATTGAAGACTGGCTCAGGAGTGACTGATAACTTCTACGGAGACTTGGGCCACAGCTGGATAGGACCCAAGTGAAACTATACTGAATATAGAGAAACTATGATGAACATAAAGCCTTTCATATGGAGCCAGGCTGAGAGAGCTGGGCTGATTCAGCCTGGAGGAGAAAAGGCTCCTGAAGGGGAGACCTTAGAGCAGCTCCAGTGCCTAAAGGGGCTGCAGGAAAGCTGGAGAGGGGTTTGGGACAAGGGCCTGTAGGGACAGGGCAAGGGGAATGGCTTGAACCTGCCCGAGGGGAGACTGAGATGAGCTCTTAGGCAGAAGCTCTTCCCTGTGAGGGTGCTGAGGCGCTGGCACAGGGTGCCCAGAGAAGCTGTGGCTGCCCCATCCCTGGCAGTGTTCAAGGCCAGGTTGGACACAGGGGCTTGGAGCAAGCTGCTCTAGTGGAAGGTGTCCCTGCCTGTGGAAGGGGTTGGAGCTGGAGGAGCTTTAAGGTCACAGTATCACAGTATCACAGTATGTTAGAGATTGGAAGGGACCTCAAAAGATCATCTAGTCCAATCCCCCTGCCGGAGCAGGAACACCTAGATAAGGTTACACAGGAACGTGTCCAGGCGGGTTTTGAATGTCTCCAGAGAAGGAGACTCCACAACCTCCCTGGGCAGCCTGTTCCAGTGTTCCGTCACCCTCACTGAGAAGAAGTTTCTTCTCAAGTTTAAGTGGAACCTCTTGTGTTCCAGTTTGTACCCATTACCCCTTGTCCTATCATTGTTTGCCACTGAGAAGAGCCTGGCTCCATCCTCGTGACACTCCCCCTTTATATATTTATATACACTAATAAGGTTCACCCCTCAATCTCCTCTTCTCCAAACTATAGAGACCCAGCTCCCTCAGTCTTTCCTCATAAGGGAGATGCTCCACTCCCTTAATCATCTTAGTTGCCCTGCGCTGGACTCTCTCCAGCAGGTCCCTGTCCTTTTTAAACTGAGGGGCCCAGAACTGGACACAATATTCCAGATGAGGTCTCACCAGGGCTGAGTAGAGGGGAAGGAGAACCTCTCTCGGTCCCTTCAACCCAAACTGCTCTGCGATTCTATGATAATTTGTGAACTGAAATTGCAGTGTGAACCAATGAAAACATAACTAGCACTGAATGCAGGCAGAAAACATCAATTCTGGAATTATTTCTTTTTACTGCAATTTAAATAAGCAGATGGGAGTAAAACACAATTGCAGTGTTGTACAGAATACACCTTTTCTTATGACTGTCTGCAGAAAACATTTCCTTGGAAAGAATATAAATTCCTATTTAAATAATCAGGGAAGCCGCTGGGAGTCAAGGATTAAACATACCAAATAGTACCATTTCTGTTAACTGATGTGTTTCTCCCCTTACTCTGATGTCAGGTGGAGGAATTTCTTCTTGACAAAGGCTTTTATATAGAATATGGGTTGTGGGTTTAGAGTAGGGGAATGGGATGCAGGCTTTCTGATGTTTATTTTAGTCCCCTATGTCTTCAATTCACCTGATGCCAACAGGAATCAGTGCTGGAGCCATGTGCTGCTGCTGTCACCTCTTAGCCGTGGTTAGCTCCTTGGCTGGGTGACTTGTACCATTGCTGTCTTTGGGAGTGCAGCCAGGAGAGGTGGTCTCTTGAGGCTGATCAGCAGAATGGATGAACAGACACAGGCGACATGTAAAGCAGCACAACAGAGAGCCTACCGAGCAAAGGAAAATATCTTCAAAGGACATTGGGCATTAGGACAAAGAACAGCTTTCCTTGAATACTTACTCTGGCACAGAGGTGTTTTCTGTCATTGTTTTTATTTTCCTCTGTTTTCATCAGCCAGTCCCTGCTTGAGAACTTTTCCAAGGCTTTGGAAGTCATCACTTGGAGAAAGCAACTGAGTCCTGAAGATGGAGATGTGGAGCGTCCTTTTTTAAGTGCAACTTGACTTTCACAGTCACTTCGCTGACCTGTTTTACTGTAAAATACTTCCCTTCTCTCTCAATGTACCAGAAATGTCACAACCCACCTGTTCTGCTATGGTGTTTGTGTTCAAGTTTGGCTAAGACCTTGGTTGCTGTAGAAATGAGGGGGAAATGACTTTCATTTGTGGTGCTTGATCTTTTATGAAATACAGGCACAGCCTCTGGTCTTCACTGAGGGAATTCACTGAGTGGGAAAGCAAAAGTAAAGAGTGGAATAATAACTTTCTGCTGAGTTTCTTGATGCAGATATACATCAATTCACATACATAAGACTGAGATTATAGAGGGAAATGGGATGACTTTCCTGAGGTACTCAAGAGGTATCGTCTTAAGGGATATACAGGATACAACCAAGAGGTTTTGGATTAACTGAAAGAGGTGTGATGCTTTGATGAAGCTGCTGCTCATTATGATGATGGGAAGATCAGCTTAGAGCAGAGTAATTCCATCTTTAGCAGCAGTAAACAGCAGTACCCTTCCTGGCCTCTTGGTAAGAAGGAGGATGTGAACTGAGTTCATCCTTCAGCTGGGATGTTGAGCTGAGGTCTTTCATGAAACCTCCAGCACCTTCATGTTCTGGAGGTCTCTCCATCTCCACTGAAGGTTTTGAGGCACCCAAAATCATTGGGGCTGGAGAGTATTGATAGGCTGAGGAGGCTGGGGTGCATCAGCTTTGCTTGCCGTAGTTAATCAGTTAAACATGGATGGTGATGTTATGGCTCTTTTACTTAATCAACCAGGTTTATATGAAATACATACATAGGCATCTGCTTTTGTCAGGACTCACAGGAGGGAACTGAAGGCAGAAAGGAAAGAGGTATTTTAGGGGAAGGGAGGAGAAGGGGTGGTAGGGACTGGGGTTGGGGTGGGATCAGACTGTCTGCAGAGCTGTTTGCTTGTGAAGCCTTTCACATCTTCTGGGGCCTGTTCTGCTCTTCTCCAAAAGGGGACCCTAAACGCAGGCAGAACCAGATTTATTTCCAGCAAGGTAGTTTTGAATTAAATAGATTAGATATTGCTGTTAGGGATTATTCAGGAGAACGTACCAAATAAACACACTGACACCAGGCAAAAACATGGAGCAGGGATGGTTTGGGTGGCAGAGGGATGGTTTAGATAGCAGGATGCAGGCTTCAGCCTTTGTAACTATTTCAGCTAGTGCTGTGCTCTGAACACAGCTGTCAGGAGCACCTTAACTGAAGCATTAAAAATAACCTAATCCATGCAGGTGGGAGGGAGGAAACTGCATGTGTTTCCCCTGTGCTGGTTTCTACTCCCAGCAGGTCCCTCAGAACTGACACTTCGATTCGCTGCTTGACCATGATCTTTGCTTTTTCTCCACACCTAAATTAACACCCCTTTGGGCTTTGCTGTCTAACAGAACCTGCCTGCAAGACGGTGGGTGCTGAGCTACAGCAGAGGAGTCCTTTGCTTTTTGAGCACAGCTTCTGCTGCTCTTGGGTTAATGTTTTCGCAGAGCAAATCAGCTGTGGAATATTATTTCCCTGGTGAGACCAAGGCACCTCTATGTCTCAGCTCTGCAAGGGGATTTCAGGGTATTAGAGAGGGAAAAATGCATAAATCTGTTCTTTGACAGCACTAGCAAATGTTCCTGGTTCCTGAGAAGCAAAAGCTTGGATGTCTTTGCTTGGACTTTGCCTGTTTTGATGCTTGCTTCTGACATTGCGGACGTTTATGGACACATTTGCTTTGTCTGGCTTTCTAACAGCCAGCCATCTGGTAATACATGCACTGTCAGTGTTACTGGATCATCCTTCCAGAAAGAAAAAGGAGATTTTGCTTTTCCTCTTCCCTTTGGAATAGCTCATTAATTAAAACAAATACATTGAGAAACATAATAGTCATGTGTGAGGTGTAACTTGGATCATATAGAGGAGAGTAGGGCCACTGCAGAAGTCAGTGAGAGAAGATCAAACTTCACTTGGTGAAGTAAGACCACAAAGTCCCGTTGAACACTCCACATAGATACTGCTGGGGAAGGAGAGGCAAAGCTTTCCTTCCAGTTCACTTATCATTTCTACTGTAGCTTGAGCAGTGAATCGTTTCTAACGGAAAGGCAAAAACCCCAAACCTCTTCATCATCTCTTTCTCAGGTTTTGGTGATGGGTCATCTTACTCAGCTGATTGCCTCGACAGCTTCTCATCCAGCTGATAAATGAGGGTTGCATTGTTTTTATTACACGCCAATATGTTGTTGACTGTGCTGTTAATGCTTAGTGGCAGGAGAAATTCCTGCTCTGTTTAATGCAGGGAATCACTGAATCTCCAAGAGGCCCCAGAAGCAGATGCGACGTACCTGATTTTCTCCGCTTCTTAACTTATATACAAGAGATAAAAATGCATCTCTTTGCTTCAGAAATCCTTGAGGTTAAAGCAGTGTATTCACTGACAGCTGACAGAGAGCTTTTGCAAAGCATTAATGAAACCGTGACTAGCATCTCTCAACTTACTCCTTCAGGGTCACTGATGGGGGAACCAAGCGTGGAAGTTGGTTCCTTTTGTGGTCATCTGGGAAAAGGGCACTCCTTCAGACAGGAGATGCTTTATACTTCTCTCCTAGTATTTAGATGAGCAGTGGACACGTTTTTGTGGCGATTCCTGGCATGTAATTCTCTACCACTTGTACTTCTGGAGGTATTCAGGAGGTAACCCGAGGGCTCAGCCCAGTTCAAGTAATCTAGAGCTTCTCACAGTCATCTTTCCTTTTGCCTTTGATACTCAATTACCTGTCTTATGAATTAAGATAGATGCTGCCTAAAGTAGCTATGCTGCTCCATCTCTGGCAGTGTTCAAGGCTGGCTTGGAAGGGGCTTGGAGCAGTCTGCCTTAGTGGAAGGTGTCCATGCTTGTGGCAGGGGGTTGGAAATGGATGAGCTTTAAGGCCCCTTCCAACCCCAACCAGTCTGAGATTCATTCTATGATTCTATGATTTTCAGCAAAGTTCATCACAAAGATTTGCAAGGTGGTGTTATCCCTGTTACACAGGTGGAAAAAATGGGTGAACATAGTTAATAGGACCATTCTAGCAGTGCTAATACTCCTTAAATTAAGGCACTGGCAGTCATCAAGTGCTGGTAATACAGAGCTTAGCACAGACTCATTTTAACTGGTTCCAGAGTTTTTTTGCAGCTTGTGGAAATTCTCTGCTTGGAGCTCATATGCTACCGATGGTTGGTTGAAAGTGGGGTTTCTAAATGAATCACAGAATGAATCCCAGACTGGTTTGGGTTGGAAGAGACCTTAAAGCTCCTCCAGTTCCAACCCCTGCCATGGGCAGGGACACCTTCCACTAGAGCAGGTTGCTCCAAGCTGCATCCAATCTGGCCTTGAACACTTCAATCAGTACACAGTTATTGCAGCAGTGTAGGCATTGGTTTTAAACCAGAAGGATTTTGGCAATGTAGAAAATAACCACATACCTCTCATTTTGAATTCCAGTTCTTCATTATCTTGAAGTACTCGCCTACACTTCAAAAACAAAGAAAATGCACAAGGTGTGCCATGTTTTATCTCTCAGCAAATTCACAGAATAGTTAGGGTTGGAAAGGACCTTAAGATCATCAAGTTCCACCCCCCCTGCCATGGGCAGGGACACCTCACACTAAACCATATCACTCAAGGCCTCGTCCAACCTGGCCTTGAACACTGCCAGGGATGAAGCATTCACAACCTCCCTGGACAACCCATTCCAGTGCCTCACCACCCTCACAGGAAAGAATTTCCTCCTTATATCCAATATAAACTTCCCCTGTTTAAAAGTTTTAACCCATTGCCCCTTGTCCTATCACTACAGTCCCTAATGAAGAGTCCCTCCCCAGCATCCCTATAGGCCCCCTTCAGATACTGGAAGGCTGCTATGAGGTCTCCACACAGCTTCTCTTCTCCAGGCTGAACAGCCCCAACTTTCTCAGCCAATCTTCATATGGGAGGTGCTCCAGTCCCCTGACCATTCTCGTGGCCCTCCTCTGGACTTGTTCCACTTGAATACAAATTCAAGTGTATTTAGCTGTCCATTGGTAAAGTCTTGTTCCATCCACCTTTGAACAGTTGCTTTTTGGCTTACCTTGCCCATCTCTACGTAACGCTCACGTGGGCTGCAGGGTGTATGTGCTCTTAGGTGCTGAACTTCATGTTTTTCTCCACCTGCTTTTCTGTTTCCATACTTGCTTCCATTTTATTCTCATGTCAAGTGCTGTGACAAGTATAAAGAGGTTACTTAGTTCCACTTAAGCTCCTTTGTCAAAAAGGACTTGTGAAGTCCAGTGTTGGAGTCAAATTGGAATTAAAACACATACTGCTTACATAGCTTGAAGCTTGTCAAAAGGTGTGTTTGGAAGTTTACATGCTTACATCAATGCGTACAGAAGGGACCTTGCTGGGAAAGTTGGCTTTATTTCCCATTGCCAATATCCAGTGTAAAGAAGCAACTGTGTTGCGTGTGCCATAGATCGTAAACCACATTCGTTGCTGTCCCACTGTTGTCACAGGAACTGGGACCAGAAATAAGTGTATCCCTAATTGCCATTTTCACTCTGCTCACCCATATACATTCCAGCCTGGTTTTAGGAACAGCTATTGCAAGAACGTTAGAGGTTGCAATGGGTGATTTATATCCCCTGAAAGCAGCTGGGAACCCCCATTTTCACGTATTATAAAGCATTAGCCTCTGATCCTGCAGGTTTGTGATGGATTAGCTGTTAAAAGCATGCTAGAACTGACATGTGTAGGGGAAGGAATCTAAGAAAGTAATGAGAGTTATAGAGCCATCATATTTCATAGTTGGGGTGTCAGCTGATTTTCAACAGCAAAATTCAGGGTCTTATTGAGAGGCTTTCAAAGCTAATACTAGTAAAAGTAATAATGGCAATAGGTAGGTGACACCCATGTTGAAGTGTTGCTTTGTGTTCAGGTTACCATGGTGTTCTCCAGGTTTTAAAGACCCAGGGAATGCAGCAGTCCTGAAAGCATGAAGAATTGCAAGCACATCAAAATATACATAATGATCTTTGTTAGAAGTAATGTTTTATATCTACGTGGGCAAGGATCTGAAAGGGAACAGAAAACTTTTGTCAGAGTGGGAAAATTGGCTGTTCAGGTGAAGCATTGGATTTGGATTGGAGGATTGATTTGTTTTCCAGCTGATGCTGGCTTTTCACTGGGCTTCGTCATGGGATCATAGAATCCCAGAATGGTTTGGGTTGGAAGGGACCTTAAAGCTCCTCCAGTTCCAACCCCTGCCACAGGCAGGGACCCCTTCCACTGGAGCAGCTTGCTCCAAGCCCCTGTGTCCAACCTGGCCTTGAACACTGCCAGGGATGGGGCAGCCACAGCTTCTCTGGGCACCCTGTGCCAGCGCCTCAGCACCCTCACAGGGAAGAGCTTCTGCCTAAGAGCTCATCTCAGTCTCCCCTCTGGCAGGTTCAAGCCATTCCCCTTGGCTTGTCCCTACAGGCCCTTGTCCCAAGCCCCTCTTCAGGTTCCTTGTCAGCCCCTTTAGGCACTGGAGCTGCTCTAAGGCATCTTGAAGTGTAAGTACTTCAGGATAACTACAGGTAGCTCCCTCATACCTCTGGGAGGTACCCCTTGTATCTCTGACCAACATTCAGTGTGGGCCCAGCGGTTGCATGCTGCAGCTCAGAGCTTCTTCAGCACACGGGCAGGTGCTACATTCAGTAGCTTCATTTAACAGATTCTCATGAGCTTAAGATCTAATTCTGGACGTGATTTTAGCGAGGGAAACCTACAGTTGTATTTCATTGTGCTGCAAAGCCTGGAAATAGCAATCCTATGCTGAAGCAGTTGTATTAATTCCACAGTGAAAACAGCTACTTCGAGGCATGCTGACAATGGCAGTCAGTCATGGAGAAAGAAGGTAGCAGGGTATTAGAGGAAATCTCTAAATGTTTCAAGTTCTGTGTTCTGTACCACAAATAATTTAAAATCTAGTTTGCAAATGAATCATTTCCCATCTTCAGGCAGTGTTTGATGATATTGTGATAACACAAAAACAGTATCAAAGGAAAGAGAAGGCTTCAGACTCTTTGTGATGGAGAAAGGAATTAGATGATGAGCTTTGTTCCTCACAGCCCTGAGTGCTGAGTTTGAATTCAGACTTCACGTTTGCACTCAACAAGTGAGTATATACAAAAAAATAGCCTATTTATTAATAGTAAACACTATTCAGAGGGAAAAAGCTGCATTTGCTTTATACGTTGGTATCTTCTACACAAGATACTTGAGTGTTCTGGGGCTGTGATTACACTGGGATGCCAAAGAAGAGCTCAAATGCAGTGAGCACAAGTCTAATTATTTTGTTCACTAGAGGCAATAATTGGCTTGTTCAGAAGTAATGAGATAATTCAGATGTAAATTCATTTTTGAGAGGGGAATTTTAATAATGGATAATCTAGGAAATTATGGCATGAATGAAAGAATATTTTGTTTATAAAAGGAACAAGTAATGTAACTACAGAAGGTTGGGGCCATTTCAACTAATGCGCAGCTGGAAACGAAAGCTGGGAGATTGCTTTGACTGCTGTGCAAATGCTGCGTGTTCTCTGATGTGAGCAGTGGGTTTTTAACAAGGCTGTTATCCTGTGAGTAAGTAGCAGCAGCATTCGCACAACTTCACTGTGGACAGGGGTGGTGTTTGTGGAGGTGAACTTTAAGATGAGAGTACGTAGAATCATACAGCAGTAAGAGTTGGAAGGGACCTTCAAAGCTCATCTACTCCAGCCCCCTGCTATGAGCAGAGACATCTTCAACTAGATACGAAAAATGATGTGCACTCATGTGGCCATTCTAAATTTAAACCTGTCCTGGGTTCAGCAGTAGCAGTAATTTTTCTCCGTAGTAGCTGGTGCAGTGCTGTGTTTGTGACTTCAGCCTGAGAGCAACGCTGCTAGCACCAACATTTTTAGTTGCTGCTCGGTAATGTTTACTCTGACCAAGGACTTTGTGAGCCTCATGCTCTGCCAGGGAGGAGGGGAAGCCGGGAGGAAGTAGAGACAGGACACCTGACCCAAACTGACCAAAGAGGTATTCCATACCACAGCACGTCATGCCCACTATATAAACTGGGGGCAGTTACCCAGAAGGGCTAAATCACTGCTCGGTCAGGCTGGGTATCGGTTGGTGGGTGGTGAGCGGTTGTATTCTCTTCCCTTGTTATTTCCCTTATCATTATCATTGGTGGCAGCAGCAGTGGTTTGTGTTATACCTTAGTTACTGGACTGCTCTTATCTCAACCTGTGGGAGTTGCATTCTTTCGATTCTCCTCCCCATCCCTCTGGGAGTGAGAAAGGAAGAAGGAGGGGAGTGAGTGAGGGGCTGTGTGGTTCTGAGTTACCTTCTGGGCTTAACCCATGACAAAACCTTATGGAAATGGTTCAGTGAACAGAACCCAGCCCTGGGCAGTTGTGTTTCTTGGTATTATTCCTTAAATATTTCTTTACCATTCTTGTGAACATCCTTCAGGCAGCTTTAGAAATGGGATTTACTATTAGAAGTGTCATTTTGAAGGGGAGGGGTTGGCTTATTTATGTTCTTAAGAATCCTGCATAAGAATAATGTGGAGTTGCTGGAGTGAGTGCAGAGGAGGCCATGGAGATGCTGTGAGGGCTGGAGCAGCTCTGCTCTGGAGCCAGGCTGAGAGAGCTGGGCTGGGTCAGCCTGGAGAAGAGAAGGCTCCTGAAGGGGAGACCTTAGAGCAGCTCCAGTGCCTAAAGGGGCTGCAGGAAAGCTGGAGAGGGGCTTGGGGCAAGGGCCTGTAGGGACAGGACAAGGGGAATGGCTTGAACTTGCCAGGGGGGAGACTGAGATGAGCTCTTAGGCAGAAGCTCTCTCCTGTGAGGGTGCTGAGGCGCTGGCACAGGGTGCCCAGAGAAGCTGTGGCTGCCCCATCCCTGGCAGTGTTCAAGGCCAGGTTGGACACAGGGGCTTGGAGCAAGCTGCTCTAGCGGAAGGGGTCCCTGCCTGTGGCAAGGGTTGGAGCTGGAGAAGCTTTAGGGTCCATCCTTAAATCCTGATGTTAATTTAGGGATTCGCACAAATGGTGATGTCATTTTTAGATGAGATACCTTCAAATGGATAGAAGTTGATAGATCACTTTATGATGCCATCTAGGTGGCATGCCACATCTGCTGACTGTAGGCATAAGAACAGGTAGAAAGCAGATGGAGAAGCAGCATCTGGCAGGTTGGAGCAATCTGGGGAGAATACAGAATTCCCTTGTGCCTCTGGAAAGTGGATTTAAAGAGAGAATATGTGGCATGGTTTACTTTTTGTAAGAGCATGTGAACAAATCAAAACCAGGTGAATTGAGCAGTGGGAGGAAAGGTTGAGCTGATGAGCATCCTTGAAGGACCTGGATTTAATCATAGAACACCCTTTGCTGGCTGTCTTTTAACACCTCTATTCTGCTTTCGCCTATGTTGTCTGTTGCCACATCCTTCTCTTCCGTTTTGCTTCGCCTGTATCTGACCTGTGAGTTCTATGTCAGGCCCTTCTGGTTTGTCCTGTGCTTAAGAGCTGTGGCTAATTTTAATCAAGCTTGAGCTGTCAGTCCTGTTCATCAGTGTTACATTAGCATCAGGCCTGTTCATCAATGTCACATTAACACTAAAGCTGAACTCCCTGATTATTAAAGTGGATGGAAATCACAGCTCTGTGTGTGGCCAAATAGCTACTCATCGATGGGGCTTTGATGGGGCCTGATAGTTTAATGCAGGCCTTAATCAAGGGCTCAGAACTGTTTTCTCTGCTGGGTTTTATCATCATGCTGTTGAATTACGTGGCCTCATGCATGTATTCCCTCTTTCTATTCCCTATCTTCTATCAGGACTGGAGCAGAAACCTAGTTTTAGGCTGAAGCATTGCTCATATTAACAGCTCAGGTCCTCAGTGGTAATGAGGCAAAGTGGGTAAGAATTGGTACTTCAGGCTGTGAAGATTGGGAAGGTGGGAAATCGTTAAAGAGGGAGGAAGCTTGAACTGTGGTTAGTGCAGAGAATCGTGTGTCAAGAGCACTGCCTAGTTTATCTCTGGGATAAATCTTCACTGCATCATTAAGCCGGGTTTTGCTTTCTTTCTAGCCTTTGTTCCTTCCCTTACCAGTGTCATTTTTACCAGCATCTCTGCCTTGTTCACTTGCCCAAAACTTGTACTAGTTTGGACCTGAACAAGCAGCCCAGATATGTGTACAAACTACAGATTTTACATATATGGATTTGGTTTAGGGTAACTAACATTTTGCTCTAAATGTCCAAGGTAAAGCTTTTGGTTTTCTGGTCTGGCTTTCCCATCATTGCTCCCCTGTGCTGGGCACTGGTGAGGCCACACCTCCAATCTGTGTTCAGCCCTGGGCCCCTCACTACAAGAGAGACATTGAGGGGCTGGAGTGGGGCCAGAGAAGGACAATGGAGCTGGTGCAGGGCCTGGAGCACAAGTGTGATGGGGAAGGGCTGAGGGACCTGGGGGGTTCAGTGTGGAGGAGAGAAGGCTCAGGGGGGACCTGATGGCTGCCTCCAACTGCCTGACAGGAGGATGGAGCCAGGAGGGGCTGGGCTCTGCTCCCAAGGAACAAGGGATGGGACAAGAGGAACCGGCCTCAAGCTGCACCAGGGCAGGTTTAGATGGAGCTGAGGAACAATTCCTGCCCCAGAGGGTGCTCAGGCATTGGAACAGGCTGCCCAGGGTGGTGGTGGAGTTCCTTAGTGCCATGGGTTAGTGGTGGCCTTGGCAACGCTGGGGAATGGTTGGACTGGATGAGCTTAAAGGGCTTTTCCAACCTCGTTGATTCTGTGATTCTTATTATTAATGTGGGCTCAAAGGATGGACAAAAGCTTCCCCAGTTCTATAGAAAGGATGTTTTGACAGGAATAATAATGGGGATGATCTTAAGGTCCTTTCCAACCCTAACTATTCTATGATTCTATGGTTTTGGAAGCACAGAGCAATGCTCAGGTGGGTGCAGAACGGCTGAGAGAATCCTGGCTCTGGAACCCAGTGCTGGTGCCTCCAGCTGTGCATGTCCTTGCACAAAACACAGCCTGTGCCTTGCATCTCTTTGTCTGAAGTCATGTGTGGCTCTCTGCATGTACAAATCAGACATTCCCCCTTACCTGTGACAGGCAGTGAATGTCCTCAGACATTATAATATGTAGAATAAAGAGGTGCAGTTGTTAATCGTGAAATTTGATGACTGCTGTTATTTATCATACCAGTCAGTGCCCTGCTGAACCTGAAAGAGGCACTCTCCTACCTGTGAGCCCATCATGGGTCCTGTAAAGAATACTTTGCTTTTCCCCAGCTGGTTCAAAAGGCTCCAGTCCACTGCAAGGAGCTTTTTGTCCATTTACTACTAATTAGCTCAAAGTGCAAGTTAAGCAGCAGTGGTGTCCAGTAGCATTAATAGGAGTTGGAAGTGGTGGAATAAAGCTAGACAGGCACCTAATGAATGCCCATATAAACCCCTACATTTCTCCACACTGAGTAAAGAATATTTGTGCTAGAACCATATAGAATCATGGAATGGTTTGGGTTGGAAGGGACGTTAAAGCTTCTCCAGTTCCAACCCCTGCCATGGGCAGGGACCCCTTCCACTAGAGCAGCTTGCTCCAAGCCCCTGTGTCCAACCTGGCCTTGAACACTGCCAGGGATGGGGCAGCCACAGCTTCTCTGGGCACCCTGTGCCAGCGCCTCAGCACCCTCACAGGGAAGAGCTTCTGCCTAAGAGCTCAGCTCAGTCTCCCCTCGGGCAGGTTCAAGCCATTCCCCTTGGCCTGTCCCTACAGGCCCTTGTCCCAAGCCCCTCTCCAGCTTTCCTGCAGCCCCTTTAGGCACTGGAGCTGCTCTAAGGTCTCCCCTTCAGGAGCCTTCTCTTCTCCAGGCTGACCCAGCCCAGCTCTCTCAGCCTGGCTCCAGAGCAGAGCTGCTCCAGCCCTCGCAGCATCTCCATGGCCTCCTCTGGCCTCACTCCAACAGCTCCACGTCCCTCTTGCTGATTTGCAGAGACACTTTCCCCAATTATTTCCTTGTCTTCTGCTTGTATTTTTTTTTTCAAGAGTTTTTGCCCATCTTTTAGTGTCATAATTGAGTCAGTACTGCCATAGACCTCCCTGGCATGAGACTTAATTAATGACCGGCCATGGAAGCCTTCTTAAAGTGAAGAAAAAAAGCCTGTCATACGGTATTTGTCAGTGGCAGATCTGCTCTGTCGAGGAGAGTTACAGTTAACCTTTAACCAGTTCTGATGGCAACTAAAAGGTGCTTCCATCCTCTTTAGCTATCATCAGACCCAGTTAAAGGTTAACATCTTGCTTTGGGCACCAGGGTCCTGCCAGGGCACTGTCACCTTCCCAGGATCCCACCTGACCCATGGCCTGAGTTCCTGGGCTATACCCTCAGAACACAATATGAGAATAAATAAGGAATAAGAAAATGCAGGTTCCATCCTCTCAAAACCAATGAAATACAAGAGCACAAGTGTTGGAAACAGCTAATTCCTGTGTTCTGCCTTCATTAGTGAGCCCTGGATTTAATTGAAGTCCTTAAACCAGAAAGCCCTGGTGGCTTCTTTACCCTTCCAGTGCTGACATAGTTGCTAGTCAAAGCAACCACTCTTTAGGAATAAGCTCAGTCCATTGTTCCCTCCTGTGCTTTTCTCTTTTTGGGTCTGTTTTTAGGATATATTCAAAATCATATTCAAATAGTGTGTTACCTGGAATGGGATTTCTCAGGGTTCAGCATCTCCTGCCTCTGAAGAAGCAGATGAATTGAAGCCCTGGTTTAGCAGAGTTGGGCAGCTGGGAGAAGATGAGAAAAGAGATGATGGAAGGAGACCTTGTGTTTGAAAGCTTGTGGTGCTTAAGATAGAGGTGAGCTAAATGGAATATAATGAATGCGAGGATGGCAGAGCCTGCCTTATCCTCTGAAGTCTCTGGTGGCATGGAAAGCCTTTGGTCTCAAGAGCCACAGTGAAGGTGAATCACAGAAGCTACTTTCAAAACCAAATTGACTTTATAATTCAGGAGCATCTTCCAAATGGCCAGAGCAGCATCTGCAGGTGAAAACCTCACACTGGAGCTCTACAGCTATAAAGGCAGGTTATAGCCATGAAGTTTATGTCTGGTGCTAAAATCAGCTTAGGTGTGGGTTTATCAGCTGTTGATGAGGAGTTTTTAAGCCTCTAACAGAGTCTGGAAGGCATAAAAATAAGTGTAGCTGAGCACTGAGGGATCACCCTGAGGCAGATGTGTAGTGTGTAATCCTTCCTTAGCAAGCCTATCTTTCATGTTGGGAGGTGTTACGGGCTTATAATAGTATGAACATCACTGCTGCTAAAGGAAGGTTGTTCTTCGAGGATAAATAACGTGTTGGTACTTGTTTGTCTAAGGCTTTAATTGAATCTAGAATCCTTATACAAGGGTTTTTTTTGCTCCTAAATCGTATATGAGTGGCATTTTGGTACACGTGTTTTATCGTGAGCTTCATCGTGCTTATAGATGCAAACCAAAACATTACCTTTTCTTATGCTATCCACCTATGGTGGAGAAAACATTACCAGGTTTTGGGATGTTTTATTTGTCAATGAATTGTTGCAGAGATTTTCCTCCAGCCGCCACACAGGGGAAATGAAAAGCAATGACACAACTTACAAACAAGAGTAATTTCAGCTCTTTATACACAATTACATCTCTGCTCCCTAAGGAAGCTGTTGAAGGGAACATTGTGAGTTTAAGAACAGCTTTATTTTTATAAACACTCTGTTTTAATTGCTGAGTTGAAGTTGTGGTTATTACTGAACATTCCCAAGGCTTTTTGCAAACAGTGTTATCTTCTTCAGCATGGATTTCCATCCTCCTGGTTATGCTTTGCTTTTCTCATCTCCTTTTAAACTCATTTGGTCTCTGAGCTCCCACATATTATGTTAACTATCCCTGTTTCCTTTAGACTATTCTAAAGGAACTTTCTAAGTTAACAAAAGTGAAGTGAACTTTCCTCCTAAATAATAATTCCTCCTAAATAATAATTTCCTCCTAAATAATTCCTTATAAAAGGGCTTTGGAAGTATTATAGAAATACTCCTAATTAGTCAGTGTAAGCTTCGTGTAAAGTGTCTCAATGTTAAGTCAATTTTAAAGAATAATAAAAGGAGTAGAGAGGGTTTTTCCTTCATTTACAAGCAGTACCAAAGTCTGTATTGTATAATCTGACCCTTAGCTTCCTTGGTTATGACCTCATCCAAGTGTCTTGTCCAGGACTGTGCATTGTATGAAACCCACAGCAGCTCTGCATAGGTTAAACTGGTTCCATAGTTTGATAGGTACAAAATCCAACTTTTTTAGGGTGGATCACTGTGTGGTTATGGACAGTCCTTTGGGCAACCTGTTCCAAATCAAGCAAGAAGTGGTAAGTGCTCCATCCCTGACAGTGTTCAAGGCCAGGTTGGACAGAGCCTCAGGCAATGTGGTCTAGTTTGAGGCATCCCTGCCCATGGTGGGGGTTGGAACTGGATGACCTTAAGGTCCTTTCCCACCCAAACCATTTTATGATTCTATTCTATGATTCTGTGATTTCTCTGAATTTAGTTTATTCAGTTGTTCTTTATAAAGGTTCCTGCCTTCTGTGTATTCCTTTTTAGACTTTTTGCCTGAACAGTGGAAGAGGGTTGAACTGAAGGGATATCATTCCACCTTGCAGTGATTCCCTCTCTTGGTTCAGCATTTTGCTGTTCGTCTAGGCTCTGAATTCCCCAGGAAAGGATTAACTTCCACCCTGGCTTAGTAGCAGAGGGAGGAGGAGGAAGATCCTGCTGGAGGAAGATCCCTGGGTATAACTGATCCAACAGGCAGTGAGTGAATGAGGAAGAAGGGACTTCCCTGGCTTAGCAAACAATTTCCTGAATTCCCTTTGAAACCTTTCCCAAAGGATTCAGTAGCATTGTGACCTATTTTTTGTGTTGCCTTGAGAGAATCAGATTATTCCACCCATCAGAAACCTAGGAGATATTTTACATATAGCTACTAAAAGCAACTAGGTAGGGTAAGTCAGCAGCTACGATCCATGCATGATTCCTCGTTTCTGTTCTGTTGCCCCAAATGTGGCACTTGAGGAAAAGCTGAGTCTAAAGTCAGGTCTGTGCTCAGGTAAGGATATAGGGTGATACCAATTATTCCATTCTTTTCAGGACCAGTGGCAATTCCTTAAATCTCAACAACCTGAAAAAGCAGTGTCTTCCTTCACCTCATTCTCTATAATCCTTCCACCATGCACCTAAATGGGTTTCTTGCAGAAGCTATGGCCTTTTCTTAGTGTCTGCACTAAACACCAACATGTGACAGCCATTTCCCTAAATTCACTGCTTCCAGCATCATGATTTCCAAGTGCCTGTTTCATTTCTTTCATTGCTTTCCCATTAACAGCAATACCTGCATACATCTCCTTGCAACGAATTAAATGAGGTTACAGCTCAGTGTCCCGTCTGTACAAGAGCCTCAGCTCTGCTTTGTGTCTTGAATCTTTGAACTTTGGCTTTGTCCTTTTGGTTGTTGTTCTCTGAATGCTTTTGGCTAAGGATGAAATTAAAAAGCACTTTAGCTGAATGGTAGGTACTGTTGAACCCCTGGTCTTGAAATGGAAATGAAAGCCCTGCCTTTTTTACGTCCCTTTTCTTAAGCAACGGGATATTGATCCGCTGGGTTGAAGGCTTTAAAGAGAAGATGCTCTGTTATCTTCCCAGTTTATTTTTCTGGAGCAGCACGTTTTAGTCATCTTTGCATTTAGTGCTCTGAAAGAACATGGAGATCTGATTTAGGTTATTAGGGGGATAAATCTTGTGCTTCATTTGGTGCTTTCTTATTCTGCCTTATATCGATGATAAAAGCGAAGGGATCTGAAGCTGAGCTTTGGAAGTTTTTTGGCTGTTGGAAAGGTTCCTGTTAAAGGCCTATTTGGGATTAAAGTGAGATGCCTGAAACCCACTGATGTGTTAAGCCCAAGCAGGCAGGTTCAGTTGCTATTTTGAGTTTCAGTGTGTTTTATGTCACTTAGGTACAAATCTTTGCGCAGAATCCTTGTACAAGCACTATGCCAACTTGTGTACTCTTCCGCGTAGTCATGGCCCGATACAGCAGAGTGAGCTGGGAGCTTGCAAAGCTGGACCTGTTTAATGTGTTGTGGACACTTCCTAGTGGCTGTTCATAGGGTTAGGAGCTGTGTAGTATTGTTGCAAAGGGGACGTGTAAGTGTTTACTGCTAGCAGCGGATTAAAATCCCTCATGATTTGGCTCTGTCACTCCCTGCCCAACTCCAGAGCTTTTACGTTAGTCAAAGAGGAAAAGTTGGCTCCTCTACACTTGCTGTCTCATACTGTATTTTGAATGCCTTCTGTAGCATGAGATGTGCCTTCACGTAACATTGGGCAACCGGCTGTAGTGGAAGGTGTCCCTGCCCATGCAGGGCATTGGAACTGGGTGATGTTAAGGTCCTTTCCAACCCAAACCAGTTTATGATTCTGTTCTATGATTAAAACTTAACTACTCGAGGTCAGTTAATGCAGCATCCCTTGGGTGTTCTGCAGTCTCATCGCAGTGTTTGTCACATGCTGATTCAGTGCCAAAGCATATGGATCCCCATATGGTGACTCTGGTTTTCCACCACCTGTAGTTAAGCTGATTTTCAGTCACTGAATTTACCCAAGAGATAAAGGAGAATCTGTACAGCAGTGGAATGGGGTTGCAGTGGTAAAGTTTCCTGTTGTTACAGTAGTTACTAGAAGAAGGAAAATAATTAAACAAATGGATTTAATGAGCATGTCAGTAATCAGGAACAAGTGTTTCCAACACCTCATTAGCAGGGTGAGATGGGCTCCACACACTTTCTTGTCTCCGATTCAGCTTCTGTGAACAGATTGGAATGAAAGCAGGTTGCTTGTCCTTAAAAGCAATAACTGCAAACTGGTTTAAATGTGACTTGAGGGTTCAGAAATAATGATGGGACCAGGAAATTTTCTATTTTTGAATTACAAAGCAAGGAAAATACACCCTCGGAATGGTTTGCTATACCTTTCATCTGTTAGTGGGTTTCTTTAAAATACAGATACATATATATTAAACTATATATGTGTATATATGTATAGTAACATATGTGTATATATGTATAGTAACATATATGCTATTTTTAGCACATCTTGTTTTCAAGGAGTTGTATCACTGCTTTGGATGATCTAAAACCACATAGCAGCATCACAGTTAGTTGTTGGAATACTTACCCATTAGCAAGGTAATGGAGTAAGTATACAACCACGTTACGTTTTACTGGGCTGGCCAGTAATTCTCAGTGGCAGAGTGAAGAGAGAGTGATGTTAAAGCACTCCCATGTCAGTACATACCTCCCTGGATGTCACTAAACAAATACATGAGGCTGGTGCTGCTTCATGGCACATTTTGAGCACTTTCGGCCAACCAACCATCTGTAGTTGAATAAAACGTTCGTCTGCAATGCCTGTAGGATGGATTCCCTCTGCAGGATGGATTCCTTCTGTGTTTGAGGACTTGCTCATAGTATGGGGTCAGATCTAGTTTATAGGTAGCCTGTCCAGTGGTGTAAGAAGCAGGTGCACAGTGTGGGATCTTGGCTAGTGTGACCCCTGGTCTGTAAAGGGTAGAGTCAAAGTATACAATGTGGGGCTATTTTTTTTCAGTCAACTAGTGCTCCTAGATCTGCTTTAGGTAGGAACACCTGTAGATACCTCCTCTCTTTTCTCTATTCTATTACCAACATAGTCCCACTGCTTTCCACAGGTTACTTTTCTCATGCACATAGGTTGCTCTTGTGATGTTACGGAGATGGCATTTTGCATTAGGCAGCTCTCAGTGCCTAAATGGGCTCTAAGAAACCTGGAGAGGGGCTTTGGACAAGGGCCTGTAGGAACAGGAGAAGGGGAATGGCTTGAACCTGCCAGAGGGGAGACTGAGCTGAGCTCTTAGGCAGAAGCTCTTCCCTGTGAGGGTGCTGAGGCGCTGGCACAGGGTGCCCAGAGAAGCTGTGGCTGCCCCATCCCTGGCAGTGTTCAAGGCCAGGTTGGACACAGGGGCTTGGAGCAAGCTGCTCTAGTGGAAGGACCCTTTAAGGTCCCTTCTAACACAAGCCAGTGTATGATGGGCTGGTTTCTGCCAGAATGTGTCATTTGCTAACACCAGTGTTAGGTTCTGTGTGCTGGGGCTGTTATTACACAGCATTCCAGGTGTTGCACTGTCACGAGAAGTTGAGCATTTGGATGTGATCTGGTTTCTTATCTTAGTAGTAGGGGGTTATGTTTTTATATATATCTCAGCACTAGAGATCTGACCTTCTGGTCTCTGCTTTCCAGGACTGCTTGTGGCTGGTGTTGAAATCATGCCACAGGTGCTGTGTGTGGCAGACACCTCAATAAACCAGTTTTTAATGTACATTAAAATGTTCAGGCTCTCGATGATGAAGGCAGTTTAAGGAGTTGAATGTAATAGGTAATGTCTTCAGGACAAATCAGAAGATATTTGCCTTTGCAATATCTATGCAATCATTTTGCAAGTGCCTTCTTCCCAAGTAACCGCATGTGGAATAGAGAAATCCAAATGTGTGTGCGTTTACTTTGCTACCTTTTATTAGATGCAAAAGCCTCAGCCTTTTCTCATATCCAACTAGAAGAACACTTGCAGTTACATACTAAAACATGCTATTTGCAATGAATTGAGACATTATACAGCTGAGTGTACTCAAGGTCTTTGTGATCTGTACTTAATTTCCTGTCTGTACCAAATATACCTTCAAGCCACCTTCTTAATGTTCCCCTTGCCCACTAGTTCAGTATCCTCACTGTGCAATCAGAATCATAGAATCCCAGAATGGTTTGGGTTGGAAGGGACCTTAAAGCCCCTCCAGTTCCAACCCCTGCCACGGGCAGGGACCCCTTCCACTAGAGCAGCTTGCTCCAACCCGTGTGTCCAACCTGGCCTTGAACACTGCAGGGATGGGGCAGCCACAGCTTCTCTGGGCACCCTGTGCCAGCGCCTCAGCACCCTCATAGGGAAGAACTTCTTCCTGATATCTAATCTGAACTTCCTCTGTTTCAGTTTGAACCCATCACCCCTTGTCCTTTCACTCCAGTCCTTAATAAAG
Source organism: Neopsephotus bourkii (assembly GCF_033783945.1). Classification (NCBI taxonomy): domain Eukaryota; kingdom Metazoa; phylum Chordata; class Aves; order Psittaciformes; family Psittacidae; genus Neopsephotus; species Neopsephotus bourkii. The sequence goes on from NW_026900790.1 coordinate 961,203, forward strand.
AGCCCCTCTCCAGCATCCTTGTAGGCCTCCTTCAGATACTACAAGGTTGCTCTGATGTTTTAATGCACCCATCCAGCCTTCAGGCCATGTAGCTCCATTGCAGAAAAGCAGCAGATTATTTTATTTCCCAGGAAGAATGTACGGAATGTTTTAGCTGCTCATGATGAAAACAAGCTCCAGGTCTCCAAGGGAGGCACTGGCTGGGGTGATTCTCTACATGCTGCTCAGTGTGTATATGTACAGCAGCGCATAGTTAAGTCATTAAAATCCAGTCACTCCCTGCACTCCTGAGCGTGCCACCAGATATGTTCTTAATGGATTGTTGTAGCTTTAATGAAATCCAGTCTCTCTGAATCACTACCCTTCTCTTCTGCAGGAAGGCTCTTTACAGGGACCTGACAGATCACCTCTCCAGTGCTTCCAGACGTCCTGGCTCTCTTAATTCTTCTCCATAACGAGTTTTGTGCTGCGTGATAAAATATTCATGTTAAAATAGGTTCTAAACTAATTATCTGCAGCCAGCCGTTGCCGGTGCACTCATTTGCTGTTAGCTTGGCTCAAGTTAATGGCTTGTATTTCAGTACAAATAGTCCCTCCTGGCTGTTTCCTGTCACTGATTCTTATCCTAAATGGAATTTCCATATGTGTTTGGAGCTAATTCTTCCGACATCCAAAGGAGTTTTCTTCTTCTGTGCCCTGTCTCTAAAGAGGAAGGTGGGTTATGAAGTTGCTGCAACAGCATTTTCCTTAGAAGCAATCACCTAGTAGGTCTTTCCTCTGGTGTAGTTTTAGCAGCCATAAAGAAATAGATGCTGTCCATCCAGTGACCAATCTGTTTGGGCATTTAAGTTACATAGGGAAAAAGGGAATAAAGCTGATGATATTTCATGGGAAGATACACAGGTAGAATAATCTCAGTGTCTATCTGGAGGTATCACATTAAGCTAGCATCAGAAAATCCTGTGCTGGTGCTGAGCTTAAAAGCAGCCTTAAAGAGGAACAGGATAGCTTGAGGCTGACTAAAACAGCGCTGGGTTGCAAAAGGGCTGGTGACTTCTTTAGTATCAGTGTTAACGGTGCGTGAGAATCAAAACTTTCAGGGTTTTTTCTCCTTCCTTTTCTCAGACACAAATCTGTATTAAAAATATTGAGACATTTTCATCTCTTTAGTTCTTCCATATGCCCGCATGCTGTAAAAATGTCACTAAATGTATGGAAGTCATTGTGACTAATGGCACCTCTGTATGTCTAATTGTTGGTGGGAGCAAGGCCTGTGAGTACTAACAGGGAAATAATACAGAAATCTATTTTTCTTCTTAATCTTCATGTTTATAGCAATTAATTTAAACAGCTTGTAGCAAAGAGAAAATCTGCTCTAGTCTATATTCATTTCTCCTGCATTAGCTCTAATGGGGCTCTTGTCATCTCACGTCTAAGAGATTCATTCAGACATTTCAATTTACTGTAGATACACAAGTGTGTATTGTAGAAATGAAGACAAACTCTTGCTGCTGGTGGCTAAAGCTGCTTGATGCCTGAAAGGATTATTCCATTTTCAGTTAAACTTCATCAGACACACAGTTCATCTTCTTCAGCTCCTCGTGTATTCCTCATAGGTGCATCCTTGGTGTGCAACTCCTGGGAGCAGAGGGGATTCACTTAAGATCTGCAAGATCAGTGATGTTGCAGCATGTGCAGAACCTCCCTGCAGTCTCCACAGCTCACTCCACCTTGTACAAGATCTGTTTATTTCCCCATTAGTTTGTGGTGCTTACTGTGGCATGTCACCATTGAACCGAGGTTATGAGCTTGGTGATGCAGAGTACTGTCTTTAGCTCCATGCATATTTAGGAGCCCCTCTGAAGTGAGGTCTCTCATTTTTGGAATCTGAGCTTCAAGTCAGTGTAAGTTTGGAGACAACACCAAGTTGGGCAGGAGTGTTGATCTGCTTGGAGGATAGGAAGGCTGAGGCAAGTTCAGTTGTATGAGCTTCAACAAGGCAAAGTGCTGCGTCATGCACTTCGGTCACAACAACCACGGACAGTGCTCCAGAACTGGGGAAAAGTGACTGGAAAGCTGCTCATGGGAAAGGACCTGAGGGTGCTGATTGATGGAGCAGAACATGAGCAGCTTGTGCCCAGGCAGCCAGGAAGCCAAGAGCATCCTGGCCTGTATCATCATCAGTGTGGCAGCAGAACAGTGATTGCCTCCCTGTGCTGGGCACTGGTGAGGCCACACCTCCAATCCTGTGTTCAGCCCTGGGCCCCCTCACTACAAGAGAGACATTGAGGTGCTGGAGTGGGGCCAGAGAAGGGCAATGGAGCTGGTGCAGGGCCTGGAGTACAAGTGTGATGGGGAAGGGCTGAGGGATCTGGAGGGGTAAGTGCGGAGAAGAGAAGGCTCAGGGGGGACCTGATGGCTGCCTCCAACTTCCTGACAGGAGGATGGAGCCAGGAGGGGCTGGGCTCTGCTCCCAAGGAACAAGGGGTGGGACAAGAGGAACCGGCCTCAAGCTGCACCAGGGCAGGTTTAGATGGAGCTGAGGAACAATTCCTGCCCCAGAGGGTGCTCAGGCATTGGAACAGGCTACCCAGGGCAGGGCTGCAGGCACCGTCCCTGCAAGTGTTCACACAGTGTGGAGACGAGGCCTCAGTGCCATGGGTTAGTGGTGGCCTTGGCAGTGCTGGGGAAGGGTTGGACTTTAAAGGTCTTTTCTAACTTAAACAATTCTATGATTCTGTGAATCATAGGAGGAGGGAGGAAGAAATGGGGGAAACTAAAGCAGAGCAAGGTAAAAAATAATGCAGCAGAGAAACCTGACTTACAGGAAAACGTTACTCTGAGATGCTGTTAATGGATTTTGATTGTTTTATGAGCCTTAGACATCAACAGAGACATCAGTGATAAAAACCTCCCGCTTGCCCTCCTATTGCTGTAGAAGCGTTGGGGAAGTCCCTTGAGGTTTGGAGTGACTTACGCATCTGACATCTTAAATCACTGAGGATCTGGGAGGAGATAAGAAAGATGAATTGCATTGTTAGTTTGTTTTCCATGCTCTGTAGTGGTGCATTGGTGGATAAACTTAGTGGGGCTTCGAAAAAGGGAGAAAATACTCTTTTTATCTGTATACTATAAAGCTGTAAGAGTCTAATGAAGTTTTACATCATGTAGATTGTAGCATGGGGGAATTTTTACCACTATTAATTTCTTTCTTACTGATGCTAAATCGTGCACATCTTGAGTATTTGTGAAATGAAGGAATAGTTGAAGCTAAACGCTCCTCCCAGCAGCACAAATGAGTTTGTGTGCTTGGTTTCCTTGACTTTCTATTTCAGCTAATCCTTGTCTCTTCAGAGTGTGAATATCTAGAAAAGCATGAAGTGATACAACTTGAATCCCTCATGCAAGGAACCAGAGGAACGTTCTTTTGGAGTTGGACTTGAGGGAATACAAGCTATTTCCTGCATTATTTTGTGGGTTTGAATGCTCTTGGTTCATCAACACAGAGTTTACTGTGTTCCCTTCCTGAAATGCTCATCCCTCTCAGAGTGTTTCTGAAATGGTGGTTTTCTGCTACATGAAAGATGACTGATAGGAGGGAGAGATTGATATCTTGGTCGTGGCTGTGCTTTCACCAGTATATCAATGATAATTTCTTCAATATCCTCTTGATTTGGGAAAGAATAGCCTTGTCTTTCTGGAAGTGAGTGGAATAAATGTTATCTTACCACGAGATGAATACAGATTTTAAATGCAGTTGATAGCAGCTATATTATAGGTTTAGCTTGATTTTCTAGGAAATGAGTCCTATCATGAAGGAAATGAGTCTTTTATGATTGTTCTTGCTGTCCCTCCCCTCTAATGTGATTGATATCAGTCCAATCTCAAAGAAGCAGGAGATGCGAAGACATATGCAGTGCCTGGGAGGGGGGAAAGAATTGTCACCATGAGCAGCTGCACAGAGGAGAAAACCACTGAGGGGAAAGGAAGTCACATTTGGCCACTGTAGTGAACAGAAGCCACTGGCCAGGGATGAGACATGGAGCTTCAAACTACCCATGTTTGATGGTCTCTCCTGGGTAAGTGTGGTAGGGAACGTATGGAGATTTATGGATATCACAGTGTGGGAAGCAGAAGGAACAAAGGAAATGCATCTGTTACTCTTAAGTGTTGATCCTCCAATGTTTATTGGAACTGGAAGGGGAAACAGCATTTAGTTACTGCAAGGAATCTTAATTCTAGACTTAGGGCTTGCTTTTCATGTGTACAGCATCCTCCAGTGTGCTCAAAGCAAACTCAGAACAAACAGAAGTGTCCTTCATGTCTGAAAACAGTGAAAAGTCATCTTTCTCAAGTCACAATTGGTTCCCTCACTTCTTTCTCCCACTCTAGATCTGTCATCCCTCACTAGCCTGTATTTGCATGTAAAAAATAACTTATCTTGAGAATCCTATCTTAATCTCAAGAGACTTAACATGAGCATTTCTGAAGTAGCTGGTAGATGTGCCCATGGGCAGCGTGCTGGTGTTCCTCAAAGGACAGGAGCATCCTGAGGACCTCTAGCACCTCCACAGCATCTTTAAATGTACATCAGGAGAGTATTTGATAGACAGTCATGAGGTTATCCTTTTGCTTTGAGCAGAGCTTAGGTAGGGGCATAGTTGAGGTAAAAGTTGGGTGAATTAGTAGAGAGTGTGGTACTGAGGTTGATTAGCTCTGGGAGAAGAAGCATTAAACTAGATTTTGTGTCTTGCTGGCTGTAAGTGTGAGCAATGGTTACGTGTTTAACATGGTTTCAGCATGACCTAGGTCCTCCTGGGAGTTCTTCCAGCTCCCTGTTGTCTCTGTGTGTAGGTATTTAGCTCATCTGATTCCTTTCCATTTGCAATTGATGAGATCTCACAAGGAGTAGTTGTGCAGAAACATCTCTGCTGTTTCCTCTGAGGTGAGAGCATCAGGCACTCACTGGTCTGGTGTTTGTTCAGGCTGGAGGAGGACAAGTCCGTGTGGATTTATAAGGGCAGCAAAACGTTCTAGCTATGGAAAATATCAGGCAAAAAAACACTGCAGAGTGGGGAATATTCTGAGTTTTAGGGAGCATCAGCTTTGACTTTACAGCTCTTGTTAGACGATACGAGTTAAAGTAAGGTGAACGTAGACTACCTTGGTATTTAAGCCCTACTGTTGTTGGCTGGAATATGCATGAGGTTGGCAGTTGCTGACCTTTTGTATGTGAGTTGTCTGCTGTCCTTTGAGAGAAACCACTCAAGTATCCTGAGTCGTGATTTCATTTTATCCTAGAATGGTTTGGGCTGGAAAGGACCTTAAAGCTCCTCCAGTTCCAACCCCTGCCACAGGCAGGGACACCTTCCACTAGAGCAGCTTGCTCCAAGCCCCTGTGTCCAACCTGGCCTTGAGCACTGCCAGGGATGGGGCAGCCACAGCTTCTCTGGGCACCCTGTGCCTGAGCCTCAGCACCCTTGCAGTGGTGAGGCACTGTTATTAATACTGGTTTCTCCTTACATGAACAAAAACACGGGTTGCACATGTAGCATTTCTGTAGAAGAGTCTTATGTGGGAGAAAGAAAACCACTAAACCCAACTTCTGGGTTAAACTGGTATAATCCTGGGTAAGTCACTTAAAGCAGGAGAATAACATTATTTATACATCATAGTTCAGATAGTGCATGTTATGCTGCATCTCCACGCTCACACTGCTCTAACTGCTTAAGAAGTCCTGGAAGAAACTGAAAGCATGCCATTATTAATGGTTACAGATCTTAATAGGGGCTTTTAACTTGAATTCCTTGACTCATCCCTCTTTTTCCTTTTACTCTTTTCCTTGCTGGCCCCCTGTGGCCTAATGAAATACCTTCCTAATTAAATTTAATAATAGGAAGAATCATTAGTGAGGTGTGTTTTTCTGCTGAGAGACATGATTCTTTCCTGTTAGGGTGGTGAGGCACTGGAATGGGTTGCCCAGGGAGGTTGTGAATGCTCCGTCACTGGCAGTGTTCAAGGCCAGGTTGGACAGAGCCTTGGGTGCCATGGTTTAGTATGAGGTGTCCCTGCCCATGGCAGGGGGCTTGGAACTTGATGATCTTAAGGTCCTTTCCAACCCTAACTATTCTATGGTTCTATGATGGTCAAGACTGATGTGAGCAAAAAAGAAGTGATTTCTGGAGCTGCAGCTGAACATCAAACTCTAACCTGCAACTGCAGAAGAGCCACAGAGGGGCTGAGAGGGAAGGGGTTAACCATGAAGTTTGAGCTCCTCTTTTCCATGGAGTGTTTTGCTGGCATACATTAGAGTAAAAGGGGTTATAAACTTTCTTTGGAGAGCCCTAAAGAAAAGGAAGCTTTGTGCACCAAGTCCCAAGAGTTGGGAAGAAAGTGGATCAATTTAGTGAAATTGTGAATGAGTATTCTCCTGTGAACATCTGTAAACTGTTGAGTTTAATTGGCCTACAGCTGGCTCTGATTGTAGCTTGGGGGGATTTTTCCCCTCCTCTTACTTAGTATCTCGTTTCCTTTTCCCTCTGGTTTGCTGGTGGCATTTGTTCATGTTAGGTTTTCATGTTCAAAAGTAAATAACAACACAAACACATCCCCATCAAAGAGCCCTAAAAGAGAAGTGGGCTGATCTGGTAGTGCATCCTTTTGGAGGCACCTCTTACTGCCTGAGCATCAATGGGTTCCAGGTGCTTGCGGTGATGGAGGCTTGGTGTGAAAGGTGTTTGCGAGCTTGGCTTATTGGATTTGTTTGATTTATATTGTGGTTTTCCCCATCATTAGATTCCTTTCAGCTTGTTTTTCTCGTTGTATGAGTGAATAGACAAGGTTGAATGGTTTATGCAGTGGAAGAGTGAAAAGGGAAAGGACAATCACTTTTCAGCTGACTTTTCTTTTGTCCAGCTGAGATGTGAATGTAACAGTGGGGTTTTAGTACTCTTACTCTCCTCATAGTCCCTCAGAAACAGTGTAAAGAATGAGTTTGGTTGTCATTTTCTCGTGACCTCAGTATTGTGCATTGGCAGAGAGAGAAGAATTAGATTACAGTAGGATGGTACGGGGTGCAACTATGGCCTTAAATTGAAGATTTCAAAGTACAAAACATATCGATGGCCTAACTTTACTACTACTGCTATTACTTCTATTATTATAATTATTACTATTATTATTATCATTATTATTATATTCATTGTAGAGTCTCAGGTTGGAAAGGCTCTCAGGGATCATTTGTTCCAACCTTTCTATGCAAAGTGTGGTCTAGACTACATGTCACAGTATCACAGTATCACAGTATGTTAGAGATTGGAAGGGACCTCAAAAGATCATCTAGTCCAATGCCCCTGCCGAAGCAGGAACACCTAGATAAGGTTACACAGGAACGTGTCCAGGCGGGTTTTGAATGTCTCCAAAGAAGGAGATTCCACAACCTCCCTGGGCAGCCTGTTCCAGTGTTCCGTCACCCTCACTGAGAAGAAGTTTCTTCTCAAGTTTAAGTGGAACCTCTTGTGTTCCAGTTTGTACCCATTGCCCCTTGTCCTATCATTGTTTGCCACTGAGAAGAGCCTGGCTCCATCCTCGTGACACTCCCCCTTTATATATTTATATACACTATATATTTATATATTTATATACACTAATAAGGTCACCAAATGTCCCAGCACCCTGTCCCGCTGAATCTTTACGGTGTCCGATGTTGGGGAATCCACCACTTCCCTAGGGAGGTTATTCCAATGGCTGGTTGTTCTCATTGGGAGAAGTTTTCCTCTTGTGTCTGGTTGGAATCTCCTCAGGAGTAACCTGTACCCCTCACCCCTTGTCTTTTCCGTGCGACTCCTTGTACAAAGGGAGTCTCCATCTTCTTTGTAGCCACACTTTGAATACTGGAACAATAATGATATCAAAACTTATACATTATGGCAGTGCTCAAAGCCAGGTTGGACACAGGGGCTTGGAGCAAGCTGCTTCAGTGGAAGGTGTCCCTGCCCGTGGCAGGGATTGGAAATGGAGGAGCTTTAAGGTCCCTTCCAACCCAAACCAGTCTGGGATTCTATGGTTATTATTTACTGTTGTTTGCTTCCTAGAGCCATTGGTCATTTTTTCTCTCTACTGATTAAGCAGCCATTTCTGTTGACCATTTATTGAAATTAGAACATTAAAACTGGCTCTGCAGGTTCAGATTTAATCCTTTTTTTTCAAGGTAAAGATGCACTTTGTATTAGAAGACAGCTGGATACATTAACATGTATTAACATTGTTAAAATCACATATTCTCTCCTGGATTTGCAAAACCTGAATTAGAAACTGTGGCAAGAGGCACCTATAATTATGAGAAATAATGTTTTAGCGGGGATGGGTGGAGAGGAAAAACTGTGCAGAGACTAAGCCAAATATGTGTTCACATTTAATACTTAAAACCAGTGCCTAAAAACCTGAATGCCATTTGATGGAACATCTGGCAAAGTTATGGCACTGTTTTGCCAAAACATTTACTGTCGCAAACTGAAAACAAACTTCAGTGTGTTTTAGAGGCTGGAATGTGTTATTTTATACCATTAACTGGCTTCTCTCCTGCAAATGATATTCCTAATCACCATTGATACTCCCAATTACCAGTGCAGGATTTGGAGGGCTGCCTGCACCACCAAATCCAGCTCCAGCGTATGTCTTAGGTGAGAAGTCTTCCCATTCAACTCCTGTGGTGGTAGTGGCTGAGCGGTTTGACCTCCCCGTTCAATTGGAAGGGGAACACATCTCCTTACTGCTCCCGATGGGAAGAAGCTGCAACTTGTTAATGACGGGTTTTACTACCAGCTTGTTCTTGTGCCAGGAAGGATTAAGCTGTTTGTGGGAGGGATGGAGAACAGCTGGTGCTTTTTCTTTGGAAGCGGCGGGTGATGATACAGGCTGGAGTGGATAAACCTAAAGCAAGGGGGAGCTGGCGTTACTTCAGTGGAGGAGGTGGTTTGAAGGCATCGGATTAGTAAATCCAGCGTGCGGGAAGATGTGGGTATAAGTGGTAGATGTTCACTGGGGTGGGACTTCAGTGACCCTTTCAGCAGCTGGGTCACTGTGGTTGCTGGTTACTGTGATCTCCTAAGAAATCCTGCCCTTCAGTTGACGTTCATGCTTAATTTAGGGGTATTTAGGTTAGCTGCAGCCAGTGTTGGTTGGAGGATGTAACAGCTATTTAAGAGGCCAGAATGATCCATCAGGTATGTACATCTCTGAGGCATGTTACACTAGTTAGATGAAAACAAAAGAAATGTTTAAAAAGAGGAGGATAAATGAAAGAAGTTGAGATTTAATTGACTTCTGGCTTTTTTTGTGGCCAGTGTGCTTCTTTTAAGGGGATAATAGAGCAAGGGAAAGTCAGAGATGGCTTTAACTGCAAAAGCAGTTACTGGTAAGGCGCAGGCTTGTGAAGTAGTTTGGAAAAGGAAGAGAGGAATGAGTATGTGATGCAGTCAAGGGAATGAAAACGACACAGAAGAGCAGCCTGGAGAAGAGAGGCTGTAAATGTGGCTTAATGTCTATGGAAGATATTCAGGTATGAGACCCACCTGTGAATGCAGCAGCCATCAGGAGAAGATGGAGAGTTCCAGCCCCCTGCAATGAGCAAGGACATCTTCCACTAGACCAGGTTGCCCAGAGCCACATCCAACCTGGCCTTGAGTGTCTCCAGTGATGGCCCATTCACCATCCCAGACCAGGGGATCCCATGTTGTAGATTGCTGACATCCAGCTGAACTCTGAAAGGCCCAAATTGAAAAGTGTAAAGTGTGGGGTGGGAGCTGAGCCAGCCAGAGAGGAACAGAAACCAGCTTAATGCTTTTGAAATGATCCCATTATCCTGGGTTTGGGATGGAACAAGTACCAGAGCAAAAATTGGAACTTTGGAATGCTCAAACCCTGTGAGAAAGGGGAAAAAAACGTTAAATTAAGGAATTATTTTGATTAATTTGATTTTTGATAGTGCTTGCTTTTGCTGTATTTTAACATGTTTTAAAGTACTGTTCGTCAGCTGCCCAGTGTAGGAGCACACCTCGGTTAGGTGACTGGTGGTGTGGAGGACTCCTATTCGATGTTGTTCCTCAGTGATGAGCATCATTATCTGTGTGCTGTGGCAAAACAAACACGTTAAGCAAAAAATCAGTTCAAACTATTTGTAAAGGTGTGGGGCAGCTTCAGCTAAAAGAAATGTGAATATTTGGAATTGGGTAAAAAGTGAGAATTGTCCATAAATATTTATGAGGAGGGATGGTGCCGGTGCAGGAGCAAGAGCATCTCAGGAGGCTTCGTGCCAATCAAAACACCCAGATTTGTTCAAGGTGTTTGAAATTCATATGAAGGTGGATCATCCCAAATGAATCTTGGGTTTGAAGTGAGTGAGGACAGGAAAAAGCATCAAGGAACTGGTTTAGGGCTGGGTTTTTTCATGTCTGCTTGTGGTTTAACACTAAGTGCTGTAGTGTTACTTCACTGGAGATGCACGAGTTGTTCCAGCATGCAGAGCATCAGGTCAGTGCTTTTTTGAATGGAGCGAAAATGGGAAGAAAAAGACTGGAAATGGAAGACAGTGGCTTACAAATGGATTAAACTGATCTGTTGTGCATTGCCATGGCTAATTATTGTTTTTCTGGTGAGAATAGGCATAAAGGAGAATTCCAGGACCTGAATATGAGACCTTTCCCAGAGCCTGGAATAGAAACTCCAAGGATGCCCATAGAGATGTCCCAGAGGCTCTGCTGTGTGGCACTTGGTGTTTCACAGAATCACAGAATGATTTGGTTTGGGTTGGAAGGGACCTCTGGAGATCACCCCGTCCAACCTCCATGCCAACATAGGGCTACGCAGAGCAGGTTACACAGGACAGTATCCAAGCAGGTTCGGGATGTCTCCAGAGCAGGAGACTCTACAACCCCCCTAAGCAGCCTGTTCCAGTGCTCTGCAACCCTCAGAGCAAAGAAGTTCTTCCTGATGTTGAGGTGAAACTTGCTGTGTTTTAGTTTATGGCTGTTGCTCTTCGTCCTGTTACTGGGAACCAGTCTGGGGGTATACCCAGGGGGACTGGAATTCAGTCTTGTTTGAGTCAAAGTCCATGTTTTCCCCAGTTTAATCTTTCTGGTCCTTAGGTGACATAGTTTTCCTAACCGTGTCAGGGATAAGGATTTGGTTGAGCTCCTGGATGACACCAAAGTTCTGCAGGTTTCTTTAACAGCCTAGAAACACGTCAGGGTACTTGGAGGTAGTTTTATCACACAAATCACTTTATAACTGTGAATCTTCAGTTTGCTACTGGAAAAAAAACCAGTTAAAGCTTTGTCACAGTCCTCATAAACCTTTAAATATGTATTTCATAGAATGGTTTGTGTTGGAAGGGACCTTAAAGCTCACCCAGTCCCAACCCCTGCCACAGACAGGGACACCTTCCACTAGAGCATCTTGCTCCAAGCCCCTGTGTCCAACCTGGCCTTGAACACTGCCAGGGATGGGGCAGCCACGTCTGTGGATCTCTGCAACTTGACCCTCAGTGGGTCCCTTCTAGTCCGGTGTGTTTGCTGTGGTTACAGTGCAAGTTCTACTGGAGGAAGCTGCAGATCTGAAAATGAAATTGCACCAAGATCTGAGAGAGGGAAACCCCCTGACTTTGAGCTCTTACCCCTTGTAGCTTGAAGCGGTTGAGGATTCAGAGTTTTAGAAGAGGGGAGCTTGTGGTGATGTGCGAAAGACTTCAGTGTTTGGCTGATGGGGAATGTGCTAAGGGGGGGAGTTCTGCAGCCAGGGGAGATTATGCCTCCTTTTTTTCCCTTTCCTTTGAAAAGATGCAGAATGTGCTTGGGCAGGTATTAGCTCACTGAGGGCAGCAGTAACAGCAGTGTGTTTTGAAAAGAGCAACTAAACAAATGCTAGGTACTGGCAGGGATGGGAAATGCTGCAGATCGTGGTTGTGTTAACTCAAAGGAGGAGACAGATTCCTTGATGAGCAGGCTTTTGTCCTAAACTTCTCTCTGTTCCCGTTGAACAAAATGATGATCCTTGTAATCTGAGCGACCAGAGCTTTCTGGAGATGTGAAATTACCAGATCTCATTAATGCTGGGCGATACCATTCATCAAAGCGCTTCTTACACCTCATGCTGGCTCCTTTTCTCTCCCCTTCTTAATCTTTCTCTCATTATAACGATGTCTCTGCCCTTTGGACCTGTCTGCTTCCAAGGAGTTGACACCTGCAGAGACATTATTTGGTGAAGACTTGTTAACTCTTTCAGCATTGAAATGCAGAGCCTGTGGTAGGAGAAGCACAATGTGGTGGAAGCTGCTCTGCAGAAAGAGCATGGCTGTAAATACCCCAGTGACAAAGAACAGGCAGATGATTGCACACCAAGGAGAGGAAATTATTCCTGTAGCTGTGCTGGGCTTTCTTCTGAGGAGCTGTTAGTCCTATTGTCAACAAGTCTGTAGAAACACAGTTAATGGCATTAGATTTGCTGTTCCTTTAGAGACTTGCTCCCAACCTAATGTGTTTTTCACGTGTGTCTTGTGTTCCTGGATAACTCCAGACTAAAGGTATCAAAATAAGCCCAAATGCCGTGAAATTAGACCTCACTGAGGACAAATGCCTTTGACGTGAATGTAGAAACTACTTCTCCAGATGCTAATAGTAGCACCTTTTTTCTGTAGAGCTGTAGCTCTCTGCAAACACCCCCATTACCCAAGTGCTGCACTGATCAGGTATTTTAGCCAAATAAATACCATTTCTATAGGAATTTTCCACAGAGCTCTCAGAAATACCTGTCACTGTTTCAGCATCTCTGTTCGGTGAGTGAAGCTCTTATCTCTCACAGAAGGGGATGCCAATTTACTGATGTACTTTTCACTTAAAATCCAAGTTCCATAAGGCAGATTAGCAGGGAGAAAATGCAAGTCTCTTTGGAGGGGAAAAAAGAAGAGTTTAAAAGTTGTTTTCAAGTCGATTCTGTAATTAATGAGCCAATTTAGATGATGTATCAGGTGCCACAAGGAAAGTCATTGGATATAGCTACATCTGTGTTGTTCTGGGCCCCCCCACCTATCATGCTTAGCAGTTGAGTTACTACATTCATCCTTTCTACTCTGCACCCATCTGTTCTTGCCTTAAATTGTATTTCCTTTGTAAACTCCAGTGGGATCACACATGTTTTCATCATTATGCAGGAATGAGCACTTGAACATGCTGATCAACATCTCAACTCCTAGTTATTGATGCTGTAGTTTTTAATTACTTAACTAAAAATGTCATTTCTTATGTAGCGTTTGCTCAGCTCCTGACAATATTTGGCGAGCTGGTATTTAGAGCTGACATATAATAGTTGCCAAAGAGTATTAGCTTGAAGTTCTGCAGGAATTATGCTAAGTAGAGACTATTTAGTCTTTCCATTAATCATCTCTAAATACAAGAAGACAACGTTGGAGAAGCTATATGAGTTTTGCAATCCTCTTCCAGTCATTGCAGTCAATGAACCACACAAGTAGAAGAACACATTTATCAAGACTTGTTTTTTCTTTGTCCTCCTGCTGAGAAGCAATCCAGAACTTCACTGCTTTGACATTTATAGATGTTACTTTGATGTCCCATCTGGACTTTATCGTGGTCAAATTACATTTCCTGGTTGAACACTGTCTCTAAATCTCTTTCCTTGTGTTACTTTCCTGATCTTTATATTTAACTAAGCAAACTATCATGTTTTCGCTTGTAAGATAGTTGATTGTTCTTCTGGCATCTGGACAGCCTTTCTGTTTCTGTTCCGATCTCTTCCCATTTTGAGTTGCTCTTCCAGATGGTGCCTCACTAGTTCCTTAAATATTCATAGTATTCCCCTCCTGACCTTACTGGAAATGGTTCACCTGCTCTATCCTGGATCATGTTTGCTTTGTTGGCTGCATCCTTTGCGTGGCCCCGGGCCCTTCTGTGATTAAGGGGTATACTTGCATTTGTCTTCTAAACCTTCAAGCCATGCAGTCCCTACCTCGTGGCAAAACTTATTAGTACCTGAATGCATTGAAATATTCAGTATCAAATCATATCCCATTCCTCCAGTGGTCCAGGTGTGGAGTATCTGATTCTCCTGTGTGTTGGTAATAACTTCCATCTATGCTTTCATCAGCATCTGTTTTTTGCACATTAACTTTTGTGCAGTTGTGATTAAAGCATAAGTAGGAATATCTCCTTAGCTTGTCCTTAAGGATTTTGATTGGTAAGGTTCCTGCAGTCCAGGATTTCTTCTTCCAGCATAAGTCATTATTCTTTCTCCTTTAGTTCATTAACCACTGCACAGTCATGTTAGTGATTTCCAGCTTCTCCACCCTGGTGGTTTCCTTTATCACAGTACACTTCTATTTTAACTATTAAGTTCATTAAATGTATTTTTAAGAGACTTGCTTCAAATGTATGTTTTAAGAAACTTGGTCACTGAATTCTTTCAATTTTGGATCCTTTGCTCCCCCAAACTTCAGCTCAGAGACTTCACGGTAACCTCAGCTTCTTACAACATCTCATCTGGCCCTTCACAGCAGTGCTGGTAGTTGCTTCAGAGGAAGATGCAATGTTACAGCAAATAATTACTGAGGGGTAATGGCTTCAAACTTAAGCGGGGGAAGTTTAGATTGGATGTAAGGAAGAAGTTCTTTACTGTAAGGGTGGTGAGGCACTGGAATGGGTTGTCAAGGGAGGCTGTGAATGCTCCATCCCTGGCAGTGTTCAAGGCCAGGCTGGACAGAGCCTTGGGTGCCATGGTTTAGTATGAGGTGTCCCTGCCCATGGCAGGGAGTTGAAACTGGATGATCTTAAGGTCCTTTCCAATCCAAACTATTCTATGATTCTATTAGAAGGTTCTTTATTGGAGATAGGGATGGGATGTAGTTGATTATGGTATGTATTTTATGCCTAGAAAAACACACTGGTGTGGGTTAGAATGGACCTTAAAACTCCTCCAGTTCCATCCCCCTGCCACAGGATACCTTCCACTAGACCAGGTTGCTCAAAACCCCATCCTGCCTATGATTTTGGGATGCTGGTTGCTTCTCAGCCACCATTCACCTCCTCAGGTGGAGCAGCCCCGTTTCCCATAGGGACAATCTGCTTTCCTACTCCTCAACTTGATTTCTCTTGGCAGCCACCCTGGATGTGGTTGACAGGTTCTGTCTGAGAAGGGCTTCAGTAATTGCTCGTTCTGTTCGGATGCTGTGTCAATGACAGATGGTCACACTGAATGTTTAAAGTGTTCGGGACCCCCGGATGATCCCTCAGCTTATGAACAACAAACTTTGCCAACGTTTCTGTTGTCTATTAGCAGAAGTATTTACAACGTTGCCTTGAATTCCTATTTTTGCCCTTCCATCTTAAGCATCTTCTGCTGGTTTGAAGCATTCTCTTTCTTTTCTTATTAAAGAAAACCTCAAGATGTTAGGACAGACTGCCATAAGTAAGTGCCAACTGCTATTGCAGACTTGCTAACAACTTTATTTTTGCCTGAGAATACTACATATGGCCCAGAGCGGAAATATGAGGGTGTGTAGTCTTTGTGAGGCCTAGCAGATACTGTCTTGGAAGAAATAGCCCTTGGGTCAGTCATAAATTTCAGTTTGTTTCATTGTCGGAAGGCCTTCTCCATTTTTTTGCCCACAGTGATGGGTTTCAATCATTTCACAGCCCTGTGACTGCTCCAGACTTGCAAAAAAAAGAGGAAGTGGGAAAGCAGCCAATTTATTTATGGCATCCCTTTATTGCAGTTTGGGAGCTGCAAACAAGGGAAGTCAGTTTATGTCACCCATCAGGATTTCATGGACCAGAGATTGCCTGCAATGGGTTGGTTGACCTGCAGGGTGTAAGTTTGATACTTTATCTACTGCACATTGCAGCATGTTTTACAAGACTTGTAAAAACCAACTTGTAAGGAAGATGTAGTTGCTCTTATACACTTACTTCTAATGTTTTTCTGCTTAGAAGCATTTAGCATTGTTGTCTTTTCAGTCCCACAAACTCTGAAAGCCTTTACTTCTTTCAGCATCCTTTATCCCTCCTCATGTTTTGATGAGGAGAGGGGCTCTTCATCAGGGACTGCAGGGATAGGACAAAGGGGAATAGGTTCAAACTGAAACAGGGGAGATTTAGGTTAGATCTAAGGCAGAAGCTCTTCCCTGTGAGGGTGCTGAGGCGCTGGCACAGGGTGCCCAGAGAAGCTGTGGTTGCCCCATCCCTGGCAGTGTTCAAGGCCAGGTTGGACACAGGGGCTTAGAGCAAGCTGCTCCAGTGGAAGGGGTCCCTGCCCATGACAGGCGTTGGAACCAGATGATTTTAAGGTCCCTTCAAGCCAAACCATTCCATGAATAATGTGGTTTTGTGCACATTTCTGTTCACATACAAGTGGATTCTTGCACCATTCCTACATGTCAGTAATAAGAGGTGGTTTTTGTTGTTAAAAACCTTCTGATAGTCTGTCAAAACCCATCCACGTTCTGGCGTAGCATCTGCTGTGAAAGGGGGAGTGTCAGCCTACAAGTACGGACCAGGATGAGCAAAGCTTTCTGCTGCTCTCTCTGATGTTTTTCTTGCCCTGCTGAGTGTTACACTGAGGGCTGTAATAATCTTCAGCAAGTTTATCACATCAGATTTGTGTATCCAGCCAGAGTGTGCATTAAACTGGCTTAAAATGAGCTGCTTGCTGTTGCAAGCCACTCTTATGGATGTCTGGGTAATTGTCCCATCTACATATGCTAAAGGAGAAGGAAATGATTGCATCCGTAGCCTTATTTGAAGGAGTGAGGGTTGCTCTGAAGATCTGGAGGGAGGAGATATACGCAGCTAGGATACATTTAAATCAAATCAGTGAATTAATCAGCATCTTGTAATGGTTGCAGTGTGGTAGGTTTAATTGGGGTGAGGGGAAGGAGGTGACGTGTGCACGTGTATATATGTGTATGTATTTGGAGGATTCCTTCAGTATGGCTGGACTCTGTGGTTGCTTGAGATACATGAAGGAAAGAGGCCAGAGGATGGGTACGTTTGCTGCTGTCAGTGGATTCAAAGGTGGATTTAGAGATTGAGGTGTCTCTGACCAGAGCACATCAGCAGCTCTCACTGCTTTCCCTCTGTGTGTGTGCTTGGGGACGTTGCTGGTTTGAAAAGACCTATGGCTCCATTCCCCTGTTTCTCGCTCAGTGTCAGTGATGAATTCCTCAATGCTGCCACTCCTCATCCTTGGCTTGGAATTTTCAGTCCCTTTTGTTTATTGACTTCATTTAGTGGGAAAATACTGGAGCCCATGGAAGTCATCTTTGGTGCTTCTCTCAACTGCTTTTCTTATTTTAGTTTGATGCTCTGTTTTGGAAGTTAAGGACTTGGATTTCAAAGTGCCTCATGAACATGTGCTTCAGTCCCAAACTGGGTGCTTGAATCAGCAACAACTGCATCATCTGAAGCAACTCTTGCTGATGCCAGCCTGGAATTAAACACATTGAGATATGTCCCCAGCTGGGAGGGGCAGACTCTTCTTGCGTTTCACAGCTTTTTTTTTAGTACAAACAGTTGTAAGTATGTGAGCTTTCCTATAGTAAGAAATGAACTGTGCTGTTGAGACACTCCTCAGTAAACCAGCACATTGGCAGAGCACAGCCAGGTAGAGACAACCTTGTTTTAGCTCATGGGCAGCTCTGGAGGATAGTGTGGACTGTATATGACCATCCTGCTTCTTCCCTGCAGATCCAGCTTGCTCAATACCTTGGGCATCTCTGTACCCAGTAGTACAGACAAACCATAACCCACTTTTGCACAAGCTCCTTCACTAAAAGGCCAAATAACTCAAAAGACTATTTTCATCATTTATTCCGAGACTCAACTATGTGCTTGGGTTATCAGAGATGATATTCACCTCCAGGGAAAGAAGTGAGGTGTGAAAATACTGATTTTGAATAAACCCCATGCAGGCATTGAAGCCAATGCTTGTTTGATACGCTTTGGGATGGATCTGTTACTGTGGTGCTGATTAGGGAAGCCAAACTAGACATGATGAAGCTCACCAAGATAACTTCTATGTGTGCCAGCTACAACAACCATAGCAGACATTGGCAGGATGGCACAAACCCATAGCAGTGTTGGCCTCTTTCCACGGTATCCATGTTAAGCATCTTTGTATTGGAGGAGACTTGAAAGCTCTCTCAGTACTGCTGGGAAACCCTCTGTGGTTTGACTTCCTCAAGGAAGCTTGTGATGCTCTTTTCTTACTCAGCATACTGCTTCAGTTTGTTTAATCTGTTGTTTTGGATAGTCAGTTGTGGGGTTGATGGTTCTGCAGTTGAGTCAGGCTTCCAGCAAAGACTGCTCTGTTTTGCCACGCTGCTCTTTGGTTTCTAAGTTAACCGGAGAGATGAATTACTTTTGAAAGTTACTTTTCCCCCTCTCTATTGACATAGACCAAATAAAACCAAGGAGGAAGAAAGAGTGTACCCATCACTTTTCTGAGCAGGACACCATATTGTCAAAGACTGCCATGTACAACCCATGTCAATAAGGTGCAGTAGCACCAGTCCAAAGTTGAAGTCAAGTGTTCTGGGTGTGTAACAACCACCATGACAGTCACTTGCATCTGGTGACTAAGTGGTTTGACACAGAAGCTATTCCAAGTACGAAGTTCACGTTCAGGTGAGCCAAAGCTTTTAGTATCTGCTTTTCTCTATGTGCAACTCGGAGCTATCTGTTGGGATGGAGTAGATGCTGTTTCACAGCATGATTGGGTTCTACTGTGGGATTTGTTGTTACCAAATTACCTGATTTTAAAACCAGAAGTTCAAGGCCACATTGGACACAGGGGCTTGGAGCAAGCTGCTCTAGTGGAAGGTGTCCCTTCCCATGGCAGGGGGTTGAACTGGGTGAGCTTGAAGGTCCCTTCCAACCCAAACCATCCTGTGATTCTATAATACATAGTTTTCAACTGTTGCTTGAGCTTTTTGTAACGGTAATGTATATTTGGGAATGGTTTCCTTTTGTCACCAGCTGCACGCTCCTTTTGAGGTGCTGAATTGTCCTTCCCTTGCTATGTTGGTTGGAGTCTCCAATTCTGCAAGAGATTGGGTTATGCAAAATTAAGAGTTGTGTCAAATGAGAAGTATTGTTCTCAAATGATGTTAGTATTTAATTGGCAGTATGTTACTTGATGTTTTTCACTGGTCTCCAGGACTCTGCCTTCTCATTATATTAGATTTAGGACATATTTTAATGACTTTTACTCCTTATAGCAGTGGCTACCACAGTCGCAATGATGAAACAACCTGCAGAAGCTGGATGACCTCAGGAACCAGAGTAAAAGGAGGGGGATGAAATTCAGTAGCACTTAATGCAGGGTCAGGCACCTGGGGATTGCTAACAGAAACTTGAGCTCCAAACTAGGAGATTATCAATTGGAAGTGATGGACTATAAGAAGTGATGGTAGTTGATCATGGAATGACTGTGAGCTGCCAAAGTGATGCTACAGATGTGATCCAGGCAGGGTTTTCCAGCAGAAGCTGGGAAGTATTAATGTCACTGAACAAAATCCCTGACTAGAAGTCATCTGAAATATTGGATGGGGTTTCTGGATGTTTATATCTGAGAGAAAAAGACTATTTCATGCTGTAAGTAGTCTGAGTAGTGATCCAGTTGCCTACGAAAGGTATCAGGCACCTTGAAGTGGTGGTAGAGAGTTCTTGGCTGAAAAATGGTGTTGCTACAGATAGGAATAAATTGGCCAAAAAGAAATTCAACGTGGAAATGGGAAAAAGGGTTTCTAACAAGTGGAGAAGTGATTTCTGAATAGTGATGACAAGAAACTTGGTTTGTGGTTGAGATAGGTGTGACAGGAGAGATGCAGGAGGTTGCTTCCAGAGGTTAACTCAGTGACCCTGGAAACTCTCTCCAGTTTTTTGTCCTCATTTGACATGCTTCAGGTTTTTAGTTCCATTTGTAATTAAATAGGGGGATTTCAAAGCGATTGCAGGAAAGACTTATTGGAATCATCCACAGTTCCCTGTTGTTGGTTATAGCTGCAAACAAAAGGCATGTTGTGTGTAGTTTAGAGAGCAGGTTCTGCCATTGGCTGTCGTTAAAACCAGTCAACTTTTGTTATTCCTGAAGCATTCTTGAAGTCTTGAGAAATGCTGAAGTCTTTCAGAACCTTTTGCTCGCCTGTGTTCTCCTGGGCTTGTGGCAGCTACCAGCTATTGGAATTAGCTTGGAAACAAGGTGTGTCCTACCAAAAGAGTCTCCAAATAAATATCCTCTAGAAGTACCGAAGGCAAGGGAGGAAGATGACTTCAAAACAGTCCATCATCACTGAGCCTGGAAATGCACTGAGAAAGTGCCTTCAAGAGCTCTATTTAGTCTAGATAAAGGAAAAACAAAAGCCAGAGGAACCAGAGTAACATAAATAATGAAAGAGCTAAAAATGCCCTGATTTTGTAATGTAGATGAAGGTGTCATGACAGGAATCCATTTACATATTAGAATTATTTAATTATCATAGCTTGTCCTCTAAAGAACCAAACTGGTCATGAATATTCATGTCTTCAATTAAAATATTAATGACAGATTGAGACTTTGGTTTTTAGGTCTCCAAACACCCATAAACAGATTTATTTAAATGCAATGAAGATTAGAGGTCAAAAAGGAATTGCCTTTTTGGTTTCAGGTTGCAGAGAGGCTGGTGCTCTCCTTGAAGACAGAAGGGTGTCGTTTGCTCTGCTTGGAAGGAGTCTTGTGGGTACCTCTGCTGTTCCCCACATGGGGCTGTTGCTGCTTCTTGCTCCATAGCATCCCCTAGCCTCCCGTAGCCTTTCTGAGGAATTGGAGAGATTAATTGACTCTTAAATGCAGACCTGAAACCACCCTCAGACACACTGCAGTGATGCAGGGGCTTTGGACAAGGACCTGTAGGGACAGGCCAAGGGGAATGGCTTGAACCTGCCAGAGGGGAGACTGAGATGAGCTCTTAGGCAGAAGCTCTTCCCTGTGAGGGTGCTGAGGCGCTGGCACAGGGTGCCCAGAGAAGCTGTGGCTGCCCCATCCCTGGCAGTGTTCAAGGCCAGGTTGGACACAGGGGCTTGGAGCAAGCTGCTCTAGTGGAAGGTGTCCCTGCCCGTGGCAGGGGTTGGAACTGGAGGGGCTTTAAGGTCCCTTCCAACCCAAACCACTCTGTGATTCTATGTTCCATTTCCATAATTCAGTCTGTAGGTGTTACTGCCTCTATCTATGATACCTGCACAAGACAGCTTTTCCTTGCAGCTCATCTACAGTTTGGATGATCTTCAGTGTACTCATTTCACTTCTTCAGTGTCATCCCAGTTGGATGCTTGATGTCATCAAAGAAATGAAATTGAACTATCCTTCTGGCTTTAAATTAAGGGAGTTGAAGGTTCCATTGGGAATTGACTGTATCCAGCCAAAAGCAGCAAGTAAATATTTTCAGCTTGTAAATACTTGTAAAGAGGAAAAAAAATCTTAAATAGGAAAACCTAGTGAACAGGTGCTCCAAAAGTATTCAACTAACCCTTACAATTGATTTTGCTAATAAAGAGCAATTCCTTAAGAATAACAAGACAGAAGAAATCCAGCATTGCTTTAGCAGCAGGGAGGAGGACAAACGTTGGATTTAAATGAAGAGAAATAATTGAACTGCTGAGGGTAAGCAGTTAACTGAATGGATACAAGCCTTTTGGCTGTTATTTTGTGTGTAACTAAGCATAGCATGGAATTAACTGAAAATGTACTCATTTATGGCAAAGTTGTAGGCTGTGGCTCTCTTTCACATAAAAGCAAGTCTTGCATTGGTTGGGAAAACAGGAGAGAGTTTTGGGGGGTTTGGGTTTGGGTTGTGGGGTGGTTGTTTTTGGGTTTGGTGTGTTTGTTGTGGTTTGGGTTGGGGGGTTGGTTTGTGGGGGGGTTTGAGCAGCTTGCTCCAAGCCCCTGTGTCCAACCTGGCCTTGAACACTGCCAGGGATGGGGCAGCCACAGCTTCTCTGGGCACCCTGTGCCAGTGCCTCAGCACCCTCACAGGGAAGACTTCTGCCTTAGTCCATCTAAGTTTCCCTGTTTCAGTTTGAACCCATCATTGTGTTTTGACACCGCAGTGTGTATTTAGTTTTTGAAATGGGTTGATCAGAGCAGCTTCTCTCCCTGTGTTGAGTCCTCAGCTTACTCCTCCTTGCAAGTCCTAGACTTCTGTCTAAAACAGAGTGTTCTTCTCTTGCTAAAGCCCCTTTTCCCAAGAGTGTACATGGAAAACAGGGACCCGTCTTCATGGATGTGAATGGATGATGGTGTCCGCTCTACCCAGGCTCTGAGCGGCTGGAGGCAACGCCAGCTCTGTGCTGGAGGTCACATTACTGCCTGGCATGCTTCTGTGCCTTAGCTAATAACCCTGTTCTCAGTGCAGTTATCTGTAGGAACTCATCCCTGTAGATATACCCATAAAGAAAAAAATGTTTCAGTTGAGTCAACACCAACTTCTGCAGTATCTTGCCTTCTATAAGGATTTCATTGCATGAAGTCACTGCAGACTTTAACATTTTGTATAAATGACCCGGTTAGTGAGCAAATGCCCTCCGTTCTTAAGAGAGTTTTGACTTTATGTAGTTCTCTGGTTTATGGTGTAGATCTGGATGGTGTGAAACACTGCAGTGACAGGTGGTTTTGTGCTTGAGAACCCTCAGGATGTCTCCTCTGTTTTACTCTTGTGATAGGTGGCAGGGAGAGCCCAGGACCATTGTCATGAGAATTCCTGTTGTGTTTCCTCTTGGCTGTGCCAGTGCAGAACAAACCACTACTGCTTCATATCCCAGCTGTGCTGAAAGCATCTGGCAGTGCTTGAAATGAAGTGATCTCCCATTGGTGCTATCCAAAGGGTTTCAAGGGATGAGAACAGTCACTACTGTATCGCAGTTGTAAATCAGTGTCCAGCTTTCCAAGATGGATTCAGGAGAGTTTTGATTTCATAGAATGAATCATAGAATGGTTTGGGGTAGAAGGAACCTTAGAGGTCATCTAGCTCCAACCCCCTGCCATGGGCAGGGACACCTTCCACTAGAGCAGCTTGCTTCTAGCCCCATCCAACCTGGCCTAAGCAAAATGTTGGGGAGACTTTGAAGAGTGAATTCAACTGTTAAAGAGCATAGAAAATGTTCCGTAAGTGGTAAGCATGGAGGAGAAAATTGAGATGTTCTGAATTATTTCCATATTGAGCCGTTTTGTAGGTTTTTTTGGTGGCAAGATTCAGACCTTTCATGCATGCAAAGAGTTAAAATCAGTTCTTGACAGCCAGGCCATGAATGCTGCATAGGCAATCTTGCTTTTGTTTTGAACTTTAAAGAAACAACAGGCTGATTAGTTGGAGCAGGTTTTGCCTCAGGCAAAACTAAAGAGTGTAATTTCATTACAAAATGAAGGCTGGAAGATGAACTGGAGTTGGAATCGATGGGTTTTTTTCCCCACCTTAAGGGATTTGACATTTCTATTCCTTGACATTTCTCTCATTGTTACACTGGCTGCTTTGTGCTGCTTTTTATTTCCCCTCCCCTGGTGAAAGTGTACCTGTCTCCTTGAAGCTTGGAGTGTCTTTTCTTGTAGGTAACACTGTAATAGTTTGAATTAGTTCAACAAGCAGATGGTTGGAAAAGGAGGCTGCACTCTTGTGTGTAGCACTGGGACATGGGATCTATTGGCAAAGAAAGAATGAAGCAGTAGTCCTTGAACATGGGTGCGCTTAAAAGTGGCGTGAGGAAAGGATGTTATGTGGTAAAAAGATGTGTAGCTAGTAATGGGTTACTCGGAGGTCTGATGTAAAGCACATAAAGTATGTCAAAAGTAGCACCTGAGGCGTTTTGTTCCTGGAGCCCATTATTTAAAGAATAATGGGTGTTTGTATGATGGTTTTCTGGTTTCAGCTGCTTTTTTTCACTCTTTTCTGCAGTCCTTGAGTGCAGTGATAGCACAGCAAACCAGCTCATGTAGTGCATTGGAAGGCTTTGTCATTTAGACTTCATTTCAAGGTGCTGGCACAGGGTGCACAAAGAAGCTTTGGCTGCCCCATCCCTGGCAGTGTTCAAGGCCAGGTTGGACACAGGGGCTTGGAGCAAGCTGCTCTAGTGGAAGGTGTCCCTGCCCCTGGCAGGGGCTGGAACTGGAGGAGCTTTAAGGTCCCTTCCAACCCAAACCAACCTGGAATTCTGTGAAAAGGGCAAACAATATTGTGCTGTTACTCTTATTCCTTTAACTCATCTCTAATTTTATATATGATTATGAATTTAGATGGTCTGTAGATGAAGGTGCATCAGTCTAATCATGATCGTCAAGCACATGCTTTTCAGGCTCCTTCTCTTGCTGATGGGGTACAGCCTATACTGCAGATTGGTGCTTGTTGCTGCTCAGGTACAGCTGAGAACTTCTTTCTCAACACCCAGCAGCACAGCACCTTCCCATAGGGGTACAGTAGAGATCTCCAAATTGGGTGGGAGGTTGGAAACCTTTTAGATCTGCAACTTCTTCTGTGTTATGGGACCCTTTGTATTACCCAGTGTCTCTCCGAATAACACAACCCTTTCCCTGTGTTATAGTTTGGCTTTTCTCCATCATAAGTAGCCCTTGTAGGGAATAACGGAGCAGGGGAAGTGCTCCCTGAATACTCCCTGCATCAACTAAGGCTTCTTCTACTTCCCTTTCTTTCTTGATGAAGAGTAGTTTTCAAAGTTGTGTGGCTGTTTGAAGCTGAAAGGTTAGGACCACAGCAGAGGGGGACCTCTGAACTCAGCACTCCTTTCAGATGCAGAATGGCTTACATCTATTTTTAAAGAGAGAATGAGGGGATTGCAGACCGCAGCTAGAGGTGGTGCAGCACAGCTTGGAGATAGCGTTGTCCAGGCTTTCCAGTGGGACTGAAAGAGCCTTCCGCACTTGAGGAATACAATCCAAGGCATAGGAATAACTTCAGTTTGTGCCCATCTCTCTGCCTTCTTTTATACTTTCCTCTTGATACCAAGTGTGATTTTTGCTTTTGCAGTTTCTGCTTGCTCTGCACTGGTGTGTGCACTGCTGCTTCTTGTGGTTGCACAAAAGAGCACTTATTTCTTTTAATTGTGAAATTAGAAGTTTTCTAAGGTGTAGGTGAGATGTTACCAAGCTGTTGATGGAGCCTCCTGAATCAGCAGAACCCACAGATTAATTTAGAATCACAGAGTGGTTTAGGTTGGAAGAGACATTAAAGCTCCTCCAGTTCCAACCCCTGCCAAAGGCAGGGACCCCTTCCCCTAGAGCAGCTTGCTCCAAGTCCCTGTGGCCAACCTGGCCTTGAACACTGCCAGGGATGGGGCAGCCACAGCTTCTTTGGGCACCCTCACAGTAAAGAACTTCTTCCTTATCTCCAACCTGAGCTTTCCCTGTTTCAGTTTGAACCCATCACCCCTTGTCCTATCACTCCTGTCCCTGATGAAGAGCCCCTCTCCAGCATCCCTGTAGCCCCCTTCAGACACTAAAAGCTGCTCTGAGGTCTCCATGCAGCTTCTCTTCTCCAGGCTCAACAGCCCCAGTGTTCTCAGCCTGTCTCCATACAGGAGGTGCTCCAGTCCCTGAGCATCCTCATGGCCTCCTCTGGACTTGCTCCAACAGCTCCATGTCCTTCTTATGTTGAGGACACCAGATCTGCACACAGTGCTGCAAGTGGGGTCTCACAAGAGCAGAGCAGAGGAGGTTTATTTTCTGACGAAGCTGAAACATTCAAATTTGGCTTTTTATCCTATGACTTTGAGTGCTTTTAGGTACAATAGTTGTTTCAACATGTACCTTTTGGGCTGTTCACATCCTTCATAATTGCACAGCGAGTAAAAAGTAAAACATAAAGAGCTCTCTTTAATTTGATTTCTGTAAATCAAAGCTCTTAGGACTCCTTGGCCATTGCTTAGGAGATTTCTGAAGTTTCCTGCCTATAGAATCGTACAGAAACATATATGGCAAGGACTGGTCATTCTTCTCGCTGGAGTTTGTTATATTAGATACAGCCTGATCCTGACATCTTGGCTCCTATGAAATTGTGGTTCATTAAAGCCGCCAGGTTATTCCAGTGCTTGCAATGGCTTTGATTAAGCACTGTATTAGGGTCATATCCTGGAATAACAGGATTTTGAAATCCCTGGCTGCATTTGAAAGAACTGTGATTAAAGTCCTGGCTCTCTTTCTGCAATTGCTAATGTCTGCTGAGGGTTGTGTTGCCCTCCCTTTTATTGGAGCTTGAGTTCTGCTCCAGGCCCATGTGATTTGGTGCCAATATCAGGAGCAGTCTCCAGGGGACAACAGTTTTGCATTAGAATGCAAGAAGGAAAAGATGTAGCAAAATTAACACCAAGGTCTAGAATTACAGCATTGGTTGTTTCCTAAAGTCTAATGCATCTTTGATTGAATTTCAGGCAAAACAAAGCAAGGAGGATAAGGAGGTGGGGAACCCCATCTAAAAGAGATTATGGATGAACAGGTTGAGAAATGCTGCCTGACAGGTCATACTCGCAGCTATCCGCTAATTCCTGCTGGCGCAGGGAGCTGTTGTGTGCATTTTGTGCACTGTCATGGACAATCCGCTTTGATTCCCTTGGGGAAAACCCATGTTATTAGTAGGGATCATTCTACATATTGCTGGGAAATGAATTCATTTGCACTGGTGTATGCACAGATGAGGAATAAGGATGTTCTTTTGTTGTTAAGAATTTATAGATGCACCGCAGTGATGAATAACCAAATAGGATTTATTGTGCCTTGGTTTATGTGCCAGATTTGTTATATTTTCAAGACTTGTCAAAAGATTGGCAAATTTATCTTCATCAGAACTCATGCATTCATTAAGGAGGGGAAAACAACCCTCTGACGGTTGTTTTGGACAGCATGGTGGTTACTGTAGTCCCAGCAGTGCGCTATTTCTAAATCCTCTGTTTCCTTCCTGTGTGCTTGTGTTAAAAAAATGAGTACTATCATAGACTGGTACTTCTAGAAGACCATACTGTGTTTTGGATTCTTTATAGGATCATAGAATCATGGAATGGTTTTTGTTGGAAGGGGCCTTAAAGCTCATTCAAGTCCAAACCCCCTGCCACGGGCAGGGACCCCTTCCACTAGAGCAGCTTGCTCCAAGCCCCTGTGTCCAACCTGGCCTTGAACACTGCCAGGGATGGGGCAGCCACAGCTTCTCTGGGCACCCTGTGCCAGCGCCTCAGCACCCTCACAGGGAAGAGCTTCTGCCTTATCTCCAACCTGAACTTCCCCTGTTTCAGTCTGAACCCATCACCCCTTGTCCTATCACTCCAGTCCCTGATGAAGAGCCCCTCTCCAGCATCCTTGTAGCCCCCTTCAGACACTGGAAGCTGCTCTGAGGTCTCCACGCAGCTTCTCTTCTCCAGGCTCAACAGCCCCAGTGTTCTCAGCCTGTCTCCATACAGGAGGTGCTCCAGCCCCTGAGCATCCTCATGGCCTCCTCTGGACTTGCTCCAACAGCTCCATGTCCTTTGTATGCTGGTGAAACCAGAACAGGCTCGCTGGCTTTGATCAGGTTTGTGTGTTTCAATTTCCCAAAGGGGGAATTGCAGGTGACTCCAACCTTCCTTGGTTAAAGCTCTTTTGAGAAATGCTCCAGATAAAAAGGAACAAAGCTCTTATTCACTGTTCTTGAATTCATGCTCAGGCTTCAGCTCTCCACTTAATACAGAACATTGGTTCAATTTACCAAACTGCCTGCACCACAGATTGGATTCACTGTCTGAACCAGCTTCTCCTGCTTGTTTCTGGCCAGCTGTCATTCCCCTTCATGTACTCCATAGCAGGACTTGAGTACAAGAAGCTGATTTGGAAGCAGTCACGTAGCTGGTGCACAGACATATTGTTCTGCTGATGTTCCCATGCCCAATCCTTTTACACTCCCCTATACTGTCTTGTCTGAGCTCCAACACCATATGCATTTAAATAAGTTGCTCTTTAATGTTTCAAAACCTGATTTATTAGTTGCTCACACTCCATCTGCCTTGAAAAACCGCAGTGTGCCTTCACTTTCACAGGCTGCACAAAAGGTTGAGGTTCAGTTTGGCTCTACTTTATCATTTGATCACTGTGTCAGCCACATACGTAAAGTCCCCTTAGAGCTACAGAAATTGTTTCAAATTCATACTTTTCTTTCTCCTCTTTTTCTCCCACCCCCCCCCCCCCCCAACAGGCACTGTGATTAATGTATTTGTCAACTTGAATATTTACTGTTTTGTTGGCTTCTCTCAAACTACTCTGTTCAGATAGAAGCTCTTCCAAAGCATGGCTGCAGCATCAATCCTTATCCGAAGCCAGAAAACACGCTAGAGCTAATGGACTGTGATTACTTACACACTGCAGTCACTTTTCAGCTCTTTGTTTTCTCAGCTTGCTTTATCTTATCTCCTGTAGCAGCAAATGGCCTCTACCTGAATTTTTTATACTCCTGACATGTTTCCTATTCAGTTTTAATGTCACAAGAACAAAAAGCCCAGCGAGCTAACAGAGAAAGCAAGTGAAATAAGACGAAGAGATTTCTTGACATAGAGTCATTTGTTGCTTTTATGTTCTTATAAACTGTTTAACTCTCAAACTTTCAACGTTTCATCTTCCTTTCGAATGTTAGAAGTTCTTTTAGATGAAGGAATCAGTAGTTCATAGAATCTCAGACCGGTTTGTCTTGGAAGGGACCTTAAAGCCCCTCCAGTTCCAACCCCTGCCATGGGCAGGGACCCCTTCCACTGGAGCAGCTTGCTCCAAGCCCCTGTGTCCAACCTGGCCTTGAACACTGCCAGGGATGGGGCAGCCACAGCTTCTCTGGGCACCCTGTGCCAGCGCCTCAGCACCCTCACAGGGAAGAGCTTCTGCCTAAGAGCTCAGCTCAGTCTCCCCTCGGGCAGGTTCAAGCCATTCCCCTTGGCCTGTCCCTACAGGCCCTTGTCCCAAGCCCCTCTCCAGCTTTCCTGCAGCCCCTTTAGGCACTGGAGCTGCTCTAAGGTCTCCCCTTCAGGAGCCTTCTCTTCTCCAGGCTGCCCCAGCCCAGCTCTCTCAGCCTGGCTCCAGAGCAGAGCTGCTCCAGCCCTCACAGCATCTCCATGACCTCCCCTGTACTTGTTCCAGCAGTTCTCTGTCTCTCTTATGTTGTGGGCCCCAGAGCTGGACGAAGGACTTGCTACATAGTAGCAGACAGAATAGTCTGCCTGCAGTAGTCCACTAGATGCCACTAAAAGATGAGATCTCTTTTGTCCAGTCCATGGGGTCCCAAATTAGTGGGTGTTTGAAGGGCTTCCTAGGATAGTTTTGTGTCATTCAATTATAAATAACCTTTGCTTTGTTTTACTTTACTATGGATTGACGAGTTTCGGTTCCAGTTGCATTGGGAGACCCATGACATCTCCCATGCATGGTTTATAGAAATGCAGCAAGAAGGGAACATGGCTCAGAAACAACAGAAACTCCACCCCGAGTTCACTTAGAACAGTGGGAAAGTGCAGTGTTTCGAGGCTTCAGAGATGGTGTTGCTCATAAGGAAGGCTCTGTGGAGCTGGAAGTTTAATGATTGTTTTCTGTGGAGCTGGTTTGTAACACAAGGTGGTTGGAACATGGGGCTGGGCACTTCTGGGGTTTCTGTTGTATTTGTTCATGTGGGTAAACCTGCTTGACTTCAGGGAAGACCTACCTAGGTCTGTCACGCTGCTTAGAGAGCTGCCTGTCTAAGGTGAAGGCTCTTGAAGCACTCCCAGAAGCTTTTTTTAGGTGCAGGAGTCTGGATTCCCCTGTGCTTTCTTCCCCAGTGGAGATGGGTCTGGAGAACGGACCAGATCCTAGCCCATCCCTTCAGTAGGAAAACAAGTGCTGAGAGAACTAGTTTCTGAGCCCTTTATTCCAGCACTGCACCATGTGGGCTCTACTGAATCAGGTGTCTTAGAGCAGCTTGAAAAATAGCCTGAATGCACTGAAGTTTGGTGATTCACAATATGCAGAAGGATCTTAGAGAAGATCAGTTATGTCTGTTTCCTTATAAAAAGAACTTGCACGTACATGCCAATACTTTGGATCACTGCTGTGTATCAGTACAATAACAACAGGATGTGATGCTTGTTGTATGTGACTGTGCTTAAGGGGTGCAGCTGTGAAACAATGGAGTCTTCATAAAAAAGCAGGAGACTTCCATTATAAACCTTCATAGTCACTGTTCTGTAATAGCACAGATCAATCGCTGTTTTGTATTGAATTCTGCTTTATAATAATCTGCTTTGCTCAATTCAGGCAGCTTTTGCTTTCTTCCTTTTCTTGCTAAATCAAAATCTGGTTTTCCATACATTGAAGATGAGGGGCAGGTAATAACTGTTGTTGATCACCACATAATCAAGAACTTTTGGGAAGGACCATGATATCTCAACTTATTCCTTTCCTCCTCTTAAGTTTTGCTCGGATGCTCAGAGCAGAGGAAGCGGCATTGATTCACAAGCTGTGTTGATTGCTTGATTGTTGTGGCTTCAAAGCCTCTTTCAGTATTCTTTTGATGGTTGCATGGATTAACATGAAGTGGCTCGCTAGGAACAGAGCTTTGATCACAGAGAGGTGCCCAAGAATTAGTTCCAGGCACTGTGTGCCTGAAGCCTGTTTACCTGTAAAGTTTATAGTTGGGGAGAGATGTGTGAAGTTGTCCTGTGCTAATGGAGGGGATAGGAGGGAAGAGAGCACACAGAGGTCCTAGGGCCCTCATGATTTCTGGGTGCTTGCTGTTTCCATTGAGACCAAATTCATATTTCTTGGATGTTCTTTACTAATTAGCCAGTATCTTTGTTTGAGAACATTTTGTGTCTGATAGGGTTTTAAGTGTATGGGGCTGAAGATGAAATACATTAAGAGAGATAGAGCTCCAAAACAATTAGGTAATGTGTTACGGTGTTCTGAAGTGCAAGTGTAAGAAATCTCACCCTTTAAAAGTACACTATTGGAGACAGAGAGAGCTTTCCTTATGTTGTTAAAAAGAAATTGCGTTGCTACTTGCTATGGTTCTAAAAGTGCATTATTACGAGATGCTGAGGCTTCCTCCTCTCTGATGTCTTCATGTCATAGAATCATAGAATCACAGAATGGTTTAGGTTGGAAAGGACCTTAAGATCATCCAGTTCCTATCCCCTGACACAGGCAGTGACACCTTGCACTGGACCGTGTCACCCAAGGCTCTGTCCAGCATCCTTCAAGGAACACTGGACATCTCACCTCCCTCCCTTACTCTCCATCAAGAGAGTGAGCAGTGTGTGATTCCTCTTCAGACACATGGAGGAGTAGTAACTTCCATATAAATCTTGAACCTTTGTGGAAAAAATTGTTTAAGCTAATAGAAACACTGTTATTGTCTCTGTTTGTAGCTTGGTATCATCAGCAAATTTTCTGAGGGTGCTCCATCCTGCACCATCTTTGTCACCAATAAAGATGTTGAACAAGATCAGTTCCAGCACCAACCCCTGGGAGACACTACTCGCTCCTCACTGATCCCCATGTGGACATCAAGCCATTAACCACAACTCTTGAGTGTCCATCCAGTGCCTTATCCACTGAGTGTTCCATACATCAAATCCATGTCATTCCAGTTTAGAGACAAGGATGTGTTGTACAACAGTGTCAAAGGCCTTGCACAAGTCCAGGTAGTTGATGTCACTCACTCTTCCTGTATCCACCAATGCTGTAGCCCCATCATATAAGGCACTCTTTATTAGAGATGATTTACCCATGTTGGTAGTCACCAATCACCTCCTTACTGTCCATATAGCTTAGCATAGTTTCCAGGAGGATCTACTCCATGATTTTCCAGGACATTGAGGTGAGACTGACTATCCTGTAGTTCCCCCAGCTCTTCCTTTTCTTTCCCTTTTTAAAGATGCATGTAATGTTTCCCCTTTTCCAGTCAGTGGGAACTTCACCAACTGCCACAGCTTCTCAGATGGGATGGATAATGGCTTGCCAACTTCATCCACTGTATCACTGATGTATATTTAAATTTTTAAAATCCCAGGCAGAATGGCAAACTTAAATCCCTCTTAATGTTTGTTCAAACTTTAAATGCATGCAGAGATTCAGGCGTTCTTGGTAGTCTGATGCTTTTTCATCTTGAAGCATGACATTTTAGGCTCCATTTCAGCTGCGTTACTAATGGACCCCTCTCCGACTCCCACTTGCAGTGGTATTCAGGTGGGCGCACTTCATTGCCAGCACAGCGTGAGGATATCATTAACTCCATGACAAATTTCACTTCACCTCCAAGTTTTTTCTTCTTTGTTTTTTGTCTCATAATTTACTACTTGACAAATTAAATCAGCAAGCTGGTGCTCTTTAAGAAGGAACTGCTGCAAGCATAATACTTTCTGACAGCTGAGAAAGTTTGGGGTTGTTTTTCCTAGTGCCTGTATAATGTGGATATTATACTTTCTTGCCTTAAACTAAAGCAAAAACCCAGCAAACCCTGCAACCCAAATGAGATGTCTGTGGTGTAGCACTGCAGAAGCAATCATGTATACTCGGTCCAGACTCTTATTGGAGTGCTGTGTACGCTGTGATGTTGTACATCAGTGAGCACGGATGCTTAGTCCTGTACTCAGTTCTTATAGCGAGCTGTCATGGCGATGAAGTTGAGCACTTGCATGCAGTTGGAAATCTTCACTGGCAATTAGGCTTTGCAGCTCTTTTTCCCTAGTGAGGTGGATGCTCATGTGGATGGGGTGTGTGTTCCGGACAGCCCAGCAGTACAGAATTCACATGCTCAGCTCTTGTTTGAGATGCTCTTGATAAGGAGGAAAAAAAATAATCAAACCAAGAGTAATTTATTTCTCACTCTTGATCTGGTGCCTGTTTTCTGTGGAGCTGCCTGGTGTTGGTTTCTTAGGATTAATGATCATTCACCTCTCTGCAAGAGATGCTCTTCGTAAGAATCGATAAAGATGAAGGGATGTTCATGGTGTGTTTTTATTGAGATGCCTGTTGGCTTTCCAGCACAGGTTATTGTCTGTAGTTGTGATGCTGTATTGAGTGGTCAGTGTAAATGCAGAATTCAGACCTTGATGTAGTCAAGGGGAATCTCTACTAGAAAGAGCTGGGCTGGGTCAGGCTGGAGAAGAGAAGGCTCCTGAAGGGGAGACCTTAGAGCAGCTCCAGTGCCTAAAGGGGCTGCAGGAAAGCTGGAGAGGGGCTTGGGACAAGGGCCTGTAGGGACAGGTCAAGGGGAATGGCTTGAACCTGCCTGAGGGGAGACTGAGCTGAGCTCTTAGGCAGAAGCTCTTCCCTGTGAGGGTGCTGAGGCACTGGCACAGGGTGCCCAGAGAAGCTGTGGCTGCCCCATGCCTGGCAGTGTTCAAGGCCAGGTTGGACAGAGGGGCTTGGAGCAAGCTGCTCTAGTGGAAGGGGTCCCTGCCCGTGGCAGGGGTTGGAACTGGAGGAGCTTTGAGGTCCCTTCAACCCAAACCATTCTGGGATTCTATGGTGATTTGTACTTTAATATACAGTCAAAGGTATCATAAGCTCTCTTCCTCAAGATGCAACTTGTAACAAAACTAATGTTTTTGAAACTGTGGTAAATGGCAGCATTTGGTCTCCTGTGCTGTGGCTGGGCATGAATGGAGCTGTGCTGCTGTTCGGCTACATCAACATAGGGTCCGTCAAGGTACGGTGACAGCTTTGAGAGAGGTAAAGAAAAGAGGAGGCTGCTTTCATTAGAGAGCTGTTCCAATGCTGGGTTCTTCTTGGTGTGTATGAGGTATCATAGGATCAACCAGGTTGGAAAAGCCCTTTAAGCTCATCCAGTCCAACCATTCCCAGCAGTGCCATGGCCACCACTGACCCATGGCACTGAGGCCTCGTCTCCACGCTGTGTGAACACTTGCAGGGACGGTGACTGCAGCTCTGCTCTGGACAGCCTGTTCCAATGCCTGAGCACCCTTTCCTTCAGGTATAAGATTTACGTCTCTGGGTATTTTTCAAGGTAAAATATTTAAATACACACAAAATTAAGTTTCCTCATAGCTTACACCAACGTGCAGAGCATTCATTTTTATTAATGGAAAGCTAAGGGCAGAGTAAAAGCATCTTTTTCTTTCAGTGACAGTGTTCTGTTCTTCTCAAATCTATCATCATATGGCCAAGCAGATAAGACAGATTGTTTTATTCCTTCCTGTGGAGCTTGTCCCAGTCAATAATATTGATTAGTGCAGGGTGACTTGATGTAACAAGAATAACACCCTGTTCTTAATTCCAGCCTGTATTTCCTAGTTCATGCCTCAATAGCTCATGCTCAGATGGGTTCTTCAATAAGTCAGTTAAGACACAGACCCCACTGGAAATTGCAGCTTTGACATTAATCAGGGCAATGAAGAATTTCCTCTTCCTAGATGTTGCTCCTCTTGTTTTTCCATAACTAAACTGCCCCATTGTGGAAGTTAACTTTTAAAATGGAATTCCAGAACTTTTTTAAGAGCTACCTATTTCTAAAGACAATCACTAAAACTGTATACACTCTGTCCTGAGCTGCTGCTTTCTGCTTCATGAGTCCTTATGTTAGTGTAGGATCAAGATGCTTCATGTTCTAATGATGTTTGTTTGATGTTCTAATGGTGGTGTTTGAGAGCTGAGTCAGCTTGTGGGAATACTGTGGCTGTAGGTCATAGAATGTTAGAATCCCAGGTTGGAAGGGACCTCAAGGATCATCTGGTCCAACCTTTCTGGGCAAAGCATGACCTAGAGGAGATGTCCCTGTCCAGCTGAATCTTAACAGTGTCCAACATTGGAGTATCCATCACTTTTCTGGGGACATTATTCCAGTGACTGTTCTCCTGGTGAAAAATTCTCCTCTCGTGTGCCGTTGTAACTTGTGCCCATCACTTCTTGTCTTTTCCTTGTCAAAATGGAGTTTCTGTCTTTTTTATAGCCACCCTTTAAATACTGGAACATGGTGACACGATCTTCCTGAGCCTTCTCTTCTCCAGGCTGAACAGTCCCAGCAATCTTAGCCTTTCCTCACACAGCTTCCCAGGCATCTTTGTGGCCCTTCTCTGGACCCTCTCCAGCGTATCTTCATCTTTCAAAAGACCAAAACTGAACCTAGCATTCCAGCTGTAGAATACTGACTGCAGTATTTCAGATGTGCAGATTTTGCGAGGATTTCCCAGTCCACAAGGAATTTAATACTGTCCCTTTCAATGGGGTAGCAGTAAAAGTATTCAACAGCATCTTAGAATCTACACCAGTGATGAGAACTCTTGTGCAGAACACTCCTTACCTGGAGGGACCATTTGGGGTATGGAAGAACCAGTGTTGCTGAGCTGAGTGCTCCTTGGATACTGCTGTGACGTTGCGACCAGGAGGAGGGTCAATGAAATCAAGTCCTCAAAGGGCTTTATCTGTAGATCAGTTGCAGTTAATGAATTAAACCAAGGAAGCTTGGATTCACTTGCTCATCAGTTGTGTTCCTCCTCTTGAACCTTCCAATCTGGAGACATTCTTCTATGCATTTCGAGGCAGACAGATGTCAGGGTCAACAAAATCACTAATCTGTTGGTGGTGTTTTGATTTCAAGCACTTTGTCATTTTCCTGTCTATGAAGCTATCACAGTAATGTGATTACGTTCTGTATTTATTAGTATTCAGTCATTAAGTAGAGTTCACATTCAAAATGTAAAGGAATTAATAGAATATTCGGGATATACAGACTTTGCCTAAGTTCATGTTTGGGGTTCAGTTTTTTAGTCCCAGACTGGAGTAGGCAGGTTTAATTGTGAGATAATAGCGGCAAGGTGATGACCTGTGCTTAGTAACAAAGCAGCATCACCAAAATATGAGGGATTTTCTGCTGTATTGATGCCAGTTTCAGGATGAGATTGTTTTCTGCTGCTGTCTTGTGTGGGGGGCACCTGTTTTCCTAAAGAAGTTTCCTTCTGGAAGGGTAACAAGTGGACTTTCTTGCTACAAGGAAATAAAGGGGTTTGAGGAAACGGAGATTTTTCCTCCACCCTCTTTTTTCTCTTAGTATCCTAATTTAGAGTATTTTGGTGTTAGGAGCTGCCTGTGGAAGTAACTGTGGTTTTGTGGCAATGATGTGAAGATGGGGTGTTTTCATCACACTTGAAGGTCCGGAGTCAGGTGTACAAATAATGCTCTCTTGAGCTTGTTTCACTATCAAGGATCATGCCAAACTCAACCAGTTTGTTGTTCCTCTTTGTACCCAACTGGAACTTGGGCAACAGAGACTTCTGCTAGGGAAGTACAAGACAGTGTAGGACATGGACTCCTGAGAAGATCCAGTGGTGTTATATATAATAAAGAAATTAAAATGTCATGTCACTATTAATCAAAACCCAGGTATCTTCCAGTAGATTGAATGGTGGCATCATCAGTCAGAGGTGGAGGAGCTTTCCATACAGCAATATGGAAGCAGCAGTGAATTGCTGCTGTTCAAACGCCTACTAAGCATTGTGGGCCTCAATAGCCACACTTACCAGACTTTGGGGTGTTTATTACACAAGGTAAAAGCCCTTGTGCTTTAGAGAAAGGATGATTTAAGTGTCTGCTCATGTGCTGTAGGTTCGGTTTGGTGCTGTTCCAGTAGCTGCTAAAGTCACTTGAAACTTCACACTGGAGGTCCCCAGCGTGAGGTGACATTTTAAAGAACCATGAGTTTTGAAGAACGATAAGGTTCAAGTGTCTTAATGGTATCTGGGCATCTCTCATCTGTGTGATTGATGGGTGCTGTGTTAACACCTCCAGTTCAGTATGCTGGACTTCGGCCCATTCCATCTGGTGTGGCTGGGAGACTCTTCTGCAGTTGAAACTCGGTCCTATGCTATAGAAGACCTGAACTTACCAATCTTTCTGCAATACTGTCACTAACTTTGGCAAGAGGAGCCCAAAATACTGTATAAGTACTGTCTGCATTGTTGCCATTGCTTTAGGAGTACTTCCTCTGCGCTGCACAAGGATAGAAAGAGCATATCTTTGCCTTAATTACAGATCTTTCACCAGGAATGAAGCATTTAATGCATGTTTAATTATCACTTACTAAATGCTTAATTATCGCTTACTCTCTAAAAAATCAAGGGATGTTCAGATCTGTTAGACAACTTGTTCCATGTTATTTTCCAGGAGGACCAGATGATAACTTAATTGAAGGTGGCGGATCCAAGTTTGTCTGCAAACCGGGAGCCAGGAACATTACCATCATCTTCCATCCCCTCCTCAGGTAAGACAGACTTTCTACTTGTTTCTACAGGTGCAAATAAGTAGAATTAATCTTTGTTCTTTATGGGCATATTGCCACTTCTGAGATAACATCCCACAGCAATGATGTGCACATCTATAAGGTAGTCACTCATTGAACTTGTTGTTGATGCTCTTTGATCTTTCTTGGTAGCATACACCAAGTGGGATTGCTTGATGGGGTGACCCTGTTTTATCGCTGAGTGTCCATTATAGAATTATAGAATGGTGTGGGTTGGAAGGGAGCTTAAAGCTCACCCAGTTCCAACCCCTGCCGTGAGTACTACACCTTCCACTAGGGCAGGTTGCTCCAAACCCCTTGTCCAACTTGGCCTTCAACACTGCCAGGGATGGGGCATTCTGCTTATTAAGAAGTCGGAAGGATACTTTATGAACTGCTAGGTAAGTTCATTCTTTGATAAATCCACTATGGTCTATGGACTGCAAATTCAATGCCTGATTTCAAGTGCCCTGCCAATTGCTAACATCTTCAGAGCTCATCAGGTACTACTGGAACTTTAAACCAGAGCAAGCCTATGATAAGCCTCTTTTCACAGAGTCACTCACTTCTGATACTTTAATTTTGCTCTTTTTACTTTGTAATTTACCTGTTCAGCTTCTTAGTTTTGCCTGAATTAAATAATATGATGTTTTTCCTCAGTTCATGTCTATCTTCCACCTCTGCTTTTGCCTTGTATCATCAGACATGTCCTTTTCTATTCAGCACTAGCATGAGAGCATCCTTTAGAGCATTTCCCTCCTTGGCTCTGTCTGTATTACTCACTATCATGAGTCACTTAGGCAGCAGGGCATGTCTCTCCATGCTAAACCCAAGCAATAATAAAATAGTAATAAAAAGTAATTGGAATCTGATCCCCAGAGGAAGGAATATCCTGACTGCTGGCTCAGTAGCGGAGACCTGTGGTCAGTTATGATTTCTTAGACCTTAAAAATGCAGACACAAAGTGCATAAATACCTTTTATTTTGAATTTCTGATGTCAGGACATGAGATACGGGAATCATCTTGAGAATAGCTGCTTTTGTGACACTCCATCTTACTCGATAAAAGGACATTGTACCTTCTCCATTTAATCCTAGGTGCCCATAATAAAATGAATAATTTCATCACCATATTTTGTTTTAAACTGTCTTTTGTGCAAAAGAAATGTGCTAAAAAATAAATCATCTGCAGCACAATTTATAGTTTTCAGCCATTTTACCATGAGAAAAGGTGGACAATGGTTAATATGCTGTTCAAGATATGACCACTGAGATATGG
Source organism: Neopsephotus bourkii (assembly GCF_033783945.1). Lineage (NCBI taxonomy): Eukaryota > Metazoa > Chordata > Aves > Psittaciformes > Psittacidae > Neopsephotus > Neopsephotus bourkii. The sequence continues at coordinate 999,797 of NW_026900790.1, forward strand.
GCTTCAATCCCTTAATCTTTAATGAATTTACAGGCTTCTTTCAAGCACTGAGGGGGGTGATGATGTTCTTATTTCTATTGATGAGATACTTGACATTGATTTGGAAACTGGTGGAAATACTTCTTTCTTTCACTTTGTCTTCCTGCTTAATTTTCCGCCCTTTTCTTGCCATTCGAGTCACACAGGAGTGCTCTGCTTTAAACAGCACTTCTCACAAGCACTTCACTTTCATTCCCAGCTTGCAAGATGGGCGGTAGGAATAATTGGCCTCATAAAAAATAATTGCTTCAAGATGAAGGTATCTGCTTACAACATATTTTTCATGCCAACCATCTGCAGCATCTTCACTTCTTGCACTGAGTAGTTCATCAATAACTGCATGAGGGGGAGGAAAAGGCTCTGTGACCCAGCTTACCCTTTTCTCACTGCAGAATGGGGTGAGTTTAGGTGTAGGTCAAGACTGTAGAAACTCCTTTAAGGTGATTTACCTACTTGAGTGATCAACAAAGTAAATAATGTGAGACCTTGCTGTATTAGATTTAACTCGTGGTCCTCAGCTTTGGCATGTGGGTAATGCCAAATAAGATCATAGAATCATAGAAGAGTTAGGGTTGGAAAGGACCTTAAGATCATCAAGATCCAACCCCCCTGCCACGGGCAGGGACACCTCACACTAAACCATGTCACCCAAGGCTCTGTCCAACCCGGCCTTGAACATTGCCAGGGATGGAGCATTTACAGCTTCCCTGGGCAAACCCATTCCAGTGCCTCATCACCTTTGCAGTAAACAACTCCCTCCTTATATCCAATCTAAACTTCCCCTGTTTAAATTTTAACCCGTTACCCCTTGTCCTATCACTGCAGTCCCTAATGGAGAGTCCTTCCCCAGCATTGTCATAGTCCCTATTTCAGATACTAGAAGGCTGCTATGAGGTCTAAATGCAGTGGCATGACCATAGGAATGGATTTCTTTTGCTTATAGTAATTTCCTAGAGGGAATTCTGTTCCTGATGGGAGTCAATACCCATGACCTGTCCTACCAGCAAACTGCCTTACCCATTGGCTCCTGTTAAATTTGGCTCTATGATGCTGACTGTGCTGGTAAAATGATGAATATGGAGGATTTGCCTAAAATATTGGTGTTTGCAATAAATTCTAGCACATCATCTTCTGTGTGTGTTCCTTATATGTTGCACTCCTTCTTGGTTAGATCTTTGTCCCCCTTTCCTAGACATCATTGATTAACCGTCAAGCTCTCGAGGAGGTAATTGCAGCAGAGTGTGAAGTTTTCACTTACTTTATCTTCTGTTTGTTGCTGTGGTTCCTTATGGCTTGCCTCAGTCATCTTTCTTCCATGTCACTTGTACAGGCTTCAAATGAATCTGTTTTGAATTCATATTGATCAATATTTTATTGTTGGGGTTTTAAGTTGGGTTTTTTTTTCCTCATCTTTATCAAATTCACATAAATATGTTGCCTGAAGTTTCAGCTGTTTCTGGCTGAGCTGATTTTATTAGGAAGCTGAATTCTTCTCAAAGTGTTAAACTAACTGGATCACCGGAAAACCAGACGTTGGCATGATGATTTAAAGCCTGAACATCACATTAAGTGATGTCTTTAAAATGTAATTCAGCACAATAATGTTAGGTGGAGAGCTGTAACCAGAGCATTCATATTCATCATATTCATATTCATCAGTGTGAATGTCTGTCTTTTGTAATACCAATATGAAAAATGTCATTGTCCATCACATCAGAGTTGTACAATCACAGCGTTCAACTGCTTATAATAGTCTTATTTGGATCGTTTCTTATTTACACGCTGAGGTTGAGCATGACTCCAGATCCTTTTGAAGAACGAAGGATCTGGAGCATCAGGGTTTCAGAGGGCTGTGAATTAACCCCCATATCTCCAGTAATCAAACTTTCTTTAGAGAAACTCTTAACTTACCACCATGGAGAATCCAAGGGCAGATACATACGAGTGGTTTTTAATGTCTTCCTTCCCTCAGACTCATTTAGAGCAACGAGCCAGAATCAGGAAGCGAGATGTGTTGTCATTTGGGATGCAAGTCCCTGATTTCCACTAGGACAACTGAGACTCACCAAGCCCCAGCTTAATTACCGGGACTTAATGACACTAGCACACACGTACTAAATGAACAGTGAGGTTTTGGAAGACAAGTGGGTATTCTAGCGGAGATGATTCCTGGGAATAGGTTTACTAACTACATATGAAAACTAATTGCACTTCCAAATTGAAGAGGGATACACCTCTGATTTCCCTTAATTACATTTGGCGGGAGGTGTCAAAGTATAAAAGTTACCAAAAGAGTCCGGTTGCTTTCTTCATCCTTCACTGCCAACCCACATCTGCTTGGATCCTGGAAGCGCTGGTGTTACTGGTGTGTGGACTGACATCTCACATTGGAGGAAAGGGAACACGCAGGATCAATGTGGAACCCTTACGTTGTGCATATCGAACAGCCTGAGTGATGTCTGTTGTAACATTTGTTTGGTGGGGATTTCTTTCTCTTTTTAACGTGTATTTGTTTCAGCTGGCATTTGAAAGGCACTTGGCTCTTGAGGGTAATAATCATTTTACATATGCTTTATAGAGTCTGTTTATGATCAGACAATTGAAGAACAGATGTCTGCAGTCTTGAGCCTGGAGGGGGAGGGACAGGAGGGACTGGGGTAGCGGGGATGAGGGCATTTGGAATCGTGAAAGCACCACTGATGCTAACTCAGTTGAACGTTGTTTGGATGTTGGGTATTAAGGCCGCGAGGGTATCCATTTATTAATATCAGCCACACTTCATTAAGATCAAGCAGCAATTAAAAGGGCTGTAGGATGGAGGAGAAAGCCAAATGTTCATTGATTCGGAAGAAGCAGTTGCTTCTAAGCAAGCTTGTGTCCTTGTGAAGGAGTGGACTAGGGAGCCTATAAATTGACTTGGCAGCCTTTGCCTCTGTCTAGTGGGCTTGTCTATCTTGGGGGATCTCCCCCTTCACCAGATGGGATGAACTGCAATGTGTCAGCAGTGTTCTAATCACTGCCTTTGATTTCAAAGTCTGGGGAGTGAGGAAGTGAAAAGCAAAGTGTGGATGTATTAAAGTACCAAAAAAAAGGGGGGAAGAAGGAAAGGCAGAATTACTGATTTGACTTTGCTAATGTTGTTTGGGATGTAGGGACTGAAGTTTAATGCTCTGATGTGTGCATGGTCCAAAGCATTGCAGAGTTAGCAACTTCTTGGTATTTTGGATTGATCAGAGTGGGGGTTGGAAGAGCAGGTAATGATTTGACATTTGAATTTAACAGTTAAATGATGATGCTAATTTGTACTGGTCTTCATCGTTTGAAGCAGTAGGCTTTTTACTTGATAGCATTTGAGGAATTTCCTGTGTCTTCCAGTTATGTTAATGCTGATAAAAGAGTGATTGCTCTTTCAATAAATAAAATAAATGCTTTGGGGAATAATCAAGGATAGTAATTTACTTCTGCTGCCTGTTGATATCAGCATGTTCCTCACTGACTGGTGGCAATGAGCTCTGAACCACTGAAGGTCACATTTCAGGCTCCGCTGGTACCCTGTCATTGAGAGGGAGATGCATAACATATAGAATATGTATGTACATGCAGGGATGTATGTATTAGCAGTGATGTTTTAGCTTTCCATGCTGTATGTCTGTTTAATTCAGGATATACCAAGATAAAAGGTGCTGTATATAGAATTTAAACCCTCTGTTGATTTCGAAGGTGTTGGGAAGGGATGGCAAAGTTGTCATCGGTTCCTATGAGGCATCTTGAGTCCTTTGGTTTTTGTGAGCATCAAGTGCTGCTGCATCTGAGCAGTGTTCAAATTGCAGAGCTGTGATTGATATAAAACTAGGTATATAACTAAGAACTCAGTTATATATATCAGTACTTCACTGATAACCACTTTTATTAGTATATTTGTCCAGCTATAATAATGAACAACTAATTTGATTTTAACATATGCTGAAATATCTTCTGGCTGTGTATTATAAAATCAATATTTCATGCTATGAGGAATGTGTTATTTGGGAAGCAAAAGGAGTGTGAAAATTAAATTACTTTATTAGTTACATTTAGTATGTTTAGACTATGTTAAATGGTACCATATATGCCAAGAAGAGTGGTATTTTATCAGTCTAAGGGGTATAGATTATCAGTGAAGTAGATGGAAAATGTTGAATGGTCCTAGAGCACAGATAGTGCTAAATAATGAGAGGTGATGTCTTTAGCTTTTAGAAATCAAAGCTGAAATACTTGATTTTAGGGAAATGAATGAAACTGACTCAAGCTGAGAGGGGGGAACGTACAATACTGTGTGCTGAAGTTTGCACTTCAGTTTGAATAAGGTTCAGGGAATGAGAAGGCTGAGATGTTATCTACACAGGAAAACATTATTTGCAGACTGTTAAAGTTCCTGAGCCCTTAAAAATAAAACCCTTCAGATTTTATGATTACTGTTTGAAGGCTTGAGACATACCCCTGTTCTTAAGAGAGGGGAAGAAACATCATGTAGTTAATCTAAATCTCACTTCTGCAAGGGAGGCAATACCTTCCCTTTAGAGAGGGAGACAGTGAGGCAGACAGAGAGAATCCCAGAGTGGTTTGGGTTGGAAGGGACCTTAAAGCCCCTCCAGTTCCAACCCCTGCCACGGGCAGGGACACCTTCCACTGGAGCAGCTTGCTCCAAGCCCCTGTGTCCAACCTGGCCTTGAACACTGCCAGGGATGGGGTAGCCACAGCTTCTCTGGGCACCCTGTGCCAGCGCCTCAGCACCCTCACAGGGAAGAGCTTCTGCCTTAGATCTAACCTAAAGATGGTTCAGGCTCTGCTGTGTGGAGAGACAAATAGGGCTCCGCTCAGGAGATCTCAACTCCTGCTTCTCATTAAGGTGCCAGGAGTCCCTGTGATGCCTAATAGCCCCATCTTTATTTTGGAGTTATTAATACTCATCCTGAGTGTGACAGATGTTTGATGCAGCTTTTCCTACCCTGGCTGTTTACTTCAATTGACCTGAATCGAAATCTCCAAGGAACAGTTTGACACCCACCTCCTGAATTCTATCCTCCTCCCCCCTCGCCTGGCTTAATGAGTGTTTAGAAGACGTTGAGTTGACAAGTCCCTTGCTGTTGACATTTAGTGCTTTATATCCGTCAACAGCGGGGATGGATGTTTCTTGCAGGCGAATCCTCACTCTTTTCTCTTTGACAGGCTCTCATAAAGTCTGAATTATCAAGACACGTTGCAGAAAAGCTTCTTGTTGTCACACTGCTAAGAAAAGGTTTCGTTCTGAGCGAGGCCATCACAGAAGCGGGGCACAGGAAAGGAGATGGGGAACAGCTTCACATTTTGTGCCTGTTTTTTTTTCTCTCCCCCAATGCTTTATGAGAACTGACAGCCTTGCTGTGTGTGTCTGATTAAAGATGACAGTTTATCAAAACCTTAAGGTAAGGCAGTTCATTTTCCATGACAGAAAATAAAGCAATCCCTCCCCACCACCCCCCTAAAGAAAAACTCTTTACTGGCCAAAAAAAAAACCCTCCCCTCTTAATATGTGATCCATTGATTTTATATTGTCTGTCAGAAAGCGGGCTTCAGCAGATCAGTCAAGTTTTGAGTTTCCAAACATGCTTCATCCGTACGGAAAATCAACAGCTTGTCAGAAATCTCACATGTCTCCAGCTCCTCCTTTCCTTCGGATGAAATAGAACCTGAAGGAACACAGAGATTTTGACTTTCGCAGGAATTTAGGCTGAATAGCTGCAGTGTTAATTCAGTTCCATGGTGATGAATCACTTCTAAAGACTACTATGTTCAACAAGGCAACCAAGTGGTTTAGCTCATTTCTTAATCATAGAATGGTTTGGGTTGGAGGGACCTTAAAGCTCGTCCAGTTCCAACTCCTGCCACGGGCAGGGACACCTTCCACTAGAGCAGCTTGCTCCAAGCCCCTGTGTCCAACCTGGCCTTGAACACTGCCAGGGATGGAGCATTTACCACTTCTTTGGGCACCCTGTGCCAGGGCCACACCACCCTCAAGGTAAAGAACTTCTTCATAGCAAAGAATTTTTGGTGACTCTTTTCAGTAAACTCATTGCAGAATCATGGATTCAGAGAATAGTTTAGGTTGAAAGGGACCTTCAAAGCTCGTCTAGTCCCTGCAACAAGAAGGGACATCTTCAATGAGATCAGGTCTCTGCAGTAGCAGTAAGAGAGTGGTGTTTTCGAACGATAAAGAGAATATGTTAATGTTTGTGATACATAAGGTCAAATAACATTGCTAAATAAATGCATAACCCTCAAAAATCATCTGTTTCTTGGGGTTGGGATGCCCAAGTTGATCATTTTTAATCCTGAGCCAAGTAGCTCAGGCTGCAATTGTTCTACATAGGAAGAAAAATCGGAGACCTAGAAATAACACGAAATACAATAAGAAGGGAAAAATATTGTTAGCTGTCAAGTTTGGTTCCCTTCTACTGAGGTCTCCAGAGCTCTTCAAAGAAAGCCTTCACTCTGCTGCATTTGGAGGGTGGTCAGTGACAGCCATGGAGAGCCATGGTCTGGTGGGAGGTCAGAGAGTGGAGAGTTCACAGCACAGGAAAACTGCTACATGGAATAGGAAAATTGAAGTTCTCTAATACAGGGAGGAAATAAAACCTTCCTCTTTTGCTACAAGTCCTCAGTCTAGACTCATTCTTCATTTCATTTTGCAGGGCTCTGCAGTTTATCACTGCAATCCATTCCTCATTGTGAAAGTCATCCCTCTTGATACACACCCTGTAATTGGTTTTAATGAAAACGGGTCTTACAATTTACTGTGAAAATCAGGCTGGGCCTGCACGTGTGGAAATTGTTAATCTGAACTGAAAGGAAATTGATGTTAAAAATAATAGAAGTGAATTAATTGCAAGGAATCTCTAGATTGGTGGTTGTTATCTCTTCTTAACATTGGTATTTAGTTCATTCTTCTTTGTGTGGCTCCTAAATTGCTGTTTCATCTCCTTCGCAGGCAGTATTATTTGTAGTTCTTCATGACACTTTGAGTATTTTGGGAGTATTTTCAGCTTTCCATTCATAGAATCATGGAATGGTTTGGGTTGGAAGTGACCTTAAAGCTCCTCCAGCTCCAACCCCTGGCATGGGCAGGGACACCTTCCACTAGAGCAGCTTGCTCCAAGCCCCTGTGTCCAACCTGGGACACTACCAGGGATGGGGCAGCCACAGCTTCACTGGGCACCCTGTGCCAGCTCCTCAGCACCCTCATAGGGAAGAACTTCTTCCTTATCTCTAACATGAATTTCCCCTATTTCATTTTGAGCCCATCACCCCTTGTCCTATCACTGCAGTTCCTGATGAAGAGTCCCTCCCCGTCATCCTTGTAGTCCCCTTCATATACTGGAAGCTGCTCTGAGGTCTCCACCACGTCACTGGGGTCTCATCCAGCTCAATCTTGCTTCTCTGGAAGAGGTGCCAAACTTGTCACCTACATGATCTGCTGCTGCTGAAGTGCATTCAGCCTCCACTCATCTGCCTTTTTCCTCCACAACCCCTGCTGCTGGCATGTCTTCATTCACACAAGAGACACATCCTTGGCAGTGTTCAAGGCCAGGATGGGCAGAGCCTTGGGCGACATGGTCTAGTGTGTGGTGTCCCTGCCCATGGCAGGGGGTTGGAACTGAGTGATCTTGAAGTCCTTTCCAGCCCTAACTATTCTATGATTCTATTGTAGGATTCTATGTGAAATGCCTGTTTTCTGTTGTCAGATGGGAAGAAATCTGCCAAGTGTCTTCCTCAAGAGTCTCCTAAAGAAAATGTTTGGCACCTCTTCCATATTAAAACAACAAATAGTTGTCAAGGACTGGGAACTATTGCTTGAGTAAGCAGAATGGGTACTTATTATCAGGTTTGGGTACGCCCAGGCCAATAGTTAAGTGTGTTTTTTTCTGGTTAGTTTAATGAAAAGCAGCAATGGGTTTAATTGCTGGTTGTCATTTGTAACGTGGTATATGCAATGTTGGAGTTATTCTGATAATGTGTTGTAATTACCTCCCATCAAGCATTTTACCACATTCAAAATATAGTCTTGGAAGTAATGTAGCTAAGTTCTGTGAATTGAAGACAATAGCTAGAGAGAGTACAATATCATATTTAAATGTCAATCAAATCAGTCAGGTAAACAAAATGAACTGGGGGGGGGTCCTCCATAAATACTTCCTGTGCCCTTCAATCATCCCCAAAGCAATAAGGAACATGCCTGGAGGGCTGATAAATAAAAGCTATTTGAGTTCCCTGCACATATACCTGCATTCAAAAGTATTGCCCATCCCATCTTGCATAAAGTGCTCTCCAGAAACACTCTTTGTGTTCATACCCAAAGGAGTTACTATTCATTTTGGCTTTGCTGTAGTGGGAGAGAAAGCCTTGCATAGGGTAGCATTGCTTCTAATTCTGAGTGAGAAATGATGGTGCTAAATGGTAGATGGGGCAAAGGTGCTTAGAAAGGCAGAGGTTTCAATTTGCATTGACTTTATCTATGCTCACAAATGAATCAGCAGATGCAAATGAAGCAGGGGAGGCTGACCTACCGAATTTGTATGCTCACTTGCTTCAGTCCTGTGCTTAGTCTGGCAAAGAAAAGAGGAGGGAGGGAGAAAGAAGCCTGAAATCTAATGAACAGAATTGTGGCTTACGATGACTTTTGCCTACTGTTATAATTCTGATGTAAAACAACCAAATTCCTGAAGATGTTTGATCAGCAATGTTGAATTTTGATGCAGTCACGTGCCACTGTCCTGTTACTGCTGCAGAAAGTCATTATAATTCATAGCAATATTCTACATTCATACAGATTAACACCGGTGCCTTGCCACCTTTTCACATTCTTTCCATCCTTGGTGTCACAGAGGCTGATATAAGATAGAAGGAAGGTGGGCTTCCAGCCCAGGACCCCCCCGTGTGCTGGGCTGCACCCCCAGAGCGTGAGCAGCAGCTCAGGGAGGGGATCCTGCCCCTCTGCTGTGCTCTGGGGAGACCCCCCCTGCAGTCCTGATCCAGCTCTGGGGCAGCAGCACAAGAGGGACGTGGAGCTGTTGGAGCGAGTGCAGAGGAGGCCATGGAGATGCTGCGAGGGCTGGAGCAGCTCTGCTCTGGAGCCAGGCTGAGAGAGCTGGGCTGGGGCAGCCTGGAGAAGAGAAGGCTCCTGAAGGGGAGACCTTAGAGCAGCTCCAGTGCCTAAAGGGGCTGCAGGAAAGCTGGAGAGGGGCTTGGGACAAGGGCCTGTAGGGACAGGCCAAGGGGAATGGCTTGAACCTGCCCGAGGGGAGACTGAGCTGAGCTCTTAGGCAGAAGCTCTTCCCTGTGAGGGTGCTGAGGCGCTGGCACAGGGTGCCCAGAGAAGCTGTGGCTGCCCCATCCCTGGCAGTGTTCAAGGCCAGGTTGGACACAGGGGCTTGGAGCAACCTGCTCTAGCTGAAAAGGCCCCTGCTCTTTGCAGGGGTGTTGGAATAGACCTGGCAAGGTCCCTTGTATCCCAAATAATTCTCTAATTCCATGACAAGTAGCCTGCATTGGTAAGTCAGACTCCACACCCATTCAGATATGAAATTTATTTGGGTAACCAAGCATCAGATGAAAGGTGAATTAAAGCATCATGTCTGTGAGCTCTGTTTTTAGCCTAGGTTTTTGACTCGGAGGTTTAAATTGATTGCATTTTGTTCTGCTTCAGAAAAGTGTATGTACATCAGTAGCCTTATGATGGGACTTGTATTATTGCAGAGCCTCTAAAGTCATGACCCAGAATTTCTCCTAGCCCACACCATTTAATTTCACATATATTCTAATTCACCATGTTACCGAAAAAGAAGGATGAAGAGGGCTGTGTTGTGACAGTGATGACATTTTCCTTCTTCCAAAAAGTAGATGAAATAAAACCTTTCTTAGCATTCTTAGTTCCTGAAGCTCAGGTAGATGTTGTCAGAGACTTGTCTTGTGTTTCAGGTGCCTTGCCAGATTTTAAAGGCAATTTAAAACATGTTGTTTTCCTCTCCTTTTCATACAGCATCAAACTGGGATAACTGGAGCTGACAGCAGATTTTTGTAGAGTTTAATAGGTGTAAATCTCTCTCTGGTTGGGATTAACATCAGACCCGAAGAGCCTGGCTGGGACGGAAGAGTGTATCAGTGTCGCTAAAGGGTGTTTTCTACGACTTCCCTGTGTTTGGTGGCAAGTCCCAGCAGCTCAACACAGGAAAAAGTCAATTGTCAGAAGTCATTAGTGGTTGTCACTTCATAGACCTTCACACTGGGGTTCTGCCTTTGGAATTTCAGTGGAATGCTGGTTTTTTGCTTCTTCTGCAAGGAAGTAGGGCATTCATATGTTGTACAGAACTGCTGGGATTTAACCCATTTATAGCTTTGTAGTTGTGGCTGCAAAGAAATGGTGAATTCAGGAGTTTGAGGTTCAGTTCCATGCTCTGACAGAACATTTTATCCTTCTAGTGGGCTTTTATACCCAGATCCCCAAGGGTACATTTTGGTGCTTGATTTCATCCATGATGCTGGCCTTTGGGGAATGGCTAGATCACCTTTGTTTAAACCTGGTGATTTAGGACATATCAACTTGAGTACATCAGACCTTTTAATGAATTATGTTTCCACATTGTTTCACTACTCTCTTTTCAGGTAGCCTCCAAACACTGTTATTTTAGTGAAGAGCCATTTTGAATTGCACTGCAGTTGCGCTGTCTCTACTGTTCTTTGGGAAACTAAACAAGTGACTGCTAAATGATGTCATTTACTTCTGTTTATAAATGAGTGTCCTTTCCATGGGTTTATTTCTTAGTTTCTAATTAGGAGCTTCTGGATTGTTAAATGGGGTAATTTGACAAAGAGGAGGCTGATTAGAAGGTAAATAAGGTAGGATCTAGTAGTATAAAGTTTGTTTTGAAGTTGCTCAACCAGCACCATCCAGGAGGCCTTCATCTCTCATCTCCTAGAGCATAAGCATTTGTTCTAGCCTTAAAAGCTTCTCCCAGCTATTCCAACACATGCATTTTCCTTACCCCTCCAACTTAGCTATTCCAGCAAGATGCCTTCAAAGCCACATTCACTGGCAAAGGTTTCCTTCTATCCTGGCTTCTTCTGCTGAAAGTCCACATTGAGCTATGCTGCGTTAGCACTGTAATTCCTTCTCCACCAGGACCTTTGCTGCTCCAAAGTAATCACCGAAGCAGAGGTCTGAGAGGGAGACTAAAATCATGGAATGGTTTGGGTTGGAAGGGACCTAAGATCATCCAACCCCCTGCCACAAGGACACTTTCCACTAGACCAGTTATTCCTTTTCATGGCTTTGTCAGATGGGTTTTGGGAGCCTTATTTAGACCTTTTCTTCCCCATATTCTCAGCTACAAAGTGGTGCTGCTCCCTGAGGGTGTTAAAACTGTGGTTCAGAGGAAGTTATTTTCATCAATTAATACTTTTTGCACATAGTGCTACAGAAATAGAAAGGTTTTGATTTAGTTTATATGCTTTGAATTCCCACATTTGAAATGATCTATTAGTAATGCTTTGGTGTCCTCATTAAATACCTAATTATATGGAGCACTTGTACAGTTTTTGCCAGTTTCTGATGGCTTTTACTGTGCCGATCATTGCTGGTGGTGACATTTAAACCATATGTTTGAATTCGCCCATCTCGTGTGTCTTGTCATTTAGTTGCTCTTTTTTGAGCACTGATTCTATGATTTTGCAAGATAATTGCACAGTAAGAAAGATGGTGTCATTCATTGAGAGATACAGAGCCAGCAGGTATCCCCTCAAGAGGAAGACCTAGAGAACCACAGTGCAGCCACAGGAAGCAGCTGGGTTTGTGAGTAGCAGAGTGGTTGGGGCATGTTAATAAGAATCCATTCTGTGGGGCAATTTGGGTTTATAATTGTATGTGCAGTATCCCCCTTTAGAAGCAAAATATATTGAGGGGAAAAAAAGCAAAGCAAAACACGACCATAGAAGTCACCTTAAACTTAGCCTGGAGGTGCTTTTTACACTAAATCTTTTGACGTTTTTGATGTCCATGTCATGGCAAAGTTGGCGGATAAATTCCCACCTTGCATGACAAGCCACCCCAGAGAAAGCAGCTGTGTCACAGGCCATTAGTGTTCATCATTACAAAGTGTACTGTGGCTTTTTCCTTTGTTCAGCTCCATCGATGTTGATCTAGGAGGTGTATAGAGGTGGCCAAGGGGTATAGCAAGAAGTGAAGCTTCAGGCTCTAGGATTGTCTCTCTTGTGTGGCATCTCAAAAACAATGTTGGCCCAAAAGGCACTTGTACTTACTTGTTGGCATGGGGTGTGTGACTTCAATGTCACTTGGGTTTTAATAGGGAATGTTGGTTTATGGACATAGATGAAGCCTGTGTGCTTTAAGGGAGCCTGCTGGGGCAGGAGTTAGGGTTGGCTCATGCATAGGGATGGATACATTGAGATGGTATCCTCGGGCCTTTGCATTATTGCAGCTTTCCTGTGGTGTCAGCAGAGCCGGTCAGTGTTCATCAACTGGAAAATCACTGCCTTTCACAACTTACTGTACTTCAGCTGCCATGCTTAGGTTGGTTTTCTTCTGTTTAGCCATTTGCTGTGTAACAAGTAGGACCACAATATCTAGGCCAAAAAGGTGCTGTGCCCTCCTTTCACATATTACTGTCCCTTTTTTGGTGAATTTCCATAGAGGAATTTCTCAGTTGCACTAAGGATGCTATTAAATCTTTGAAACATAACCTAAGAATAACCAGATTCTGTTTATTATAATCAAAGTCACTGCAATGCCTAAAATACAGTCTGGTCTATCTTTTATGAAATCCAGAGCAAGATGAATTAAGAGGATGTATATTCATGAGTTACTGAGCTTTGTTAGTGTGAGAGCCAAACCAATTGTTTCCTAGGGTCCTCAGAGAGGTTTTTAGAGCACATCATCAAGCCCCTCAGGAATATGTGAGCTAGAGTTAGAAGACGGAGGTGATTTCAATGAAAGCATCATCCAACAGATTCAGAGCACTGAGGTTCTCCATTCAGTTACTGCTGCAGAAGTGCAGCAGATAACCAGAGGAATTTAGGTCTGAAGGTGTGAATGGGAACAAGAGGCCCTGGAGCAAGGCTTGATGAGACTTTTGGATCTCTCTTCCCCTTGAAATGTTACTGATGTTCTTAACATTACAGATCACAAAGTAAAACATGTCTGTGTGTCGCATTTTTAGCCTAGAAGACCTGATCATTGATGCTTTGGAAGTTTGTCTCCCAGTCCCCATAATTTTCAGTGCCTTGGAGCCTTGCCTGTTGAATCTGTGGTACATCAGCAGGAAAAGCCTCATGGGAATGTGTTGTTTCTTAAGAGGATGGGCAAAGTGTTAGTTTAGGATCTGGACAAGGGCAGTTCCGTTTAAATATCCACAACACAAACCTTGTTCACCCTAAGGGGGCAGGTGAATAGAACTTTGCAACACTGCTTTAACTAAGGTTGGGTCTTATTAGACAACTTCTTTCTTACTGAACTTATTATCACACCCTGTTCTTTCTCCTCCTGTCTCATAGATGGGGGACAAGAATCAGAAGTGATGCACAAGTAGTTCAGGAGCACATGTTTGTAGGTATGAGCCTCAGCAAGGGCTTATCAGGGTATTGCTGGACAGTCACATCCTCATCTCATGCAGAAGGGCCAAAGCTCAACTGATAATGAAATCTGCATTGTCCTTTAGGATATTTATAACTACAGGGAGAAACTTGTTCTTGCTTTTCATGTCAAAGAGGTGGGAATATCTGTTCCCACAGCTAAATTCCATCCATGGGTGAGTACAGTATGAATGTACTTCTGAATTGCATATAAAAGAGAGAGCACAATCTGATTCTCAGCCTAGTGAAATACACGTCTGCAAGGACATGACCTAATTAATCCTGCTTCCCGTTTTCCATCTGCATGGGGTCTTTCAGCTTTGTGGGTGCTTTATAAAACCACTGATTTTTCTCATTGATCCTAGAATTTCCCTGATTTCAACATCCACCAAAGAAGGTGATGAAGTGTGTGTGTGCGTGTTACAATTATGAGATGACATGCAAATAATGTCTCTTAGGTAAAGAGTCCAAGATTCTGATATTGATAAACCTTACATGAACCCTTTGGTTAAGCTTAGACTAGGTCAGTCTCAAGGTAATGAGTTTCCTTGCTTGTAAGTCCCAAGTGAAACATAAATAGAGATATGACCAGATGACCTTTGAAGGTCCCTTCCAACCTAAACTATTATATGATTCTATAAAATCGTAGTATAGTTCGGGTTAGAAAGGACCTTCAGATCATCTAGTCCCAACCCTCTGCGATGGGCAGGGATGCATCACACTAAACCATGTCACACAAGAATCCATCCAGCCTGGCTTTGACCACTGCCAGGGATGGAGCATTCACAACTTCCTTGGGCAACCCATTCCAGTGCCTCACGACCCTAACACTAAAGAACTTTCTCCTTATCTCCAACCTGAACTTCCCCTGTTTCAGTTTGAACCCATCACCCCTTGCCCTGTCTCTACAGTCCCTAATGAAGAGTCCCTCTCCAACATCCTTGTAGGACCCCTATGATCTACCATTTACCTCAAACTTCATATTCCTCTTTTCTATTCTGTCACTTCCTCTCTTGCCTCAACACCAAGTTGATGCTTATACTTCTAGGGCAAATATTAAAGCACTTTGATAAGCCAGTCTGCAAAGGGCTGGACATGAGAAACTGAAATGTTAATTGTATGCAAAATACCTTTGGAAACATATAGTAATTTTGAGGAGGCTTGAAATTTAATGGATCTAATAACATCTCTGTTGTCTTGAGGTTGGGTGCATCGCGTTTACACATGTTCCTTCAAATCATGAGCTGATGTCTCATGACCATGAGTTGATCATGGGTTGAGATGAAGCCCATTCCTCTTGAGTTATAAATTTCTATTTCTGAGCGCCTCAAGGATTAATGCAGTAGAATCATGAAAGGAAATGGGCAGTTGTCATTCATTTTATTGCAACATTGAAGTTTCAATGCCCTTGAAAATAGAAGCACGGTTTTGTTTGGTTTTACCATAGCATGGCGTTGTGTGTCTGGTTTTAATGGAACCTGTGGTCTTCTTTCAAGACCACATGGCAGAGTCTTATATTCAGTGCCAGTTAATCTTTTCATAAGGCTTTTAAATGTATTGAAATGTGTGTGTCTGTGGAAGAGAGGGGACAGAAGAGGAAAAGTAGGAGTCACCATTAAGCTTTTTAATGTCTACTTTAAAGGCAGAAGAACTGACAAAGCTTGTGCTGAGTTCGCAGCTATCCCTTAAACTTCTCTAATCAAAGTATTAAAGTATACAAAAATACTAAGTGACCCTATTTACCTATTTATTAGGGTAATTTATTATAAGAATAATTATTATTTTTATGCTGAAATCAATAGGTTTGAAGTCATAGATTATTGTGAGGTTGGCCAATTTTTATTTCTCGTGACTGCATTTCAGTAACAAATTCACCTCTAGAAGTGTTGCAGCTCGTCCTCTTTAATATCAGCACTGTCCCATAGTGACCTGGTGCTGAGATGTATTTGGTTCTCCCCAACAGAAAACACTGACCTGACCTTTGAAAACAATCATTAACATTTATAAATGTTATTTTACTGTGTCATGTTGAGAGAAATGGTCGGAGCTGGACAGGAGGGATGCTTCCAGAATGGCATTGCTTCATTCAGTCCTTTAACAACATATTGACAGCACCTCCTTTTTCACTCCTGAGCTGCCTGTCTTCCTGTCGTCTACCCTTTCACCTTTATTTTGTCTATACTTGCTGGTCTTTGAGGATTAGCTCTAATAAATAGCTTTTTATGATGTTGCCCACTGGTTTTGGATGCCAACACAGATTAAATGTAAGTTTCTCTAGACTGTGGTTGGTTATTGGTGTATTTAGGAAGAAGGGGAAGTTTTCTTGATCTTTTCAATCCCTGGGTTTTCTGGAGCAGCAGCTTCTGATGGATGTATCTGGCAGGGCACAGGATGATCTTGTCCATCTGTGAGCAGGACAAGAATGTCCTGCCTATAGCTTGTCTCTAAGCTGAGGTCCTCTTCCAAAGAGAAAGAGAGAATAAGAGCCCTCTCTGTACCGCTTTGGCTCAGCAGTGACACCACATTTCTCTTGTTGCTACCTCTCCTGAATTTAATTGGGAAGCAAAACTCAGTCTAAAGGGAGGGGTTATGATTGCTATTTATAAATACATCACATGAATAAGTGTGAAGAAGGGCAAAGCAATTTGTCCAGTGTTGGTGGAGGAGTAAATGAATATAACCTTTCCGTCACCTGGTAAGACAAAGTTTGTTGTCTGACTTCTCCTCAGAGCTTATCCATATACCTGGTGGCAGCACTCTTGGCAAGTGTGCATGAAGTCGTTTGGTTTCAAAATAGGGGGTAGATTTAGATCAGACATTAGGCAGAAGCTCTTCCCTTAGGCAGTGTTCAAGGTCAGGTTGGATGGGGCTTGGAGCAAGCTGCTGTAGTGGAAGGTGGCCCTGCCCATGGCAGGGGTTGGAGCTGGATGAACTTTAAGGTCCCTTCCAACCCAGACCAGTTTGGGATTCTAAGAAAACCAGTTTAATAATACAAATTAATAAATATATCATAGGAGACAAAGCAACATCATGCCGCTAGCTCTAAAGAGCAGCTCTTCTTAAATACAGGTGTGGGATGACTGTTTGTGTGGAGGAACCTGTTCTGTTCATAGGCTTGGGCACTTTAGAGGTCAAAACCAAGCTTAGAATGAAAAATGCATTCAGTTGTGTAGTCTAAATACAGTTTATTCCCCAGAGTGGATGGGGAGGAGAAATAGGAATCCTATTGCCTAGTTCTTGGCAGACCAACATTTCTTGAAGTAATATTTGCTTTAAAGGAGAGTAACTTGTGTAATGTCTTCATGCACAGTACATAAAGCTCTAAATAGTCCATTCCAGTATAAATTTTACCCTGGTGACTTGTATAATGTAAGAACAGTTAAAGGAGACTTAGTTTTGCTTTGCATTAAGTCTAATGCAGCAGAAGGACCAAGTAGGTGTCCTACCTGCTAATGCTGTGGCTAATTGCATAATGACTGCTAAATGTTTTGAGATGGCAATGGTGGCATCACTGCCTAGTTTTCACCATGCTTTTATTTCCTCCCAGTGTGTAGGACTATCTGAGCCCATCTCTCAAGCAGCACACTCTAATAATGACTTAATGGGCACACTCTAATAATGACTGAAATTAATTTCTTAGCAATGACACCATAATAATTAATACAGCCCTCTTGGGCTGCATGTGATAGAGTTGATCTGTGGAAGTGGAGATATTAAAGTGTCACTGTCCTTCTCCCCACATGCGAAATGTCATCATCAGTTCAGAGCAGGCTTGCTTTATTACAGCCATATTAAAATGAATGTGTTGCACATCTTCATCGAGTACCTATTAACAGCAGTTCCTTGATTTAAGGAATGGCTCCAATGTGCGAATACAAACCATTTCAATGAATGAATTTAGCACTTTAATGCTATTTATTTACTCCACACTGTAAAATGTAATAAGATAAATAATAGGTCCCACGGGGGCGCGGGGTATGGTGGTGATCAACATCTCAGCAGGCAGATGAACACAGCTCGAGTTCATAATAATGACCAAAATGTTCAGTGCTCCCTTGGATGCCATTTATATACCTGAATCTAATAAAGAAAGAATTACAGTGCTTAACAACGTGCTTAGCACTGGGAGCTGAATGTAATGAGACCAGCAGTGAGGAAGCAGCTGTGTTAGCTCAGTCTGAAGCATCACATTGGAGGTGTGGACGGCAAGAGCTGTGAGCGAGCCCATGTCCCATCTATGTGGGATTTGCTGGTTGTTGGGATAGAATCATAGGAATCATGGAATATATTATAGGATATCATGTATTCTATAATTATATAATTAGAAATTATATAATTAGAACACAATCCTATAGAATATATAGGATACCTGTGTTTTCTTCTATACTGGGTATCAAACTCCAGTCAAGGGCAAGCTTTCGGCTCTGTAGCTGAAGTATTCTGCTGAAGGCTGTTTTGGGGTTTGGATTTTAAACCTCTCAAAGTGTGTTTGGATTTCCTGTCCAGGCATAGTGAAGGAATATGGTCATTGTGGATGTACATGAAGGCTGTAGAGCTGATCAGGACTCATGACAAAATTACACAAGGCTGGCAAGTGATTGATTTCTTTCTTTAGTTTCAAGCAACTTGCCTGATTATCCAGGCCTGAAATGTGGTTGGAATTTTGTTGGGGGGTGGCACAGGGGCAGATGATGACTGGGACAGTTGGAGCAACACACAGAAGATGGCTTACTTAGAGTGTCTGCTTCCTGTTCTGGGATGTTAGGAATTCTGGTGTATTAAGGAGACATTCTTTACTATGAGGGTGCTGAGGCGCTGGCACGGGGTGCCCAGAGAAGCTGTGGCTGCCCCATCCCTGGCAGTGTTCAAGGCCAGGTTGGACACAGGGGCTTGGAGCAAGCTGCTCTAGTGGAAGGAGTCCCTGCCCATGGCAGGGGTTGGAACTGGAGGAGCTTTAAGGTCCTTTTCAAGTCAAACCAGTCTGGGATTCTATGAAAAGCTGGGAGTGTTGATCATGGTGTGACCAAGAATCATAGAATAATTAGGGTTGGAAAGGGCCTTAAGATCATCCAGTTCCAACCACCCTGCCATGGACAGGGACACCTCACACTAAACCATATCACCCAAGGCCTTGTCCAGCCTGGCCTTGAACACTGCCAGGGATGGAGCATTCACAACCTCCCTGGACAACCCATTCCAGTGCCTCACCACAGACTGACTGCCACTGCAGCACTTGTATCTCTTCTGGTTTTGCACTTGTTTTTCAGGAGGGATTCCTGCTCAGAGGGAAACATGTCAGCATTTTACACTCAATTTAGGTTGCACACCCAGGAAACCATTAAAAAATACACATAGAAAAAACTTTGCAAGTCATTTTTCAAATTCACAATTCACTTACTACTGGTGTACTCTAAGCAGCACACTTGGGGCATTAAAGTAATAAGAACCTGTCTGGAGACTCTTCTTTCCATTTCTTGATGGAACATTTGAAAAGTATAAACATGAATAACAAGAAAATGGTAAAATTGTAGTGGAGTGATTTGTACCTCAGTTTTTCTGGGCTTTTTAAGCTGTCAATAATCCAGCACATCCCCTGTTTTAAAAATAAGATGTATTTTTTTGCAATCATGAGTCTTGCAGATTAACTCCTTCTGGAGTTCGCTGCTTTCCATCCCTTCCAGGAGCAAACAGTTCTGTCCCTGGTTGTCCTTGGTTTGATATCTTTTGTCTCTCCATTAGTGTCTCAGCAGCACCTTTCAGCCCAGTCTGCATCAGCAGGTATATTCACTCAAGGGAGATAATGCTGGGCTGGACCATAAGAGAAAACAGAGTTTGGCTTTGCCATTCTGGTTGGAACTGGATGAGCTTTAAAGTCTCTTCCAACCCAAACCATTCAATGATTTGATGATACCAGTGATCTTTCAGACATGATAAAGAGTCCAGATGTTGGCTAAATGCAACCTTTCACCTTGTGGTTGAGTCACTGTGGACCATCCTAGGAGTATCTGCTGGGATCAGATCTCATCACGTCGTGGAACATGTGAATTAGAAGCAGTAAAAAATGAGGCATCTCAATTCAGTTCTCAGTTGGATGAGATGTTTCTCTTTTCAGGTGTGTTTTCAGGTGCTTCTAATGAAAACAAATACATTCAGCAGACAACAGCTTCTAGAGAAAAACTGCAAGATGGTTTGTGACCGCCCTTTAGTCATCAAATCTCATTGACTCCACATGCACGTGCACGCAGCAGATGGGCTGAACGAGGAAAGGGGCTGTTTTTAACACGGCTCTTTTCCAACTAAGCCCACACATTAAAAACAAATATAATTTACATATCATTCAGCTGCTTGGAATTCCCACTTGTATAGGAAGATACGTGTCTTCTGTTCAGTTTCTTTTTCATTCTGATGAAATAAATCCTTTCCTGTGCAGGATTATAAAGCTTTCTGTATGTTTGGGTATGCAGGAGCTGTTTCACATCAGCTCACGTGGGCTATGAAAGGCATCTTGCAGGAATAGCCTCACTTGGTTATTTTTAGGAGGAGGAGGAGGATGGCATCAGCAAAACCAGTAGATCTTTTCTGCCACTGTATACACATCTCTGAAGACAAGCAGCCCATTGCTGCCTAACGAAAGGAGGAATTGGAAACCTCACACCAGCTGACTTAATCACACACATGCTTTTGCCAACATTTCCACCTTCCTCGGCAAAATTTGCTCTCTTTTCTCTGCAGAAAACCTTTAACTACAGGAATTGTTTGGAGAGGAGGATGGGAGGGGGGGATCAAGTGCTGGACTAAGTAAATGAGTTCAGGGACATTACAGGCTTCCCTAATGGCATATTTGGAGATGTTGGATGTTTTGGGAGGTGCAGGCGTGAGCAAACTCTAATTGCTTCTTGGGGGCAAGGCTGATATCTGTGTATCTGCATCTGCTTCATTCTCATTTATGGAATCACATAACAGCCCTGTTGTCTCCTAGGTAGGTTTATGGGATACAAAGAATGTGAAGATGATAAAGATAACTTGCTTGCATTGGTAGCACTTAGACAATAAAAGCCTGATCTGGAGTGTGTTGAAGGGCATGTTCATATTCGTAGCAAACTTGGCTTTAGAGGAAGTTTCTCACTGTTTTGGTGTGAGAAACAGAAGGTTGAGGGAGGGAAGAAGGTTGTTTCCCAGCACAGCTGGGTTTGAAGACCTGGAAATGAGGATGAATGATGGTGAGTCTGGAAATGGACTGGTGAGTGCGGGACATTGCCAGGTCCTTTGGTGGGTGTCTGAGGAGTCTTGAGTGTGTGGGATCTTCCACATCATTGTGGGCAACAAAGAAGGTTCCTTGTGTAGAATTATGGGTTTATTTATGTCTTTAGAGAGAAAGGGTGAATCTTGTGGGGGATAAAGTCCCTTTTTTCCAGTCATTTTGATTTCAGTTCATTGTTAGGTGATAGTCCCTTAAAGCCAGTATCATTTGTGTTTCCCTTCTATCTCCATTAAACCCCCACATATAAGGGGTTTTATTCTAGCCATTGCAGTCACACACTAAAGGAGAGGCTGTCTGCTTTGAGTGCTTGTGACGCTATAGGATTAACTCTGTGTTCAGCTCTTGCTGCTTTAATTGGGGCCCCAAGCAAGAAGCATGTTTGGGGTGTGCTCTGCAGACTTCAAAAAGTTAGGGACCGAGGAAAGCAGGAGCTGGGCTACTCTCACAGAGCAGAAATGGGTTTCATTTCCCAGCTTTTCCCACTCAGATCTACGCAAGCTGGAAATGCATTGAAGGTCAAAGACTGATGGCAGGAAAAGGGGAATCAGTTTTGGCCTTTACACAATTTTCTGCTTTCATCTGCTTCTAAAAGTTAGTTTCTCTTTTCTTTAATAGAGCTGTTTATTAGTGGAGATGGGTTGGAAACCCCCTAGAAATAAACCTACAAAGCAAATGAAAACTTTCCTTTTAACCACTTGGCTGGATTGCACCTTTTTTGCTCTGCTTTTGGCAAGAAAACCACTGGAAAAACCTGACTGTGACCAGTGAGCCATGATGGAAAAACTGAGGCTTTGTTACTTGGTTTCCAGGTATTATCTGGTGTCTCTCTATAGGCAACAAACATCTCATTGACTTGGAGAACTGGGTTTCAGGTGAAGATAAATGTATCTGCTGGTACGTTTGCAAATGCTCGTGGGATGGTTCAAGGAGAATATTGAGGAATTTGACCAAAAGTTTGTCCAAATCTGCAAGTCATTTTCCATTTAGTTCCTTGAGCCTTGAGTCCTTCATATGGAGTGAGCTCTTCTCTATGGTGGCTGATAATAGCACAGGGATAATTCATAGTTATGCAGTTCAATACTCTGCATGGTTTCTGGGAAGATTTAGATTAGCTATAAGGAAGGAATTCTTTACCATGAGGGTGCTGAGGCGCTGGCACAGGGTGCCCAGAGAAGCTGTGGCTGCCCCATCCCTGGCAGTGTTGAAGGCCAGGTTGGACACAGGGGCTTGGAGCAAGCTGCTCTAGTGGAAGGTGTCCCTGCCCGTGGCAGGGGTTGGACCTGGGTGAGCTTTAAGGTCCCTTCAACCCCAACCAGTCTGGGATTCTGTGATTCTAGGAGAAAGTCATTGATTTTAATGCATGTTCCTCAGAAGAATGAGGGGCATTCAGGACTTGGCTGGGATCATCTTTACACCTCACTGCCAGGAAGAAAAACATTTGTCTAGAATTATGAGGAAAACATCCCATCAGTCTCTCTGCAAACGTCATATTGAGAGGTGCGGGTGTGGGATCTAATGTGCTGCAGTAGAAAAGAAAGTGCCTGGGGGTAAAAAGTATCCTGTGGACTGCAGGCTCTGAAGCACTAGAGGCATTCAAAGCCAGGCTGGATGTGGTTCTGGGCAGCCTGATCTAGTTGAAGATGCCTCTGCTCATTGCAGGGGGTTGAACTGGATGAGCTTTGAAGGGCCTTTCCAAGCCAAACCAGAGCAGCAACAAAGGGGGACTATAGGGGTGCTGGGGAGGAACTCTTCATTAGGGACTGTAGTGATAGGACAAGGGGTAATGGGTCAAAACTTTAACAGGGGAAGTTTAGATTGGATATAAGGAGGAAATTCTTTCCTGTTAGGGTGGTGAGGCACTGGAATGCGTTGCCCAGGGAAGTTGTGAATGCTCCATCCCTGGCAGTGTTCAAGGCCAGGTTGGACAAGGCCTTGGGTGATATGGTTTAGAGCAAGGTGTCCCTGCCCATGGCAGGGGGGTTGGAACTTGATGATCTTAAGGTCCTTTCCAACCCTCACTATTCTATGATTCTATGATTCTGAGATTCTATGAGAAGCGTTTGGTCAGGGAATACTGTCACTTTATACAATTGTTTTTATTTCCAAATTTTATAGACTTTGAAGAGATATTTGATAAGCATTTTTGTCAGTAGACACATAGCCCTTGAAACCTTATGGTATTTGTTAGGAAGTGTTTCTAATTTTCTGATCAATGAGACATCTGAGCGCTTTACATTTGTGCATGTGTTAAAACATGTACAGATTACCAAGCTTACTATGTTTTTACAGCAGATCAAGGGCCATGAGCTCTGTACAAACCATATGTTGTAGATGAGGAGGATGAGCAGGATATGGCAGGTCGCAGAAAGGAGCAGTTGAATTGATCAGGCCCCTTTGTAGGAAGACATCTGCTCCTCTTTAGTTATGCAGATACTCACTGAGTCACCCAATTTGATGTGAGTTTTCCGATGTCTTCATAGTGTTTTCATGCTTTTTATCCCTCTGTTTAAATATAAGTTTGAATTGTTCCAAGGCTGTAACAACATTGTTTAGAATGTGCCATGGGAACCATGAGTGCTTTCCGGTTTTGTCTGCAGAGTTCTTTGTGCATCTTGCTTACACCTTCCCCCCATGATGCTCATTGATGTTCACTAAAGAAGCTGCTATCTGTAGGAAAATCATTCAATCATTGTTTGCCATTGATCTTATATGACTGTATCTTCTGAAATACCTCACTTGGCTGGAGAAATTGTCATTTTAAAACCTGTTTCTTTTGGCTTGATAGAAAACTCTTACCAACCTGTGGGTAATCCATCAGTACTTACGAGTATGTATGAGTGTAGCTACCAGCAGCAGTTCGCAATATGCATTGAAAGGATCTGATTTGAACTGTTCTAAGCTGTTGATACCCAGCCTTCCTTCAGCATTGTTTTCTCCCAGCCCTATTTGGTAGACTTCTGTGTCACTGTGATGAGAATAGACTGAAATGGCGATGATACAAATGTGAATCAGCCCCTTAGTATGAATCAAGAAGATGCTTTACCAAAACAAGACAGTTAAATGCTGATGCTGGGAGTGTATAACTGCTTTTGACTCATGTAGCTTTGAGGCTCAGTTTGCTTGTAGATGTTTTCCTCCCCTTTTGGTTTGCTGTAGTATTCCATAAAAGAGTAAAAAAGAGATTTATTTGTTGAATTAAACCGAAGCAAAATCCAAAATAAAGAGCTGAGCCTTGAAACCTTCCCTGTAGGTAAATAAAAGTGATTCTGATGGATAAAGAAGACCTTTCTATAAAACATATGCTGGTATCAGCTTTCTCCTTCCTAATTCTGGGAACTTACCCAGGAGCTGCCTTTGCTGCCTGCTGAGAAAGAGGAATAATCTTAGTGGTTGTGGAGGTTCAGATGTGGCATCATGTCTGGAATGGAGACTCTACATAGAAATCAAAATAGTCACGATAAAGTCTTTGGGGATATGCAGGGTTGGGAAGGGAGTCCTGCTTTTCCAAAGCACTCAAAAAAACAGAAGAGAATAGGAGGAAGAATCACAGAATCAACCACATTGGAAAAGCCCTTTAAGCTCATCCAGTCCAACTGTTCCCAGCACTGCCAAGGCCACCACTGACCCATGGCACTGAGGCCTCGTCTCCACGCTGTGTGAACACTTGCAGGGACGGTGCCTGCAGCCCTGCCCTGGGCAGCCTGTTCCAATGCCTGAGCACCCTCTGGGGCAGGAATTGTTCCTCAGCTCCATCTAAACCTGCCCTGGTGCAGCTTGAGGCCGGTTCCTCTTGTCCCATCCCTTGTTCCTTGGGAGCAGAGCCCAGCCCCTCCTGGCTCCATCCTCCTGTCAGGCAGTTGGGAGGCAGCCATCAGGTCCCCCCTGAGCCTTCTCTTCTGCACGCTGAACCCCCCAGGTCCCTCAGCCCTTCCCCATCACACTTGTGCTCCAGGCCCTGCACCAGCTCCGTTGCCCTTCTCTGGCCCCACTCCAGCCCCTCAATGTCTCTCTTGTAGTGAGGGGCCCAGAAGTGAACACAGGATTCCAGGTGCGGCCTCACCTGAACTGCAGGTGTGTGTGTTCTGCTTGGAAGAAATTGCAGTTTCAGGTCTCATAAGAAAATAGCTGTTTGGGTTTTTGGTGGTCTTTTTTACAGTCCTTACTGATTTTACCAATGACAGTTTGATTGTTAGCCTGGGAAACCAAGATCTTCCATCTATGTGTTTCCATCCCTGTAGGAGCACTGTGTAAAACACCAGGAACACAAGCTAACACGTCTTTGCTGGCATTGTCCACGTGATGCTAAAGATCCTTTAACACTGGTAATTAACCCACAGCCATTTCTTCCTAAATTAAAAGAAGTTTGGATGTCTGGAGTTGCCTTTGGCTACTGTTTGAATGAATTAGGATTTAGATATTGCCTCATATTTACTAACTCACAGTAGAATGAACTTGGAGTCAGATCCTCATTTAGTTGAAATAAATGTACTTCCATGGTATTAAACAAATTTAAAGCAGAGGAGGATTTGGCCTGGGGGAGTATAGGAGGCTGCATGTTGGATCAGGTTCTGAGCTGCATTATAATGAGTAAGAACTGTGTAATGTGGTTGAATTCAAGACATCCAGGCTGGCTTTGTACCTCATGCCTAACACGTAGCAGAATGGAAACAACTTAATATGCCAACAAATTGGAAGCTCTCAGGAGAAGAAGGAGTTGATACAACTCTCAAACGTATGTTCCCTCATTTTCAGTGGGTGGATGCAGCTCCTTCCTTTGTGTGTGTGGTGTTTGGGCCTTGTGAAGGAAACATTTCAGTGTAGAAAATAGATCAAGAGCTGTTTTCAAAGCCAGCGCTTCCACCAAAACCTTTCAGTCTCCTGGTTCATTTTCTGCACACTGTGACCCTCTTGAATGTCATCTGCTCCTTTCTGATGGCAAAGCCTTTCTCTCTTTGCCTCTTCGCCTTGTGGAGCTCCTCTCTTCTCAGCTCTTCTTTCTTCCTTTGTGAGTCTTCCCTCTTCTCCTCCTCCAGCTGCCCCTTTCGGGCTGACACCTTTTGTTGGTGTTCTCAGACAGATTAGAGGCCTGAAATTCAGGGGGGAACTGGTACAAATTCTTCTGGGTCAACAGGTTTGTTCCTGATGATTGTGCTCTTTGATTGCTCGGTGTGAGTGACAACTGATCGATAGCAACTTTGTGGTGAAGCCCAAATTTGTATTTGAATGGGTTTAGCTTGAGGGAAACAGTGATTTGGAGGAAAGGAGAGAGAGGAATTAGTGTTTGGGTTTCTTCTTCTTTCCCCCCCAACTTTGCATCTCTTGGGTTTTCAATTGATGGTCTTTTGGGCAAAACAGGGTAAGGAAATCATTGCAATGGTCACAGTAGATATATGATAGATACGAAATCTTGTCAGGGGAGCTCTGTTAGCCCCAGATTGGTTTTGTGATTCTTTTCAGCTCTTCCAGGTAACTCTGTCAACCCATCATGGATCCATCCCTACGGCTGGGAGATGCCACTAGCTTGTTTCACCATGTTATTCTATATGCTCACTGCATTTCACTCTGACGCTCTGCAGTGGTTGTCCATATATCTTTACTGCAAGTGTTTGAATGGGCATCCCTTGACCTTACACTGAAGGCCAAACACTTGCCTTTAGATCTTTAAATTATCTATCTATCTATCTATCTATCTATCTATCTATCTATCTATAAATTAAACTTCTTGATGTAAGTTGAAACCAGTTCTGCTCTTCATATGGAGTGGAATAAACACCCTAAAATGTGTGCCTCATAATTTACTGTAAAACAAAGACATTACTTCTTAGGTCTTACCTACCCAAAGCAAGTTAATCCATGCTGTGGCTATCTCGATTTATGTGTCATTACTGAAAACCTGCTTACTAGTAAACCCAAGGAATCAAATCTTGTTTGCTTTATCGCTTTATTTCATGCAGCTTTAAAACATAAGGTTGTTGCAGAACATCATTTCTTTTGCTGTATTAACAAATGGTTGTGGACAGTATGGATAAAACCATTCGCACTCTGTTCACACTTTCATGGCTTGGAATTCAATCTGTGAATCAAGCCAGATAATACAATAGCATCGTCTTCAGGCAACTGCGATTTAATAATAGCCCTCAACAGAGCAGGTTTGTGTTGGGTCTGTGCTGTGGTTAACCTTCACAAGGGGTTTTGCAGAGAAACCAGGCTCTGTTTATCTGCCTGCCTCATTCATTTCATGTTTTGCTGTCTTTGGGCTTAATAATGTCTCTGAGTCTCCTGCAGGAAAGAGATGGGGTTTGAAAAGGGAAGGAAGAAAAGGTGGGCAACAGCAAAACAAATCTCCCTGTGTATTTTACTCACAGTCCCAGTGGATTAGCAATAGTAGTTTGCATTAGCAGTGACAGTACAGAGATGATTACTCTTCCCTAGAGACTGGCAGGGATAGGAATGGTATTCCATTATGTTGCTCCTTATTATTCTCTGTGCTAAGTGGCACAGTGACTGGGGAGCCAAAGGGCAGAGTTGAGCAGCGGTTTTAAGCTAATAAAGTTTTCCCAGGCAGGAGATGGGATTGTTAAAATGAAGGCTTTTTTCCAAGGTGTCTGAAAGTACCTTTTTATTTGACACTAACCTGAAAATGTGCATTGGCTGTGTTGGCTTTGTTCAGTGTGATGGAAGAGAAAAAAAGATGTTTACTCTCCCTACTATTAGCTTCACTGAAACTGTATATCATAAACTCTAATTGCATTGTGTTAAAGGATATTTTCCTGGGCTGCATCAAAAGAGTGAGCAGCAGGTTGAAGGAGGTGATTCTGCCCCTCTGCTCTGCTCTCGTGAGACCCCACTAGAGTACTGCTATAGGGAGACCTTAGAGCAGCTCCAGTGCCTAAAGGGAAACCTGGAGAGGGGCTTGGGACAAGGGCCTGTAGGGACAGGCCAAGGGGAATGGCTTGAACCTGCCAGA
The DNA here is from genome assembly GCF_033783945.1 of Neopsephotus bourkii. Classification (NCBI taxonomy): domain Eukaryota; kingdom Metazoa; phylum Chordata; class Aves; order Psittaciformes; family Psittacidae; genus Neopsephotus; species Neopsephotus bourkii. The sequence goes on from NW_026900790.1 coordinate 1,027,723, forward strand.
GGGGAGACTGAGCTGAGCTCTTAGGCAGAAGCTCTTCCCTGTGAGGGTGCTGAGGCGCTGGCACAGGGTGCCCAGAGAAGCTGTGGCTGCCCCATCCCTGGCAGTGTTCAAGGCCAGGTTGGACACAGGGGCTTGGAGCAAGCTGCTCCAGTGGAAGGTGTCCCTGCCCATGGCAGGGGTTGGAACTGGAGGAGCTTTAGGGCCCCTTCCAACATAGACACCAGTATGGGATTCTGTCAGTTTTCAGTTAATTGCCACCAGGGTTGGCACTCTGGAAGACAGCCTCTATTTACAAACCTTTGTAGAGCTGAGAAGTTTGTATTAAAAGATAAAATAGGCAAAGCTCATAAATTCCATTGGATGCCTTTCTAAACCTATTACTAAAATCATATTCTGCAGCGTGTAAGAGTATGAAATATATTCTCAGTTTGTATTAGACAGTGACTGAGGTTAGAATGAGCACTCTGTTTTGTTTTCTATTCTAGCATGCACTTAAAGGGAATTATTACTCTTTTAACACTTACAGTTTGTTCTTTGCTTGCTGCAGGTAACAGGATATATCATTGCAGTTAAAATCCTTCCCTTGGATTTTATAATGTACTGTGTGCTAAGCCACGTCACAAAGGAATAAACACTTCTGATCTCACTCTTACCTGTGGCCCAGTTTACATGGTAAAAAGCCTGTTGTGGTGTTAAATGCTCTCATTTTTATTCATGTCCTGGGATGATTCAGCCTATTCCCTGTGAATTACTGGATCAGGAGTGCTTTTAAAACCTGTACCAGCCTCTGCTGGTGTCTAGGATAAACAAGGGAGTTGTTTTAATGTCTGTCTAATATGATTGTACCCATTCCTAGGCTTGAGCTGAGCACTAGTGCAACTGGGTTGTTCTTGGCTTTAATAGCTATTGGTGAATGCTGTATTGAGAAGGAACTGCAAGGTTTTGGATCTCTCAAATTGGCGCTGTTTGTTGAAGGATGCATTCAGGTGCGTGTCTGGCTACCAGGTCAGTACCGTTAATGTTAATTCCCTGTTTGGAATCCATAAACCCTGTGTAAAACCAGAACTGGGTGAGATTAGCAGCTCCCTCTGAATGCTGGTAATAACAAGAGGGCTGGTAACTCACCTCTCTCTGAGCCGTGCTAACAGTAATTACTTCAGGAAGTTCCTTCTGTTAGTTCATTCTTACTATAAAATAAGAAGTAAAGGTTTGGGACTTGCCTAACATATAACTTGATGAGGTTTGCAAATAGAGATGTGTCTTCAAAGAGTCATTTAGAGCAGTTATTTCAGAGCACTTCTTTGCTGATGGAGACAAAACACGCTATTAAGAATAAAGAAGGTAAGACCAGAGCAGCAGTTCTTGTCCTAATGTACTCCAGTTTATGGTTTTCCACTCTAGAAACACACAAATCCCCAGGTTCTTATAAGTGTTTCTCTAAATAAGCAGTGATACTGAACTACTGCACCCATTGCTTTGCTCCCGGGAAAGCTTGTAGCTAAGGGCTAGGATATGGTATCATCTATATTTAGATGGATCTTCTGATGCAGTGGGCTGACTTGAGAGCTTCATTTTAATATCTTACTGTATTTTTATTCTTAGAAAGGAGACCTTTGCCTTTTTAAGGAAACTTGGAGTGTGGCTGCAGCTTCTCCATGTGAAAGGCAGCTGCAATGAGACATATGGATCCTTCTGCCACACTTTGGTTGCAGGCTGGTGTCTTTCTGCAGGCAGATAGGGCTAGGAATGGTTCAAGACCTAACATGTAGTAAGGCCAAAGCTGATGTGATCCCCTGGAAGGAGATAATGAATATCAGTGAATCTTTGTGAAGAGACAAGAGCAATTTATTGTCTTGTCAGCTGAAAGGGGTAGAAATATAAGTTCTGTTTTATTTGATTCCTTAATTAGGAAGGTTGTCCACTCATCTTTAATTCCCTTTGGGTTTATCCGCAAAGGTTAATGCCTTTCAGCCTCCAAAACCAACCCTCTGCCACTCCATGGCTAAGAAGCTGTTGCTCTGTGAGGTTTGCATAAGGCCACAACGTATTCCTGAGCTTTCAGGGATCACTGAGCTCTTTTTGCAGGCATGTTTCGTGATGTCTGGTTGCCCTGTGACAGAGATATTAAATCCTATCTGTAGAGCCAGGTTGGACGGGGCTTGGAGCAACCTGGTCTCATGAAAAGTGTCCCTGTCCATGGCAGGGGGGTGGAACTGGATGATCCCCAGAGCACAGCAGAGGGGCAGGATCCCCTCCCTGAGCTGCTGCTCACGCTCTGGGGGTGCAGCCCAGCACACGGGGGGGTTCTGGGCTCAAGCACACACTGAAGCTGGGTCATGGGGAGCTTCTCATTGACCAACACCCCCAAGTCCTTCTCCTCAGCGCTCACTCTCAATCCTTTATCCTCCATTCTATATGGATACTAAGGGTTGCCCTGACCCACGTGCAGGACCTTGCACTTGGCCTTGTTGAACCTCACGAGGTTCACATGAGCCCACTTCTTGAGCGTGTCAAAAAGCAGAGCCATACTCATGTAAGCTGCTATGACAGGAGTTTAGACGTCAGAGCACGTCCTGTGGCTAAGCACACTGCTTGCTTTCAGTAGCCAATGTGTGCAGCCTTCACATGGGTGCAATGTCTTGTTTTCTTTACAAAAGGAGGCCTGAATTGAACACCGCATCCTGTTATACAGGATGTTATCGGGGACTTCCAAAGATGTGCACAGTTGGAGGAGTCATCACTCTAACTCCATGAGATCAGAAAAGGGGGTGAGAAAGAGATATTAGCGATGCTGTTGATGAAACAATGGGCGATAGGGTGTACAGCAATGTATCTATTGAACAAAAGCAGTCAAAAACGATCTGTATTATTTCTCACTTGCTCATCCTGTCAGTGATTGAGACATTTCAGAGCACAACCAGGAAAATAATAGGTTGCCTTCACAATGGTAGAAGTTTAACAAATGCTAAATCATTCACCCGACATCGTTGCTGTCGTTGGGGGAGAGCCGTAGCGTGTGCTATTGATGCCTTGCTTCATTCTTGCTTTTCAGATTCAATCTCCCTGCAATGGAGGCCTGAACGTTTCAATTTGCTGCCTGTAGAGCGGTATTGAAATGCTGAGGCTAAAAGGAGAGAGATGATTTGGGGTGAGGCTGAAAAGCAGAGGCTTTGTGGAAGGCATCCCACACACAAATCCTCTGACAAGACCTGCATTCACTTGCACATGTCTCCTAACCGTACGCGACACAAAGTGAGGGGTTGGTATTTGTTAGTAGGATATTCGCTGTGGGGATTGATAAGCACTTTGGCATTGTGTGGATGTCTAAATCCGTGTTAACCTGACGTTCCCTTTTCATTGTAAAGTTCGATTTCACAGCCTCTGCTTGGCAGAACTTCAGTTTTGGACTTGGTGTGCTTGAAAGAGCTTGGCGTAAGCTGTTCATTCAGTGCCTGTTATTCACTTGGTTATTCCTAAAGCTAGGAATGCTGTGGATGTCCTCTTAATCACTTGCTAATAATTCTGAGCATTCACATCATCTCAGCTGGTTATTCTGCAGGCATTGAAATAGGAAAAGCCTATTTCTAAGGTGGTTTCCATCTGAAGATTGTGTCTGTTCTGCTCTCGTGAGACCCCACTTGTAGTATAGCATACAGTTCTGGTGTCCCTGATATTGATGACATCTCCAGATTTGAAAGGACATGGAGCTCCTGGAGCAAGTCCAAAGGAGGCCACGAAGATGCTCAGGGGCTGGAGCACCTCCTGCATAGAGACAGGGTGAGAACATTGGGGCTGTTCAGCCTGGAGAAGAGGAGCTGCGTGGAGACCTCAGAGCAGCTTCCAGTGTCTGAAGGGGGCTACAAGGATGCTGGAGAGGGACTCTTCATCAGGGACTGGAGTGATAGGACAAGGGGTGATGGGTTCAAACTGAAACAGGGGAAGTTCAGGTTGGAGATAAGGCAGAAGCTCTTCCCTGTGAGGGTGCTGAGGCGCTGGCACAGGGTGCCCAGAGAAGCTGTGGCTGCCCCATCCCTGGCAGTGTTCAAGGCCAGGTTGGACACAGGGGCTTGGAGCAAGCTGCTCTAGTGGAAGGTGTCCCTGCTTGTGGCAGGGGTTGGAACTGGATGAGGTTTAAAGTTCCTTCCAACACAAACCAGTGTGTGACTCCAGCTTACCCCATCCTAAATTGGGCTTAAAATAATTAAAGGTGATCAGCTAACAGTGGCCATATAACAGACCCCATTAGCTGCCTAAATCTTGCACTTAGCTTTGATTTAGATCCAGTCCAGGGTCCTAGAGATGAAAGGCTTGGTGTGTAAAAAGCCTACTCATTATCAAGCTGTGAGACACCACCCCTCCTTCAAGGCTTGAGCCCTAATCACCAGCAGTATCATTTGCAACATTAAATACCTGAGCTAGGCTGCGCTGTCCTCTTCAGGGCTCACCTCTGGTTAGAAACGTTGTCAGTTAGTTAAGAACAAATGAGTCTTGCTTGCATTTGTCTGCAAATAAAAGCATAAAGTTCCCTCTTTGAACAGAAGTTTCTTTTGCCTTGATCACTCCAGACCCCTGAGAGGAATACATGGAATTGTTAGAAACATTTTCTCTCCTTTTATTTGTTTCATTCTCATTTATTTTGTATTCCTTGGCTCCCTGTGTACAAATCAATATAATAGCTCTTTGGTTCTGATTTAAAGTTTCTAGCTTTGAGTGCAGGCATTACGTTATCTCCAAGAAGCTGTTTCTTCCAGTCTCGGCAATTTGAAGGCTCGTTGCTAATATTTAGTAGATGCAATTTGTACTTTAACACTTTGCACTTGGTTGCTTTATTCTCTTTCATTTACTTTGCTCATTGTCTCTGCCTGTGTAGTTTTGCACCTCAATGATGTGATGCTGAGGCTTTCTCCCAGGATTTTCACTCATCTGGTAGCCTGAGTTGTTTTCCCCATTCTGGACGAGGGTATTTGGGCCTTCTCTGTGGTTTTCTCTTCCCTGTAGTCATTGACAGCAGAGATTTCATAGGAAAGTTTGTGCTTCCTTCTGCAGGAGATAGACACTGAGGTTTTCTTGTTTCTTTGCCCTGGACAGCATCCTGGGAAATGGTGTCCAGAGCTAGGCACCCGAGGTCCACACCGCAGCCAAGGCTGGGAGCTGTGCTGTCAGGAGGACCTCTGCCATTCCTCTTGAACCTATGGATTTTATGCTTATCTTTAGATCACAGGCATTAATAACTCTCATTCTTCTAGCTGAAGAGGGATGATCCGTGTGAAAACCCCATCTCCTACAAATAAGGTGGCACATCAAAGACGTGATGGAGATAGCTTCAGTTTTCGGGTAGATCAGTGGATGTGAACAGACTCCTGCCCCTGGGGCCATCAGTAGGTTTCAAAGGAATAATCCTCAAAGCTGTCAACATTAGGGCCCAACTGTGGCAAACCTGAGCTAAGATTGCTCCTTCCATAGCGTGCTCAGCTTATTTGGAAGAGCAGAGACTTGGAAAGGCTTGGAAAGGCACCTTGACAAAAGCAAGCTATCATCTGAACAACAGCAACAAAATCTGTGATAACCTTTCATTTCCTTTCCCATCAAATACAGGGCAGGAGAATAATCTCATCAGTTGAAAGAGAAAAAATATGGACTTCCCTCTGATAAATTACCTGGAGACTGCTCGCCTCATTTGTTAGAAGTCAATATTTTGCCCACTTGCTGTGGAAGCCTTGCAGAACATGGACATTTAATTCTGAAGCAGTTTCCATTGGCATTTCTTTAATAAACTCTCATAATTTATAGACTGTGTTTTACACCATCTCCTCATGCCTCCAGAGTTTGTTCTAGCCAGCTATGAAGAAATGAGGTATTGAGTTGTTACTCTTCTTGATTAAGTCAATAAAATCCATTTGTCTTGTTAAGTGAGTAGCTCCACTTCGGCACGTTGCACAGTCCCAGATTCCACATTTTGGGGTGGAAAAACAATATCCAAGACAATGATTAATGATCTGACAATCAGAACTGCCCAGCCAGTACCTTAGCTCGGCCATGCTTGCCCAGAGCTGTGCCTGTGCTGTATTGCTAACGCAGCACAGAGCAGTCAACATGACAGCTTCAGCTGCAGTTTCAGGGTGATGATGTGTAATTATTATTAGGTGATGATTGCTCTGAACACTGAAGAACATTTTGTTATGTTTAGGTGGCAGAACTTCATCTTTTACTAAAAACAAATGAACAAGTAGCATCACTGTGAAAGAAAGCTGAGAAATGAAGACGTGGTTGTATTTTGGTTCATAGCATCCCTCATAAGTAGCCTGAGTTCTGCTTCTCCATACGAAGCTGTCGTATTCCTGTATCACAAAGTCCCCTCCTCTTTTGTTCTGATTTGAAGCCTTTGAACTTTGGTGAGAGCTTGGTTTGGAAGTGATGGAGGTGACTGAGCTGTACTTAGAGCACCTGGAGATCCTGCTCTGCAGCTTTACCCAACCATTCCCATGAGCACTGCAGAGATCCAAATGATAAAATCCTACTGTGTGTTCATACCCTGTTTCTGAAGTTTTCATGTCCATTTGTATTTGATCACATTAAGTATCATCATATTATGATACCTGCAGGAGTAGCAATTGTTCCAGGCTCAATAGCAGCAACCAGTGACTCCTTCAGCTGGAGTTGGTGTTGGGGCAACTCCAAAGGAGGCCACAGAGATGGAGTCAGGCTGAGAGAGCTGAGCTGGGTCAGCCTGGAGAAGAGAAGGCTCCTGAAGGGGAGACCTTAGAGCAGCTCCAGTGCCTAAAGGGGCTGCAGGAAAGCTGGAGAGGGCTTGGGACAAGGGCCGGTAGGGACAGGCCAAGGGGAATGGCTTGAACCTGCCAGAGGGGAGACTGAGCTGAGCTCTTAGGCAGAAGCTCTTCCCTGTGAGGGTGCTGAGGCGCTGGCACAGGGTGCCCAGAGAAGCTGTGGCTGCCCCATCCCTGATGTGTTCAGGTAAGGAGCACCCATTATTTTCAAGGTAAATAAACCATCAAAAGGGCAAACTTAGATTTGAAACTCAGAACATTTTACTTCAGCTTCTTTCCATCCTTTCTGCAGCCTTTGTCTTGCAGGAATCTCCGATTAGAGGGAAGATGGAGGACTCAGAGAGCAAGTAGCACATGAAACCTGTTCTCCCCATCACAGAGTTAACATTGTAGACCTATGATGGGGTCCTGGCTGTCTTCATGCATTCTGATTAAGGGATGTCCTCACTTTGTGCCTTTATCATCTCCTGTATCAGCTTGCAGTTTGCTGTTTCCTCAGCTTGTGGGGACTTATTATAACCCAGCTTTGCAACAGAACTGAGGCCAGACTTTTTAATTTCATATTTATTTTCACCTGCTGTGATTGTCAAATTACACCTTAAAGAGCAACTTGTCAAGGATGGTGCTTCCAAATTTCATCTAGGTTAATAATAATAGTGTTTGTCTATTAACTTTCTTCCTGATCTTGGAAAGCACTTAGGCTCCTCCAGGAGAGGAATGGAGTAGTATTAAACTCCAGCTTCTCCTAAGATCCCTGTCACTACCAGTTTCTACTCTAGCCCGTCTTGGTCTTGTTTGGATGCAGTATGTCTCAGAGTTTCTCTCAGTTATCTGTCTTTTGGAATTATAATCAACAGGCATTGCTAAATACATCGAGCAGCAACAGGAGCTCCAACTCCTAACCTCAAGCAAAGGGAAGAATCTCATCCTGGTTGCACATTCTGTCTCAATGGACTTTGGTAGAAACCTTTCTCTTTGTTAGCTCAACTCTCCTGTCTTGATCCTTCATTTCAAGCTGTTGTTCTTAACTACTTGTGTTTTCAGTAGTAGTAGTGTTTTCAGTTCTGTCCTGTAAGAGGGGACCTGTAAGAACCAAGTGTTCCCATCTCTGCATGGGCCAGGATGGCCAGGAGGACCTCAGCTAAACCCCTCAGCATTATCCAAATTAATAGAAGGCTTTCTTCTCTATCATTACCTCAGTATCACTGCCCCATCCCTGGCAGTGTTCAAGGCCAGGTTGGACACAGGGGCTTGGAGCAAGCTGCTCTAGTGGAAGGTGTCCTTGCCAGTGGCAGGGGTTGGAACTGGATGAGCTTTAAGGTGCTTTCCAACCCAAACCAGTCTATGATTACATCATGATTTTAAGATGCGATGTCATACATGCATGCTTATTGCTCTTCTGTTGATATGTCCCTCCATACAAACTTCAGCTGAGTTTTACATTAATTGCCATTTTTGGCCTCTTTTATTGATTCCCATTCCTGGGACATAGGGGTGTTGTGTCTCTCCTGACTTCAACAGCTGAAGATCTTATCCTCATAGAGCTCCATCAGTACAGCTCCTGTGGGAACCCTTTTGCCAGCAGAGTTGAGGCTTTCATGTGCCTTAGTTCTGCTGTTGACCAGACAGGCTGGGTCTATTTGAAGCTTGGTGATGGCTGTGCAAGGGCAACAGCAATTCCGGTGGAGCAGCGGGAAGGAGGATGTGGAAGGATTGGAGATACTTTTATTTATTAGTCTGTAGCAGCAGATTCCTTTAAGTGTTGGGGAGGCAGAGAGCAGTCTGCTAAGGGAACAGTGCCCCAACTTCACTGCCAAAACCATCGTGCAGGGCTGCCAGGAGCAGCCAGGATCTGCCTCCTGTTGAGTTACTGCTAGATCTGTTCTGCGCACCGCATGGTGTTACAACTCTCGTAGTAAAACAGCATGGGGAGACCTGCTCCTGGTTGCATCATGACAGTAAAAAGCATCATTTTGGCTCGCTCTTCCATGGAGTGATTTGATGTGAGCCAACACTGATGCTTCAAAAAGGGAAGAGTTATTGAAGAAGAAAGTCCTCAGAAACTTCTTTTCACTTTGAATGTCTCTTTGAGCACTTCACCAAGTAAACTCCCAAATCCCGTCTGGATTATAGTTGCCTCAGAGCTGTCATATTTTGGGCTGGCATTGTTTTGCTGTGCATTTGCAATTGCTGATTCACAGAGCAATAAACCCCCAGGACTTCGATTCTAATCTCTGAAAACAAAGCAGTGTAGGAGAAATGGATTTCACCTTGCAATGATTAGCTCTTAGCAAGCTTGTACCGTCTTTCCGAAGACATTTAGAGTCAAACCGCATCCATGGAGACAATTCCTCTTTCTTCCCATTCAAACTGCAGTGCTGAAATGCCATTGTAAATCAATAAAAAAGTGAGTCTCTTTGCTTTAGTCAGAGATTTTACATTTTTAGAGCAGTATTGGAATAGCCTCCAGACCTGTCTACTTATTGCACAGTCACCCTTGTGTTTAGCCACTGTAACGAGTGGTAGGTGGCCCAGCAACATCTCCTAAATCAAGGTAATTCAGTGCTTTCTCTGCTTAGGGAAACTACAGAAGCCAGAGGTGAAGAAAGGATTTCAGGTTGTCCAACAAGGGCAATATTGCTGGTGATGTGTGCATTATGGTAATGAACATGAGCCGGCTTCAGTGTGCGCTCGCAGCCCAGAAAGCCAACCGTATGCTGGGCTGCATCAAAAGGAGCGTGACCAGCAGGTCGAAGGAGGTGATCCTGCCCCTTTATTCTGCTGTTGTGAGACCTCACTTGGAGTATTGTGTGCAGTTCTGGTGTCCTCAATATAAAAAGGACATGGAACTGTTGGAACAAGTCCAGAGGAGGCCACGAGGATGCTCAGGGGACTGGAGCTCCTCCTATATGAAGGCAGGCTGAGAAAGTTGGGGCTGTTCAGCCTGGAGAAGAGAAGCTGCGTGGAGACCTCATAGCAGCCTTCCAGTATCTGAAGGGGCCCTATAGGCATGCTGGGGAGGGACTCTTCATTAGGGACTGTAGTGATAGGACAAGGGGTGATGGGTTCAAACTGAAACAGGAAGTTCAGGTTGGAGATAAAGAAGCAGCTCTTACTTGTGAGGGTGCTGGGGCACTGGCACAGGTTGCCCAAAGAAGTGGCAAATGCTCCATCCCTGAAAGTCTTCAAGGCCAGGTTGGACAGAGCCTTGGGTGACATGCTCTAGTGGAAGGTGTCCCTGCTCATGGCAGGGGGTTGGAAATGGATAAACTTAAGGTCCTTTCCAACCCGAACCATTCTATGATTCTGTGATTCTGTAATTGGTCTTTCAACCTCAACCTCAGAGCTTAGGTGCATTAAGAGGACGTAACTTAACAGGTAAAACAAGGAATGAGAGAAGGATAATTACTCTCATTTTACAAATGGGAAAGGAAGATATGGGATCATAGAGCTCTGCACTCGTCTGGCCTTGATCTAGCAAATAGCTTGAGCATCTCCTGCTTTTTATCTACAGGAGTATTGTAGAGTCCCAGACTGGTTTGTTTTGGAAGGAACCTTAATGCTCATGGGCAGGGACCCCTTCCACTGGAGCAGCTTGCTCCAAGCCCTTGTGTCCAACCTGGCCTTGAACACTGCCAGGGATGGGGCAGCCACAGCTTCTCTGGGCACCCTGTGCCAGCGCCTCAGCACCCTCACAGGGAAGAGCTTCTGCCTAAGAGCTCAGCTCAGTCTTCCCTCGGGCAGGTTCAAGCCATTCCCCTTGGCCTGTCCCTACAGGCCCTTGTCCCAAGCCCCTCTCCAGCTTTCCTGCAGCCCCTTTAGGCACTGGAGCTGCTCTAAGGTCTCCCCTTCAGGAGCCTTCTCTTCTCCAGGCTGCCCCAGCCCAGCTCTCTCAGCCTGGCTCCAGAGCAGAGCTGCTCCAGCCCTTGCAGCATCTCCATGGCCTCCTCTGCACTCGCTCCAACAGCTCCACGTCCCTCTTGTGCTGCTGCCCCAGAGCTGGATCAGGACTGCAGGGGGGGTCTCCCCAGAGCGCAGTAGAATATCCCTGGTGCTGTATGGGTGGAAGCAGGAGCTGAACTGAAGTTTTCCATCTCCCTGTTCTGTGCTTTAAGTTCTATCCCATCCACAGACTCATTACATAGTTATTTCCCCATGTTCTCTGCTGTTTTGTACGGCTTTGGTGATGTGTTTGGAGGCAGCAATCAAAGATACTTTGAAAAAGGGATGCTTATTCTGAAAGGGAGAGAGCACTATTGTTAAAGCTGCCTTTCCCTAGTTTTGTGTTTATATTCTAGTCTGCCTTTTAAACCAGCTCTCCAATTTGGCTTGTCTTGATAATAAACCAGGTGCAGGAAGCCGAGGTGATAACTGCAGGTCTATTTAACACATTTGGGGACTGTGGAGGCAGACAGAAAGGGGGAAATCTATGAACTCTCCAAATGTTGCTGGCTTTTTGCTTCAAGATCAATAGAGGATCTCTCAGCACATGACAATGCAAAATGGCGCATAATATCACAGGCCTAAATTGTCCCTAGATTATTGCATTTTTTACCCAAGGCAGCTTTGTTTAAATAATGGCTGTGTCACAGGAGCTGTCTCATTGATTGGATTACGTCTGTGTGTCATAGCGAGAAAAATGAGTTTGTGTCAGGCTGAATTACAGGTTTACACAGATTATTGAAGCATTGCTCTTTACCTCTTCCTCTGTCAATCATCATCTCCTTGCAGATTGCTCTATTTTTAATATATCTCAGTCATAGAATCAAATAATGGGTTGGAAAGGACCTTAAGATCATACAGTTCCAACCCCTGTCATGGGCAGGGGCACCTCACACTAAACCATGGCACCCAAGGCTCTGTCCAACCTGGCCTTGAACACTGCCAGGGATGGGGCAGCCACAGCTTCTCTGGGCACCCTGTGCCAGCGCCTCAGCACCCTCACAGGGAAGAGCTTCTGCCTTATCTCCAACCTGAACTTCCCCTGTTTCAGTTTAAATCCATGGGGGTTTTAGCAACAGTATTACTAGTAATTAATAATTAAGGTGTTTATGGATGCATGTGTTGTCATTCTCCCACTTTTCTCTGGGGAGACCCCCCCTGCAGCCCTGATCCAGCTCTGGGGCAGCAGCACAAGAGGGACGTGGAGCTGTTGAAGTGAGTGCAGAGGAGGCCATGGAGATGCTGCGAGGGCTGGAGCAGCTCTGCTCTGGGGCCAGGCTGAGAGAGCTGGGCTGGGGCAGCCTGGAGAAGAGAATCCCCATTATCCTTTGGGTAGGAGCAGTGTGTGAATGCAGTTCCAGTATCAGCAACCTCTTTGCTTTAGTTGTGCCTGTAGTTTTTACAGCACGGCAGTTGTGTTTTCTCACCTAACAGAAATTACAATCTGTTGTGGTAGTTTATGAAAAACCCCATAGTATTCCATGTTACAGCCTGTTTGCAGAGGGTGAAACGGTTTGTATTGACCTTGTGTATAAGCGCTGGGGATTTTTTGCCGGCAGAAAGTCTAAATTGACTGTCCACATCCCATGTCCAGTTTCACAAAAGAGAGTAAGTTACCACATGAGTTAAATTTAATCCTAGTTTGGTTTTATGACCTGAAAGAGCAGGTCAATATTTTGTTAAACAGAGGCGAAAAAATCTGCTTGGAAGAATTCTTTTCATCTTAAAAGTGTGGTTTATTGTTGAACTATATTACTTAGAGCTTATTTAGTGAGAAGTTAGCACTGCTGTTATCCCATCCCATCTCCCATCCCTCAGAATAACACTGGATAGCCTGTGTCGCCTTTTAATTAGCCCTACATACATTAGTGAATTATCTCACTACATGAACTGATTTCTCCCCCTGTAAAAACAGTTGCAAATAATGCATTAAAAGCATCCTAATCTAACATTGTTTTCTTTATCTCGTTAACATTTATTCATCTGGAAAATCAGGGTAGTTTATTTGACCTGTAGCGTACCCACCATGGCACTGCCATCCCATGCCACATCCCCCTCCCTGAGTGCTGAAGTAGGGAAAAGGTTAATTTATTCTCTAACACAGAATATGTATTTTCTTAAATAACTCTGTAGGAGATGCTGGCAGCATGTGGAAGTTTGATGTTACCACTTATGCTTTGAATCAGAGTGTGAAGTGTATGAATCCTCTTCAGCAAGGAGTAGCGATAGGACAAGGGGTGATGGGTTCAAACTGAAACAGGGGAAGTTCAGGTTGGAGATAAGGAAGAAGCTCTTCTCTGTGAGGGTGCTGAGGTGCTGGCACAGGGTGCCCAGAGAAGCTGTGGCTGCCCTATCCCTGGCAGTGCTCAAGGCCAGGTTGGACAGAGGGGCTTGGAGCAAGCTGCTCTAGTGGAAGGGGTCCCTGCCCATGGCAGGGGGTTGGAACTGGATGAGCTTAAGGTCCTTGCAAACCAAACTATTCTGTGATTCTGTAGATGTTGTATGGATGGGAGTGATCAATGAGGATCTTTGCTTTATTAACAGACACTCGAGTCTCAGGTGAGATGTAGTTGTGGTTGGGGCCTAAGAAGACCTAAGTGTTTGGATTCACTGTCCTTTTCTAGCTTGGTTTAGCAACCCAAGAGTGCCCACATAACTGTTTGGCCAAGGACAGATGTGTTTTCTTGTCATTCTGAGGGTTTTAAAGTGAAATAGAAAAGCAGCAGAATAAGTCTGGGAAAGGATTACATTTTATACGGTGGCATTTAAGTGGTGGCCACAATGGGAGTTTTTCATCTCTGTTTCCATACCCAGCCTGTTCTCTGTCATTAATGATCCTTTTGACAAATCTTCTTGCTTAAAATGAGTAGGCTCAGTTGCAAACAGTGATGTAACAGCATTTTGGAGTGGATTTCCCCCATGGCACAAAGAAAAGAAGTCTATTATTCAAAGGATATTAAATTAGCATGGAAGTGGAGTGAGTTATCATTTTCAGGAGTGGCTGCAGTGCAGATGCATGTATGAAACAGAGGAACCTCTGTGTGTTTGTATATATTTTTGGTGGTTTAGGATCATTATCTTAGAGTAAAATCAGGCAGACCTCAGATAGCTCTCTTTCTTGCTGTATTATGGGTTGTTTCTCTGTCCACCAAGGTGGTTTTGGGTTCATTCACCAAATTTGGCCCTATGAGGCTGAAATGAGATACTGAAATGTAGTTCCGTCTTATCCCAAAATGTAGCTCCATCTGATCTTGGAAATTGCCAAAGTTAACAACTTTCAAAGCCTAAAAATAAGAAAGGGTTATTTTGCAACTCCCCTCATTGATGTTCTGACAGAGCTTCCATATGATTTCATTTCTCTGAATTCAATATATGGATTTTTATCCAAAGGATTTACCAAGCACTGGTGACTCGCTCCCTTTGGCTGATAGAAGATGAGCACGTAGGGAGGGAGGGGGAAGAAGGATGGTATTTCTGTTCATTTACTTCTGTATCAGGTGAACTGAACTGTGGTTCCAGCACGTGTCCCATCAGCAACTCACTCCTTGAAACCCTTTTCCATCTCTCCATCCATCCTTACAGGTCACTTACAGGTTGCCAGAGAAAGAAGTGACTGAACTGAATTTGCTCTTCTGTGGTTGTTAGCTGAAAGGAGGGCATTTTATAGATTGAATCTTCCAGTAGGATTAAACAAGAAGTGGCACCTTTTAATGGAGGTCTTTGGATGGTTTTAACTTCATAATATTTTACTGGTCTTTCTGCCTGTGTGTGCAGTTGGCTTCAATGTCTGGTTTGATCCAAGGGTGCATGTATCATAAGTTCATTTTGATTGCAGGGGGTAGAAAGATGAGACACTGACTTGATGAAGGGTGGTTTCTTCTCCCTCTCTCTCTCTTTCATTGTCTGTACCCCAGAACTGATTAGCAGAATCCTGACCCAGAAGAAAAGCATGAAAGTCTGCCTTGAAGCACACTGGGAACTCTCTTTAATTGGCTTGAAGTCGGTTTTGAGTGGTAGAACTTTACCTATGCCTCATTTATTTAACATTGCTGAGATGATTCCTTGGCCTGCATCAGTCTTTGGGGTCTGCTTAGTACCTACATCCATCCCCCAGCTCTCTCCTCAGTAGCAATGTGCAGTTTCTGTCCCATGGAAAAGAAATCATGGATCTCTCTTGGTTTTCATAACTCTCTGAGCAGCATCACACTGAAACATGTTTTCATTTCCCTGTTTATTTGAATATGTCGTTGAGTTGTTCATAATAGTATTATACACGGCTGCATTCAGAATTAATTGTAGAGAACCGTTGTATTGCTTTTAGCAGTACTTTACAACTTAATAGAATTCCCATTAACTGAAGAGCTTAGAAAATATCTTCTTTTTCTTTGACTTGCTGTCAGGATTGGGTTTGAATCGTGTGTATCAAGGAGCCACATGGTTCAGAAGCCAGAATAGCTCTAGTGGTGCTTTCAGTTCAAACATAACATTAGTTTTAAGTGCCAAGAAATCTTTTCTTTGCAAAAATCATTACTAGCTGGACTGGAGAAGTGATGGAGAGAGCAGGATGTGCCAACTCAGTAGTTCTTCTCCACTAGTTATGCTTATCATATCTGAAAAAAACCTAAAAAATCAATTCCTCCAATCCCTACCCACGTCAAAACAGCACTTTTCAGTGTGAGCCTAATGGAAGTTGCATTGTGTGTTTGAAAGTGCACAGATCTCAGGATCAGGATGTAATTTCTTTCTTAGAATCACAGAATGGCTTATGTTGGAGGGGACCTTAAAGCTCCCCCAGTTCCAACCCCTTGCCACAGGCAGGGACACCTCCCACTGGAGCAGCTTGCTCCAAGCCCCTGTGTCCAACCTGGCCTTGAACACTGCCAGGGATGGGGCAGCCACAGCTTCTCTGGGCACCCTGTGCCAGCGCCTCAGCACCCTCACAGGGAAGAGCTTCTGCCTTATCTCCAACCTGAACTTCCTCTGTTTCAGTTTGAACCCGTCACCCCTTGTCCTATCACTCCAGTCCCTGATAAGAGCCCCTCTCCAGCATCCTTGTAGCCCCCTTCAGACACTGGAAGCTGCTCTGAGGTCTCCACGCAGCTTCTCTTCCCATGCTCAACAGCCCCAGTGTTCTCAGCCTGTCTCCATACAGGAGGTGCTCCAGCCCCTCATCGTCCTTGTGGCCTCCTCTGGATATGGAGCAACAGCTCTGTGTCCTTCTGTTATACTGGCAGATACTGCCTTAAAATAAAGAGGGTTTTTCTTAACTGAATGAGAGTGATAGAAATTACTTACTGAATTGTTCCTTTGAAGCAGCTTTGGTTGAAAGGACAGAACCAACTAGATGGCCTTTTGGTGTCTAGAAATAAGAAGGCGTTTCATTTTGGTTTACTGGTTGAAGCTAAGTCGAGGAGGTCAAAGAATGAGGTAGAGCCGGGGCAGGAAAAAAGCAACAAAACAAGCAGAAAAAAACCACCCAAATCACAAAAATTCTTTGACCACAACATATTCTGGATGGTTTTGGATTAATATGGGAAGCCATAGTGTCAGGAAGGCCATCGAAGAAATTAAACAGCACAACAAATAGGAACATGTTACAGTCCATGTGATGTATTGCACAGAGAGGAGATCTGCAAGTTCTGAGCTGTGGTTTTGCTAGATAAGTGGTTGGGGATCCTGTGACTTAAGGTGAATGGCTGGCTTCAAAGGATTCTGTGCAGCAAGTGCTTGTGGGGATTGCAGCCTTCAGGGCAGACTTTGCTAGGTGTGGAAGTGAGAGGTGGACAGGCTCGCCATCTGAAGATCATTGAAACTAATGGATCATCCAGACTTGGGCTTTGGGTCAAGCCTTGTCAATCTGGCATTAAATACAGCCATGTTTCCAGTGTAGGAGTTGAAACAATTTGTCTTGATAAGAACAGAGAACAAGTCTGTGGTGGACTGTGAAAACCCTGTCCTGGCTTCAGCAGTAGCAGTCATTTTTCTCCTTCTTAGTAGCTGGTGCAGTGCTGTGGTTTTGACTTTCAGCCTGGGAACAGCTCTGATAACACCGATGGTTTTAGTTGCTGCTCAGGAATGTTTACTGTGACCAAGGGCTTTGTGAGCCTCATGCTCTGCCAGGGAGGAGGGGAAGCTGGGAGGAAGCAGAGACAGGACACCTGACCCAAACTGACCAAAGAGGTATTCCATACCACAGCACGTCATGCCCACTGTATAAACTGGGGGCAGTTACCCGGAAGGGTCAGATCACTGCTTGGTCAGGCTGGGTATGAGTCGGTGGGTGGTGAGCGGTTGTGTTCTCTTCCCTTGTTATTTCCGTTATCATTATCATTGGTGGTAGCAGCAGTGGTTTGTGTTATACCTTAGTTACTGGGCTGCTCTTATCTAAACCCATGGGAGTTACATTCTTTCGATTCTCCTCCCCATCCCTTGGAGGGGAGGAAGGAAGAAGGAGGGGAGTGAGTGGCTGAGTGGTTCTGAGTTCCCAGCTGGGCTTAAACCATGACAGAGCCAAATATTGTGATTTCTTCCAGGATTTTTTTTTCCTTCTTTCTTTCTTTCTTTTTTCCTATTCCCAAATGGTCAGCAGGATACTGGGTCACCTAATTGCATTTTGGTTTTCCACTGGCTGCTGTTCTTATCGCAGCAGCACAAGACTCTGTGAGCTCCATCAATACTCGTGTATCCACGGGAGGCAATAAAACCCCATAAAATTACAAAGGAGTCCTGGCAATTAGGCTAAAGCTGCTGTTTATGAGTTCTCAATAATTACTTTAGCTCCCTATTTATCTAGTGCCTCAAGAAAATGGTGTCTGATTGAAGGAGGGGATCTTGCTTCACTGAGGACAAGTCAGAATTAGACAAAGCCACGTGGGAAGTAGAATTAGCGCTGTTTGTTTCAGCACATGAAGGGGGCTTCACAGGGAGACAGGGAAAGAATAGTCATGATTTTTAGATGGTGCCAGCTAGCAGCTGTGCCATTCTCCTACCTTTTTGTCCTCCTTTTCATGCCCTGTAACATCAGCTCCTCTGGCAGGAACCCAGGGGCTTGCATTAGGCAGAATTGCTCTGGGGAGATGTACCATCTGGAGGGAGACAGGGAGGTTTGAGGGATGTGTTGCTCTTCTTCTTGGCTTTGTCACATCTGTATATTTCTGAGGTCCCTTACTTCCTATAGTCATATTTGGTGAAGGGGGAGCTTGTGGCTTGTCCATGACAGGGTTTGTGGTGATAACAGTGAAAGAGAAGAGAAAAATACAGAAACCCATGTGCATCAGTGCTGGATAATCAGCCGTTTCTCCATTAAAAATGTGCTATGGCATTCTCTTGTCATTGGCTGATAGTTCCCTTTGCTCAAGCAGGGTTGAATCCATCATGATGGGAAGTGTCTCAGATCTTCATCACCATGTCAATCTTCGAGCTGGTGGAGAGCAGGACTGGGGTCAGATTACAATGGGGTGCCCTATGCAAGAGTAGAAAACCTCAAGTGAAAGCTTTCACACCCAGATGCTGCATCATTTAGAAAAAAAATCACAGAATCCTAGCCTAGTTTGTGTTGGAAGGGAGCTTAAACCTCATCCAGCTCCAACCCCTGCCACAGGCAGGGACCCCTTCCACTAGAGCAGCTTGCTCCAAGCCCCTGTGTCCAACCTGGCCTTGAACACTGCCAGGGATGGGGCAGCCACAGCTTCTCTGGGCACCCTGTGCCAGCGCCTCAGCACCCTCACAGGGAAGAGCTTCTGCCTTAGATCCAACCTGAACTTCCCCTGTTTCAGTTTGAACCCATCACCCCTTGTCCTATCACTCCAGTCCCTGATGAAGAGCCCCTCTCCAGCATCCTTGTAACCCCCTTCAGACACTGGAAGCTGCTCTGAGGTCTCCACGCAGCTTCTCTTCTCCAGGCTCAAACAGCCCCAGTGTTCTCAGTGTGTCTCCATCCAGGAGGTGCTCCAGCCCCTCAGCATCCTTGTGACCTCCTCTGGATGTGCTCCAACACT
Source organism: Neopsephotus bourkii (assembly GCF_033783945.1). NCBI lineage: Eukaryota > Metazoa > Chordata > Aves > Psittaciformes > Psittacidae > Neopsephotus > Neopsephotus bourkii. The sequence continues at coordinate 1,046,447 of NW_026900790.1, forward strand.
TCTGTGTTCCGACATGAACTGAACAGAACATATGTGCCATGTGTATGTATGAATGTGTGTATCAAAGGAAAGCTCTGTTGTGCAAGTGAGAGACGTTTCAGAGCATCACACTGATCTCTCCTGAGAAAGATCTGTCTCATCTTTTGTGAAGCATTGGAGCTTCTTTGTATCCGCTCTGGCTTCACTGTGCTATAGCTAGTCAAATAATGTTTTAACATAGTGTGAAACCTGGGGTCCTCCTGTCTGCTGGGCATTTTCTCCATCCTCTTCTCTTGAGACCACATGGTTGCTTCTCAGCTTCAGCGTGTGAAAAGCATTTAGTGCTCCTTCCCTGGTGAGGTTAGTTAAGGCTTCCTACCTTAAACACGAAAGAGCAAATCAAGATGTTTCATTATCCTGCACTCTCTTTGCTTCTCCATGAATTGACTTGTGTTACTCCAGGGTTCAAAGAAGGGCCTTCTGTCCAGGAATCTTGTTTTCCCAATGGGCTGCACTGTAAGAGCAAGGTGGTGCTGGAGAGGAGCAGGCTGATACCTGAACTAATTCACAAGGGACGCAACCCTTTTCATCCATTCTCTCCATCATTCAAAGCCATGGAAATAGAGCCTACATCTTCCTGTATCCAGAAGGGCTGGAATGGATCCCACACATTTTCAGGTTTGGTCCTGAGCAGCACGTTCTTACCCCAGCCATTAAAAAAGGGAGAAAGAAGCAGGATTTGTTGGGGGGGGGTTAATAGCTGACTCTATCCCACTTTCTTTCCCTCCTGTTTCCTAAAGTTCTGCTTTTTCTGTGGGAAGTGTTGGAATTCATTTGGAAGTGTTAGTGAGGAGTACTGATAGACACAGCTGCAAAAGCACTAGGACCTGCAGAAGCCCCCACAAAGCTGTCAGAGCTTGGCTCACGGTGGAGACATGTAAGGGTTTGGGTTTTTTCCATTTTCTTTTCCCAAATGTACAGAAGCTTTTTTGTCATTTCTCAGGATTTAAGGCAGCTTTTTACAATCCCGGTATCCCACACTCTGGTGGTCTGCTCTTGCTGTGCTGCCATATGGTGATGACCCAGACTTCCCTGCTTATTGTCAGTGTTGTTACACTGTGGCTTTGTGGGAAGGGAGGTGAAATCACTGAGTTCTAATGACTGGATCCAAAGAGTAGCCCCCTTTCACCCTCCTGCTGCACCAGCTAAGGCATAGACCAGTAACGGAGTGAGTGCCTTAAAGGTGGGATTCAAGATGTTAGAGTTGCTCCGAGTTGTTTGTAAGATTTTCACATAATCACATCGCTTGATTTTCTCCTTTTCCTTTAATGTTGAATCTAAAAGCCTTACTAGCCAAGCCTCAGGGTACCATAGAATCCCAGACTGGGTTGTGTTGGAAGGGCGAGATACACGAGGTCACAGCACAGGGTGAAACCGTCCCTTTCTTTCCTCAGGGTTTGCTCCACAGGTATTCAGTGAATTTCCCTTAGCTAAGGAGGTCTGAGAAGACAAAGATTGGGATTTGTCCCATTTCCAGCACTCAGAAGCTGCTGGAAATGGGAAGGGACATCAGTGTCAGTGGTGGCTGCAGGGCTATGTGGTTTCTGGAATGGAAAGGAGAGGCTTAAAGGTTGTGGGTTTAGGTTAAAGGAGAGAGGAGAAGGGACCATATATTTGTATAAGTGTCTTATTGCAGCCCAGTTCATGGTGTTGCCCCTGAGTCTTCCCTGTGATAAGGAAATCATAGAATGGTTTGTGTTGGAAGGGACCTCAGAGCTCCTCCAGTTCCAACCCCCTGCCACAAGCAGGGACACCTTCCACTAGAGCAGCTTGCTCCAAGCGCCTGTGTCCAACCTGGCCTTGAACACTGCCAGGGATGGGGCATGTAGGTAGTTGCTTTCTAATGAAGGGAAATGATGGTCCCTTCTCCCTAATCTAGTAATGTAATTTATAGTCCTGAGAGACTGGATCTCAGGCAGGAGACTTGATGATGCGAGAGACGTGAGATGCAGAAACTGCTCAGAAAACATTTTCCTTATTGATGTAGTGAATACCTCTAGATCCACCTGGATGAATGTGCACTTTAAATACACAATTTGGCTGTATTTTAAACAGTCAGAACTAGGTTTACCAGCCCTGAGGGATCCCTTATGGTCCTGGTAGGATTTAGTAATGCTCTGAGAACAGAATGCTTCTACATGTTTGTATTTTGGCATTTGTGGCAGTCTTAAGGTAGCAACAGCCTTGAAGGTAATCAGTTTAGATAGATTAGACATGCAACATTAGCCAGTGATAGCAAGGGTATTACCAGAACCAGATCCCTCCTAATTTCAGGATGACTTACATCCATTTGAATTGGCTTCTCTTTACTTCCATTGAGGTAGTCAGTGCATAGAGAGGAATAAACGTTGTGCAAGGTGGTAGAGTGTGATTTGACTCAGACAAAGCAGGAGTGAGCCTTATTTGGGATTTAAGCCATGTGGGAGATGGAGCCAGTCTGAAAGTAATCTTTTCACCTATATTAAACTGAAAAAGGACTATTTTGCTGTTAAGCCAGAGGAGCAGGTAGCTTCCACACTGACCATGAAACCTGGTGTCTCAGCTGAGCATAATCACATTACCCTCTAGCTGGTGAGCCATGGGAAAGATAAAAGCTGTCAGGTAATGGAGATTGGTTACAGCTCTCTTTCTAAAAGGTAAGTGTAATTCAGCTTTGGGGAAAATCCAGTGGCCTGAGTAGATGGGAATTGGTTTACATGGTTGTAGTGGTGGCTGAGGGCCTCAGTCATTGAGTTTATGTAAAGGGAAGTGCATTTATGAGAAAACCTTCTGTTTTCTCCTTGGAGATAGGCTGCAGCCAGGCAGGACTAACCCTGGCTCCCTGGCAGGGGAGGAACACTGCTAGCTCTAAGATGATAGAACAGGTCAACCATCATTTCCAATGGTCAATCTTGGTCAAATAGGTCATAATTATCTTGCCTTTGATAGAACTATCATATCTTAGAGACGTGTAAAATGTTCCAGTTGAGGATGGTGCCAGCTTGCAGGATCAGAGGCCTCATGAAGCATCTCTCTCCCACTCATTTTGGAAGCTAATTTGGGTCTCTGTAAGCAAACTTGGCACCTGAATGCTTTTTTACCCCCATTAAACTGATTGAGGAAGCTATGGCTGCCCCATCCCTGGCAGTGTTCAAGGCCAGGTTGGACACAGGGGCTTGGAGCAAGGTGCAGTAGTGGAAGGTGTCCCTCCAACCCCCATTGCAGGGAGTTGGAATTGGATGTGAGTGAGCTTCTCCCCTCTGCACTCATACATCCAGGGTACCTTCTGTCACATTCCCCCAGGGAGCCATACCTTGTCTCCATGGGGGTGAAGGAGGAGTGATGCTGTCAGAAAAGCTAAAGGAGGTCCTTAGCATCAGCTTTTCAAGGTGCAGAGAATACTGTGATTTAAATGCCAGCCCAATCCCTTGTATAGTACGTCCTATTGTGAGTGCTGTCATACATTTTATACTTTGCTTCCCTGCTGAAGATTCTCTAAGTCCTTCAGAAATAAATGCCAAAAAAAAGACGATGTCTGAAAAGCTGTAGGTGTGTAGGTTAGAACATCATCCCTTCCAGGTGTCATTTTCTCCCTGTTCAGACCATCATCCATACTGCCTAGGGCAGGCACTGCAGATTATGTACTGCCTTGAAGTAGCAAGGAAAATACTCATCACATACACTGCAGTTGACTCAGGTTTTGCGCAGATACAGCTTATTGTGGCTTCTCTGTAAAAGCACTACAGCATCTGTAATGCCTCGGGTTTTATTCCTTTTGGGGCTGGAGAAAACTGATGGGAAATCACAGTAACAGAAGGTGTTGCAATTACATTGGGTAGGGATTGCTCAGCACTGAGATACCTCTGATATTTCAGTGGGAGTAACTGAAGGGGAATTGTAGGATGGACACAGGAACAAGAGCAGAGGCAGGCTTCAGATGACCACAGAGCTTTGCAGTATTTGCCAGATGTGCCCTTGATTGCAGGAAATACGGAGTTCCTCCAACTCCTTGCTGTTCAAAGGGGCTTTTATGTGTTTGAAGCTGTTGAAAATGTGCTGAACCTGATACTGCTCTGCAGCAATGATTTCTGTGTGTTGATTTGTTTGCATTTCCCCCCCCCCCGACATAGAATCCCAGACTGCTTTGGGTTGGAAGGGACCTTAAAGCCCCTCCAGTTCCAACCCCTCCCACAGGCAGGGACCCCTTCCACTGGAGCAGCTTGCTCCAAGCCCCTGTGTCCAGCCTGGCCTTGAACACTGCCAGGGATGGGGCAGCCACAGCTTCTCTGGGCACCCTGTGCCAGCGCCTCAGCACCCTCACAGGGAAGAGCTTCTGCCTTGTATCTAACCTAAATCTCCCCTGTTTAAGTTTGAATCCAAGTAAATACATTCCTGTACACCATGTTTTGTTATTGCCATATGCAACTTCAGTTAAAAGCCTTTATTGTGTGTGATTTGCAAAGTGTTATGGAAACTTATAGCTTGTCTTCGTGGTCCTTCTCTGGACCCTTTCCAGCCTGTCCACATGTCTTTTGTAGAGCAAGAACCAAAACTGACCCCAGTATTCCAGGTGTGGCCTGACAAGTGCTGAGTAGAGTGGGACAATGATATTTTTCTCTCTTCTGTTGGACATCACTGAAAATAGTCACATGTAGATCTACAGGGTTGGATCGAGCCCAGTACAGAGGTTGGATGCAATGGCCAAGTGCTGCCCACATCATTCTGGCATTATTTTCCCTATGAGCCTTTGGGATAACCAGGGTTTTTACCTGATTATAAAGCCTGGCTTCTTCCCTCTCTCCTTTCCTGACATTGATAGGTAGAGTGGAATTGAAATGCTATTTAGTGACTCCAAACCACAGAGTGGACAGAGTACAGGAAGAGGGGTGTTGACATAGCACTGGCACTTCCAAGACACCAGTGTGGCTTTAGGGATGTCCCCTGCCCTTCATCCTGCCTCTTCTTCCTTAGCAAAGCAGTACCTTGGGACTGTGTCTTCTAAGAGACGTCTGTGTTTCAGGGCTGTGTGTGAAAAATGGGTCACCCAAAGCCTTCATGGTGGTTTGTTGCTTTTTATAGAGGACATTAAAGGAGCTGCCTTCTGGCACTATACGATGCACTGGCTGTTCTTTAACATGCTTTACAATTGTGGTTAATGGCTCTGTGCAGTCCTGTGCCACACTCCATCACACCTTGCAGAGGAACTGGGTGATAATTCCCTCAAAGTGGAGATACACAAGAGATTGCAGATGGGCTCCATCCCACCTGGGGCAGAACTGAAAGCAAGTACTAGGGTAATTGCATGCATTAGCATAGAATGACAGAATGATTTGGGTTGGAAAGGACCTTAAGATCATCCAGTTCCAACCCCCAGCGTAGGTTTTTAGATGTCACCAAGATTGTTAAGCACAATTCCCTGCAAATTTCCATTGTCCTTACAAAAATCCTAACCAGCTGTTGTTTAGCAAGACTATAAATAGGGAAATACTGTAAAAGTTAATGTATTTTATCCATCACATCAATATGGCATTTACTTGGTAATGTTTCTCTACACAATTCAGTTAAAAACCTTAGTGCAAGCTGAGCAGTAAACTGTGGGTTTATAATGTATTAAGGCTTTTACTAATGCATTATGTGAAGTCTTTCACACTGGTGTAGCTGGATTTCTTCTGCTCCCATCTATTGCATCACGCATCCTTATCCTGAGAAAAAGCCATGCATCCCATCCAATGGTTATCTGTTTCCTTACAAGAGGTAGAACAAAAGGCAAAATGCATTCCCAGAAATGTGTTGTGCACTATCTTGAACATACCTGTGTTAAATTGCCCATCAGAGATTTCTCCCACTGTGAGGAAGAAGGCAAGAAAGCGTTAACATCCTGTTTTAGCACAGCTGAGGTTGGTCTTTCTTCCCCTATATCATGCTTTCACAGGGAAGGGAGTGGATCCTGCCTTCAGTATTAGATTGTTTCCAAGGAAAGATTTGATTCCGCTGTAAGTTATTGAAGGTAATAACATCTTATTGCTCTGCTTTAAGCAGCTCGGAATTTCTTGCAGTAGCTTTGAAGGGAGAAGTGAGAAGGAAAGGGTGTTATGGAGGATGTGGCCAGGTAAAAACCAGGGAGGAGAAGAAAGATGTGGTGTGTTTGAGACAAGGTGACACACTGAGCTGCCAGGGCAGGGCAGCTGTGAAGAAGGTGATCTAGGAAACGTTTTCATTAGGAAATTAATGAAGTATTATTGAGAAGTGTTAATATGGTTAAGCTGGACACATTTGAAACTCTCCCTGTGAGAACTGTGACTGATGCTGATTACCTGTCTGCAACGAAGGTGTGAAGGGGAAGCTGTTCACAGGAGCAGAAACCTCTTCTGAAGGAGTAAAGTAAAACTTGAAGCTTGCCTGGCTTCTGTTAGTGAGAAAAAGCTGGTGTGGAGGGGATGCACCTGTGCAAGCTGCAGTGCCCAGCCAGAAACTGGAGAGGGCAACCCCAGGTCAAGAATCTGGACGTGCTGGTTTGGGTTGGAGGGGACCTTAAAGCTCCTCCAGTTCCAACCCCTGCTATGGACAGGGACACCTTCCACTAGAGCAGCTTGCTCCAAGCCCCTGTGTCCAACCTGGCCTTGAACACTGCCAGGGATGGGGCAGCCACAGCTTCTCTGGGCACCCTGTGCCAGCGCCTCAGCACCCTCACAGGGAAGAGCTTCTGCCTTATATCCAGCCTAAATCTCCCCTGTTTCAGTTTGAACCCATCACCCCTTTTCCTATTGCTACAGTCCCTGATGAAGAGCCCGCTTCCAGCATCCTTGTAGGCTCCCTTCAGATATTGGAAGGCTGATATGGGTAGAACTGGTCAGAGACACCCCTGTCTGCTCACAGGTTGCCATTACTGTTTACTAGTTGCTCTCTGGGCTTGGGGCTGTGTGTCACAATGTCTCAGTGCTGTCAACAACACTGACATTCAGGTCCATTTGAACCTGTGCCCGAGCCAAACTCTTTGAGTATTGATCCAGTGTGCATTCCCCAAAAAATCTTTTCATGTGCAATGAAGTTCTGCTTAGCCTGTGTAGCTCTATAGGATAGGATTAAGGGGAGGGAGGGAAGAAAACATCTTCCAAAGGTTATATTTCCATCAGACAGGGTAGAGGTTGAATCTCGGTCCAATGTTAATGCTGAATAACCTACTTGGACTTCCGAGTGTCATACCTGGTGCAGCTGAGAAAGGATAAATGAGTTTTCTATTATATTTCTGCTGCTGGTTTAGTTTAATTGGAGAGGTTTCCCTAGAAGACAGCATTGATTAAATAGCTGCACCTGCATTTATATAGTCAAACTTATTTCTGCTATTGAGGAGGTCTGCATGCATCACCTAAAATGAAACCTTTCTCTATTTTTTAATGTATCATTCTTTAGGAGGTATTTTTGCAAGACTTATTATTTCCCCCCCAGACCAAATTCCTTTAAGCTTTCCTTCATCACAGACTCCGTTTTACAGCTTTTTCTTACGCTTTTGAAATACTCATCACTATCACATGCTGAGATTAGTTCACACTGAAATGAGTTGAGCGTTATACATGTAGGTTATGACATGTCCGTACTCAGTGAATGGGTCTAGTTGTAAAGATACAAGGATATGGCATGGAAAGGATGGTCTTGTTATGAGATGGGACTTTGGAGATCTAAACTGGGGGTTGAGTGGTTTGTTTGTTTGGGGTTTTTTCCTGACTTTAATCCAGCAAAAGACATTGACATATTGGGGCAAGTCCACAGGAGGCCACAAAGTCTGGAGCAGCTCTGCTCTGGAGCCAGGCTGAGAGAGCTGGGCTGGGTCAGCCTGGAGAAGAGAAGACTCCTGAAGGGGAGACCTTAGAGCAGCTCCAGTGCCTAAAGGGGCTGCAGGAAAGCTGGAGAGGGGCTTGGGACAAGGGCCTGTAGGGACAGGCCAAGGGGAATGGCTTGAACCTGCCAGAGGGGAGACTGCGATGAGATGTAAGGAAGAGATGTTTCACTGTGAAGGTGGAGAGACACTGGCACAGGTTGCCCTGTCCCTGGAAATGATCAAGGTCAGGTTGGCTGGGGCTTAGAGCAAGCAGATCTAGTGGAAGATGTCCCTGGTTGTGGCAGGGAAGTTGGACTAGAGGAGCTTTAAAGTTTCCTTCCAGCCCAGACCCTTCTATGTTTCTATGTAATACTACTGTTTCTCTTCTCCCCTAGTTGTATACTCCCATACTCCCCTAGTTGTATGAGTATGGGCTACTTAGAGTATGTGAACTTGGAGATCAGCTCCTCTGCTTGTACCCATTGATAAGTGCAAGCAGCTGACCTCACTACCATGGAGAAGTGAGTTTGCATGGCTCTAGATATACGTTACCAATGACCAAGCAGTGCTTTCATACCTAAGTTTACTTCTCAGTAACATTTATTCATTTGAACACCTTAAAACCACATTCTTTAGGACCAGTATTGTTTCCTGGTGATGAAACATGTTAAGACCCAGCCTTATTGGGATTCTATAGATGTAACATTCAACACAACTAAACCAGCGATTTCCAGAGTCTTTGGCTTTCAGATAAGTGTGTCTATCTCTTGCTTCAGTTCTCTGGTGTGTTGTAACTCAAGCATGCTTATAGTCATGTACAGTAGCCCTTAATGTCAGAAGCATTTTACAACTTCATTAAATTGCCTATAGATTCTCCGATGCTTTTAATCACAAAAGGAGATGCTGACATGATACATGTGGCAATCAAAACATGGAAAACAAGCTTAGGAGTAAGTAGCAGCAGCTTTCTTGCTGCAGATGTCAATATCTTCGACAAGCAAGTGCTTGCGTTGTGACATATAGTAATAGAAAACATCCTGTTGTGGTAAAACACCACGAGCACCTTGAGGAAAGCCTGGTGTCTGCGGGACCAAATTACACATGGAGTTCCTGGGGTCCTTGTTCAATGAATTTGATGCCAATGGGAAGGCTGATATTTCAGTTTATCATCAAGAAAGGAGGAAAAAAAGGGAAGGGAAAAGCACCGCTAAGTGCGCTTCAAAGCCTCCAGGCGCTACAGTAATGCAACTAATAAATGAAGAAATAATAAAGAGCAGAATAGCGACGTTCAGGCTGAGAATGGGATTGATAAGGAGTGAGTTTAACATTAAGAATAAAACCCTTCGGGGCTTCAACCTTCACTGATTGTAAAGTGTCAGGAAGGAAATGAACATTTTTGTTGTTGTTTACCTCCGAAATTCAGGAAGAGGGAAAGAATGAACCAGAGATGCTCCAAGGAGCCCCGCTGGAAGACGTCCAACCATTGCAAAGTTACACAGATGAATTGATTTAATTAGGCTGCCTGATAACGCTCCTGCTGCAGCTTTTGAAACAGACTCGTAACAGATATTAACTGATGCAGACTGGGTATTGCAGATTGGTTTCAGAGATTCCCATGACTCATCCCTACTTCTTAGGTCATAAAGTACTCTGCAGAACATGGAATTTCTTCCTATTGTTTTTCCCTTCAATTTTCTGTTTTTACTGATTAAAAATACTTGCTCTGTGGCTGGAATGCTAAAGTGGAGACAGAGGCAAAACTCCTCTTTCCTATCATGTAGCTTGTAGGAACCTTGCAGTTTAAAAATGAGGATGAAACTGGTGTGGAGGAAATGGGCTTTTACTACCTGTGGATTTTCTCTCCCTTATAGAGTAGCTGTACCTGCATTGATGGCCAGGATGTCCCTTCAGATATTAGTGAATGTTTGGAGTCTACTCAACCCTGGTGAGGCCACATCTGGAGCACTGTGTCCAGTTCTGGGCTCATCAGGACAAGAAAGACAAGGAACTACTGGAGAGGGTCCAGTGGAGGCCACAAGGATAATAAGGGGTTCGTAGCATCTCTCTTATGAGGAGAGATGGCAGGAACTGAGCCTGTTTACTCTAGAGAAGAGAAGCCTGAGAAGGGATTCCATCAATGCAGATCAGTATCTCAAAGTCAGGTGCCAGGAGGATGGTGCCAGACTCTTTCCAGTGGTGCCCAGCAACAGGACGAGGAGCAGTGGCCATAAACTAAAACACAACAGGCTTCACCTCAACACGAGGAAGAGCTTTACGTTGAGGGTGGCAGAGTGCTGGAACAGGCTGCCCAGGAGGGTTGCGGAGGCTCCCTCACCAGAGACATCCCAAACCCACCTTGGACATGTTCCTGTGTAACCTGCTCTGTGCCTCTGCCTTGGCAGGGGTTGGACCTGATGGTCTTCAGAGTTCACCCCATTCCAACCCTAATGATTCTGGTTAATCCTGAAAGCCAACCCTGTTAAGATTTCATGTGCATCTCCTCCAGGTCATAGAAACTAGGCATGGTGATGGAGCAGTGCTCCATCTCTGGCAGTGCTCAAGCCCAGGTTGGGCAGAGCCTTGGGTGACATGGTTTAGCGTAAGGTGTCCCTGTCCATGTCAGGGGATTTGGAAGTAGGTGATCTTAAGGTCCTTTCCAACCCTAACTATTCTATGATTCCATGATTCAGGCATTCAGCCGACAGTGCAGTCATTTCTGACATGCTTTGGCTTTAGGGCAGTCTGTGATTTCAGCAGGGCTGAGTAGAGCCTCGTTTGCTTACTCTTGTATACCCAGTGATTCAAAATTGCTTTATAATCACTGTGTAAAAACTTTGAAGTATTAAAGACCACGTTGGCAAGACACAGTCCAATTACTTTGTTATGCATCTTGTTATGTTGGCGTATTTGTTTAATTAAATTCCTTGCTAATTAGAGCTGTATGTACTTACGTTAATTATTATTCGCTTAACACAATCAGCAGTGTAATTCTTTCCAGAAAAGCCACACACTTTCTAGTTAAATTAAATTACTGATTTTGTGGGCTTTCTGAGGAAGAGTTTGATTTGTACCTCAGCACTAAGATATATGAAGACAGGCTGAGAGAACATTGGGGCTGTTGAGCCTGGAGAAGAGAAGCTGCATGGAGACCTCAGAGCAGCTTCCAGTGTCTGAAGGGGGCTACAAGGATGCTGGAGAGGGGCTCTTCATCAGGGACTGGAGTGATAGGACAAGGGGTGATGGGTTCAAAGTGAAACAGGGGAAGTTCAGGTTAGAGATAAGGCAGAAGCTCTTCCCTGTGAGGGTGCTGAGGCACTGGCACAGGGTGCCCAGAGAAGCTGTGGCTGCCCCATCCCTGGTAGTGTTCAAGGCCAGGTTGGGACTTGGAGCAAGCTGCTCTAGTGGAAGGGGTCCCTGCCCGTGGCAGGGGTTTGGAAATGAGTGATCTCAAGGTCCTTTCCAACCCAAACAAGTCTGGGATTCTATGAGTCTGTGATTTTTCCTTACTGAATTACAGACTTGGATGGGTCTGCTATTTATCACCCACCAAGACCTTTTGCCATCTGACAGAAAAAGTACATTTGTCTTCTTTGTTGTGAAGCTTTGGAAGGAAACTACTATCTCATGCTAGAAAAATGTAACCCAGTGGAACTTATGACCTTTTACCAAGCCCTTAATTACTTTCTAAAATGTAGAGTACTATAAAGATATGATACAGCCAGGGACCTATTTGGTTTTTAATACTATGCCCATTAGCTCTACTTTTGATCTGTGAATTGATACGCAGTCCCTAAAACTGAAAGGAGTGTGATAACATAGATATCTTTAGTCATATTGAGTAAGGAAGCTAATAACCAAGTGTCTAATTGTTTCTACAACTAGGTGACTAGATGCTACACAACATGGGTAGAGTTTGTGTATGTACATACACCCACTCCCATATGTGTCGTCTCTCTATGTATCTGGCACATTTACTGCTCTATAGCATTGACTTGTGTAGGTTGTTTCTTATTTGAGCAGTGAGCTGCTGATCAATACTGCAAAATGTGTTGAGTACTGGGGGGAATCGCTGAACCACAGTTTATTAATGTATTTAAGCTGAGAACCTCCAGAAAGCAGTAAGAAAAAAGCAACTCAATGGAGTAATGCAGTAGGAGCAGATGGAAAGAATAATTCTTCTAAAGCAAAATATAAACATGGCCAGTATTTAGGAGCAAGATAGAGGGGATTTGTCCTCGTCCCAAAAAGGGTTAGGGATGCTCCTTTGCGTTTTTCAAGGCAAAATGTGCCACTGAATGAGAACTTTATCGGTGGAGGAGCAGAATAGTAATGAGTGCAGTGAGCTTATGGGGCTCTTCCATGTCTTTGTAATCACTGAAATGAAAATGGGCAGGTAATACAAACACTCCTGAGGTCCTACCGCAGATTGCTCAGAAGCTCTGTCTGTTCTTCTTCAGCATTCACTAATTGCAGTTAGCAATTTTTAACTATGCACAAAATCAACAGCAAGATGGTTTTAAAACACAACTTGGCTCATGGTTACGTCCATCCAGTCGCAGCAATGTTAATCTTGCATTGGAATGCTGGCCTGTGACTGAGATCTGTTGGGAATAGAGTAGTAGACCCAAAATGAATTGCAAAGTGTTTCCTTCCCATGTGCTCAAACACTGAACAGTGATTTTTTCTTTTCCAGACTTGTTAGAGTGCATCTTTTCTGTTTGTAATCACCTTTGTTCGTCTACTGGGGAATAAGCATTTTAAATAAAGGAGTGATTCACTTCTCCATACAGAATGAAGGGTATGGGTCTTCTGTTAGATGTTGTCATTTAAAATCACAGGGAAAAAATACAGAAATGGAAGAATCACAAAATAGTCAAAAACAGAGAAGTGGAGGAATCGCTAGTAACATTAATGAGAACTGCTTGAAAGGGCTGTGAATGACTTTGGGCATCTTTGCTGCAGGAATCATTTCCAGTCATAAGGCAGTACTGTTGCCTTCCCGCACAAGGAGCATCTCAGAGGTGTGAACCTGGTTCCCCAAGACAGACTTCATTCATTCGAGGGTTCTCCTTTACAGCAAGACGTTTTCACACATGAGTTGTGTGGAAAACATCAGATTGGCCAATTAATCTGTTTGTGCTCCTGTTGTCCACCTGGAAAAGGGTATAAGAGTATTTCAGTGTTTCTCTTCATCAGGGACTGGAGTGATAGGACAAGGGGTGAGGGTTCAAACTGAAACGGGAGATTTATGTTGGAGATAAGGCAGAAGCTCTTCCCTGTGAGGGTGCTGAGGCGCTGGCACAGGGTGCCCAGGGAAGCTGTGGTTGCCCCATCCCTGGCAGTGTTCAAGGCCAGGTTGGACACAGGGGCTTTGAGCAAGCTGCTCCAGTGGAAGGTGTCCCTGCCGTGGCAGGGGTTGGAACTGGATGAGCTTTAAGGTCCTTTCCAACACAAACCAGTCTGGGATTCTATCATTTCAGTTAAGTAAAAGTTAAATAAAGATGATAACGTTTTCTTTGGAGGCTTGCTGATGTTACTCTCACACGGCAGTGACAAGTCTCAGAGCAGGCAGTAACCATGTCAGAACTACTCACAGCCATCACAAGCCTGTACACCACTTGACTGACTTACTAAACTAGACATCCCTCTTACCCATGGCACTTCCCAAAGCTCTCAAGAGGGTTGACGTTGTCTTTGTTTTCCCAGTCAGGATAAAAATCAGAGCTACTGGTGGCACTCCTGTGAGTAAAACTGGGGTGGAGAATCAGATTTTGTGTTTGAAGTCCTCCTTCCACCAAAGTCCGTTGCAAAAACCCAGTCAGCTTTGGTGTGCCCATGTCTTTTGTGTTGTGTCTTTGATTTGCATTGAGGAGAGTTCAGCTTTGATGCCTTGTATTTAGTGAAAGAGTGGAAATGTTTTAGACTTGGAGGTTTTTGCTAATTTGGTATCAGCAGAAAAGACAGAGAATAAAGTTAATTGGATGAGTTAAAATTAGTAAATATATGAGTCAGATATCAAGTGAAATATATGAGTGAGGCAGCATGAGTCAGGCTTTGTGAAGTGGAAGCAGAGAGATACGTTTCAGAGAACAGAAGCTCAAAAGGTAGATAAAAATGCCGTATTATCTGCTAGTTCCCAGAAACTGAAAATCCCAGTGTGTCCATGTATTCCTTACCTGTCCTGGGACTAAACCTCCTGGTTGCATTTTCAAAGCCTAAAGCCTTCTTCCAGGAATAGCATGTCTTAATTTTCCATGCTTTGCCTAAATACTGCTTCCCTTCCTTTCATTAACATGGTATAAGCAGTTAAACATGGAAAGACTCAGCTTTTAAGGAGAGGCTGAATTAACACGAAGGCTTTAGGCACACTACCCTGTGTAAAGCACTTCTGGAACCTTTATTTGCTCTGTTCCTGGCCCTATCTTACATATACACCTCTAAATTAACATCTTGCCTACTGGTATCTGCATATATGAGGTACTTAAACCCAGGGCACTGATACCTTGGGGTGGTCCCACAGTGACACCATCCTTTGTGCGGTATCTTCAGCAAGCAGGAGGGAATGGAAGTGCATTGCGGTCACAGCTCTGAAAGGTGTGAGAGATCTCTGGGCTTCTGCCTTGAGAAAAGGGAGTTTGCAAGGCTCTTTTGCAAGGCCAGATGCGAAAGGATAGTGTCTGTCATAATACTGTTTGGGGAAGTGCTAAACCTGAGAGATTGCAGATAAGTTGGATGTGGGAAATCAGGCTTTCAGTATCAGCCCTTGGGGCACTACAACTGCTTTTATATCGAGCTTTAGCTATAGCAATGTACTGTATTTACAAATGCCAGAGATACAGAGCAAGGGAACTTCATGCTTTAATGATTAATGGACTCTCTGATATCCCTTGAGTTGATATTTTTCATAGATTGGATCTTCCTTTCTGCCTGGAGGCTGTGTCTGACTTTCATTCCCTTTCTGCAGTCAGGCTGCAAACACCTGAAACGCGCTGCTGTGCTATGGCCCATTACTCCAGCCTGGGGATGCAGGAAAGCAGGGAACATTTCTGTTAAAGAAAGCTCATTTGGGTGAAATCTCTGCATTTCCACAAGGTGAAAGCTCAGTGTTACCTTGAGAGAAATGGTAAAATAACTAGTTTGTGGGTTCGTTATCCTGTTTGGTCCCAGGTAATGCGTGTTGTAGCTGCTTAAGCAGAGTTGGAGACAATCTAGTTATTTAAGGCAGTGATGAACTTTTAGATTATGACAGTAAGACTTTAATACTAACAGCTATTTTTTGCTCAGTTCTTGTTGCATTATCATAACTTCCTTTAATGACACTGTTCTCACCGGTCCTTTTTTACCTCAGGGATAGAGAAAGGCTAAATTGAGAAATACTCATGGATTATGGGGTATTGGAGCATCTCATTCCAAAATTGGGCAGCCTTCACAGTGAAGATAATTTCCTAAACTTTTAGTGTTGCTGGGAGCAATCATAGAATCATAGAATAGTTAGGGTTGGAAAGGACCTTAAGATCATCAGGTTCCAACCCCCCTGCCATGGACAGGGACACCTCGCTCTAAACCATATCACCCAAGGCCTCGTCCAACCTGGCCTTGAACACTGCCAGGGATGGAGCATTCACAACCTCCCTTCTTTTTGGTGGCTCTGATGTGTGACTGGAATAGGAAGGTCTACACTGTACAGCCTTGAGGGAAAATGAGTGGGTTCCCTAAAAAATGAAGCCAAGAGAATACAATTCCAGAATATGGAATTGTCTGTGATTGTGGGTAATATCCCATACACTCCGCAAATGCTTGTGTTTCTCCAAGCAGGTTGTGCTGTTAACACTAAGGTGAGCTCCAACATCAAAATAGACTTCCCAGATGAATCAAGAAATGCCACCTGTAAACAGGTTCATCCCTAAAAAGGATTCCAAATGAAGTCTGGCTGATCTTGACTCATGGCATTCCAATAGGTGTTATACTCCAGTGTTATATCAATAGGGTCATTGCATTCTTGGTGTTTCATCCAAAAGCGGGTAGACATAGCAGGTTGCCTGCATGTCATAGAGTAGTTGGGCTTGGAAAGGACCTTAAGGTCACCCAATTCCAATTCCCTGCCACTTCTTCCTTATCTCCAACCTGAACTTCCCCTGTTTCAGTTTGAACCCATCACCCCTTGTCCTATCACTCCAGTCCCTGATGAAGAGCCCCTCCTCAGCATCCTTGTAGGCCCCTTGTCAATCCACAATAAAGTGCTTGTATCAAATTGTGTGGAAGGAAAGATGAAGATTCCCATTGCTGCATGTGTCCCTTCTCTTTTACGCCACCAAATTCACACCAACTTTCATAGCAGCAGTAGTCTTATGTTGTGTGGCACAGGGCTAGGTGTCACCAGGAATTGAATGAAGAGGTTTCCATGCAGCCTCTCCGCTGTGTTTCTCCATTCACATAGTGCTTGCAGAAACAGAGGTGGATTAATTTATGCTTGCTCTCATTAATATAACATTAATACAATAAGAGATCTAAGGTCTGTCTGTGCAGGGTACTACAGAAAAAATCAGCCCCACAAGTAAAGGTTGGGGTTGTTTAGATGTAATGGTTTCATTTAGCATCTCATAGTTCTGCAGACAGCTTCCACTTTCATGTCCTATTTGTGTTCTAATCCTTCCCTTTAAGGCTGACTACAGTAAGGAGGAAGAAACAGTTTGAATCCATCATTTCTTCCAAATACTGAGTACCAAAGAGGATGGAAGGTTTAGGAATGGGGGGGAAGGGTTGGAAATGTTTAATAAGACAACAACATTCATTCCCCAGCTTGTTTCAAGGGGATTTTTAACATTCCAGACCTAAATTAGAGAGCGGATCCAGCACAGGCCCCAGGCTTTGACATGTGTTTTATAATGACAGTTAATTAGATGCTGTCTACAGCAATCATAGGCTGTCATTCCTAATACATGTCTAGTAACGTGAAGGACAGAAGAACTCCCTCCCCTCTCCTTGCCCTAATTGAAATCGGTTGCCAGAATTAACTAAGAATGTATGAGATGGTAGTTTGACAGCTAACGTGGCCTTCTCCTGCATGCCGTAAAGCAGGACTGTAACTCCTTCTGTGCTCTACGTGCATGGATGCTGCACCTAAGTGGAAGGGACATGATTTCCTGGTGGCATGGAGGAACATTTCCCAATGTCTTCCATTTCCAGCCTTTCTCAAAGATTATTTGGCAAGGACCTTATAGCATTCAGGGATGTCTAATCTTGCAGGTCTTCTTCAGTCGTGCTCCTCTGTTCCTCCACCATTATCTTAGAAGATGTAGATCAAGCTCTTAGAAGGTGATAATTCTGTTGTCATTCATGCAAACTTTTATTTAATCCAGAAAATCCTGATATCCCAGGGCCTGTAGGGATAGAACAAGGGGAATGGCTTGAACCTGCCAGAGGGGAGACTGAGATGAGCTCTTAGGCAGAAGCTCTTCCCTGTGAGGGTGCTGAGGCGCTGGCACAGGGTGCCCAGAGAAGCTGTGGCTGCCCCATCCCTGGCAGTGTTCAAGGCCAGGTTGGACACAGGGGCTTGGAGCAAGCTGCTCCAGTGGAAGGGGTCCCTGCCCGTGCCAGGGCATTGGAGCTGGATGAGCTTTAAGGTCCCTTCCAACTCAAATCACTCTCTGAAAGCCACAACCATTGGCAGGTCTCATGCTGCTCAGGAGAATTTGGAACTGTGGCTTCAAAGCAGTGGTCTCCACAAAGCTCCTGTCTTTTTGCATCATTGGAAAAGAAACCCTCCTTTGCTGTAATTGCTTCATCTAATCCCTTATTAGGCTGTAATATGGTTCCTGTCATGTCAGCCTTTTTTTAATTCAATTTAAATAAATGCTAACAATATTTTGCTTCTAATTTATCCCCATCCTGGCTGCTTCAGAGACTTATAAGTAGATTGTTATGGCATTAATTATGATTTCATGGTCAGGCCCTGCTCCTCAATAGGAGTGATACAATTTTACCCCCACTGTGTCTTCAAACAAGGAATCTACAAACAGCCCTATGATGTCTCCCACTGCTTTAGAAGATTCGCTGTAATGGAGGGATGATAAAGCAATCAAACAAATCCTATTTACGCATCCCTGAGAGTATAATTCATGCATCAGTGAGCACTGTCAATGGAAAATTACCTTTTGGAGTTTAAATTTCCATTCCAAAGTTGCATTATCATTTTGGTTGTGTCGGCTACAAGCTTCTGCTTTATCAAGACCATGAAAATTATATCCAGTTGTCATTTTTACTGTACAAGCAAAAAGCTTAAATATAAAAGTATTTAATGCCCCTGTCTATAAATTGATATTTTTTAATAGTTCACTCGATGCTGCTGACTTGTACATTCTGTCTCTGGTTTCTCAATAGCTCAGACTTACAATCCTGTCTGTGTTTGGGTCTTTTCTTAAGAGTAAGTAACAAAAACAGCAGTTGGAAATTGATTTTCTGGGGACTGTTCGACATCCTCTCATCCCTGTGGATCCTTTCATTGCCAACCACTTGGGGCTTTACTTGGACAAAAAGTGTGGAAAAATGCAAGGAATGTTAGCCCTCTTTTTTGCTCTCAACAGCCCGTATGAAGATGAGTGCTGCTGTGTGCACATCTGGCCTCATGTGAAAATGTGCCTGGATTTCATTTCCAAATCCAAGGGGGTTTTTGGCCTAGTGACCATGGGCTCTGCGTAGTGAGGAGAATCTTGTCCATCCTCTTAACTCTGCTTGTGTTTGCTTGTATTGTCCCTGTAGGAATTTGCTAATTAACTGGCTTTGAAGCTACAGTTTCATAGAATCACAGAGTGGTTTGGGATGGAAGGGACCTTAAAGCTCATCCAGCTCCAACCCCTTGCCACAGGCAGGGACCCCTTCCGCTGGAGCAGCTTGCCCCAAGCCCCTGTGTCCAACCTGGCCTTGAGCACTGCCAGGGATGGGGCAGCCACAGCTTCTCTGGGCACCCTGTGCCAGCGCCTCAGCACCCTCACAGGGAAGAGCTTCTGCCTTATCTCCAACCTGAACTTCCCCTGTTTCAGTTTGAACCCATCACCCCTTGTCCTATCACTCCAGTCCCTGATGAAGAGCCCCTCTCCAGCATCCTTGTAGCCCCCTTCAGACACTGGAAGCTGCTCTGAGGTCTCCACACAGCTTCTCTTCTCCAGACTCAACAGCCCCAATGTTCTCAGCCTGTCTCCATACAGGATCTGCTTCAGCCCCTAATCATCCTCGTGGCCTCCTCTGTACATGGAGCAACAGCTCCACATCCTTCTTATGTTGAGGACACCAGAACTGTGAATAGGTTTCAAGAGCCTTAGTTCCTCCTTCTGATTTGTTGAATGCGCGATGGTTTGGTCTTCATAGAAAAGTCTTTATCTGCTGAAGAAAGCCTGTTTGGGAAATAGATGTATTCTCTGTATCTCTGTGAACAGAGGAGTATAGTCAAACTTAGGATGTAACCAGCTTTATATGGGTACTTTCAAATTTAGCTAGACCCACAAATCATAGTAGCAAACCAGGACTGAGATACATGTTTGTTGTGTTTCCCCTTAATTTCTGCTTCCAAGGCTTGTTTCTCCCTTTGTGAACTGAAACAGTGCTGGCATCTCCTGGCAACACATCTCATAATGTCATAGAATAACAGAATGGTTTGATTTGGATGGGACCTTAAGATCACCCAGTTCCAACCCCTATCACGGACAGGGACACCTTCCACTAGAGCAGCTTGCTCCAAGCCCATGTCCAACCTGGCCTTGAACAATTGGTACTGCTGGTCTTCTGCACCATGTGCACTACTGGTCTTCCTTCACTCTGGGAGCCCCAGGGTGGAGTGGATTTTGGGTCTCCCCAAAGAGCTGCATTTGGTGGGTGCTGCAATCCTTTTCTTTCCATCTTTATCAAAGAGCCTTCCAAATCAGGTTGGAAACTTGGCCAGGCTCTGAGAAGACCCCCTCAGATTTTCCAGCGTGTGTCAGCTCTCATCAGCAAAGAATTAATTGTGTGGCCACTTTTTGTTCAGAGGATGGAATTAATGGAAGGAAACATCATTTTTCTTCAAGCCTGCCTTTTCTTGCATGACTTCAATCCTCCTTTTTCCTCATTAGCTTAATTTGGGGGTCCTCAGTTCTTTAAGGTCATAGGAAAAGGAGGAGGTGAAAGAAGAGAGCAGCAAGAGGGATAAAATGTGAGGGACATGATTAATTTTTGATTAACATTTCCTGACTTTATCAGACAGTATTCTACCGTCAACACAAGGCTTTGGAAAGCCAAAGAGTGCTGAAGAGTCTTTTGGATTGAGATCAAGTGTCAGTGCTTCTTTCATGTTGAATACATCTTACACTGAGCTGTAAATCCATTACCTTTCAATATATCATACTGTGATCCTAAGGTAGGGATGAATTAAATGGGTAAGGAACCACAGAAGGTTTTCTTTTCTATTGCTTTAATTTAAACCTCAAACCAAATCCGTGTTTTTTCCTTAGGAAACTGAGACATGTAGGATCCACAGTTTAGTCTGATTTAGGCTGGGTCTTTTTATCAGAGCATCCTCAAGCTATGCATGATTTCAGTGTTCAGCTAGTTGTGCTAAATACTGTCAGACACTTTTGGAGGGGGTAGGAGAAGTTGAGACTTCACTTCTCGTGGTTAATCTATTGCTTTGATGTGTTCTGTATTTGGTATTCTATTTCTTCAGTCCCCTTCTTATAGGTCCAACATCATCTCCCTTTAATATCTGCACTGGTGTAATACCCACTGTGCTGGAGGACTGTTTCGTGCTCACTGCTGGATGGAGGCATTCAAGGATGAATAGGTTGTTTCTTTCTCCCAGTTAAATTATTGTATGGTGCTGCCTAGGGACAAATTCAGGGATACCTCTCCCAGGTGATGGATCTATTGGGAAAGACAAAGGCACTAAGGACCTACATCTCTTCACCAGGCCCCTTCTTCCTTCTCCCTTATTTCCTCTCCATAGTCACCGACCAGCAAGTGAATGTTATACTGTGATTCTGTTATTTATCCTTTTTCTTCACTTTTTTGTCCTGTTTGTTTCCACTTCTGCTTAATACTTAGACTGAAAACTGAATCACACACTTGGCTTTTAAAGATAAGCTGATCTGCAGCTATTAGGTAGAGCCTATCTCAAATAACTTGAGATTGTGATACAAATATGTATATATACATTGGTAAATACATAGAATTGGCAGAATCTGTCAGTTACCTGCAATTCTACATAGGCCTGTCTGCTGCTGCATGTGTACTTCTGCATTGCTATCTGTGCAGTTATGATGCTGTTGATAAGTGGATGTGTGTGTAAATACACAGAGAGGAACCAAGAAGAGACAAATCTTAAGCTATTATTTCATCAGGGGCTGAATGCTGCAGGCTAACATTAAAGGGAGAAAAAGCAAGAAGTGAACTGTTGAATTCCTCTTGCCAGTTCCTCCCTTCCCATCATTGGAGTTGCTGTCTGAGCAATATGGGCTAGTTTGTGACTCCATATGGAGAGCTGACAGCACAGCCTGGTTATGATAAAGCTTTCAGCCTTCTTCTCTAAATCAGTGATGAAACAACATCACAAAGTCTTAAATGCATCAGCTGTAAAACTCGGAAGGCTGAAACATCCCATTAAAGGGAGGCAAGTGTTGGAGGACCTCGAGTGTGGAACTGCTCCAGGAAAGCTGTTTTAAATGCGTTGTAGGCTGGCGTGTTACTGGTTCAAGTTATTTAGCCAAAAAATACAGGGGTGTCTTAAAAGTCCTTTTGTGCTCAGGTTGATGGAGCTGTGTATATCTATGTATGTCCATGTGTGTGTGCCTGTAATCTCTGCATGCTTATTGTAAGTAGTATATACGGGGAGTTAAGTATTCTGGGTATATTGTTTGGGCTGTGGTCCAAAGAGAGCTGGCGTTCATCTGTGAGTGCTCAAGGGTGAAACTGCAAAGAAATTGAAGTTGAAATTCATAGAACCATAGAATGGTCTTTGGTCCCTTCCAACCCAAACCATCCTGTGATACCAGTTTTGCAGTACATTAAGACTTGTGGCTTCAGAAGATGACTTTCAGATGCCACAATTTCCATTACACCTTTCGGTATCAGAGTTTCACCATCAGAGTGCTTTAAAGTATATATTTTCAAATGCAGATGATGATTTAGGGCATTTTAGTTGATGAGGTTTTGCTCAGAAAGCTTCATTCTCAAGGAGGCAAATTTCAGGTAGGACTCTTTTACGTTGTCTTCTACATAGAATCATAGAACAGTTAGGGTTGGAAAGGACCTTAAGATCATCAAGTTCCAACCCCCCTGCCATGGGCAGGGACACCTCACTCTAAACCATATCACCCATGGCTCTGTCCAACCTGGCCTTGAACACTGCCAGAGATGGAGCATTCACAACCTCCCTGGGCAACCCAGTGCCTCACCACCCTAACAGGGAAGAATTTCCTCCTTATATCCAATCTAAACTTCCCCTGTTTGTTTTAACCCATTACCCCTTGTCCTGTCACTACAGTCCCTAATGAAGAGTCCATCCCCAGCATCCCTATAGGCCCCCTTCAGATACTGGAAGGCTGCTATGAGGTCTCCAAACAGCCTTCTCTTCTCCAGGCTGAACAGCCCCAACTTTCTCAGCCTATCTTCCTACAGGAGGTGCTCCAGTCCCCTGATCATCCTCGTGGCCTCCTCTGGACTTGTTCCAACAGATCCATGTCCTTTTTATGTTGAGGACACCAGAACTGCACGCAATACTCCAGGTGAGGTCTCACGAGAGCAGAGTAGAGGGGCAGGATCACCTCCTTCGACCTTACACCTCAAATCAATATATTCTGCGTATGTATTTATAAGAATAAATTTGGCTTAACAGTAAATTATTCACAGCACTCAAACACTGGTCTCATTGTTAATTAGAGGAAAAAGATGAAACACAGGGAACTGAAATGATTCACGCAGCCTGGCTGAGTTAGGACAAGTATTAACGTCCTGATTCCTGGTACAGTTTTTACAGTGAAGGAAAACAAAATTAATGGGAAAACAGCCAAATTAAAACTGCTACAACATCCATCCTGTCCATGAAGCTGCAGAATTTGCAGTGCTGCATTTCCCATAGTTTTTTCCTATTTTTGGTGGTTGCCTTCCAATATCTGAAGGAGCTACAGGGGCACAGGAGCTTGGAGCAACCTGCTCTAGTGAAAGGTGTCCCTGCCCATGGTAGGGATTGGAACTGGATGATCTTGAGGTCTTTTCCAAAACAAACCATTCTATGATTCTAAGAAGAAAATGTGGCACAGTTCACAATGCAGAAAGGTGTATTTTTTTATCAGAAAACCGTATTTTGTAAGATTGCTGCTGAATGAGAACTTCATGGCTCTCAGTATTTATTTCCACCTACTTAATCCTTCCAAGCTGATAGGATTTGCTCAGGGGTTTGGCGTGCCTTAGAGGAATAGAAGCACACCCATGAGGCTTTATTTACTTCTGCATTCCTGGTTCTGTGTGTCTGCTGTGTCCCTTTTGCAGACAATAAGATGTTGAGTTACCACAGCCCATCCGAGTACACGTTCTACATGGGAAGAAGAGATACCAGAAAGCTGCCATCCCATTTCAGCTGGAGTGGTTCTGGCTGGCAGGGCATGGTGGGATCACTGTGGATGAAAGCCTGTTATATCAGCCCATCTGTTACATATCTTTAATTAGAGTAATTCCCATGCAGTAATGAGTGAGTTTTCCCATCCTGGCTGTAATTTCATCCCTGTTTCAGAGGAGAGTTCCTCTTTCCATGCATAACGCTGCAGGAGATCTCATGAATGCAGAGGAGCACAGCTTACATCACTTTATGCATCAAGAACTATTTCAACTATGCATTTACAAGTATTGATTTATGGCAGTAGGAGGATGAAGTCATGGTCACAGCCAGCATGAGCACTAGCAGGCAGTTTGTGTCCTTCACTGTAGGATGTAAAGGCTCTGCAACCTCAGTGACATCTTAACTGGCCTCTTCCAGCCTGATTTGTGAGCTTGGTAAAGAGTGTCTCTAGTCAACACACTGTATTCAGTTCTCCTGTTCCCCACATATGTCTAAAGATAGTCGCTCTAAAACATGGGCCCTTTGATCTGATAATCTGTAATCAAGAGTTATAGCATGCCTTAGGATGTTCTTACAATCTTAGAATCATAGAATGGTTTGGGTTGGAAGGGACCTCAAAGGTCATTCAGTTCCAACCCATGCCATGGGCAGGGACCCCTTCCACTAGAGCAGCTTGCTCCAAGCCCCTGTGTCCAGCCTGGCCTTGAACGCTGCCTGGGATGGGGCAGCCACAGCTTCTCTGGGCACCCTGTGCCAGCGCCTCAGCACCCTCACAGGGAAGAGCTTCTGCCTTATATCCAGCCTAAATCTCCCCTGTTTCAGTCTGAACCCATCACCCCTTGTCCTATCACTCCAGTCCCTGATGAAGAGTCCTCTCCAGCATCCTTGTAGCCCCCTTCAGACACTGGAAGCTGCTCTGAGGTCTCCACGCAGCTTCTCTTCTCTAGGCTGAACAGCCCCAGTGTTCTCAGCCTGTCTCTGTACGAGAAGTGCTCCAACCCCTAATCATCCTGTTTCTTACAGTCCCATTTTATACAGTTCTGTGTTTACAGAATCTAATGCTGCTCCTAAAGTACTACATGTCATCTGTGAAAAGTATAAGATAATAAAGCCAACACACATATGAATACAAAATGATGTCTAGCAGGATCAGTTGATAGTTTTTCCAATGGCAGCACAACCTTTATATGTTTATGCTGTGTTCTACAGCAACTTTACTCACTTTATTAGGCTAATGATTTATGTGTGTTTTATAAGGATCACTGGGAGGACAGAAACCAACTGTAGAGAGATCATCTGTCAGTAGTTCCTCATTTCAGTTTTTCAGATCAGGAGGTGAAAGAATACCATATACAACTGGAACTACACAGGGAATTAGTTTAATTAGTTAAATTAGTTTGATTTGGAAGAGTGTAACTCCTGGTGTTGGAAATTGTGGAGGATGCTGAAGCAAATACCTTCTTTTGAGGAGAGGAATGACATCCGTAATGGAGACGCAGCATCCAATTTGTCCACATTTGCTGCCTCCAGTAGCACAGCATTGTTGCTCAGGTCCGTTATGATGCAAATCTATTCTCCTCATTAGCTTGGACCAGACCCGGGCTGCCAAATGAAGTGGAAGAGGCAATTCAGATGCCTGCTATTTACTCTGGAAGCTGTTCTGCTTTCCCCACACACATTGTACAAGCATCTCTCCTTGTAAAATGGCCCCCTTGAGCCTCATCTCAACCCTTCAAGGAAATAGTGATGGCTCCTGGAGTTGGGGTGTTATTTCCCTGCTGTAAATATCTTCAAGGGCTTATGGTAAACTTCCCAGCAGTTCTTTTCCTGCTGCTCTGGCTCCATACACAAGGTGTACACTTATTAAAGATTAGAGCCTGGAGCACAGCTGGTTCTTTGATCACTTTTTTCTTGCCTTCCTAAATTGCAGTATTAGCATGTCCCAATTGAGTTAACTTCTTCTGCCAACTTACTAATGAATGTGATTAGATTGAAAGTACATGTAGCTTAACATTGCCTGGCTTGAGTTGCAATCCTGATGCAGTACCTTTACTCTTGCAGCTATATATATGCATGGTCTTTGCCTTCCTGTGCAAATAGCTGCAACTCAGTAGCACAGACACTGTTATGTTGGGTTCCAGATCCCTAGTGTGAAAACCACTGAGTTTTCCTCTGGGATATTGCATGCCCAAGGTTAGTGAGAAAGTAAAGTCGTTGTGCTCAGATACACTCTTAATATGTGTGTGCTTCCTTACCTGAGTGTCTCAGAGTGATTTGTATTGTGTATACTCTTGCCTCATAATGTCCATGTGATTGAGTATGGTTAAAACCCAACCCAGCTCAGCAGCATCTCAGGTTCAGAGGGATCCCGCTCTGTTTCTCTAGGTTAGGTTGCAAAGGGGGTTGCAGAGACACCTTCCACTAGACCAGGTTGCTCAGTATTGGAGGTCAGTATAATAATTCTCTCCCTGGGGCTTTCAAACCAACAACTTTCCCCACTTCTCACTTCCCTTTGCAGAGGAACAGGTATTCATTACCACTGGCTGATGAGGAACAAGAATCTTCAAAGGCGGCTTCGTATTTCTTTCTTTGTTGCTCCTAATTTTGACATTGCCTGAGGCTTATGGTATTTCTTCTTAGAAGAGAGAAAGAATAGGCAGAGATGGGCTCACTACGGAAAATAGTTACTCCCTAATCAGTGAGGAGCAGTTTAATTTAGAAAAGATGATGTACTTAATGACCATGTTTTTTTCCTCAAGCCAAGACTATAAAATAGTTATCCCCATTAAGAGCTCTAAAGTTGCCTGCTTCAAGTGCCTCAGCACATTAATGCATCCCTCCTTCTAATGCAATCACCCCCTTCCAAGCCATGTTTGTGGGTGCTGGTACCCTTTGGGCACTGCTGTTCATACCAGGATGACTGGAACTCTCAAGAACCTACCAAACTAAGTATCCCCAGTGATGGGGAAGGCAGAAGAGGTACCCAAGTCATTGGGTCTGGCCAATTCCCTCATTAATAGATCTGACTATTGGGCACTCTGCATGTTTCTCAGGTCTGCCCATGACTTTGCTATGGAGATGCTATGACCTTAGGAAGGTTTTTATGTTCCTGTTTGTGGGCCTGTTGAACACCTGGGAGTAACATGTAAGTGTGTGACAGTGACTACTCTTTGCCTCAGTTTCCTTACTTACACTAGTGTGTGGAGAGAGCAGGGTTGTCCATGGAACTGTTTCCCACCTACCTGCAAGGAGACAGGGCTGTGGGATGTTACCATCCTACAGCTGGTGGTTGGATGAGTGTCCTGGCTCTTTCCCACACTGGCTAAAAGGAAAGCCAACTGCTGTATAGAGGGCAGCCAGAATCACTCATCAGCCCTTCACTGTGGATGCCAACAGTGTTGTGATACCTAAGGTAGGTGTCTGTAGCAGGAGGTCTAAACTTGGCCCTATGTGCTCTTGGATGCAGTAGTTCCATCACGCCCCAGTGCTCCAGGGCATCCCTGAGTGTGCCCTGGAATTATAATCTCTTGGTTTGGGCTTTTCATTTGCCTCGATCTGTTCTTTTTGGAGCAGTCCCTGATTTAACTGATTGTCCATATCCGCATCCACACACCGGAGACAAATCAGTTGAATGATAATGGAAGATCACCCCAACTGTCTGCTTATTTAATGGAGTGTCAGCACACAGCAAATAGGAAGTAATTGGATTGACAGACACAGAGCCAGTTATTAGGCTGTTTGCTACCTGATTGTGAAAAGCAGAGGAACAGAGAGGTGTAGCAAAGCTAATCTGATCATGTCTGTTGTAAGCCACACCAAATCCGTGGGCTTTGAAACCTCTGGCCGGTCCAAGTTGTTCCTCTTTACCATCCACTCCAAAGCCATCCCTGCATTGAAATTACCAATCATTATCATGCAATCTAATAAAACACAGTTTGCATAAAGATAGTGCCCATTTAGAAAGCTGTCAGCACAGCTCCTCTATTAATAGAGCCATTTTAAAGATTTATAGTCAGCATATGTTCCTTTTTACGGGGCCAGATTGAGAGTGGTGGGGTTTGAGCGTGAAGAATGTGCCACCAGATCAGATTGAAAAATAATGTGAATAATAAGTTATTTTTTACCAAGCTGTTGGGCTCAGGAAGGAATGTGAAGTTTGGGGGGGCTGGTGTTATTTATCATTGCTTTTCAGTGGTGGTCAACAAGCTGAATGTAATGTGGCAATAAAGGAAATAGGAGTTAATACAGAAAGCTCAAGTTGGTGAACTTCATATTTCAGATCACTTGGTGTAATAGGATGACATTATGTGATGGTTCTGTTAACATCTACATCGATCCATGATGCTAAAGTGTTTTACACACATCGAATGAAACTCCACAATATTTCTATGTGATGGACAGGAATTCATTTAGAGTTGACTGTCAAGATTGTTTAAAAACATAATGCTTTTTAAGCAAGGCCTTATGTATTTTCTGCCTTGTACCATGCCTAACACATCAGCAGTAGTGAAATAATGCTCCCTGTTGTAGTGTCATGGGAAGTAAAGCTTTGCCGTTACTTCGATAGCAAGCTTGAAACAGAAGCAGCAGTGGGATCCTACAGGTTTGCCTTCATCTCGTGGGCAGAAAGTGCCTCTAAGCACACACATGCCCTGGGTTCAGCTAAAATAAATGCATTGCAGAAGTTCTATGGAGAGAGATTGATTGGCCATGGTTAGTACATTTATCTTCTGCCTTCTGCAGGATTGGATTTAAATTACAAATGGATCAAGGCTGGGTAATTCAGTTCAGTGGTCATCTTGGATTATCATCTCCATCATGAAGCAATCTTGTGACTTCAAGGCAACTGGCAGGTTATGCTCAACATAGAGCTGGTTTGGGGCTAGAGAGGTATGGTTTCAAGGACTGTAATGGAGAGATTTGCTGGTGCAGCTTGAGAGGAGCAAAGGGGTGGCTGGTTGTAGGAGCCACTTGCTCAGTTCTGTAGAAACTTAAAACACATTGAATTAGTTTAATTGCGTTGACAAATGATGAAGTAGCAGTTCATCAAAGCTGTATTTCAGGCTGAAGATGAAGCATGTTGCCATCACTGCTGAGCTACGCATCACAGCTCTGCTGTCCCCATTTGCTGGGGGTGCAGTATGTCACATTTTCCTCTTTATATGGATGTGCACAGTTGGGGTTTGTTGGCATCTTGATGATACTGCACCCTTCTGCACTGTTGAGGATCTCTTGCTTTGCAGGTATTCATTGCTTGTTGTAATAGTGGGAAAACTGAGACTCTTTATACCTGAATCCCAGACTGGTTTGGGTTGGAAGGGACCTTAAAGCTCATCCAGTTCCAACCCCTGCCTAGGCCAGGGACCCCTTCCACTAGAGCAGCTTGCTCCAAGCCCCATCCTTGAACACTGCCAGGGATGGAGCAGCCACAGCTTCTCTGGGCACCCTGTGCCAGCGCCTCAGCACCCTCACAGGGAAGAACTGCCTTATCTCCAGCCCGAACTTCCCCTGTTTCAGTTTGAACCCATCACCCCTTGTCCTATCACTCCAGTCCCTCTCCAGCATCCTTGTAGCCCCCTTCAGACACTGGAAGCTGCTCTGAGGTCTCCACGCAGCTTCTCTTCTCCAAATAACCTGTGAAAGTTCCTCAATAAACTAAGGAGAGAGAAAAACATTTGCCCAGAGCTTTTCTGCTTTCAGGTTCCTGTTGTAAAGAGCATGGATCTGCTCAAAAGGATTAAAAGGAGGTTCACAGCATATAGGGAATAAAAGTACTTTATATTTGTTCTCCTCAAAATGAACTCGATGGCCTCATAGCGTAGTTAGGAGTCTGTAGGGGGTGAGAAGAATAGAAGTGGAAGTCAGCTCTCAAAAGCATCCGTGTAGGTTGGGCTGACAGGACACTGCTGAACACACTGGTGCATATAGCTCTGCACACAGCTCTGCTGAAATGCAGCCCTGTGCTGGGGAGCAGCAACTGCCTGACAGGAGGATGGAGCCAGGAGGGGCTGGGCTCTGCTCCCAAGGAACAAGGGATGGGACAAGAGGAACCGGCCTCAAGCTGCACCAGGGCAGGTTTAGATGGAGCTGAGGAACAATTCCTGCCCCAGAGGGTGCTCAGGCATTGGAACAGGCTGCCCAGGGCAGGGCTGCAGGCACCGTCCCTGCAAGTGTTCACACAGCGTGGAGATGAGGCCTCAGTGCCATGGGTCAGTGGTGGCCTTGGCAGTGCTGGGGAATGGTTGGACTGGATGAGCTTAAAGGGCTTTTCCAATGTGGTTGATTCTTTGATTCTAACTACGCTGCCCAGGGTCTTTAGGATCAGAATAAAGCTCTAGTTTTTCAGGTTTGATCTAAAAGATATGGAGCAAATGGAATATTGTGCTGCATGTACCGAAGGCACTGTTCTCCACAACATAGCAAGGGGCACTCAGGGAGCTGGTTTGAGTTCATAGATTGTTCTGGTGAGATGTACACCTTGTATGTTAAATAAATTGCTCCAAAGCCCCAGGTCCCTCCAGTATTTTCATGGGCTGGAAGTTGAGGAGGAAATGAAGAGGCCAAACCTCAGCTCTATTTTGGTTGAAGACAGGCAAGTCTTCTCTTTACTCAGTGTTAGTAAGCATTGCCTTCTCATGCTTGTTAAATGCTTCTAATGCTTAAAATGTGCTTTTGGGGGTGTGTTTTTGTTTGGTGCTGAAAGTCACATCATGGTTCAGCCACATCCCATCCATGTTTTCACCCATAGATAGGATTCTTGCTTATTGTTATTGTTATTATTATTATATTTATTATATATATAATAATTATATATATTATATATATTATTGCAATATTATTATTGCTAATAATCAGAAAGCAGATCAAGGACCATCAATCATCAGGACAGGGTGAGATCAGGAGAAGACTGACAGTGAATCCCATATCTGGGTATACATTTGCAGCAACCAATTGACAGTGACTTGGTGCCTGCAAACCACATATTCCTGGCCCTTCCTGGATGCCAGATAAGCCACAGGTCCCACTTTACTTCCAGGTCACAACAGGGAAAAAGACATGTCCAGTCACTTATCACAGCTTGGCTGATAAACCATAACTCAACCGTGACGATCATCTCTCCGTACCACCCAGAGGTGCCACCGTGGTCTAAAGCAGACCAGTTTGCATCACATGTAAAGCTCCTTGAGAGGGGAATAAGTCCCTAAAACAGTGACTGCTTCTGCAGCTCCGGCTGCTGCTGCTTTCCCTGTAGCACTTGTGGTACACGTTTCAGGTGCATCCTCATTAACAGAAGGAGCTGATGTGATTCACGCTTGAGTTACTCTTCCTTTGCCTTCTAAGAGGCAGCTGTACCATGTCTGCTCACAGAGGGAGCTGCTTGTGGGCCTGCCAGATGTACAAATGCTGTTTGCAGATTTAATTGCTCTGTTTCATCTGCAGAAAGGGAAATAACATCTTCACAAGAACGGTGCCTAGAGAGACAAGAGGAGTGGAGTTAGATTCTCACTGCTGTAAATTCACAGGCCAATGGACTGGGGTTTAACTCTGCAGACTGATGCCTTTGCAGCTTTACAACTAGGCTTAAAATCTGCCCAGTTTCTATTTCTGAAGTACCTACAGCCCCATTTCAGTGGTCTGTACTGTACCTTTCCCCATGTTTTGCCCAGGACTGTGTTGTGAAAGGCATTTCATAGCCTCCATTTCACATCAACAACTCTGAGTTGTGCCGGTTTGTTCCTCTTGAAACTCAGCTTCACCACAAGGGTCACAAAACTCCAGGCTGCTCCTCATTCACGTTTACCACCTTTGGAAAGATCATGCCTGGCTGTTAGCTGAGGTTTGGCAGCAGATGGAAACGCAGCTGCTTCATGAAGCTCGCTCATGCCCTTGCGAGACATGAGAGGATAGAGACCGAGAGATGCAAGCATCAGCCCAACCACCAGTGCAGCAACAACAACAACCCCAAAAGCAAGTGGAAGCAGTTGTGAGGTCAGGAGGAGGGGGATGGAAACGTGAGGTGCTGTGCAAATGATGGGCTTGAAAAGACTGGAATTGGGACATTAAAATTTGCCACCGAGGTTTGGCCTCCCCAGCAAAAATCCACTGTGATTCTGCTGCTGCTCATGGTCTGGCTCAGTGAGGGACATCAAGGCTGTAGGGTATGATACAAGCGTTTCTGTACATTATGAGGCTTTACTACTTAGTCCTGGCTCTACATCCTGTGGTCCAAATACAAGCCCATATTCCCCTCTGGAGACATCAGAAGAAATTGCACCTTGTCTGCCCTAAGATACCTGCACAAAGTCAGAAAGTTGTGGGTTTAAGGTGATAGGTGAGCATTAAATAAGCACTATTTTTAGCACAAGACGAGAGCTAAATTATAGTGTAATGTTTTTCTGCACCTCAGAGGCAATGGAATACTTTTCTATTGCACCTGCATGGGAAGGAAGTCTTTCTTACCTCAATCTCATGCTTCAGCGACTACAACACAGACATCAGGTCTTCAAAGCTCCTACATTTTTTTAGCGACTGTTAAAAAATAGAAGTTCTGGATGCTTTCATCTTCCAGTGCTAGAGGTGGCAGCTTGGTGGGGACATGCTCAGAAGCCTTTACAGTAATGGAAAGAGCTATATCGAGTAGTTGAGCTGGTTTTCATTGGGGATTTCTGTTTGTATAGGCGAGGGACTGAAGTGATGGGGACTGACAGTGGAATCTGGCCATTTGCCTGAAATAACCCATCAACACAGCTTGGTGCTGCAGACACCAGTCTGGCTGCTACTGACAGGTACTGCTGTTAAGCTGAAACCTTACTATTTTAATGCAGAATGCCCCAGATTTGGTGTTTTCTGTTAACAGTAGTTATTTTCCATTGAAATTACCTTCCTGGATGTTTTCTACACTGTATGATATTTAAAAATAGCAGAAAATCAATGTTTTCTGCCTATTTACTGGGGGTTTGTCTGATATTTCTAAGATTTTGAATGCATGTAGTGTAGCTAAATCTCCATTGAGTGTCCCAGAGCTGTTTGCACTTTTTTATGCTAATTACAGTTTTAATCACGTTTTGGGTCACCTAGAGAAGAGCTGAAACCTTTATTTCTGCTGTTGTCCGCTGGATAGAGCTCCCTTTGGACTGATTTCATACAAATGCAGCTCTATGGTCTTGCATATAGGCACAATATTTATCAGCAGCATGCTCCTCAGTGAATCATCAATCCAGGGGTAACTGGTAATGTACCCAAAATAATTCTCTGTAGCCAAGTTTTTATGCAACATAATGAGCTCTCTGTTACTTTAGTACCTATTTGATTGGTGTTCATGGAATCATAAAATCCCAGACTGGTTTGGGTTGGAAGGAACCATGTGTAATGGTCAGTACTTCCGGGTTATGGGAGCATCGCTGAGTCTCACTTGGGCAGAAGAGGGAGGAGTTAGAGAATGGACCAGACTTTGGGATGGACAAGAAGTAGGTTTAATCCAATGAGCTTGAACTGGATGATCTTAAGGTCCTTTCCAACCCTAACTATTCTATGATTCTGTGATTCTATGTGAAGTGAATATACTGAAATATGTACCAGTTTGGTGGCACATAGTTGCTGAAATAGCCTGTTTGCTCAGCCCTGCTATCACAAGGGTGATAAATGAAGACTGAGAGCTGTACCTTGCTGGTTATCAAACAGCTTGGCCAGGAGAACATCATCTGTTGCTGTCCCTTCTGCTGGCCCTCTCCCAGAACACCTACTGTTGAGGTGGGAAAGCCTTCTAGGTGGGGAATGGGCAGTGTGAGGTCTTCCAGGTTTGTCTGTTGGTTTAAACGTGTCTTCAACCCTTCAAGAACCTATGGTTTTGGGTATTCTATCTCTAATTTCCTTGAGTCTGAACAGCCAGTTTGGGATTCAGTTCAGTATCCAGCTCAAAGGCTTTCTGCTGTTTCCTTAGTGTTTCCTTGCTTTGTGGAAGGTTCGTTCCAGGTACTTGGATGTTTTCTGAGTAAGAGGGAAAAGAACAGTTCAGGATCATACAGAAATGAAACGAGCTGAAATGTAAATTTGGGCTGAATGTCTGTAAAAATTTTCTTAATGAGGTTTCAGCATATTTTATGGTTATTTTCTGTCATTCATTTGTTTGAGGAGGGGATTTCAGGTAATATTATCATCATCATTAAGAACAGAGTAGTTGTTATGCACTTGCACTGACATGTCTTCAGCTTCTTTTAATGATACCTTAGAAGACATTTGATAACAAGAAGACAGCAAAAAGCCTTGGGAAGGTGAGAGTTGTAGGTTTCTGTATCAATCCGTGAAGCCTTTTTAGGCTTTATGGGTTTTATTATGCACTTTCAGCCTAGCTAAGACAGGCCTCTGAGCCGAGGAAGTTGTGAGTTGGAATGAATTAAATTTGCTGAAATGGTTTGTCTTTCTTTTTGCCTTTTCTAATCCAAATGACTGTCATTTCCAAAAAGATACTTCATTTTCCTGAAAGTGCTTTTCTGTCTAAGGGGAATGCTTAATTGCAGCCGCAAATCACCTCAAATGCTTTGCAAGGAGGATAAAACAAGTTAAAAAGTGTGCATCATTTAGAGAATGCAGGTTCCGAATACAGGATAAGATGCAGATTTCTGGGTTTTGACCCAACTGCTCTCTTCAAGAGCTCCATCCTGGCCACGCATCTCGTAACAGTGTCTTTCAGAGCACTGACATCCCCTTTTTAGGATTTCACACAATCTACGCTGACCGTTATCCAAACTCTGGCACAGGTTGCCTAAGGAAATTGTGAATGCTCCATCCCTGGCGGTGTTCAAGGCCAGGCTGGATAGAGTCTTGGGTGACGTGGTTTAGTGTGTGGTGTCCCTGCCCATGGCAGGGGGTTGGAACTGGATGATCTCAAGGTCCTTTCCAACCCAAACCATTCTGTGATTCTATGATACACCTTGCTCTGAATTTTTATTCAGGGGAAGCATTTTGCAGGTCAGATGTGCATGGTGGTTGTGTTAAATGAGTGTAGTTCCTGTCCTGTGTTCAGCAGTAGCAGTCATTTTTTCTCCTTCTTAGTAGCTGGTGCAGTGCTGGGTTTTGGCTTTAGCCTGAGGCCAGTGTTGAGAACACCGATGGTTTTAGTTGCTGCTCAGTCACCTTTACTGTGACCAAGGACTTTGTGAGCCTCATGCTCTGCCAGGGAGGAGGGGAAGCCGGGAGGAAGCAGAGACAGGACACCTGACCCAAACTGACCCAAGAGGTATTCCATACCACAGCACGTCAGGCCCACTGTATAAACTGGGGGCAGTTACCTGGAAGGGTTAGACCACTGCTCGGATCAGGCTGGGTATCGGTCGGCGCGTGGTGAGGAATTATATTGTGCATCACTGGTCTTTTATTGTCGTTTTTCCTTTCCCCTTTTAGTTTTATATTCTCTCCCTTTGTTATTTCCCTTATCAATATTATTATCATTGGTGGCAGCAGTAGTGGTTTGTGTTATACCTTAGTTACTGGGCTGTTCTTAACCTCTGGGAGTTACATTCCTTTGATTCTCCTCCCCATCCCTCTGGGAGCAGTTCTGAGTTACCAGCTGGGCTTAAACCACAGCATTCCTCAGCAACAGGGAGATTTTCCTTCCTGAACATTCCACATGGCTCATTCTCTCCCATTCAGAGAATACACCCCACGGCATGGTAACCTTTATAGCTTTCTCCCCATTTTTTGTGTGCCAGTGAGAGATGATTTTAAGTGTAGTTGTTGATAGTATTTCAGAAACCCTGCTCAATTACAACTGAATGGTTCTTTTCCGAGTGGAATCATCAAAGCAAATGGAAAGTGAATCAAAGCTGTTCCTCCAAGGCCTTCTTTATGGCCCTTTTTTACAGTGAGCTGTATCTCAGATTGCCCTCCTTGGAGAGTAAAAAGAAAATAGTAGGGTATAAAGGGCTCAATGACAAAGCCTTTCACCATCACAGTGTTTTTTGGTGGAGGTTTTTTTTGGTCATATGGATTTATGCACATGTGGATAGATCCAAAACCAGTTTGAAGAGCTCTGTCCCAACGTAACTGCTTTAGTCAAGTGCCAGAGTTTTCTCCCCTTTGATTTTCTGTAAGTCATTGACCAAACTGGGGTTTCTTCTCACATAACTGGTTCACACTGAGACATAAACGCTGACCTCTGCCATAGCCATGGATCAAATTGCTTTTTCTGGCATCTTAATAGGATCATTGAATCAATGAGGCTGGAAAAGACTCATCCAGTCCAACCATTCCCCAGCACTGCCAAGGCCACCACTGACCCATGGCACTGAGGCCTCGTCTCCACGCTGTGTGAACACTTGCAGGGACGGTGCCCGCAGCCCTGCCCTGGGCAGCCTGTTCCAATGCCTGAGCACCCTCTGGGGCAGGAATTGTTCCTCACCTCCATCTAAACCTGCCCTGGTGCAGCTTGAGGCCGTTTCCTCTTGTCCCATCCCTTGTTCCTTGGGAGCAGAACCCAGCCCCTCCTGGCTCTATCCTCCTGTCAGGCAGTTGTAGGGAGCCAGTTGTGCTTAGTGACATTCCCAATAATCCTTCTAATACAGAACATGTAGGGTGGATCACTGTTGCAGTGTAATATGCTAGAAGGATGTAGTGCAAATCTGATGTCCATGTGTATCTGGAGCCTTGTGATGCTTCTGTGTGCACCCTGATTGCGTGCATGGTGGGGTTTTCCTCCTGGTGAGATGAAGGCTGGAGCTGCACAGTAGCTGCCTCAAGTGCTCCATTTGCAGAGCAGATGGGGGTCTCATCTGTGGCTGGTGAAAACATGGTGAGGTCATCTGTGAACCACAGCAGATCATAGTAAATTGAATCTCAGTTCTCCTTTTAGGCTGTACTAAGTGGTAGTGTACTTGCACCACTGGAATATCAAATCTGTGAACTCTTAGGGCTGTTGCTTACTCTTACGTGGTGCTCTGCCATCCACACTACATTTTTCTTCACCTTTTCTCTACTTCCATTTTCTTTGGTAGAGATCTTTTGATTAAATGAAGACTTCAGAAAATGTTTGGTTTTCATCACCAGTATCATCTAATCGAGTTATCCTTGCACATTCAAACTTAAAGTCTCTTATCCATATCCTCTAGTCTTCCATGCTGGGCACAGTTTCAGTCTTAGGATCATAGAATAGTTAGGGTTGGAAAGGACCTTAAGATCATCAAATTCCAACCCCCCTGCCATGAGCAAGGATACCTCGCTCTAAACCATATTACCCAAGGCCTCGTCCAACCTGGCCTTGAACACTGCCAGGGATGGAGCATTCACAACCTCCCTGGGCAACCCATTCCAGTGCCTCACCACCCTAACAGGAAAGGTTTAAATCTGCTTTCCTAAGCTCTTGATCATTTTTAGTTTATCACAAGTGTTGCTGAGCACTCGTAAAATCTCTTCTGACAGTCATTGCTGTCTAGCAGCTTTCTCATAATCTGTGATTACTTTATGGTTTGTGTCAAGTAAAATAGGGATATACTTTTGATTCTTACCAGTATTAAGTGAACCACTGTTGTCTATGCCAAGAAATTCAAGCCTGTTAGAACAACCACCAGGACTTAGTTCTGTAATCGAGGTAGAGCTTGCTGGAAATGAAGGCACAGGTCTTCTAGAAGAGATCTGAAGTGGTGATTAATGCCAGGTACTGGGAAACAAAGATTCCTGATTACCATTTAGCTAGCACTGACCTTTCCAATGGCCTCACACAAGCAATTTAGTCTCTGGTGTCAGGAACACATAGAAACACCATCAGGTTGCTGTGGGATAAGGAGCTGCTGTAGGTCAGCACATCTGAGCTCCAATAGTCCATGCTCATTTGAACGTTATCTTCTCTCTTAAAGGTAGCTTCTATTTATGTTGGTTTAAGCAGTTTTAAGAACATGCTGGATTTTAAGTGTTCAGAAGTTGTTTTCTTCTCTTCATTGAAGGTTGCTTGTTTCAAATTCAAGCTGCTGTGCTCCTCCTTTCCCAACTGAAGGAGGTACAATGGTATAATTCACATTCTTTTGTGAGTTTAATGCATCAAAAGCACTGGGTAAATAAGCTCATAGAGTAGCAACTTTATTGGCAGGCATGACAAGATACAGCAAGTTAGTTTAATATGGCCCCATCAACCCTGACAGTGATCCCTTAAGGACATCAGTGGCTGTCAGTTGAAGCTGGTGACACTGGGTCAGTTATCTCAGAGATAAGCTTGGTGGTGGTCTCCCTGCTCTCTTCCCAGATGAGTCTGCTGTTTCCCTGTTTTATGAAGCTGATTCACGTTATTGATCTGTGAAAGGCAGGGAATAAAGCTGCCATCACTTGCACTTCTCTCCATGCAGCATCTCTTTTAGGAGCAGCAGTCTTCAGGCTTAACAGAGAATGGCTCCCCCTTTGGAAGCAAGAGCTGCCTCAGCCCAAATGTGTCACTCTAGACTGATGGAGTCAATGCTGCAGAGGTTTTAGGGAGAAAATTGTTCAGATTTGAAAGAAATCGTGCTACTAACATTGACAGGAACCCCTCAGCCAGCCCTCTGAAGGGAAGCTGCCTCCTCTGGAGTGCTGAACGTGGAGAAAGAAGATCATGGGTAATTAAACAGACCTCACTGAATAGTTTGGGAAAATAGGTAGTGATGAGGCATCTCTGATACATGCTATCCACACTGGAACGGTTAGAGCTATCTCAATGGCAAAAGAAGTCTTTCCTAGTGAAGAAGAGGTGGCTTTCAGGGTGCAGGGCATGTTGCAGTATGTATTGGGAGATCCAAGGTCAAATGGTTCTGCTGCTGCTGTGTAAAACAAAGATAAAACCAATCCCAGCATCTCCAGGAGTGAGATTAAAATGTAAATGATAGTGAGAATAAGCAGGGGCTGGAGCACTTCCCATGTGGAGACAGGCTGAGAGCATTGGGGCTGCATTCCAGGCTGGAGAAGAGAAGCTGTGTGGAGACCTCAGAGCAGCTTCCAGTGTTTGAAGAGGGCCACAAGGATGCTGGAGAGGGGCTCTTCATCAGGGACTGTAGTGATAGGGCAGGGAGTGATGGGTTCAAATTGAAACAGCCTGGAGGTAAGGCAGAAGCTCTTCCCTGTGAGGGTGCTGAGGCGCTGGCACAGGGTGCCCAGAGAAGCTGTGGCTGCCCCATCCCTGGCAGTGTTCAAGGCCAGGTTGGACACAGGGGCTTGGAGCAAGCTGCTCTAGTGGAAGGGGTTCCTGCCCGTGGCAGGGGTTGGAACTGGATGAGCTTTAAGGTCCCTTCCAACCCAAACCAGGCTGGGATTCTGTGATTCATTATGACTCCTGATACATGCAGCTTTGAAAAGAAGACTAATTTCATTGCCTGGGGTGTAAGTTAAAGAAATGACAAAGTAATTTCTAGAAGAAACTCCTATGTGTTAAATGGCATCACTGAAGAAGCTTTTACAGGAGGAGATGGCAAACATCTTGTGTTAAAATATTCCCAGAATCGGCATGCCATTCTGAATGTACAGGAATGGGATCCCAGCATGAAACAATAACACATAATAAAAATACAGCATCATACAGGCATGCATAATGCAGTATGATGTCAGCATAATACCCATGCACTGCTTTTTCAGCGTTACCTCTAGGCTGCCATTCAGATTAGAGATGGGAGATAGGGAACCTACCTGTGGGAATCAAGTGACCACGCCAAGGAGGACATTCACCTTTCCAAAGGGATTTCTGGCACCCTCAAGTTTTAAAAGTTGTTTTCTTTTAAAAGACATCTTTCCAGTACATCTCAAATAAAGCAGCTGGTGTTTTCTGGATAAATAAAGAGGAATTGTGCCTGGATTGTGGATTTTCTCCAGTCCCTCATTCTGTCTGTTCTTGTCCAGCCATGGAATCTGTCTCACCAGTTGTTGGCATTTTATCCATTATTCTTTGCAGGCTACCTTATAAACCTTTTCTGCTCTTCATGTCTCCTGTTGGTGCAGTCTGTACTCATTCCCCCACTGCTGTTGCTTGCCACTGAGATGTAGGAATGGCAAAGGCAAGACTAACACATTTAGAGTAACTACATGCTTTATCTGAGTTGCATTCTTCCCCTTCTGCTTTCCAGATTTATCCAGGAGATAGAGCACGCCATGGAACTTGGCCCAAGCAAGCAGTGTCCGCTCCGTGAGTTCCTCACCATGTACATCAAGAACATCTTCCTCAACCAGGTCCTGGCTGAGATCAATAAAGAGATTGAAAGCGTCACAAAGGCATCTGATCCCCTGAAAATACTGGCTAATGCGGATACCATGAAGATCCTTGGAGTACAGCGGCCTCTTCTGCAGGTAGGAGCTGACTGAACTGCCAGTGCATCCCTTGCTATCCATGTCTAGCCATGACCTTGCTATGCATCCAATGAGCAAAGATGCAGACCTGCTTGAGCAGGTCCAGAGGAGGCCATGGAGATGCTGCGAGGGCTGGAGCAGCTCTGCTCTGGAGCCAGGCTGAGAGAGCTGGGCTGGGGCAGCCTGGAGAAGAGAAGGCTCCTGAAGGGGAGACCTTAGAGCAGCTCCAGTGCCTAAAGGGGCTGCAGGAAAGCTGGAGAGGGGCTTGGGACAAGGGCCTGTAGGGACAGGCCAAGGGGAATGGCTTGAACCTGCCCGAGGGGAGACTGAGCTGAGCTCTTAGGCAGAAGCTCTTCCCTGTGAGGGTGCTGAGGCGCTGGCACAGGGTGCCCAGAGAAGCTGTGGCTGCCCCATCCCTGGCAGTGTTCAAGGCCAGGTTGGATACAGGGGCTTGAAGCAAGTTGCTCTAGTGGAAGGTGTCCGTGCCCATGGCAGGGGATTGGAACCTTAAGGTCCATTCTAATACGAACCAGTCTGGGTTTCTAGGCTGCTATGACCCACAAGACTTGTTTCAACATATAAACTGAATCTATGATCTATTCCAGTGTCACTGCTAGTGTAGTCTTTCCGTTTCTCATCTCTGTATACACCTGTGTAGGTATACACAGGCTCAATGTTTTGCTTGTGCAAGAGGATGTATCTTACTACATATGTCAAGCTAACGGCATCTTTGCGTCTTGCCTGGCACATGAAATTCTTAAAGCACCTTTTAGCCATCACGACAAACTGATACCAGCTTTGTTGAACAGCTACCAGAGAGGTTTATTTTCAATAACGTATCCCTCCTTAGAAGTTGTGCAAATCACAGAGGTGTGAGATTGAGCTAAATACACATGCCAAACTACCAGGAGGAGCAAAGATAAGGTCTGCTGCCTCCCAAGTGCAGCATGTGTGACTGATGTGTTGCTGCTGCAGCAAGGCAGCTGTATTGCTTCCTCAGGCAGATAAGGGAGATTTGAGAGATTTGGCTTTGAGGTTAGAGTATTTAGGTGAGAAGCCGATTTTAAAACAGCTTTTTGGAACTCTGATGTGGAGTAGTGATAATGGCAACAAGCACAGTTGTCATCCCAGCTACATGGGTGGCTGGACAATGTGGAAGCCTGCATCCAAATTCTGAGTTATACATGTTGCATGGAACTGAAAGGAATAAGCACACAATCATAGAATCATGGAATCATAGAATAGCTAGGGTTGGAAAGGACCTTTGAGATCATCCAGTTCCAACCCCCCTGCCATGGGCAGGGACACCTCACACTAACCCATGTCACCCAAGGCTCTGTCCAACCTGGCCCTGAACACCACCAGGGATGGAGCATTCTCTGACTGTTGCTGTGATTTGGGTCAAGCTCTTTTGATCCCTTTAAATTATTCTCTCTTATATCTAAAATCACTCTTTGGGGATGAATAATATTTACAAAGTTCTTATGAAGTAGCATGCATCTCCCAGGGTTTATCTGGCTGCATTCTATCTTTGCTTATAGCTGTAAAATGTGTGTATATTTTAATGATGTATAATAATGGTAATAACTATTGTTATTGTTATTATTTGGGGGAAATTGCTAGGATTTTTGCATGGTTTAATGGTCATTAACTCTATACCTGTCCTGGTGCTGTGGGTGTGGGATGGTTCTTTCAGAGGCAAAGCAAAATTAGATTCCAGTGATTTTCAGCAGTCTTTAGAGGGAATAGCGTCCTTGGAAAGGGACCAGTATTGTACGTGCATGATTTAACTCCAGGAGTTAAAATGGTGTTTTGGAGCAGCACAGCATCCCTGAGTCATTTCCTTGCCAAGGTACAGCTTTAGCAGCCTTCTCAGAAACTCAGTTATCAAAACCCTAAAGTGGAAGAATACAACCCATAGTAAATAATTGCCACCAGGAAAATTGCTTCAGCCTCAGTGCTCATTGAGCACATGCACCATAAAATGAGAGCAGGGCATGGGCACAAGGGCAGGCTGTGTCTGAAGAGGGACCAGGGAGGGGCCTTGGACAAGGGCCTGTAGGGACAGGCCAAGGGGAATGGCTTGAACCTGCCAGAGGGGAGACTGAGATGAGCTCTTAGGCAGAAGCTCTTCCCTGTGAGGGTGCTGAGGCGCTGGCACAGGGTGCCCAGAGTTAGAAATAAAACAGAACTCTACTGATTCATAGTCTGAGTCTTCTAAAGATGTTATTCAGTGTTCCTTTTGATTGATATGGAAACTAATAGGTATATTCTATGTTGCATTTTGTATCGTTTGCCTTTCCTTTGTTTTCTGAGGATTAAACTGATTGAGAACCCAAACTCAACCTGCACAGGCATCTGACCTTATCAAGAGCTGAAAATGCTTCATGTTAACATTAACCCGTCATCTTTGGAGCAAGACCAGGGAGGTTGTTGACCTTACAGATTTGGGTTGGGTTCTTAGTGCAGTAATGTGTTTTTTGTGGATTATGGCTTCATTTGTAGCCACAAAAATGTGGTCTATAATATCAATACATTCTCTTAAAGTTCACATGAGGTTGAAGAGTCAGAATGGTTGGGGATTTTCTCATCCACTTCCTGTAATTTGTTTCTCATGATGGATGGAAATCATTTTGAACTGGAATTATTCTTGGTCCGAACGTACATGGTCAGAAGGGCTGCCTGTTCCCGACATTAGACAAGGGTAATTTTGTCAAAGAGAAGAAAAATTGCTGCCTCTTTGAACCAAGTCATCCAAATAGCTCCCTAAAATAATGCTATTGATTTTACATTAACAGAGGAAAAAAAATAAAAGGCTATTTCTACATTGGCAGTGCTGGAGCCTGGAATCTTTGCCCTTCTCACCTCGTGGGTACCATTAAAACAGAGTGTGTAGGGAGTGAATGAGCCTGGCACCTCTCTTCCAGTACTCTGCTTCTCTGTCCTGTCTTGTGCTGTCCATGTTCATGATTCAAACATCCCACCCTTTTCTATCCTGAAGATCTTTCTTAAGCTCCTGTGGCTGTGATTTAAACACGACTCAAGAATTATCAGTTCCCACTGCACAGGCTGGTAAGAGCTGCTTTTTGATAACTATCAGTACATGTTAGAACCGAATTAGCTTATAGATAAGAGGTTTTCTAGCATGCTGTGCCATCGTGTCCTCAGCGATGAATCATCCATTTCTGTAAAGATGATGCTTTAAAAAAACCCTACAAAACATTGTAGATGGTCTTGTTTTCCATTCTTACATCCTTAAACGTATGATATTGTAAATCCTTTCCTTTTTAGGAGTGACTGAATCATCATAGAATCCCAGGTTGGTTTGCGTCGGAAGGGACCTCAAAGCCCCTCCAGTTCCAACCCCTGCCATGGGCAGGGGCACCTTCCACTGGAGCAGCTTGCTCCAAGCCCCTGTGTCCAACCTGGCCTTGAACACTGCCAGGGATGGGGCAGCCACAGCTTCTCTGGGCAATAACCCTGAAACTAATTTGGCTCAAAATTACTCTGTCTTAAGCTTCAGACTGCAGTTGTTTAAATCAATACTAAATTAGGCTACAAGCAGCTTAACAGCTTCTTATAGCCTCTTCTTGTACTGTTCGTGTCAAGGTGATAAATCTTTCCAGCTAGGTGGTCACTACTAATACTGGCCTTAAAAATCTCTTGCCCTGTCTCCATCTGACAAGAAAAGTGCAAGTTGCTTTGCTCTTTCCATTCCACAGCAGCCAAGTGAGACTTCTTCTTTAAGCCATAGAATCATAGAATGGTTTGGGTTGGAAAGGACCAGTTGGATCATCCAGTTCCAAACCCCTGCCATGGGCAGGGATGCCTCACATTAGACCATGTTGCCCAAGGTTTTGTCCAGCCTGGCCTTGAGCACTGCCAAGGATGGAGCATTTACCACTTCTTTGGGAAACCTATGCCAGGGCCTTCTCACCCTCACAGGGAAGAACTTCCTTATATCTAACCTGAATGCATCAGCGTGATCATTGTCGTACAGCAGTATTGTGTAGATGGAAGGAAGGTGTGATAGTTCTCTGGCCAAGCTCCAGAGGCTGAAAATCCAGTTAAAATCTCCTTAATAGTCAGAGTGTGGAGCTGTTTGCAGGGTAATGACTTGCTGGAGCTGATTATCCCATCACCCATTACTGCTTATGGCATGCATGTAATCACTCACTTTTGACTTCCCAAGGAGGCATCACTGGTAGCTTTGGCATGTTTTCTTCCCATCAAAATACTGGGTATTAAGAAGAAGAACATCACAGTGAGTGGTGTTTAAATGGCTCACCAGTAGTGATGGGCATATGCTTTGATAGTGAATAGATACTATTTATTAGTATTAGTTGTCTTTTCAAGTTGGCTTCCAGTGATCAGATTCCATTGCAGAGCAGGCATGACTGGTCAGGTGGGTATTTCCCATTCAAATATGACTTTTGAGGCAGCACCAGTGGTTTTGCTCTTCACATTTTAATGTTTTCACAGTGACATGGTGTCTAAACCAGCATGAAGTGCTTTGCAGATGTTGTCATCCCCTGTGTGGTCTGTCTGTTTCCATCACACAGCCAACATGTCAAGAGGTTAAGAGCCACCAGCTGAGTCCATGGCAGAGTTTCTAGCTGAATCTTCTGTTTCAGTTTGAAATAAGAGACCAGACTGGCTCTCCATGGAAGTCTGTATCTCCTTATTGCTTTCAGTATTTCTTTAGCTGATTTTTCCTCTGGGGGAAACATTTACTGTGGTTACTGCCTTTCACAGGAGCATTTACAAGGCTCCCATATAAGTCATCTAGCAGATGTGGAAGTTCTCCACTGAGGCTGATGACGAGGGGTTTATAAAAGCGATTCCTAGCTGTAGTCAAGCTGTTATGGCAGTGCTTCAATTTATTTGAAAACCCAAGTTTAACTTGCACATTCAGTAAAGCCCAAGTAGGAAATGGCTTTAAGTTGCGGATGAACACATTGAAACAGCATACCTTGAAGGCAGAATTACTTTCTTTCTCTGTGGATGTGCAAAAGCAAAGTCAGCTTTCACAAACCATCCCACAAATGTGACTCATGGTTGACGTGAAGGAAACAGTCATATGGTTGAGGTCTCTGTAGCCTATTAATCCCTTCAGTTGCTGGGTGCCTTCTCCCTACAGGGGTGCAATCTCACATTGGAGTCAGCCAGAATCTGTATAACCCTCATTAACCTGAGTCCAGGTTAATGTTCCCCATCTTTCATGACC
The DNA here is from genome assembly GCF_033783945.1 of Neopsephotus bourkii. Lineage (NCBI taxonomy): Eukaryota > Metazoa > Chordata > Aves > Psittaciformes > Psittacidae > Neopsephotus > Neopsephotus bourkii. Next base: position 1,091,378 of record NW_026900790.1, read on the forward strand.
TGAGGCTCAACACCAAGCTGCTCTTGGCCATGTGGTTTCTATCTAGCACATGTGAGAACTGCTCTCCTGTTTAAACAAACTTCTGGAGAGCTGGCAAAATCACAGCTGCTCTGCTTAGAACATGCTCCATTAGAAATTAACCTAAGTCTACATTGAACACAGTTAGAGTTGGGTGCAAAATGTCTTTGATCATGGTCCTACCTGAGACCGCCAACTTGTTTTGTTCACCTCAACAGGTATCTGAACACAATTTTTGCCCAATGCCAATCCATATTGGATTTGAACTTCATAAATGATGGCTTACTGTTATTTCTAGGTCTTTTATATCCATTATTTGAGTGTTTTCATAGCTGGTATCATAGTATTGCCATTACATTAGTTGGAAGGGACCTCTGGGAGTTGGTCTCATCTGCCTGAAGGTCTGGCCCAGAACCAGAGCCTGCCCAACACCAGATTAGGTCAATCATGGCTTTGTCTCGGTGAGTCTTGAAAACTTACAGAGATGGAGATCCTTTGGGCTGCTCTCCTGCTGGAAAGCTGTTCTCCTAGCCACAGTTTTTGGCTGCTGTTCCCCATTATGCCCCATGTATGATATATAGAGCAGACCAGGAGTCTTTATGTAAATCATGTAGTATTTTACATGAGGAAATGTGAAGCCTGCACACGGTGCAGCTCTTGCATCTGTCTCAGGCACATTAGGTGTGAAGCATAATAACTGATCCAGTGACCACATTATGGCCTTCACCCTTCTACTTGTGGTTGTATCTTGTTAGGGCTGATCTCTGGTTTAAATTACTCCAGTGTTATTAAAATACACCTCCCTAGGGTCAGCCTAGCCACAATGGGCTTGCGTAACTAGAGGTGAAAGTGTGTGTGCGGGGCTTCTATCAGTGAGTCTAATCAAAAGATGTGATGGACAAAGCAGACCAGTTTATAAAGAGAGAACACCCAGTTTTGTACCTCTTAGCAATTACATTGTGCTTTTGATTAGTGAATCTTAAATGTTTTTTTCAAGTATTTAGTTTAATTGGGAAAACTTGCTATTCAAAGATGGCTTTTCTAACACGTCTTTGCCTGTAACCTCTGTTTTTGTAGTACATCAGCCTGTATCATTTCTAGGTTACAGTATTTCAGTGTGAACTCAGGTCATTAGCTTTCAGGGTTGTGTCTGATGGGTTGTTTGAGAAGACGACGTGAGCCAGGAAAGCTCTATTTCCACCCTGAAGCTCCGAGTTTGACCAACAGTGATGACCTGACCTGGATGTTCTTGGGAACCAGCAGCTTCAGATTGGGAAAGCACAACCTCATGAGCTTGTGGTGCTGAGAAACCTGGTTGGAATGGGGTCAAACCTTGTGTTTTCAGGGTGGGTTGGAGGGTGCAGACTGGCTGCTGTCTCTTTTGATCTTCCTGCAGTGAGATTTTTTGGTGGACAAGCTGGAGAGAAGTAATGGTTTCTGACACATCCGCTGACAGGGAGTGAACTGCATTAGCGCTCTGTCAATCCCGTCTTCTAAGAGCTGTCTTTTTTGAGTCATATTTGACTTTTCTGGCTATCAAAAGCATCCTCATCTTTTGGGCTGTGTGGGAAGAGCAGCAGGCAGCCAAGGGGAAGGTGGATAACTGCATGGCCAACGTGAATCCATGGGCATCAGCTGCTCTGAGGGAGCAGAAGGGACAGTTAGCCCTCAGGGTCACTCTGAGAGTGAGGACTGACTTTGCCTCTGTGCATTTTCTGTCTCTCTCTGTTTTTTCTGGTTGTTTGTCTGATAAGACTAAAATCAGCCTTCCAGTATCTGAAGGGGGCCTATAAGGATGCTGGGGACGGACTCTTCATTAGGGACTGTAGTGATAGGACAAGGGGTGAGGGGTTAAAACTTAAACAGGGGAAGTTTAGATTGGATATAAGGAGGAAATTCTTTCCTGTTAGGGTGGTGAGGCACTGGAATGGGCTGCCCAGGGAAGTTGTGAATGCTCCATCCCTGGCAGTGTTCAAGACCAAGTTGGACAGAGCCTTGGGTGACATGGTTTAGTGTGAGTTGTCCCTGCCCATGGAACTTGATGATCTTAAGGGCCCTTCCAACCCTAACTATTCTATGATTCTATAAGTGGGACTCAAGCCAAAGTGGAAAGAGATACTCCAATTCCTGCATGCTGGAGATGGCTGGCAAAGGAAGAACAAAGAAGGGGGGGGAGAGGGGGGGGGAAGAAATAAAAGATAGCTGTCACAGTCTTCTTGGCCTCGAAGATTGACATCTCGCTAGCAGGTCCTGTCTGTCTCATTGCAATTCCCTGTACAGCTTCTGGACAAATCCTGTCTCCGTAAATGCAGTATCTATTGAGCTGCCAAGCTTTTATGCTTTTACTTTTGTTCCTGAATTAATATGAGATTTCATGGTGATGGGAGAAAGGACTTGCATAGTCTGCTTCATTCTTTCCTATTCTTTCTGATAGGGTTTTATTTTTAAATCCTGCAGTCTTTATGCATCCAGTGATCTATGGGTTGGACAGAAGTCAACGGGAATTTAGGTTAGATATAAGGAAGCAGTTCTTCCCTGTGAGGGTGCTGAGGCGCTGGCACAGGGTGCCCAGAGAAGCTGTGGCTGCCCCATCCCTGGCAGTGTTCAAGGCCAGGTTGGACATAGGGGCTTGGAGCAAGCTGCTCTAGTGGAAGGGGTCCCTGCCTGTGGCAGGGGTTGAAGCTGGAGGAGCTTTAAGGCCCCTTCCAACCCAAACCATTCTGCAACTTTATGAGCGTGCAACATCTTGTGCATGGAGACTTTGGGATATTCACCTGTGTGGTGCTGGGAGTGCCTCCAAGGTATTGTCAGGGAGATGCAAAGAAGCATCCATATCTTACAAGATATACTTCTTTAAGTATATGTTTTTACATATATTCTTCTTTAAGTGTTTATACTTCTTTAAGAAGGACATGGAGCCGTTGGAGCAAGTCCAGAGGAGAGCCACAAGGATGATCAGGGGCTGGAGCACCTTCCTGGCAATGTTCAAGGCCAGATTGGACACAAGGGCTTGGAGCAAGCTGCTCTAGTGGAAGGTGTCCCTGCCCATGGCAGGGGGTTGGAACTGGGTGAGCTTGAGTTCCTTTCCAATACAAAGCAGCCTGTGATTCTCTGATTAAGAGGAACCCTTTTAAAGGACCTTTCCTGATGTGGTATTTAGTGTTCACCCTCACCTTCTTTGTGCGGCTGGTTTTCAGTGACAGTTGAGCGAGTAACCACAAGAGCAGTAAAACCACCAGAACTCCTTGTAAGTTATTTCTGTTCTACTTTCTTTTCTTGCAGTCATATTTGTTTCACAAGTTGGAAGTGAACCGCATGTTTCTGCCCCAGCCTCGGTCACAGGCCTTGATTGATTATTTTAATTACCCAAAACAACCCAGACAGGCTCCTGCGGCTGTAGTATTGCTCTCATAAATACTCATTTTGCCTCACATGGCTGAGCCCACATGGCTGGTGTCACAAACAGCTCCTCTTATCTTTCTGTCCAGAGGAGAAGCCATTAGCTTGGCCACCCTCCTGTTTGTTCAAAGCTTAAAGTACACATTTCTCATCTGCAGCCTCGTTAAGCATACAGCATCGTGGCAGGAGAGCACATCATGGGATGCAGAGGCAGAGCTGGCCTTCTCTTTAACCTGAGGGTGCTTCTGAGAACTAAGTGTGAAATCTCAGACACAGCTGCCACAGAAGTGATACTTCACCCAGCTTCCTCCTTCCCTCCAGCTGCCTTTATTCCTAAGTGTTCCTTCACTTTTAAACCAGGGGTTTGACTTCACTAGCATTGTTTCTGTGATGGATGACCATAGGTGCAGTGTGCAGGAAGCTCTGAGCATCCACCTGTGTGTACCTTAATTTAAAGGAGGTCTGTATCGCTCCATCACAAACAGCCCTCCAGGAGTTTTGTTTAAGAACTTTTCACTAGGAAAGTTTAACTTCTTGCTTATCTGAAACACAGCAGTGGTAGAGTCTGGGGGCTTGGCTGGGCTTAGTTTGACTCTCTCTGCATCCATTAGCTGAAGGTTGTGTCTGTCGTAACAGCACAGATACTTTTTCCCTTCCCTCTGTTTAATTTCCTTTATGAATCCCAAATCAACAGGCTGAGAACACTGGGACTGTTGAGCCTGGAGAAGAGAAGCTGCGTGGAGACCTCAGAGGAGCTTCCAGTGTCTGAAGGGGGCTACAAGGATGCTGGAGAGGGGCTCTTCATCAGGGACTGGAGTGATAGGACAAGGGGTGATGGGTTCAAACTGAAACAGGGGAAGTTCAGGTTGGAGATAAGGCAGAAGCTCTTCCCTGTGAGGGTGCTGAGGCGCTGGCACAGGGTGCCCAGAGAAGCTGTGGCTGCCCCATCCCTGGCAGTGTTCAAGGCCAGGTTGGACACAGGGGCTTGGAGCAAGCTGCTCTAGTGGAAGGTGTCCCTGCCCGTGGCAGGGGTTGGAGCTGGATGATCTTAAATTCCTTTCCAACCCAAACCAGCCTGGAGCACAGTCTCATGGAACTTTATAGATGGCTTCAAAAGAAGAAACTTTCTGTGTTCTTGCCAGGCTCATTGGAAGTCATATTCTTTGGGTTTTTTGCTTTTGCATTTGAAGCCTGGGCCCATTTCATTTAGGAAGAATTACTCTAATTTCTCCTTTCTGAAATGTTTTCCTAATCAGAAGTGCTGGCTGAGAAGAGCCATCGCATTTTAAATAATTGATGGCTACTTTATTGAGTTGTCAGCACTAATTCCTCCTCCTTTTGAAGCGCTGAGATGTTCAAAGGAGGAAATCCTTTCACAACCTGCTCATTTTTTGAAGGAAAGTTCATTTTTATAATTACTTTTGATTTCCACTGCGGAATGTAATTGTGGCTGTGTGCGGAGGGGGAGGCACGAAGTACCTTCCAGGCTCGAAAATGCCTTTATTACTACTTTCCCTTCTAATTTCTTTCCCTCCCTCCTTTTTGCAGGGGTTTAATTATACCTGTTCTAAACGTGCATTTTGAAATGTGACACCCAGTTCTCGTAGAGAACAAAAGAGAGATTAATCTATTGTTCAAAGGGAAAGCAAAGAAGCTCCCGTCTTTTAAGGCTGTTTTTTGTCCGGGGCTGCCCCTCCTTGGCAAGCACCGTTTCAAGTGGGAGGGTCGCAGGGAAGGAGCTGTGATTGTGAAGGAAGGGGGTTGTCAACAGGAGTATTAAAAGGTGAACAGATGCGGAGATGCTGCCATCACACTGTTCCTTCTCCCCTCATGGTTTTCCCTCCACTGACAGGGAGAAAGGTTCTTGCTAGTGTATAAACTTTGCTAGCAGTTTAAAGGTTAATAGCACTCTAATTTACATCTGAAAGAAGGGAGAAAAGGCAGTAAATTAAAAATTTCCCCTCTTGCTACTAGCTGTAAACAGATCCTTTCCATGTTGAAAATATAAAATATAATAATAGTTCTGCTCGTGCACACAAAGCTGGCAGGATGGGAATTTGTTTTGTACATAACCTCCTTTTGTGCTGTGATTTTTACCTGCATGAACTTTATACAAAGGGAAAAGCTTCTCCCTTGCATCACCCATGCAGCCGCACCGTGAAGCTCTTGGTGGTCCCAGTCCTACAGCCCTAGTTCTGGTCATTATGGGCCTCATCCAGGACTCGCTGGGGGCTCCCAGCACAAGAGGGAAGATGCTGTGAGGGCTGGAGCAGCTCTGCTCTGGAGCCAGGCTGAGAGAGCTGGGCTGGGGCAGCCTGGAGAAGAGAAGGCTCCTGAAGGGGAGACCTTAGAGCAGCTCCAGTGCCTAAAGGGGCTGCAGGAAAGCTGGAGAGGGGCTTGGGACAAGGGCCTGTAGGGACAGGCCAAGGGGAATGGTTTGAACCTGCCCGAGGGGAGACTGAGCTGAGCTCTTAGGCAGAAGCTCTTCCCTGTGAGGGTGCTGAGGCGCTGGCACAGGGTGCCCAGAGAAGCTGTGGCTGCCCCATCCCTGGCAGTGTTCAAGGCCAGGTTGGACACAGGGGCTTGGAGCAAGCTGCTCTAGTGGAAGGGGTCCCTGCCTGTGGCAGGGGTTGGAAGTGGATGAGCTTTAAGGTCCCTTCCAACCCAAACCATTCCATGATTCTGTGTTGATTCTATGAATTTAATTACAATATTCAGGGACCTTTTGTCTCTGTAAATTGCTGCATGGAATGAAAATGGAGTAAAATGATACAACTCTACAGGAAAGCCCTGCCTTGTGCTGTGTTCTATTTTAATTAATTAGGTGCTGATTATAATTGCTGGAAAAGGTAAGAACAAGGAAGAACTGAAAAGCATTGAATTTGTGTAGATGATATCTTAGATTACAATCTCCACTGACCTTGAAGTCAATGGAGTTACACTGGGCTTCTTCCAGTGTGAGTGAGATGAGAGCTATCTCATTAGCTCTAAATAATGTCAATTTAAACATTAAAGGACAGAAAAAATGATGGTCATTCAGCTGCATCCGATTCCTGTCTACATGAATAGCATCAGCCTCAGTTACCTCTTGAGTTGCATACAATTAAAAGGAAAATAAGCTTGAAAATGAAACAAATCAAACATTAAAGCCTCTAAGGGAGCTCCACAACACCTCTAGCAGACAGCATGGAGGTTTGTTGCTTTGCTGTTTTTATTCTTATTTAAGGGTGGTGTCAGAGGCTGTACTACGGGTAGGGTGGTGACAGGTTGAACACCCCTCTTTGGTATTAACATGGCATTTTGTATTTAATTCTTGCTCTATTGTTTTCCATGGCACTTTAGACAGGATGAAAAATATTCTTGATCACCATTACCCTGGTTAGACAGTGAAGATGAGAGATACTGAGCTGCTGGAGTGGGGCCAGAGAAGGGCAATGGAGCTGGTGCAGGGCCTGGAGCACAAGTGTGATGGGGAAGGGCTGAGGGACCTGGGGGGTTCAGTCTGGAGAAGAGAAGGCTCAGAGGGGACCTGATCCCTGCCTCAACTGCCTGACAGGAGGATGGAGCCAGGAGGGGCTGGGCTGTGCTCCCAAGGAACAAGGGATGGGACAAGAGGAACCGGCCTCAAGCTGCACCAAGAGGAGGTGTCAGAAGTCTGTGTTGGAAGGGACCTTAAATCTCATATGGTTCCACCCCCCTGCCACTTTCAGGGACACCTTCCACTAGCAAGGGAAGTAGCCACATGCTTTAGGAAGACAGCTGAAGTTTGCAGATAGAAAAGTTTATACCACAAGAGAGGGCTGGGTGTTGAGTGAGCTCCTCAAAGAGTTAACAAAAGGGCTGTCAGAGGGACAAATAGCCCATGGCTTCCTGGTTAGCATTGCCTTTCCGAATCACTGGACCACACTACGTTTAAGAGATGTTCCCTGTTCAAAGCAACATCAAATGCTTCTGGCCATGATGATGCTTTTTAGCCCTTCCTGTGAACCATCTACCAGTAACCACTGGGAGGGATGAGGCATGGGTCTCAGAGCAGTTGGCACACCGCAAAGCAGAGATTAGTCTGAACTATCAAAACCAAAACAGCACAAAAAAAGGGGAGAAAAGAGAGAAGAGGTTAAGATTGAGCAGCTGATGCTGTGAAAATAAGAACCTGCTATTAGATCAGGGAGAAATATCCATGACAAATGGACTCGAGCAAGCAAGACCTACCCACGTTGAGTGCTAACCAACAAATAGCTGGAGGGTATCAGGGCTTACTCAGTCTTTTAGGGTCTTAAATATAATTTGGCAACACCTGCATGGTTTTAAGGCCAACAGAACCTCCTTTAATTGAAATGAATTGTCTGCGTGGATATAAATTCATATTGGAGTTTCCATATCACGGCCCCAAGCCGGGAATATGGGCTCAGCATCTCTTTAATTGCATTCAGCATTGCATTTCACAGCTGGGCTGAAGAGCGGCCAGAAAAGCTGCTTTCCATCAAGTCAGATTTCAAGTTACAAGTCCTTCTCTGCTAATTTTTACGTGAATAATTCACCAGCACCAGAGCATTGGAGATACAATGAAATGGAAAAGTTTGGGAAAGGAGAGAAAGACTTTTCCCATTGAAATGTGGATTTGACAGTGAGCTAATGCAGACAGTTTAACCCAGGAGTTGATATGCTCAGGTAGGTACATTTGGGTGTCTGGAAAGATGTGAGCTTCCCAAATAAACTCTTATTTTTGATATAACAGGAATGAGAGCTCATGAACATGAAACAGTCCAGCCTTGAAAAGAAGGTGGCGTTTAAGAGCACGTTCACTTTTGTTTTGCTGAACATTGGCCTTAGCCTGACATGTTTTTATAACCTCTAAGAAAACAGAAAGAAATTGCCATAATAGAGCCAAGAAAGCAAAATCCCTTGATAATCTGCAGCTAAGTTCGTGCTCCAAATCCTTTATACATGAAACAGAAAGGAAAAGTCTTGGTCAGAGCTCAAACAACAACAGATTTGTGGCATCAAAAATGGTCTAAAATACATATATCTATATGTTTAGTCTTACTTATTTAGGGTCGCTTGAGTTTGATGCACTGAGCTGAGAGTGGTAGAGGAAGAAAGAGGAGGAACGTATGACTGTGGTACTGGCAGGTCGTCACTGGAGCAGGCATGAGGTTTTGAATCCCTTTGAGATGATCTTCAGGGTGGTGGGCTGGTTTGAGTCACCCACACCTCTGTGCAATGTTCCCTCAAATCCTGGCATTTTTACATGGGTATCAGCTTGGCTATTTCTCTTAAGGTACATTTCCACCCTGTGTCATTTGGCACTGAGCTATACCTAGGTAATGAGAGAGGTTGTTTCCCCTCTTGATGAGGAAAAATGGTTGGAGTGTTTTCCTCCTGATAGGTGTTAACAAGTGTTGAAATTGATGCAGTGAAATCGTGGCAGAGGAGCATCTCCCCCTGAGTATGCTGCAGTGGTGAAAAACACGCTTCTTGGCAGACTTTGGGGCTTTCTTTTCCCAATAATAAAAGGTGAATGCTCCATCCCTGGCAGCGTTCAAGACCATGCTGGACAGGGCCTTGGATGACGTGGTCTAGTGTGGGGCATCCCTGCTCATAGTAGGGGTTATGGAACTAGATGAGCTTAGTGCCCTTTCCAATCCAAACCATTCTATGATTCCCTTGCACTTGCTGTTTATCTTTGCTCCTAATAAAGAAGCAGCTCTTGAAGGCATAGGGTGGCCTTAAGGAAATACTGTTGAAATCCAATCTGTCTCCAGTAGATGGTACCATCCACACCAGCCTCAGCTGTCAGTACCAGATCTGTACTTGACCACTTGCTTTTGCAGAACATGATCCACATGATTGCCTCTTCCCTTTCCCATTTCCTTCCCTAAATCCCCAGTGACTAGTTCTGACTTATAGCCATGGCATAATTTAAGGTTCCTTATAGGTTATTCCTTACTTGCCATCTTTAGTTGCATCTTTTCTTTCAGGTATGGTGGTAGTGGATCAGGAGAGATTTGAGTGAAGGTGGGGATGACTTGGCTGGATAGGGGAGGATTTTCCATGCATAAGAAACCATAAATTGTTAATATATGTACTGGAGACAGATAAGTGACACATCCAAGGTTAGTGTTGATAACAAAGGGGGACACAACGCAAAAGCAGGCCTGGAGGCAGCAGGGTATGTCTGAGGAGGTGGCTCAGTTCCCATCCCTACAATTGCTTTATTTTAAGAGGCTGCTAAAACTCAGCTCCAGATCCAGGCTCTGAAATAACCCTTTCTCTTTATAAGCTGGACTCTGGAGGAATGAGAGGGAACTTGGGAAACAGCCAGGCAGAAGGTTCCTGGCAGCACAGGCAAGGAGCAGGTATTTACAGAGCAGCTTGACAGCTGGGTTGTTGTCCTCCGAATCAAGGGACACCTTCCACTAGAGCAGCTTGCTCCAAACTCCATCCAACCTGGACATGTATTTGGAAGCTGACAGCCTTCTGTGGGGGAACTTTGAATGAGAACATCTTCTCCAGAACATGCCATTATCAGTTCAAAGTCTCTTCCCTGCCTCATCCTCTGCCTTGCTGAACACATACCAGGTAATAATAAGTCCACAACTGCTTGCTGGACCCAATGTCTTGCAATAGTTTATCTTAAAGGCCATTTCTTACAGGAGTTAGTTCATGCCCCCAGAATATCTTTTCATTTAGTTTTGTAATAAAGCAGGAGCAGGCAACTTTAAGCACCTTTATCATGGTAAAAATAGCAGTCAAGACACAGCTTAAGGTACTTTTCACTCCTGTGATGTGTTCTTTACAATCAGATAGCTGTCCATATCTGCCCTGTCTTCACTTCCCCATCAGTTTATGATCGCACGAAGTCTCCAGCATCCTTCCTGCTTTATTTTTGTGTATCACACTCTTAGGAAGGGAAAATGAAAACAGAAGGAGCAGAGAGAGCTTGAATGCTATAATTGCTTTTTCAATCAGTTTTAGAGAGCTGCTGGAGAAACAAAATGCAAAAGCAGTTAAAAATGTGTTTATGGTTCCAGCTTATTGCAGGAAGATGCTCAAATCTCTCTTCTACCATAGGTATCCTTGGTGCAGCAAATGATTAAATGGATGACGGGAATATTTAGGTAAGGCTGGTGGAAACTGGTTAATAAAAGCATGTTTTCCACTGACCTCTTTGGTGTATTTTGCTGTAAATGGATTAACACCATTTTTCCTGGGTGACTTTTATAAATTGGTTCTGGGCGAGATACGCAAGGTCACAGCACAGGGTGAAACCCTCCCTTTCTTTCCTCAGGGTTTGCTCCACAGGTATTCAGTGAATTTTCCTTAGCTAAGGAGGCTGAGAAGGCAAAGATTGGGATTTGTCTCATTTCCAGCGCTCAGAAGCTGCTGGAAATGGGAAGGGACATCAGTGTCAGTGGTGGCTGCAGGGCTATGTGGTTTCTGGAATGGAAAGGAGAGGCTTAAAGTCTGTGGGTTTAGGTTAAAGGAGAGAGGAGAAGGAACCGTATGTTTGCATAAGTGTCTGATTGCAGCCCAGTTCATGGTGTTGCCCCTGAGTCTTCCCTGTGATAAGGAAATCATAGAATGGTTTGTGTTGGAAGGGACCTTAAAGCTCATCCAGCTCAACTCCTGCCACGAGCAGGGACCCCTTCCACTGGAGCAGCTTGCGCCAAGCCCCTGTGTCCAACCTGGCCTTGAGCACTGCCAGGGATGGGGCAGCCACAATCCAAAAATTCTATGGATGGCTCAAAAAACTTTCATGTTGGAGGATTCCCAAGAGATTTCAAGCTGAAATAAATCTTCTAATGCTACAACATCTACAGTTTTAACAACCCATCAGCAGAGGGTGGTGGGGGTTCTTGGGTCTGGGTGCTGGTACCCTGCTAGGGAAGATGCAGTGCTTCGGTTCTGAATTGATGTATCTTGGGACAGCTTAAGCTTTTAACAGCTGAAGATGGTGTAGCTCAGGACTACTGTGTGTTCGCAGATGAAGGTGAATGAATCTGGTAGTGCTGCCAAGCCAAGGTTTGCCCAAAGCACATCTCTAAGTAATACTTCCTTTAGCACTTGCACCCACATTCATCTAGTGCAGGGATAATGAGATTTCTGTCTCCTATATATCCTTCACGTTTAAGTCAAACAAGTCAGCAGAAGATTGAAGACATTGTAATTAATGGGGTTACATTTTGGGTAACCAGAGAATTACAAAGGTGGCTTTTCTACGATATGTCATTCCAAGTAATGATTATTTAATGTGTTTATTAACATGTTGATGAAATTTAGGTGCAGCTGATGAAAACGCTTATTTTAAGAAACTTGTGATGCTGGTTTTGTGTGAAGCAAGTTAATGCTTTCTTTTCAGTTCTTCTTATTTTATTAGCAATGAACTCTCAACAAGAAAACATCTGATGTGGGTTCGCTTTGCATTTCCCAAGTGTGTTTGTTACTCAGCTGTGTGGCTCAAATAATACAACAGAAGGAGCCATCAGGAGTTCTCACTGGGGGTAGGATAAGCACTTATTTCCAAGGGGGATCTAATATCACCCAAGGAGCCTCCAGAGCTGAAGGAAGTGCATTCAGGAAGTCTTTGGGGGACAAAAAGCCATGTTCTGGCTTCTTGGAGCAAGGCATCGTTGAGAAGCTGGTTGAGAGCCTCGCCAGTGTGGGACTGTGCCCTAGTAATGAAATCACCCCTTTTCCCCCCTGACATGGAAGAAAGGTTAAAAAATAGCTGTCAAGCTGTAGTTCTATCATATTGATGCTTATGAACATATTTTGGCCTTGTTTCTTCATCCTTTAGAAGCCCTACTTGACTAGGGATGCTTCCTGTAGCAGTGATGTCCACCCAGTGTGATCTTTTCTTCATCCTTTAGAAGTCCTACTTGACTAGGGATGTTTCCTGTAGCAGTGATGTCTACCCAGTGTGATATCGATGCAGCAGAGCTTCCTTATGGAAGCCATATTTTCTATCATACTAATGTTAATCAGGAAAATAAATGTACTTTATAACCTATTCAATTAATTGCTGTGAGCGCAGAGTGGGCCAATGTCTTCTGAAGGCTCTGATACGGTGGCATCTGATGTGGCAGCAAATTAAAATCACATGGCTGAAGGAGTTACTGCCCCAGCCATCTGCTCAGTCCCTTCAGTGGTTCTTGCTGGGAAGGTGAGGGTGCCTGATCCACTGGTGATTCAGTTGCAGTACCTCTATTTTTCATTGGATTTTGATGCAGACTTATCCTGATCTCAGTTAACCCTGATAGATGATGCAGAATGAGTGCTGTGAAGGTTTGGGAGCAGACTCACAGCTAGGTGAGAGGTAACAGAATCATAGAACAGTTTAGGTTGGAAGGCCTCTGCAAAGCTTATCTAGTCTAACCCCCCTGCAATGAGCAGGGACATCTTCAATAAGATCAGGTCCTTAAATCATGCTGTTGAATGGAGCGGAGGAGACGACTTGGCCATCTGATTTTAATCCATCATCTCATCTCTTGGAGTCCCTGTAGATCTTGAGCTCTGCACTCCTACATTGGTGGGAGCAGGACACTTGGCTCCTCAGAATAGCACAGCTGTCATACATCCCATGTTGAAGGATGTCAGGTTTGTGTCCTGCTCACTCCTCTTCAGCACCTGAACCTTTAAGAGATGATTTTTAATCATACAGCAGGTATATTTGTGTGGCAAATATGGTGCTCTAAAGATGTTGTCTATGCTTTAAGTTGTTTCTAGAAGTAGAAATGTGGGGAATGCAAGAGCTACCATAAGAAGACTTACCCAATCGTCCTTTTTCCATCTTAGGAATGGTCAAAAGGAAGTGGTGCTGTAAAAAATCAGTGAATAAAATAGACTGTGGGACATCTTCCCTATTCATTAGGTTTCATCACAGTCTCTGATAGTTCAGCTCATTCCTTAAACACTGTGTGCGATATCCTTTCCAAATCACATTAAGTCTGACAGCTCTTGTCAGATTGTCTTGATAGATGTGTAAATGGTCAGCCCTGTTATGAATGCCACCAAAATCTGTGCCTCCCTGATACCTCCCATCACCGGATCTAACCACGTGCTCCCGTGTGAGTGAATTCTAAGCTCTCGCTGCACATGGCATAAAACCTATTTGCTTGCGAGGTGTCCCTGCCCATGGCAGGGGGGTTGGAACTTGATGATCTTGAGGTCCTTTCCAACCCTAACTATTCTATGAGTCTATGAATTGCCAGTAATTAATTTAGAGTCCACTGAGGTGTGAAAGTAGGTCTGGTATTTTCCCTTTAGTCTGGATTTAGAAGCAGCAATGCTAAAGGATCTTTTGGGTCATGAAGTCCTGGTCCCTGTCATCAAATGCACAATATCATAGATCCCGCTTTTCATAAACACATTAAGTGTGTCTTCAAAGCAGCCAGGTTCTCATTCCCCATAGCTCTTGTTGAAGGGTATGTGGAGTTATACTGCTTAGTGCTTTACTATTCCTCTAATCCCAAGGAGTTGTAAGGCTGTTTATCAGTGTCTGCTCATCCAGTCCACGTGAACTTCACCATCTCTCCCTTGGGGCAGCAGTGGTGTGGGTAACGTGGAGTCATCTGCAGGTGTGTCTGCTCAGAGCTACTCAGCCTTTCTGCAGCTCAGTAATGAGTAAATTAAACATCATGAGTGTCCTGGTTTAAGCCCAGCCGGCAACCCAGAACCACACAGACACTCACTCACTCCCCCCCATTCCTCCCTCTGCTCCCAGAGGGGTGGGGAGGAGAATCAAAAGGATGCAACTCCCACAGGTTGAGATAAGAGCAGCCCAGTAACTAAGGTATAACACAAACCACTGCTGCTACCACCAATAATAATAATGATAAGGGAAATAACAAGGGAAGAGAACACAACCGCTCACCACCCACCGACCGATACCCAGCCTGACCGAGCAGTGATCTAGCCCTTCCAGGTAACTGCCCCCAGTTTATAGAGTGGGCATGACGTGCTGTGGTCTGGAATAGCGCTTTGGTCAGTTTGGGTCAGGTGTCCTGTCTCTGCTTCATCCCGGCTTCCCCTGCTCCCTGGCAGAGCATGAGGCTCATAAAGTCCTTGGTCACAGTAAACATTACTGAGCAGCAACTAAAAGCATCAGTGTTATCAGCGCTGTTCCCAGGCTGAAAGTCAAAAACACAGCACTGCACCAGCTACTAAGAAAGAGAAAAATGACTGCTACTGCTGAACCCAGGACAATGAGTTTTGCTATAGAGGCTTAAGATGATCTTCAGTTCCAAACAGGACCTTTTCAGTGGCAATACTTCTGCTTGTCTCCTGCCCAGTTTTTGATCCAAAACCTTGCATAACTTCTATGATTCTGTCTGGTTCTGGGACTGAATTTTAGTAATATCTTTCTTCAGGAGTCAACCAGTAAAACCTTTTCAGAAACTGACATTTATTTAGGAGAAAGTTGAGCTTGTTTTGAAGGGACTCAGGCTTATTATGAGCTATTTCTAACTCTTGGTCACAAAGACTGGTCTTAGCAACCATGGTTTGGAAGGACTTCAGATTCAGTAGTAAGGTATGTTTTATTGTTGTGGTAACTGCTCAGGATCACCTTGAGCTCTCGACCTCTTAGAATCAAACAAGACTGGATATGACCCAGTGCAGCCCAGAAAGGCAGTCGTACCTTGGGCTGCATCCAATGGAGTGTGAGTATCAGGTCAAGGGAGGTGATGGTACTGCTCTGCTCTGTTGAGACCTCTCTTGGAGCACTGTATGCAGCTCTGGAGTCCTCAGAGCATTCAGCTCTGGAGACTCCTTGGGTGATACTGGGTCCCCTTGAAGATAAGTGGTTATTCTACCCCGAGAGAGAGGTCCTCTTGGCTCCTTCTGTTGCATTATTTGAACCGAGCAGACTGCGTTAGGGTGAGGGGTGATGGTTTTAAACTAAAAGATGGGAGATTCAGGCTGCATGTGAGGAAGAAATTCTTTACAGTGAGGGTGGTAAAACTCTGGCACAGGTTGCCCAGACAGGTGGTGGATGCATCATCCCTCTGTGGAGACGTTCAAGGCCAGGCTGGATGTGGTTCTGGGCAACCTGATCTAGTTGAAGATGTCCCTGCTTATTGCAGGGGGTTGGACTGGATGAGCTTTGAAGGTCCCTTCCAACCCAAACCATTCACTGATTCTAATGGAGCTACTTTAATTTGCTCCTTCTACACAGAACTGAATCAAACCCACTACCATTAATTGCAACAGCATCTTGACATGATAACCAAATTTCTCCTCCACTCTCTGCATTCAGACCCCTTCTCCCGGAGGCAGAAAGGTGGCACGAGCGATCTTGATGTGCCACCTGCCTTCAGAGAATCATAGAATCATAGAATAGCTAGGGTTGGAAAGGACCTTAACATCATCAAGTTCCAACCCCCTGCCATGGGCAGGGACACCTTGCTCTAAACCATATCACCCAAGGCCTCGTCCAACCTGGCCTTGAACACTGCCAGGGATGGAGCATTCACAACCTCCCTGGGCAACCCATTCCAGTGCCTCACCACCCTAACAGGAAAGAATTTCCTCCTTATATCCAATCTAAACTTCCCCTGTTTCAGTTTTAACCCATTACCCCTTGTCCTATCACTACAGTCCCTAATGAAGAGCCCCTCCCCATCATCCCTGTAGGCCCCCTTCAGATACTGGAAGGCTGCTTCCCAATGAAGCTCACATTTCATCTGCTTTCTTTGCCTGCAGTATTGCTCCTCTTTAGTGGCACAGCATTGCCAGAGAGATCTTACAAAGCTGACAACATCCAAGAGACAGATTATCTCCATTCGGAGTTAATTTCTGTTTCCCAGCAGGGCTCTGCTGTGACCCCGCTGGGTTTGGAAGTGCTGCTGTTTGGTTAATAGAGGAATGTTTTGTGGATGATTGTATCCGCGCTCTGCTGGCGCCAAGTTTGGCTTCAGCTGCTCCCTCGCCTTCTTACTCGCAGTTGCGAGGCCTAAATGGATTTATTCACAGGACAATAACTTGACTGTCATTAGCATAGGGGGGAATAATGTATGAGCAAGCTATAAAACAAAATGCTCATTCCCTGCCATCCATAACTGCCTGGGAGGTCTCTTAAAGATGTACTGTAGGGAGCCATCTGCTCGGAAGGGGAGATGGGACTGTCAGGAAATGAGACGCGAGTCAGACATGGGAAGGGAAGATCTATAGGATCATCCAGACCATTTGCTGAGCAGGACTGCTCATTATTGCTCTGGCTGGGAATTGAACAGTGACATCTCCATTGTTATTAGACATTGCTCGGAATGAGCTGACCCAGTGGGTCTTTCATTTCCCAGTCTGGTTCTCCTTTTCCCTCCTAGAATGTGATTTGGGGGGAGAAGGCAGCTTCTTTTTCACGCCGCCCTTTTGCTGCATTTTGGAAGCAGGATTTTGTTGTTGTGCAGGGATTTGTTTGTCTTTGCCACAGTGGAAATCCTGAGTTAGGATCAGATGGCTGCTGAACTGCTGAGTTCATTTAATTCTTCTTGCTCCTTGCAGGGAGCTCAAAGGAGTGGAAATACTGGTCACATAGTGTGGGAAACTGTCAAGTGCAACTGAATACTCTTTTGCTTCTTTGAGTCTGGGTTTTGGGATTAAGGTGCAGGTATTTGGGCAGATCGTGATAAAATACCCTAGGAGCATAGTTAAGGTATAGTCAGCCCCTGTGTTATGATTGGGAAAGGGGGAAAGAACAAAGCTGAATGAAGGAATGGTTCCTCTGATGTGTAATTCAGGGTTTATCTATAGGAGTGTTCTCAACACATGACATTTGACTTTACAGCACCAGGCAAACAATGCAGCTGGCTCCTAACACACATATTTATCACAGAGCTTGGCCCCCATCCAGACCTTGGTTTGTATTGAAAGGTGTTAGATGGAGCTCTATGAGAGGTGTTGTTTTTCCATCCCTCTTCATGTGAATAGGGTGGTTAAAGTCACTTTGGCAGTAACTGAGCCCCTTCTATGAGATTCGCTGCACACATCCAAGTGATCCCATTTCCACACTGGGTTAAGCTGGTGAGGCTAACCTTTCCTACAGGAGATGGTCAATCTCAAAGTGAATGCAACTTTCCTCGTTTCCATCCTAATACTTTGAAGCATCCTGCTTCAGAAATAGTCCCACAGTTGGACCTGTCATCAGCTGGGGTCTAAGTCAAGAATAGGGAAGTCGCTTTGTTGATGAAGGATAAAACAGTCTTCTAAGTGTTTAACACCCACAAGTCTCATTGTAATTGCTGCTTGTCTTTGCAAGAATGGAATCATGGTGTCTGTTCTCCCATCTCCTGAGCAGGAGAGCGTGTCACACATGAATCTCATGGGGTTTTAGTGGTCACTCGGTTTTGATTAATGCAATGTTAATACAAGCTGTCGGATACTTGGAACGAGCTGCTCACAATCTCCATGCATGAGGAGTTTTGAAAGACTCCTTTGGGGATATCCAGGGCCAGAAGTGTGATCCCCTTAGTCTTTGATGTGTACAACACAAGGCTTAGTTTATTGACTCAATCAGAAGTGATACTGTTACATGCAACACATAATTTTCTCCTGTCTGCTTTTTGGGCAGAGCACTTCACACTGCATCTTCTCTGTGGGGCTGGTGATGGACACCAGTGCTGTGCAAGGGCAGTCTGAGCTGCCCTTAAACTGATCAACTCCAACCCTGCTTATAGCCCAAGAGTAAGTGCAGGAAAGTAAACAAGCAGAATGAATGAACCTATAGAGCTTTTAAATCCTCTGCTTTGTTTTGCAAGAGATGATTCAGTTGATCTCTTTTGTGGTTTCCAGCTTAGGAAGCAGGTCGAAGGAGGTGATCCTGCCCCTTTACTCTGCTCTTGTGAGACCTCACCTGGAGTATTGTGTGCAGTTCGGTGTCCTCAACATAAAAAGGACATGGAACTGTTGGAACAAGTCCAGAGGAGGGTCATGAGGATGCTCAGGGGACTGGAGCACCTCCCATATGAAGATCGGCTGAGAAAGTTGGGGCTGTTCAGCCTGGAGAAGAGAAGGCTGCGTGGAGACCTCATAGCAGCCTTCCAGTATCTGAAGGGGGCCTATAGGGATGCTGGGGAGGGACTCTTCATTAGGGACTGTAGTGATAGGACAAGGGGTAATGGGTTAAAACTTAAACAGGGGAAGTTTAGATTGGATACAAGGAGGAAATTCTTTCCTGTTAGGGTGGTGAGGCACTGGAATGGGTTGCCCAGGGAGGTTGTGAATGCTCCATCCCTGGCAGTGTTCAAGGCCAGGTTGGACGAGGCCTTGGGTGAGATGGTTTAGTGTGAGGTGTCCCTGCCCATGGCAGGGGGGTTGGAACTGGATGATGTTAAGGTCCTTTCCAACCCTAACTATTCTATGATTCTAATCTCTGCCAAGGGCTTCATAAAGTGGAAATTTCACCAGATTGAGGGTATCTGGATTCTGTTTGTGTGTGTAGACACATATGTGTGTTAATTTAATCATATAATGTGCAAATAATAATGTACCTTGAGTGCATTACTTCTCATTTCCTGATGGTTTTGCTTTTTATTGACTATGTTGTACCTTGAAGGAGGAGCAGCAGAAGGTGTTCTGAGAAGACCTCAGCTCTATGAGGGTTACATCTGGAGATGGTTAAAAGGCCTTTTCTTGCTGTCTCATAGTGTGATTTCTTCATACCAGTGATGTATTTGTTTGAAATCCTTTGGAAGCAGAGGAAATTGGGGTTGGGGAGTCCTTGTCTTGTTCGGGAGAGTCTAGTGGTTAGAGCATTGGCCTGTGCAGAAAGACATCCAATGTTAAGTCCTTTAGCTGAATGAACGGTCTAGGAGAAAAAGTTCTCTCTTTTCTGTTGGTTTCCTAACCACTGAGACAGGCAGAGGTCAGTTTTGTCTATAAAAAGCATTTCAGCATGAGTCTGTTCTAATGGAGATGTGGATAAGGTCTTGATTTTGCCTGTTATTTTGGGGGCAACCTAAATTAGAAACATCAGGAGTTGCTGCGAAACCAAATCCTCATCCTCTGGCCCCTTGTGAGCATTGGGGTGTAAATTCCCTTTGTGATTTTTCACTTTCTCCCTTAAAGTTAAGCTCACCCTTAGCTCTGCGGAATCCAATAGCTGCAACATGAGGGCAGCTCTGGGAGCTGATGGCTGATGATGTGGTCCATCAGTCACTGATGTCAATGGTAATATTCAGCCCTGCATGCACAGGGCTACATTATGTGTGACAAGTTCTCAGCAAAAGCCTTGTAGTGAGGGTTTTAGCAAGAATAGCAGAAATTCGTCTCAAGTTAGTTGCTGTAAGTGACCTTTAAAAGCATTTTGGAATATGTAAGATTTCTTGGGTTTACACTTTAATTCCCACATGTAGAAAAGAAACATCTATAGTTATAGAATCATAGAATTATGGAATGGTTTGGGTTGGAAAGGACCTTAAAACTCATCCAGTTCCAACCCCCTGCCACCGGCAGGGACACCTTCTCCTAGACCATCCAACCTGGCTTTGAACACCTCATTGATTCGACAGTTCCCATTAATTCTTGGTGAATATAGGCTATAGTTACAGTCTTTGCATTGGTATCTATATGGAGAGCATAAATCCAGGGACACAATATTGTCTGATTCTGGATGCTAAGCCATCCTCCATCTATTTTTTACTATTGCTTTTGTTCTTTCATCAGCCACCTGCCCTTGTGCTCACTGTCTTTCCTAGAGCATCTCTCCTCCACACAGGACATGTGTATGGCCTCTCTCTAGCAAGAAAGTTTTAATAGGGATATATGCTTTAAATGCTGGGGCTCCAGGACTGAAGAAAGCAGACCTTGGAGCACACAGAGCATTCATAACAGCAATACAGATGGGTCTGAATCTCTGAATGGGACTAGGCGTATGAAAACATCTATTATAAAACAAGGTTCACTCTGCTGCCAGAATGGATGGCCTGCTTCTGAGCATCATTAATTCCACAGCCCACGTGCAGTTTGTATCGTGTGGCAGCTGCTAATGATGTTCTAGAGCAGATATTACAAAGGAGAAAGAAACCTGCTACTCAGTACCTGAGAGAGAAACCATCACCTTGCTATGGGTTTACCTGTAATTGGGAACAGGGTGTAAAATCCTAAAAAGAGCCGTTTCTGGGAATATTCAGGGGGGACTCAAAGTGTCAGGGATAAGGTTTTCAGCTCCTCGTGCAGGAAATATCTGGATGTTTTATTCCTTTTCATTGCAGCCCTGCACAAATGTATATTGATTAATAAAGGAGGAGCGTGGCCTGTGCCTGACACTTTTAAGTGATAAACAGTTATGCAGCAGTAAAGAGGGTATATTAAAGGCTAAGAGCTAATGACTTTTCTTGTGTATGTAACACATTAAACCCAGCATGAAGCTACAGCTATTTTATCATGCTGCTAATGTCCCTGACAACATTCACTTGGTGGGAGTGAATGGATGGAAAGCCATCTACAGAAGTAAATTAAAATACCTTAAAAAATGCCTTTAATAATAGCTACAGAACTCAGCTGGATCAGGGAAGTGAGAGATACAAAAGACCTATTAAGTTATCCAGTCCATCTCCCTGCCAAGGCAGCGATATTCCTTATTATGCAGTTACTACTGTATCATTCAGTGAAGATTTAAATGTCTCAAGTGCCAGTGCCTCTGATGATGGGAGAGCAATCTAAAGGCTGGAAGATTGGTCTGTCACAAACTTTCCCCTGTGTGCAACCTAATTTTTCCTTCCCTGCTCATCTGCACTGCACACATAAGATGTGCAGTGGGAATAAAGGGATGAAATCCTTACCCAAGTGTTAACTTCTCTATTTCCTGCTTTTTAAGCTTGTAACAATGCTGAGTTAGCAGCCTGCTTGGTACTGGGGATTCATGCTTGTTTGTTTGAAGGCTCAAAAGACATCAAGCAGATGCTTCCAGTGCCATGGCTGTGATTTACTGCAGCATGTATCTGGAGGTAACAGCCACCTTGGAAGGGATTCTCAGTGGCTTCTGCAGGATTGACCCACTGAATCCTATCTCTTTTTGGCCTGCTGGCAAGCACCTGGGCACTGGCTAAGGGTTGATGTGCTGAGAGCTCTCCTTTTGTGGGGAATTTAGGAGATCTGAATAGTTATGGTGCCTTTCGTGGGGTCAGATTTGCATTGCTAGTTCTGGAGAAGAAAATGTCACTGCTTTTAGGTGTTTCTGTGTCAGAGCTTTTGGGATGGCCAGGTGGTTTTGTTTGGCTAGTTGTTTTTAAGCATAACTTGGGCATCTTCTGCCACAGAGTGTGTTTGAACTCAAAATCAGGATAAATGCATCCAGTATAACCAGCCATAGACATTCACCCTGTGATTTCTGCATCAAGCCCTTAACTCTGGTTTGAGTGTCACTAGTCTTTCAGAAAAGCACCTGGGCTTGACTTGGAGCCTTGAAGAGATGGAGAAGCAGCACAAGCAAGCTGTTGGTGTGCTTAATTACCTTCACTGTTAAAAAACATGTAGCTCATTGCTGCTCTGGTATGATTCTGGTATGAGCTTCAGCTCCCATCTGCTGGATCTTGTTACGGCTGGCTTAGAAGGTTTGAGTAAAATAAGTAAGGAGCTTTAAATATATTCTAGTGTCAAATACATTCAGGAGCTCAAAAAGTTCTTTTTTCCCTTTTTTCTGGGTTCCCCCCCCTTTTCTATGCAGATGTGTGAACAGAAGTGTCGTGATAGCCATCAGGTCCAGTTCATTGGGGCTACATAGAGTGGGCAGTTGAGGAGACCGTTTTTCCTTGGTGATGGAAATATGTAGATGTATTATGTATGTAACATGTGTAGTTGTATTGTCCCATTGTTCCATCTTGATGGTGGCAAAATTGGTTTCTGGTGGGACAGATGACCTGTATCTCATACAAGGGTGAACATCAGTCTCCAGTGGACACTAAGGATGGCAAAAAAGAGCTGAATTGCAACCCAGATCTTGTCCATGTCTTAGATTATGTGAAAAGGTAAGAAGGAAGGTGTTGGCCGCTTCTAACCTCTGATGCTGTAAGAAAAGACTCACGTTTGATTAGAAAATCAAAGTTTTTAATTAAAACTAAGGTTTTAAAATGAAAAATTAAAGTTTAATGGGGAAATCTTCCTAGGAAAACTTTCCCTTGGTGTGAAGCTCAATCTGGAGCACAAGCCTGTCGCAGACTTGGACAAAGAATGTGATGGAAAACCCCATCCAATCATACCCACGATCCTTGTGCTTCCTCTCCGGTCTTCTCTGGCTTTGGGATTTGGCCTCAATATTGTCAATAATACATGTGTGCCTTTAGATTATGCAGGCTGTACTTCAAATTGCATAAGTAATATAAGTAAGATAAGCATCACCTAGCTTTTATTTAAATCACTGCAGTGGATAGGTTGAAAACACTCATGACAGACTCAAATGCGTTCAAATCATGGAGTCTGGGAAATCCTAAATAATGGATATAGAGTTTAGAGGAAGAAAACAGCTCTTCTGCATAGCCAAAGGTGATAGAGTAATAAGCAGACTTTACACTACATGTTTTCCATGTTGGTTTTTTAATGTAGATTTTACTGTTCATCAATATTCTGGTTCACTGGAGCAAATGTTTTCTGGATCACACAGTGCCAGGCAGATAAGAGCTATCCAAGACCCTGTTTGTGCACTCATTGGTTGCTGCAGCGTCACATTTAATGTGAGAAACACAGCGTATCCTGGGATCCCATTCACATCCATGGGGAAGACACTCAGGACCTCGCAGAATAAAGCCCATAAAAAATTCAGTACCACCTGCAGTGAAAAAGGCAGAGATGTAGCTTTAAAAAGAAACCCCTTAGAGTTAGGAGCATTTGGGAAGCAAAGTTGTAGTAGGATGTAGTATAACCATAGTAACAGGCAGGATTCAGCAGAACTGATACTGGAATAATGAATTTTGCTGGGAAAAAAAAAAATGAGGAAAGCAGACTATCAGATTTTGAGATGGTAAAAAAAGGGGGGGTTTTGCATTTAAACACATATTTGAATTGATAGATGCTAGAAACTCCAGCCCTTTGTAAACCCTGGCTGTACCACAGAAGAAAACAAATTGAAAAGCCCCCTTATCTCTCAGTGTGAAATAACCACTAATCAGTAAAAGAGAACATTTAGACTATCATCATTCCCCTGTTAGCCAAAAAATACATTACTTTCATTGTTTTTTTCCTTCTATTTTAGTTGGGGTAACTGCAGCACTGATTTACTGAAATAGGGGTACAGGTTGGT
The DNA here is from genome assembly GCF_033783945.1 of Neopsephotus bourkii. Classification (NCBI taxonomy): domain Eukaryota; kingdom Metazoa; phylum Chordata; class Aves; order Psittaciformes; family Psittacidae; genus Neopsephotus; species Neopsephotus bourkii. Next base: position 1,115,028 of record NW_026900790.1, read on the forward strand.
TCCCTATGGCAATGATGGAGCACCCAGGTCTCCTGCCCAGCCTGTGCCCGCTCTCCAAGGCACAGGGCTTATGTTGGCTGTTTTTTAGGCATCAGACAGGCTTCAGCAGCCAGTTTATCCCAGTATTCAGTGAAAACTGTCTTCCCAGCTCCTGATTTTCTTGTTTCAAACAATTTCCATCTCTAATTCTGCTCTTTAATGTCATCTGATGAGACAAAAGAACAGTTATTTCAGTGGCATCACAAGATAATTGTTTAACTGCTGGAATTTGGGCAAAGAGAGTAAATGCATTTGTGGGGGATTTTGTCTCCATCTCTTTGCTCTTCGAGGCACTGACAGCACCTGGTATTTATCAGCTCACAAGAGCTTGGCCAGGTATTTAAAGCAGCTCAACCTGTGAAGCAAAGCACATGCTGGGAGATGGCTGTAGAGCAACTTTTCACCCACCTGCTGGTAACAAACCCTTGTTAATTGACAGCAGAATAACCAGATTGCAACTGGCAGCCTAATGCTGTGGGGCATCACAGGTCAGAGCACAGGGAGAGGCAGGATGGCAGCTGGGAGCATGGGATGGAGAGGCAGCACGGGCAGGATGGGTGTCTGTGTTAAAGCTGATTGCCTTTGAAGTGATCTTGGCAAAGCTCCCATGGATGCTGAAAACCCATTAGTCTTTATAAATGTCCTAATAAAATTAATCATAATATTAATGAATCATAGAATAGAATGGATTGGAAGGGACCTGAAAAGACAGAATCATACAATCACAGAATCATAGAATGGTTTGGGTTAGAAAGGAGCTTAAGGTGTTCTAGTTTCAACCCCCAAGATCATATGGTCCAGCATCGCATGGGAAAGGGAGATGAGGTTATCCAGCATCCTCACCAGTTGTGCCTTAAATCCCTTCAGCAGCAGGGACTCTTACCACCCTGGAGAGGTTGGTCCAGTGAATGATTGTGCTTACTATAAACGTCTTACTTACTTAAGTGGAGATGAAACCTTTCCTGGTGCAACGTGTACCCATGGCCCCGTGTTTTCCCCATGCATGTGGCTCCATGTGAAAAGAGACCATTCTCTTGATAGCTCCCCTTTAAGTACAGGATAATGTCATAATAAATTTAACCCTAGATTCTGGATCCTAGAACCTGGATCCTGTATGTTATTTATATGCAACCCTAACTATTCTATGATTCTGTGACTCTATGATTTGGGGATTTGCACATCTTATGCAGAATCCTGTGTGCCACGTCAATACCGAAGAGCACATCCAGCTCAGTCCTCTCTCCACGATCCCATCATGTGCTGGAAACACTTGATTGCATCCAGTGGCATTGTGCTGGTCAGATCCTCAAGCACAGGGATGGTGAGCGAGGCTTCCAAAGTTTCCATCCCCTTTACACTCCCAAAGCAAATACTATGCAGGCTCTGGCCCCATTTCAGGCCAAGCAGCTTCCAGACCAGAAGCAGCTGAGACGGACCTGCTGGGGCTGGTGGGAGCATTATGCCTAAACCTCTGTCATTTGAACATCTGCATTGGGCAAGGTGCAGGCAGCAGTTTTGAAGACACCTGCAAAGATATTTGGAGAGGTGGGATGGGAATGGCCAACACTGCAGTATGGACAGTGGGCCCAGAGGGGAATGAGGAAGAATGAGGTTTTGGTATGAGAAAACAAGCTGAAATTGATCTTTACTGGATGCTGTTTCCTTGGGGCCTTGGTTAAGGACTTTGACCATGTGAGGCTTTCCCTGGTGCATGCCATTGGGCAGGGATGGCACCGGGGACTACACGGGCTCCTGAGACAGAGCAGAGCATCCCTCCAGGACCCTGGGCTACAGCTTTGTGAGATACTTGAGCCCAGCAGCAAGATGCCAGGAGATCACCACACTTCGCTGGCATTCAGATGGATCCAAGGGTATCTTGCATCACATGCCCATCAGCCTCATGGCTTCCATCCCAACCTGGCCAGAAACCTTCACAGGCTCATTTCTGTGGCTCATCACACAGTGAGGAATCAGCCTAACACACACAGGTACTACAGGGAAGCCACGCCATCATTCCCAGCAGGAGAGGAGACATGACACTATCTCATAAACACTTCAACTCCAACTGCAGCTTCCAGCTCTGCACCACACTTCCATGGGAAGAACCAGATCTGTGGGGAAGTTTGTCACCTTAATGGATGATGACACAGCACACAGCACCTGAGACAGGTCAGGCGAAACAAATCTGTGTTTATGATGCATTCCTGCTGGGGCAGAGGAAGGCTTCCTCTTCTGACATGATGATTTATAGATCTGCAGCTCTTGCCTGAAGAGTGGTGCCCCGGCATGGGTCAGTGGAGCCCTCTGCTGAGTACACCTCAGTGCTGGAAAGGGAGGATGAGTGCTTTGAAAAGGCAGATGCTGCCAGTTTAACATTTGGGAAGGCAGCTGAGAAGCCATAATTCATAGAATCACTCAATGGTTTGGGTTGGAAGGCACCTTAAAGCTCATCCCGTTCCAACCCCCTGCCACGGGCAGGGACACCTTCCACTAGAGCAGCTTGCTCCAAGGCCCTGTGCCAGTGCCTCAGCACCCTCACAGGGAGCAGCTTCTGTCTTATCTCCAACCTGAACTTCCCCTGTTTCAGTTTGAACCCATCACCCCTTGTCCTATCACTCCAGTCCCTGATGAAGAGCCCCTCTCCAGCATCCTTGTAGCACCCTTCAGACACTGGAACCTGCTCTGAGGTCTCCACGCAGCTTCTCTTCTCCAGGCTCAACAGCCCCAGTTTTGGTTTGAAAAGGTTTGATACAGTACAGTACAAACTGTGGGCTGTCAGCTAAACCCCAGCTTAAAATTCAGATCAGGCTTTTTATTTTTTACCCTTTAAGGTAGCCACATCCTGCACTCATCCGGTGCCTTCCCCTGCCAAGGCATCTCAAGGAGATTTGTAAGTGATAGGCAATAATATACTGATAATGGACAACTACTCCAGTGCCAAGGTCTCTTCTTCCATCTGCTGTGTTTTAAAGAGCCTGTCACCTGGTGAAGACATCCCTGCACAGGTACATCCCCATCTTTGTCTTCTTCCCCCAGGAACATGAAGCAAGTGAACAGAATGGGGAGAAGCTGTGATTTCTGCAGATAAAAACATGTTTTAGGGTGGAGATTGTTCCTCTAAGTGCTTCTTGCCAAGAAATTAGAGAAACCAAAGTGACGGCTTGAAAACCTGAAGGTTTGTGTAGGCTTGACCTGTTGTTTTGAGCTTCTGCATGTTGGGGAATCATTGGGCAACCAGATCTGTTGTACTGAAACTGCATTGTAAGGGAGGGACCCTTAACACCATACCTCCAGCTGCATCCTACTGCATCGAGTGCCCTCTTGCTGTGGAGGAATTCAGTTAGTTTTAATACGTAAGTGAGGTTGCCCAAGATAACAATCCCAAAGCTCTTATTGTAATAATACCTCTGGATCTGTTTATCCTCCATCCCTCAGGGCTGGTGAAAGCCCAGTGCTCAGTGTATAAATTACATCTGCACTGGAGCTGCTTTATGTTACCTGAAGCTCCAACACAACTTTGAGTAAGGACCACATCAAGGCATAATGATTAATGTTTGCAAAACACATGAAAGATAAAACCCACCATGTTAATACCAAGTGGTGCTGCTCTGGTTTATCCCATTACCTCAACAGTAGCTAATGGCCAGGAGGTCAGAAGAAGGGATTTCCTTTTAGTAGCCTTAAGACTCTTTTAAAGCCTTCACCCCCACGTGCTGTAGGAGTAATGAATGGCACCCTTGGTGTGGTGTTAGGATTCAGCACCACGCAGCGTTTTCAGGTGCAAGGAGATGAATATTGTTCCGTGGATGAGTTTCCTTGTTAGCGTGGGGGGTTTTAAAAGGCTTCATTGAAGTGTCTTGCTATAAAATGATGCTTTGATCATCCCCATTTGCTGTTAATGAATCCAGATGGGTCAGAGGCAACTGGATTGTGCCTCTCTGATAATACATGTGCTGCCTTTCATTTTCTCACACGGAGTTTCAGAGCTGGCCCAGCTAACGAATCCAGCTGCATTAACATGGCCTAATGCATCCCAGTACATCATGTCCCCGGAGACACATGCAGATGTGTCAGGATTGCTTTGGAAAAGGTTAAAGTGTTACAGAAATATAGCCATTCCGTACCTGGTACTGTTTGCTTTCATATGGTAATCTCCTTTTTTCATTCTTTCATATTTTTCAATCATAAAAGTAGCTTTCTGTTGCCTTTCAATCAAAAGATCTCATTCTGAAATGAAGATATTGGCAGGAGCTTAGCTGTGATTTTAATGTTGTTGTACAGAGGAGAAAGTAAGTGGGAGAATCTACGTAGAAACCAGCAATACCTTCTCTTTTAACATACAGCCTTTGGTGGTGTAAGTTGTTGCTTGCTCAAAGGTTGAGTTACATAAAGAAATAGAAAGCTGGTCTAGAAATCAAAGACCAGCTTTGATTCCTCTTTGTGCGGTTGTACAGCCAATCCATGAAGTTTGCTATAAGATGAGGGTGCCTTGGAGAGCAGATCCTTCTCCTGATAAGCCAAGAGAGTTGATAGCTAGCATGAGTCTGCTGAAAATCCCACCCACCTCTCACCAGTGAAATACCAGTGGAAAATGACAAGTGTGATTATCCATGCAAAGAGGAGCAAAGTGGCTTTGTCTTCTAGACAAACTCTTCTACATGAGTTAGGAAGGATTCCTTTATATGGTTTCTTACTCCCTATATATAAGTGTTAACTCATCTCTCACATCAGCAAGTTGGGTCATCATCAGCATCTTTTCCTCTGCTGACAGACAAACACTGTCCACGGGAGCACCTTTAAGCCATCCAGGTGTGAAGCAAAGCACTTTTGCTGCGTCCTCTTGCACCGATTGTGGTTGTTGGTACTTGAAGGTTGAAGGACAGCAGCTCCTTAACCAGCCCAAATGCAGTGAATCATAGAATCATAGAATAGTTTGGGTTGGAAGGGACCTTCAAAGCTCACCTAGTCCAACCCCCCCCCGATGAGCAGGGGCATCTTCATTTAGATCAGGTTGCCCAGAACCACATCTGGTTCATGGCTATGCCCTACCTCTAGCCCAGTGGATCTGACGGATGTAATTTCCCCCAGTTGCTGGGTAATTTTCACACTGCATTTATCAGCCCAATATGATGTTAAGTTTACTCCCAAAGGTGCCACATCTCCCATTTCAGCAGGATTTGGGTGCTGATTTTGCCCTCACTGGTCTCAACCTGTTACACCGACCAGGGACAACAAAGAGCCTGGCTGCTGTTTGAATCCCAGATGAGCTGTGCTCACAGTTTGGAGCCCACCAGGGTGCAAGCAGCACCAGTGACTGCTGCAGCATCACTGTGCAGTTCTCTGCTTCATTTCCTTGCAGTCACTCCAGGTTGCAAGTGCTTTAGGATTGGTTGTTCTCCTCCGTGCATGTCAAGCCCAGGGCAGGACTGAGTATTTATTAAACCACAGATACTTGTAATAACAGGAGAAGCAGCATAAACAGGATCACCTGAGAGGCAGCTACACCAGACTATAGTTTAGTTCAGACCAAATAATCCCTTTTTTTTTCTAACTGCAATATGAAAGATCAGTTAATTCTGTCATTTAAGAGCAAGCTTAAATAAAACACATGAGCAATGAAAGCAAAGGGGTTTGTTTTTGATCCAAGTACAGTTCAGAGCCAAGGACGTATCAGGAACAGCAGAGGCAGTGACTAAACCTTCCTTGAAACCCCCACGTGCTGAGGGATCCTGTGTGCTCGGAATGAGGATGAGGTTGGCAGATGCTTTTTCACCACATCAGGGCCAGGTAGCGGAGCAGAATCAATTCCTGTCACACAGGGGCTGCTCTGGCACAGCAGGATTATGGATCAGGGTGATGCTTCGTGCTTGAATCTGGAAATCAATAGAGAGAAGGAAATTGGGCTTGTGGGGATGCGGCAGTGATGATGATTTGGGGGTTGATGAGGTTTTGCTCTGCAAACTGAGTCATTGAGTCATCTTCACGTCCTGATTAACATAGAGAAAGGGCTAAATTCAGCCTTGATGCAGCTCTCCCAAAATCCCTGCCCCCCACCCCCATATGAGTCCAGAATTACTTAAACATACTAAGGCTCTCAGATGCTTCAGCCTCCTTCTCATGAATAACCTTTCACTCTACCAACCCTAATATTAATTCAGCTTATAGCAACCTGGCACCTTCATAACCTTTCCTCTGTCTTCTTTGTAGCAACCAATGCAATAGAGCAGGCAATGGTATAAATGCAGACTGTGCCAAATCACTTTGGGGTGCCTCTGAAACCCCAAAGCTTTTAAATCTCATGTTATCAGATATATGGTACCTCCTGCAGACTGACCTAACTTGTTCATCTACAGGACATGGAGGAGCACTTCTGGCTTGTGGATTTGTGCTGTTGTTCCTATGATTGTGATACACTGCTTGGGGTAACAAAAGGATTGCAAGGTGCTACTTAAACCTCAACCACCAGCAGAAAGCTTGTGCCCTACACATGCAGATTGTATGAATAGGAGCAATTGGTGAAATCACTGGTCTTTAGGATAGTCTGCAATGTGTAAGTCTGGAGTTCCTGGTGAGGATGAAATGCTCAGGGTTTGCAAGTCCAAGCAGAGCTCAGTGAAGCTGTGTACCTGGTTCCTCTAAAAATCACACTTTGGCATTCTGAGGTTTCATCCAGTGAAGGAAAGACCTGGTGACCTGTTCTGGTCCTCAGCAACAGGCTCAGAAATCCAAACCTCATTCAAACCCCTCAGCCACCCTCTTCATTTATCCTCATTCAGTCTGCTTTATGTCACTTGGTGGCATAGACTGCTCCAGCATCTGCTCAGTGTCGTGGAGCATCAGCTGTACAGTTACATCCGTGATGCTGATGAGTAAAACATGAGCAGGCTCAAATTAAGATCCACTCTGAACTGCCATTCATGCTCCAGTTTTTCTCTCTTTTCCAGAGCACTGTAATTGTGGAGAAGACTGTTCAGGACCTGATGAACCTGATGCACGACCTGAGTGCCTATTCGGATCAGTTCCTCAACATGGTGTGTGTGAAACTCCAGGAGTACAAGGACACCTGCACCCTTGCTTACAGGTACAGACAGGCTTGGGAACCAGTGTGTGCTGGAGATACTGCACTTGGGCTTTTGCTGTTCTGCCATCAGTAGGCAGGAGTTACTTCTAGAAATCACTTCTGATGGGACGGACAAGGGTATTTCCTTCTAGGTGGGGAAAAGGTCTGGAATAATGATCATTGGCATGAGAGTCTTGGCTTCCCAGTGACTTTATCCACATCACACTGTGCTTCAGGCTATTTAAATGAGGATGACAGTGATAGAGCTTAGAAACCCCACAGCTTTTCTCTTAATCAGGCAAAAGGTGACCTCAGGTTGGAGATGGAGAGTATAAAGCACCATCTTTAAAATAAATAGCTATATGTAACTATTGCATCCTTGTAAAGCAAGTCAGATCCTTCCGTTTGAGTGGTGCCAAGAGATTCAACTGTGTTTTAATTAAATAGAGATTTGGGTATTCAGGTCTCCTGGTGAAGTAGGAATTAGTAACACCACCACGCAACAGAAACACACACACACTGGGTTTTGTGAAACAAAAAGTTCCTCATGACCCAGCTTCAGTGTGTGCTTGAGCCCAGACCCCCCCCCGTGTGCTGGACTGCACCCCCAGAGCATGAGCAGCAGCTCAGGGAGGGGATCCTGCCCCTCTGCTGTGCTCTGGGGTGATCCTCCCTTGCAGTCCTGATCCAGCTCTGGGGCAGCAGCACAAGAGGACGTGGAGCTGTTGGAGCGAGTGCAGAGGAGGCCATGGAGATGCTGCGAGGGCTGGAGCAGCTCTGCTCTGGAGCCAGGCTGAGAGAGCTGGGCTGGGGCAGCCTGGAGAAGAGAAGGCTCCTGAAGGGGAGACCTTAGAGCAGCTCCAGTGCCTAAAGGGGCTGCAGGAAAGCTGGAGAGGGGCTTGGGACAAGGGCCTGTAGGGACAGGCCAAGGGGAATGGCTTGAACCTGCCCGAGGGGTGACTGAGCTGAGCTCTTAGGCAGAAGCTCTTCCCTGTGAGGGTGCTGAGGCGCTGGCACAGGGTGCCCAGAGAAGCTGTGGCTGCCCCATCCCTGGCAGTGTTCAAGGCCAGGTTGGACACAGGGGCTTGGAGCAAGCTGCTCTAGTGGAAGGTGTCCCTGCCTATGGCAGGGGTTGGAACTGGATGAGCTTTAAGGTCCCTTCCAACCCAAACCATTCAATGTTTCTATGGCTCTTTCCCAAAACTTGTCTGCAAGCTTACTCAGGGTGTCATCAAATGCTCTATCTTAGTCTTTGTTTGTTAGCATTTTGGGGTGATCCACCTCTAAGTGCTTTCCTAACCATCAAAACTAGATGCAGAGTGGTCCCATTGGCCACAGGGTTATCTTGCTGGCTCATTTGGTTTAAATAAGTACTTTGGGTACTTGCTTTATCCTAGATTTCCTGGCTAACCATCAATAAGTAATTTACTCTGTGTACATGCCAGTTGCCCATCTTTAATTTGGCCCTTCCTGGAGAGGGGGACTAGGTGTGTGCGTCATGCCACAGGGATAAATACTTGTGTTGAGACACTACAGATGCTGCAACAGTGTGGGCTAGGATATCTGCTATACATAATCTCCTTTAATAGCTAACTGAGGCTGGCGATAACAGGGAAAGCTGAAAAAGTCCCTTGTGTTTTCTGACCAAGAGCATTAAGAAATTATTTCCTATTGCCTAATCCCATTCAGGAAAAGCTTCATCTGACGAGTGACTGGGTACAGGCTCATTATTGTTAATAGCACCAGCAGTAGCAGTGAGCACATATGGGTCTGAACTTCATCTCAGCACTGATGTAAGTTAGTGGCTGCTCATGTGCCGTGGTCCAAAATGCTCAGATTATACGTGAAACTTCACTGACTGCAGCCAGACAATAGATGTGATTTCTTTGGCTTGAACTTAAAAGGTCCTTCCTTCCTTCCTTTGAGGAGTAATTAGGGCAGCCCTAATTTGGCAATATCCTGATTGCAAGCAGGAGGGAAAAACAGGAAACATTCTGGTTTTGCTGCTAGCAAATGACTGACTGAAATAGAAATCTATATTCATTTCAGATGATGCAGAGGAATGGAGCAGCTCCCCGGCTTTCCCAGGGCGAGCAGTTCGGTCCATGGGGACATTATGCCCTCTGCAGGGATTTTACGTCAGTACGGCTCCATGCAGCCTTGCCGTTTGGACCAGGGAGGTTTGAGATGGGTAAATCCTCGTGTTAGGAAAGTTAGGGAAGGAAGGATTGCTTATAGCTGCTTTAAATCCGAATGAACTCTTTAGAGCTGTGAACTGATACAAGCAGACGAAGCCATAGGAGCAAGGGAGTGTGCGTCCGTTCTTGAGATGCCAAGGTAGTGAGAATTTGGGAAGCCAGAGAGCTGCTTTATCCAAGATCTGCACACGGCATTTGGACATTCCCCACGTGCATGTGTTTCCTGAGCAAATGTGGGTGAAATGTATTCACATACAGGCTCCTCAAAGCAAGGCTGTTTTATTTGGAGTCCTTCGCAGAGCAGATAGCACTGTCAGGACGTCAGCACTGAGAAATGCACAGCTGAGGTTTCTCGTGTTTGATTTCCATTTGGCTCGCATTTCCCAGTAAATGCAAAGAACAAAAACCTGGATATGAATGGATTGGACATTTATCTAAGCAGCAGCTACGGATTTTCTTGTTTTAGTTGATGATGGATTTCAGAAGCGTGTTCAATCTGATGTAGGTGAGATGTCTTCTGCAAATTACATGTTTGTAGCCAGTGCCGTTTCAGTTTGACACAGACTGTTTATGAATGTGAGTTATGTTCCTGAGGGGTTGGGGATTAGAATGAAAATGAAAATGGGAGAGAGAGCCACAAAACCTCCTGCTGTGTTGGCAGTGCTTTTCTTCAGTCTTGTCCAGCCCACACCTAGCTGCTGCTTCAGCAAATTCCCATAATAGCAGCCCTATTCATGAGTTAAGCCTGTAGAGTTAAACTGTGATACTCAAGAGAAGCTCTGCTGTCTTCAGTGCTAAAATTAATCTCTTTCCATGTCTGTCTACGCAAATAAGCCCCATGTTTAGGTATGTCCATGTTGAAGCTGCAGTTCTTACTTTGTTGTCCACCTTTAAGCTGTCCTGTGTGTCCCCCTCCTTCTTACCAGTTTTCATCCTCTGTCCTTCGAACAATGTCCTCTTACACGTTGTTCAACCTGTCTGAAGAGCCTGAGTAAAGGCAACACTCACCCAAGTGAGTCTCTGGAGTCTGTAAAAGAGATGGACATCTCCAAAGAGTAGTTCACCTTAGTTAAAAAGTGGCCAAACTCTCTGGAGATGCTCAGCTTTGTCCTTTGGTTGGGAAGGGAGCTTATGGTGACCAGCCTCCTGCCTGATCTGACTGAGCTAAATGTGATAAGGTGGGATATAACTGAGCCTGTATCTTTCAAAATGATGGAGAAAACCAACATATCTCAGTTCCTGCTTTCCAGCCAGGCAAAATTCATCCAAGGTGTGGGCTCTGCAGTCAAACAGGATTCCTTGGGTCATCAAGAAACACTCTTGCTGCTCAGTTTACTACTTCTCACTGGTATCTTCCTCTTCTTATATCAACTTTGGGGGGTTTAAGTTGTCTTTTTGACTCTTTCTGGGCAGGGGTCTCTCCCTCAGGCCTTTGGGTACCTGGCACATGGTGAGCACATCAGTTTTAACCTCTTAGCAGGGCAAGCAGAGCTCAGCATGGAAGCACGACCTTGGCCCTGGGAAGAGAAACAACTTACTCAAAGCCAGATTTGGCACAAGCCAACAGAGTCCAATTATTCCCCTTGGCCCCAGATGTTTTCCTAATGAAAAGCCATGGCTCCCACATCTGTGTCCAGGGATGTTCCCATCACTGTGCTCCCAACTCAGGGTGACAGTGGTACAAATCTGGGATCATTACCATCAGCAGATGTTTCCTGGATAAAACCCACTGAGCTGTAGAGGGGTGAACCGTCCTCACTCATCATGTGCCATCATCTGTGTGACACCTCTTCCCTACCCGCTCCCAGGAGCTGGGTACAGACAGATGGGATTTTCCTCAGCCCATTGAGCTGTGAATTAATTAGTTCATTATGGCACTGGTGGTAGCAAATAGGGATTGGGTCGGGCTGAGATGGAGTTAATTCTCCCCAGAGCAGCCCTCTGAGTGCTGTGCTTTGTGTTGGTAGCTCAAAGGTGTTGATAACACACCAGTGCTTTGGGTGCTGCTGAGCCCTGCTTGTCAGCATCAAGTCCATCTCTCCACCATTTCCCCCTCACCATTAGGCTGACGGTGGGCAAGATCCTGGGAGGGGACACAGCCAGGACAGATGATCCCAACTGACCAGAGAGATATTCCAGAGCATAAGAGGTCTTTCAGCAATAAAAGCTAAGAGAAAGGAGGATGTGAGGGGACATTTGTTATTACAACATTTGTCTTGGAGCAACTGCTACACATACTCAAGCCCTACTTCTTGGGATGTATAGATGTAGCCTGCTGATGGGAAGTAGAGAATAAATCTTTTGTTTCCTTTTGCTTCACACATGGCCTTTGCTTTTGCTTTATTAAACTGCCTTTATCTTCATCCGCAGGGCTTTTTCCACCTTGTTTTGTCCCCCTCCCATCCTGCTGAGTACAGGAGGGATATAGTAGCTTGGTAGGCGCCTGGCATCCAACCAAGGTCAACCCACCACAGCCTATTACAGCAGCAGGGATAATTACATAGGAGTTTGGGAGAAGGGGGAGGGTTTGAAAAGAAGCATTTTGAGCTGTACTAAAACATGTCATCCTGACTTGTGGTAATTTACTCGAGGCCCTGCATTAGATTGACATTGATAGAAGTTACGGAAGTTGAAAACTGGCTGAGATGCTAGAAAGAAAAGGTGGAGGGAAAGGAGTGTTTAAGTTATGGGAAAAGCTGGGCATCTAACAGGGATCAGGGTATGTCCCACCCTATTGAACATGAGGGGGGTGGTTGGAGTAAAACCAACCTATCTGTAAAGATTAGGAGGTGTTGCAATCATGGGAAAGAATGGGGATATAATTCCAAAGGACCCAGGCAGTGGTGGCTATGTCCCAGCATTGATTACTTTGAAGCTCCCTGTTGACTTCAGTGGAGAATTTGGCTTAGGGCTCCAGCAGCTCATGGACCCATGAGCAGCACATCACCAAAAGGTGAGAAAAGCAGGAACTGTGTGGGTTAGGCTCTTGGAAAACACAGACCTTAGGAAAGCAAGGACCGCAAGCTCAGTTAGCAGCTTGCTATAGCAGCCAGTTATCATCCTCCTTCTCCTCCCCCCAATACCCACTGCAAAAAGCAATAGGATTCTTGAAGACAGCAGATAATAAGGATCATAAACCACAGAGGTAGCTCTGTCCTCTGTATAACTCCATCAGAAGACTCCCAAAGAGGACTTGCATTCTTAGTCATCTGAAGGGCCATAATAAGGCTGTTAATAATTGAAGAGAGTAAATAGTGGAAGTGGTGAGAGCTGAGGCTGCTGTAAGGGAAAATAACAGCGAGTAATGGGATGAAACTGAGTAAAATAAAACACAAGCACAGTATCATGACTTTTATATTTTTTGTAAAACCAAGAGTTAGATTTGCTCAACTGTGAAATAAACTCCCAAGGGCAGGAGACTGTTCCTTTAGTCATTTAAATCTGGAGAGGACAAAGCACTGGCTAATACATCCAATGGAACAGTTGTCTTGCCTTGGCAGAGAAACGGCCAGATAGCATCAAATGCAGTTTTTCCATCTCAAATGTCAGTTCTGGTGGAGCTCTTGGGTTTTTTCCCTTCAGTTTTCACACAGAGTGTAAAAAAAAGCCTTTTTTCCAAAATGGAACAACAGTAAGTTCCTACCAGCAGCAGAAAGCCAAATTGCGGTATTGACACCGAGGTCTTCTGTGGCTGGAAACAAAATCCCTTCTTTTGTCTGTGGCAGATTGAAGATGAAGCTTAAAGAGAAGGGAAATTTCTATGTAAGTGCATGTGACAAATTCATTTTCACAAATGCTGTGTATTTACAGAGCAGAGGTTGTTTTGGGGGTAGTTGGTGAAAGGAATGACAGGTTGCTCTGTGCTGGTGGGAAAAAGAAGTAATCTGCTCTGTTTCAAGATAGATTAGTGTTGCCTCCTATCTCAGTGCCTTTTTGCCTGTTTTCCTTTTCAAAACACACATACTCGGTGTGTCATTACTTTTATTTCTATTTATTGACCAAAACATACCTTTGAGGACATGGAAAATGTGACTGGTTGATAGAATCATAGAAGCCACATAAACCCCTTTGAAATGTGCAGGATCTTCATTATGATCTTGCACGACCCTTCCCAAAAAGCACCACCTGAATGCTAGGGACAGCTCTGAGCACTTTTTGCCCCCATGCAATGGCATAACCTGTATCTAGAAGTGTAAATGGCTCTGCAAGATCCACATTGAGCTGATGTGGGCTAAGCCAGCACAGATACATCTGTGCAGCAGCACCCAGAAGCTCCAGTTCTTGGTTGATAGATCCAGTGTTGAATCTCTGCATCTTTTTGATGCACAAAGTTTCTATCCATGGCAGAGAAGTAGTTTTTTTCTGGGGGACAGTAACAGATGGCATTTACACTTCTTCAACCCTTTGCATGGTAGGACACAGCAAACATGCATTCTTTCTAGGTGTCTTGCAGCCTTGTGAGCAAGGGGTCGTGGGTGATTGAGGGCAAACACAGGTCCCAAAACCTCTTCCATAGTTTTTCATCGTAGAAGGTGATACGACTCTTATTGCACAAGTGAGATCTTGATTCTGTTGTTAACCTGCAGCTAAGCCTCTCCATAGGAACAGAACCTCGGAGACCTTGTCTTTCCAGACACACTGCTGCTTGTTGGGTGGGTTTGCCATGTTCCCATTACAGAGGGCAGGAAAAAATCCTGCTGCTGCCCATTGGAGAGGTCACCACCATGCTTCTGCTTTGGGTGATGCGGACAGATGATGTGTTTCTTCTTGGGCTGGAGAAGCAGTTCAGCTGATCATCATGCAAGGACCTCCTAGAAGAGCCTTCCAGATGCTCACCAGAGAAGGAAACCGGTGATAGGGTCTAGAAGGAAATTCCAACGTCCCTAACTCCTGCTTGCCTTTTCCAAGACATAGAAAAACACCTCCCAGATCCTTCCTGTGTAGTGAACAACCCAAGAATGGGAAAGGACTTTCCTCTCTGTAGTCATAGCGTGCCCTTGAAGTAGCAAACATTGACAAGGACTATGCTGATGGTTGTCCAAAGCAAAAAATAGGCAGCTAATTGACTTTTCCAAACAGAGCATCCCATTTGTCTCCTGCAGTTGCCAGTGAGGAATTCAGCTTAGTTACACTGCCAGGAATATTGAACAGGGAAATTAATAATTGGAATACGCTGTAATCTTTGATTCCATTTCACACATGACATATGATTTAGCTGAAATCTCTATTAGTAAATGGAGAGAAGATCCTGGACCCTTCTTTTCCTTTCAGCGCTTCAGACCTGGTCCCCAGGCTGGCCCAGCTGGTGTGTGGTGAGCTGGTGGCTTCCACCCAGGTCTTCCTGGGCAGGTTTCCACGTTGCAGTCACACCACCATCAGCAGTGGTTGGCAAGCTTGACTGAGATTGCAGGCAACACATGAGCCATGGAGAAACTACCTTCTCTCTTTCGTAGTACAGAACCACCTCCTCCAGTTGTGTGGATGGTTGTAAGCTGAATGGTTTCAAGGGTGGAGAGAATGACTCTATCAAAGTGCATCAAGAGTTGTGAGTTGAAGAGGATTTTATATCCTGCCCGCCTGCGTTGCCATGCCCTCCAGATGAGCTCTTTGTTGAATTCCTCTTTGGACACATTCTGTACTGCTTAATGCACACTTGTATGTGACAGGGAATGTAATGGATATGTGCAGAATGGCATGAAAAATAGAGTTTGCTCCTCACTGATGTGATTGTTGCTGCTTTCCCCCATAGGAGCATTGTGCAGTCGGACGAAAAGCTGGTGATCAGCGCATCCTGGGCGAAAGATGATGATATCAGCAGGCTCCTGAAATCTCTGCCCAACTGGAGCAACATGGCTCAGCCCAAGCAACTGAGGCCCAAGAGAGAGGAGGAGGAAGACTTTATAAGGTAAAATGATTAATTAAGTTGTAAATAGATTTCAAGGAGAGTATCAATGATGGTAAAACCTGCTGGAAATGAAGTAATGACGGTGTTCGTGTAGCTGTTGTGTGCCCAGGTGTGAGAAAAATCACAGGATCATAGAATCATTTAGGTTGGAAAAAACCCTTAAGATCATTGAGTCCAGCTGCTAACCCAGCACTGCCAAGTCCACCATTAAACCATGTCCCCAGGTGCCACATCTACATGCCTCTTAAATACCTCCAGGGACAGTGACTGCAGCCCTGCCCTGGGCAGCCTGTTCCAATGCCTGAGCACCCTTTGGGGAAGGAATTGTTCCTCAGCTCCATCTAAACCTGCCCTGGTGCAGCTTGAGGCTGTTTCCTCTTGGCCTATCCAAGGCACCAGCTTTGCTGAACTGAGATCTCCCTGTATGTTGCCTGGATTTGGTTCAACTGATGGTATCGAGAAATCATTTAGGAAATAGCCTGTTTGAGGGATGCTTCTGGGCTTTGCTTATCAGTCATAGTGGTAGATAAACAATCGTGAAGCTGTTTATAGAATTATAGAATCATAGAATGGTTTGGGTTAGAAGAGGCCTTGTCCATTCTCCCTTGTCCTACCCGTACAGGCCCTTGTCCAAAGTCCCTCTCCAGCTTTCTTGTCAGCCCCTTTAGGTACTGGAACTACCTATTATCCTTCAAGAGAAAGGACAAAACAAAGCTTCTTCTCACTTGCAAAAAGCCCAGAAGGGAGGGAGGCCATAGTTCAAAGAGGAGCTTCAGTGGCAGTGCCAGCTTGCTGCTTTCCTGCCCCTATTGCACATGTCTGCTCTCTCTGTTGTTCAGACAAGGCTATACGAAGAATTATGCTTATACACCAAGTCAGAACAGTGGCTGGGACTAGAGGGGGAAAGAAAGGGTTATTTCTGATTCAGTCAAATACTTTTCCTTGTTGATGGTGCCACTCTGATTGCCCCTGCTATGAAGAAAACTGCAGTTTGCAACCTAATGGAGGAGCCAATGGGTTGTACTGGGCAGGAAACTCGCATCACCAAAGCTGTCTTCCATTTGAACCATGACCTGGTGATGTTTCTCCTCCATCCCAACCCCAGGAGCTATGTAAGGAGAGTCAAATGAAATATACTGGTACCTCCAGATAAGATTCTTTCAGAAGCAACTTTCTGTGTCCAAACCAGATTATTTCTACCCTTTGAGGCAAGTGAAAGCCTGTAAGTAGGCAGATGGCCTTTCCCTGCACACTGCAAGTGGCTCAGTGTCTGAATCCTTGACGCATCCTTCTTGTCATTCCAGTGAGTCAAAAAGCTTGCCTGTGCATCCCCATCACTATTCATCACTTCCTTGATTGACATTTGGCTATAAAACTGGAGGAG
Source organism: Neopsephotus bourkii (assembly GCF_033783945.1). Taxonomy (NCBI): domain Eukaryota; kingdom Metazoa; phylum Chordata; class Aves; order Psittaciformes; family Psittacidae; genus Neopsephotus; species Neopsephotus bourkii. Next base: position 1,131,614 of record NW_026900790.1, read on the forward strand.
TAAGTGAAGCTGTTGAAAATAACAAGTCTAATTTGCCCGGATTGTGATTTTTACTCATTCACTCGAGGCAAGCACAATAACGTGAAGATGATGCAGTCTAGAAAGAGGGTCGAGGAAGAGGATAAAATATGTCTAGTCACAGAAATGTTTGCTCATACTGCAGTGGGGATCATCAGCTTTGCCAGTGTTTCAAACAATATTCAGTGATACTGGAAGAGTGAGGATGCAGAGCCCATGAGGTATTTGTGTAGTCAGTCCCTGAGTAGTTTGAGATACATTGATCCAGTCCTAGCCTCCATCCTTGCCTTCACATTCATCCCTTGTTTCTTGACAGAGAAAGGTGCTGGAATGCCCTCTTGGCTCCTATTGTGGTTCCTGAGCTATCAACATGGGACATCAGAGCTCCCATGGATGCAAAGCTGGGTACTACAGGCTGAACATAGTGCAAATTCCTGGCCAGGCTAAATTTGATGGCCAAGCTCCATCTAATGCTATAGCAGTGCCAGCATTTTGATCCAACATTGTCATTTTACTATCCATTAATTGAGGTATTCTGTGAAATTCTATGAGAGGTGTTAGAATGCAAAATCTGTAAGTCATCTACACTAAATTCACAGGGAAAAGGCCCTCTACCATGTCTGGTTTTTAGCCTAAACATAAGGACAAAGTTCTTTGCTCAGTATCTGTTTGCACAGAGCATCATCTATTAAGCTTCAGTGCCTCAGACTCCTGTAGCATTCATTTAAGTGATAGTAGTTGGTCTGGACCAGTTTTAGCCATAGATGGTAAGCACCATGGCTTAGAAACCTCCTCAGGAATCTGTAGGTGCTTGAATAGATCTCTCCTGAAAGCTGCAAAATAAAATTAATTGCTTGTCCAATTCTGTGTCATCTTCCTTCCATTGAAACAAGCTTTTTTTTCCTTCACACTTTCCCCTAATACAAAGAAACATGATTTCTTTGCTGCTGTTGCTTCTTTCTCTTCCCCTTGGCACTGCTGATGAATTGGGAATAATTCTGCCCATCACCATCTCTGCCTGAACACTGCAGTGGAGCCAAAGTGGATAGCTTTGTTGTTAGGGTTATGGCTGTGATAGGAGAGCCTGGGAGAGTAAATTTCCTTATCACTTTAACCAACCAAGATACTTAAATCCTTGATATACAGATACTCATCTGTTTTAATGGATCTCCTTCTCCTCAGTTAGCAGGGATAGCACTAAGCATCCTTTCCTGGAAAGGAAAGTTTAAGCTTGATGAAACAAGGGAGCATGTTCTTTTTGGACATAAAATAAGACTGACAGCAATACTTGAACTACTCAGCACTATCCCTTTATGAACATTGCTAAATTAAACGTGCCCTGAAAGTTTACCACCAGTGTTTGTATTGTGGCAGGAAGAGATCTCAGAGCACAGTTTTCCTTCTCTCCCCCTCCTTAGCTTTCCTCTAACTCATTTGTTTAATTAAGAAGAAGAATCCAAATGTGATGTCTCTGCAGAAAACCCCAGCCTCGTGCATATCTGTGTTGACAGTGATTGATTTTGTTGTCCTAACCCATCACTACGTCTTATGAATAGATGTCAAAAGGCAGGGTGAGATACTAGCAGAATCTCCCCATTAATATTCTGGTGGGGTTGGCCTGATAAAGGGACCTGATCGAGCATATTCTAGTAGCTCAGAACCTGGCAAGGGGAGAATGGAAAGAAAAGTCATGCCTCTATACATATAATTAAAGTTCTGAAGGCTATTTGGCACTGGGGCGAGTGTGAAATGCGCTGCCCTTATCACGTTGTAAAGGTTAGCCTTCAGTTCATTACTGAACCAGATGTGTTGGTGATAAATCCCAAAGATGCATCATTTTCAGGTTTGCCTTTCATAAGGAAAAGCAATGTAAAAAGAGCTTCAGATCTGGTCACACTCGAGTTACAGCAGAAATTCTTGGGTTTCCATGCAGCTCTGCAGCAAGGGGCAAGGGTGCTGTGGACAGAGGGAACTACATCCTGGGAGGGGAGCTGCGGAATGTGTGCTGGTAATTCATGGGCAGCACATTTGCCTGGAAAGCCCATGTTGGTCTGAAGATCTCACCACAGTGCAGACTTTCTACAAGGGCCTGTAGGGACAGGCCAAGGGGAATGGCTTGAACCTGCCCAAGGGGAGACTGAGATGAGCTCTTAGGCAGAAGCTCTTCCCTGTGAGGGTGCTGAGGCACTGGCACAGGGTGCCCAGAGAAGCTGTGGCTGCCCCATCCCTGGCAGTGTTCAAGGCCAGGTTGGACACGGGGGCTTGGACCAAGCTGCTCTAGTGGAAGGTGTCCCTGCCCGTGGCAGGGGTTGGAGCTGGAGGAGCTTTAAGGTCTCTTCCAACCCAAACCATTCTGTGGTGATTCTATGATTCTATAATTTGACTGCAGGGTGCTCCAGCTGCCTGCTGCTTCCTTCTCAACATCTCCTGTTCACATGAAGATGCTCATCCTCACTTGCTCTGCACCAAAAGGATGGGGTATATTCAAGCAATATGAAATGATACCTGGCAACAGCAGATCCTTCACCAAATCACCCCAAATGGCACTGATCAGAACAGTTACACTTTCCCAACTGGTTATTAGGATTGCTTCTCTTCCGTTGGCTTAGTTGATGCTGCTCCCTTCTTTATCTCTTAGGTCTCCCCCCCATTCTAAGTTGTATGTTATCTGTCTCTCTTTCCTTGTATCTTTGTCTCTGAAGAATCATAGAACAGTTAGGGTTGGAAAGGACCTAAAGATCATCAAGTTCCAACCCCCCTGCCATGAGCAGGGACACCTCACACTAAACCATCTCACCCAAGGCCTTGTCCAGCCTAGTTTGAACAGTGCCAGGGATGGAGCATTCACAACCTCCCTGGGCAACCCATTCCAGTGCCTCACCACCCTAACAGGAAAGAATTTCCTCCTTATATCCAATCTAAACTTCCCCTGTTTCAGTTTTAACCCATTACCCCTTGTCCTATCACTACAATCCCTAATGAAGAGTCCCTCCCCAGCATCCCTATAGGCCCCCTTCAGACACTGGAAGGCTGCTCTGAGGTCTCCACGCAGCCTTCTCTTCTCCAGGCTCCAGAAGAAAAGATCCCTCTGTCCAATTTCTCGGATTGTGTTTGTTATACTCCCACTACTTTTAAAGGGTGAAAGGATAACCTTGTAAGATTGGCAGCAGACTGCAGACAACTTTTCCCTGTACTGGGACTCTGGTGTGAGTCATTGCCATTTGGTGACAGTCTGCTCCTTGATATGAAATGAGTTTCTAGATCCCTTCTCTGGATCCTACAGGAAAATTTGCCTCACCATGAGCACAGGTGATACTAAAATCCTGTTGCTATCAAGAGTCTCATCTGAGAGGTGTAAAACTGAGGGAGCATCTGGATCTTCACAGGGCACTTCTGTATTGGAGAGGTTTCCTTCTGCCTTTGCTTTGTCTTGTGACGGCAAAAAGATTTTGGAGGATTTGGGCTGGGGTTGATTGAGGATTATGTTCTGACCCTGATGATTCTGTTCTGAACCTGACTCTAGGAAGAATCTCCCAGCTTCAGATCCATTAATCCTCCAGATTGCACTGTTTATTGAAATGAGAGCAGCAATGCCCAGCTCTTCCAGTACAATCTTGGGGGATAATCTGTGCCCCTAAACTGCATAGCAGGGATGGAGGAGGAAGAAGGAAAAGATTCAGCCCCTCCACAAAGCTTTAATAACAGCTCCGGCTTTAACAAGATTGTGTATCGCTAAATCACATCATTAGAGCTACACAATGTACTCCACGTCTCTTCCTTGTCTGCTGTGATAAATTGGATGATATAAACTTAACAAGACCAGAATATTCACATAAATTTAAGTGAGAAGATGGTTTGTGATGTTACAGCTTCAAATTGTCAATTAGTGATGGCTGCTGCTTGACAGTGCTGCAACCTCGCAGCAGAGATTTGCAGCACTGATCCTGGTGGTCCCTAACAGAGATGCAGGAGTTGTGGAGACTCAATGAACCTCAGAGCCGGTTTTTAGGGTGAGCTGGCTCTGCAGTCCTTTAAATCCGAATCCTTGAGGTTGTCAGAGTGAGTTTGTATCCATTGAGGATCCTTTTGCAGCAGCTTTTCATCAGGGCTACAAATGCTGTTTGGGTGTGCTGAATATTTAAAACACCTTCAAGTGCTGAGTCTTTGAACCAAGTGAAACGGCCTCTTCAGCAGGAAGGTGGCTGGGAAGGGGTTGATTGTTCTTGTGCAGCAAATCCTTTCAGAGGGCTTCCCTTTGCAGCAAACAGGCCACGTGGGTTGTTTGTTTTGGTGCTTGCATGATTTCTTTCTGATGATTGAACAAATGCTGGTGCAAGGTGAAGCCAGAAATCACCTTTTCTCTCTTTCTTTATAAATAAGAACATAAGGGGAATTTCTTTGCATCGATCAAGGGTAGAACCGTCTACCTGGGTAGTTTCTGTATACCGTTCTTTAGCAAGGCCTCCAGGCTGTCACTATGGCTTGAGTGTAGGAATAGAAAACAAATGGGTTATAAAACTTCTATATGGCATAAATACAGAGAAAAACCTACTGATCCAAAAGAAGCCGCAAAGCTGCAGTGAGACTGATGCAAATACTGTCATAATACGATTTCCATTATAATGTGTATCATGTTCTAAGACTGTATATATAATATATGTATTCTAAGTGCTTTATATTGAGTTGTACTGCAAGCTTTTTACCCAGTAATTGTTTTCACTGACATCGTCATGGATGTTCAGTTTAATGTGGATTTGTTATAACACCGTGGCATAGCAGTAATCCTTGTTTTGCCAGCTCATCCTAGCGCATTTGTGTCTCTGTTCACACTTTAATAGGTACTTTTAGGGTATTTCCTCTGCAGCCACAGCTCTCCCTGCTGCTTTCAGCTGCGGTTTAAATTCATCTTGTTGCTTCTCATCTGCAAGCATCAATGGAAATCATCCCTCTGAGGTCTGTGGTTGCGAGGGTGTGAGAAAGGATGGTAGGTCTTCATTGGGTCAGTGTGTTCCAAGGGTCTCCCAAGGGGCTTGCTTGGTGTCCTCCCTTCCTTCTCCAGCTCCATGCTCCCTCCCAGCAAGTGTTTTCATAGAATCATCATAGAATCCAAGACTGGTTTAGGTTGGAAGGGATCTTAAAGCTCCTGCAGTTCCAACCCCTGCCACAGGCAGGGACACCTTCCACTAGAGCAGCTTGCTCCAAGCCCCTGTGTCCAACCTGGCCTTGAACACTGCCAGGGATGGGGCAGCCACAGCTTCTCTGGGCACCCTGTGCCAGCGCCTCAGCACCCTCACAGGGAAGAGCTTCTGCCTAAGAGCTCAGCTCAGTCTCCCCTCTGGCAGGTTCAAGCCATTCCCCTTGGCCTGTCCCTACAGGCCCTTGTCCCAAGCCCCTCTCCAGCTTTCTCATAAGCTCCCGTTAGGTATTGGAAGGCTGCTCCAAGGTCTCCTATTCCTCAGCGTTGTTTGATGAAGGAATAAGTGACACTAATTTCTTGGCAGAGAAAAAGGAGAGGAACAGTAAGTGAGCATAAAACTGCTGCCAAGGGTACATCAGACACCTCCTTCCTCATTCTGCAGTATTGATGTGGGCACTTGGCTCCTTTTCAGCCCTGCTCTGGCATGGTCAGAGTACCTTAAACATAGCAGTGGTCATCTTGATTTATCACACATGCTCTTCACTGGCCTTTCTTCCCCCTCAAACAAGTTTCCTGTCCTCTTATGTATGCTGAAATACGGATGAGGGAAAGCCTTCTATATTGTCATCAGTCCCTCTGTTGAGGCCCTCAGTGACATGGGTTAGTGAGGAACTTGGCAGTCCTGGGGGAACAGTTGGACTTGATGATCTTAAAGGTCCTTTCCAACCCAGTTGATTCTATGCTTCTGTGATTCTATTTCCAGGCCGTTTTGCTCAGTGGGTTATTTAATTGTATTAACAACCCCTTGCTGTTAGTATCACCACTGCTCTTGGTTGCTGGAGGTGAGGAGGGGGAAGGTGGTCTGCCTGCAGGAAACTCCTTTGGGGAACCGGTACACCAGCTTCCCATACCTGCTGGTGCCATGTCAGGGATGTGCTATGCATCCTGTAGAGTATCCACGAGAACAGGGTGGATCTAAAGGTGAAGTATTGCTGGTCACTATGCTTGGAAAGTTAAAAAAACAGAGAAATTAGGATGGTTTAACAAAGGGAAACAAAATGAGATGCTTTGTTAATCCGAGGATTAAGCTAGAGCAGTCAGCCTGCTTTGACAAAGCAGAGATTTAACAAAGTACCCAACTGCAGTGCACACAGATCCCGTGGGGATTGAAACTAAAGGACAATGAAGCGGTGTGGCAGCACCATCAGTATCAGTGTGAGGAAGAGTGAGCTCCCACAAAGAAACAGCTGGCCAGTGGAAAAAGGCACTTGAACCTGCTTTATTTGCAGTGCAGTTATCTGCAGCATTAATCTCCATCTTGAGAATGGGTATATGCACAGCTGAATTTATCACTGGAGAGAAGAGCGTTGTCTTTTGGTACAGGCCTGTAACACTGTTATGGACCACTTGAGAATGAGGTTTTCTCACTTTATCAAATATATCATCTCTGGGGCTGGAAATTTCCATCTTTGGGTGCTCACCAAGAGTTGCAGCATCTTTTGTTTTCCCAGACACTTTGGCAAAGTCCAAAGCAAACTTCCTGCCTAAGGTAGGATGAGATTGGCACTGTCAAAGTCGTGGCAATTCAAGCCAAGGGGAATATCAAAACCTCATCAATCAAATTCAGAAGGTGGCTGCACATCTCTGCATATGTGCTGGCTCTGTGTTAGATACACGCATACAGACACAAACGTGACAAGCATTGGCTGAGAAACTATGGGAATCAAAGGTTTGAAGGTGCTGTTTTAAGGCAGGTATTCAAAAAAGCAGCGCTAAGGTTGGATATTCAGTTGATTCGGGGGGTTTATATCCTTCTGTTAAGTGTAGCCTTGCAAGCTTTATAAAGACAAAGGCCTGTAGTGAATATTCTCTCAAGCAGGCATCAGAACACCAGCAAAAACTAGCTTCAGCGAGACGTTTGCTAACAGCAGGTTTAAACTGATATGGAGGCATCCACTAGAACTCTTTATAGGTACCTTCTACAAGGGAGTTGCTTGCTGAAGGTTGTCTCTATTACAAGTTTCAGTTTGTAAATTGGGGTTTGTGCAGTCAAGGATATGTATTAAAGAAAACAAATACATTTGCTGCCCTTTTGATACCAGCTTCTGTTGTTTTAGAGCGAGGGGCAGAATCACATTGATCCCAACGGCATTTAAAGAGTACAGCTTCCCCTAGAAGACCTTATTTGTATTCCTAACAGGAACAAAACTGGGAAATACACCATGCTTTGTATGATATAGATTTTTCCCAGCCTTCCTGAAATCACTGCATTATTCATGCCCAGGCTGTCCATCCAAAGCAGTGCCAAAACTGTTTTGCTTTGCATGTGGGAAGGCAGAAGAGTTGTCCCTGTGATCAGAATGAATTGGTAATTGTGGTTGTGGGCAGTGGTAGTGACTCCTCATTTACAGCTCTCAAATGGTGTTTTCCATAAAAAGTGCCTTTTCTGTGGCGCTTTGTATTGGGAGGCCATGTTAACGAAGGTAGAAATTCATCACGTGTTCCATTTCTTACATTTCCAAGTGATTTATGCAGTTGCCAGTGGGATTCGGTAGTCTAAGTTAACAGGAGTGCTTTGGTTGGAGGGAGGAAAGCGTATCTATGAAATGTCTTCTGCTCCACAGGAGCGGATGATTGTATCTGAGTGTTTGTAGGTGGGTAGAGTTAAGTGATGTGTTCTGTGGTTGCTGTAGAAGTCAATAATGTGTTTTACTTTAAAGAATCATAGGATCATGGACTGATTTGGATTGGAAGGGACCTTAAAGCTCACCCAGCTCCAACCCCTGCCACAGGCAGGGACACCTTCCACTGGAGCAGCTTGCTCCAAGCCCCTGTGTCCAACCTGGCCTTGAACACTGCCAGGGATGGGGCAGCCACAGCTTCTCTGGGCACCCTGTGCCAGTGTCTCAGCACCCTCACAGGGAAGAGCTTCTGCCTAAGAGCTCAGCTCAGTCTCCCCTCGGGCAGGTTCAAGCCATTCCCCTTGGCCTGTCCCTACCGGCCCTTGTCCCAAGCCCCTCTCCAGCTTTCCTGCAGACCCTTTAGGCACTGGAGCTGCTCTAAGGTCTCCCCTTCAGGAGCCTTCTCTTCTCCAGGCTGCCCCAGCCCAGCTCTCTCAGCCTGGCTCCAGAGCAGAGCTGCTCCAGCCCTCGCAGCATCTCCATGGCCTCCTCTGCACTCGCTCCAACAGCTCCACGTCCCTCTTGTGCTGCTGCCCCAGAGCTGGATCAGGGCTTCATTGTTCTGGTCATGCTTTACCCAAAAAACATTGGTCTACCCCACCTATGAACTTGTCCACCTGCTTCAGCCTTGTATTCCCCTTCAAACACCTGTTTGGACTTTGGATAAGTATCTGTATCCTTTTATGACTGTCTAAGAAATGCTCAGTCAGGGAAGCTTGCAAAGAGCTTTCCTGCAGTTCAGAAAGGATTTAGCATATTTCCAACAGCCAGAATGGATCAAAATTAACCCCAGGAGTAGCTGAATTACCACTGCCGTAGTTCACTGGATCCTGTGTCTCAGTCCCCAGATGTAGCTAACAGATAAGGATTCCTCCCAAACCACAGTACGCAGGATGCAGCCTAAGGCAGTGTGTTTTCTATTGTCAAGCAGAAGAAAATCCTCAAAGAGGTTTTTTTAATGAAGGCTATTTTTACTTCTGCCTTTAATGAATTCAACTGAGCAATTTAAAACCATTTCAGGGGTGTTCTTTTCTCTTTTTTTTTCCTCCTCAAGTGACAGTAAAGTCCCACAAATCTAGGGAGACGCTGGCACTAAAACTGCTTAGATAGTATATGAAATGCCACTGATGGGATTATTTTGCTGCAGCTCGTTGCAGCTATTATGCTCAGCAGCATGATTCCTCATTGTGAGTTCATAAAGGAGCTAATGACAGGAAGTGGAGATTTGCAAAGTTGAATGGAAGTGGAATGTAAATTCCTAACAGAAAGAGCAACTAATGATGGGACAAGGATACTGAGGACCCTGGTGAATGTGCTGTCACAGTCTTCCAATGAATGCACTTGGTTTCAGGCAGGAGCTGTTGTAATTAGATGTAGGAAGCATGTCCTGATTTTCTCCATCCTAACTGTACACAAAAAGTCCTGCTGGTTTCTCCTCCTTTACCTGCAAAGGCAATGAGAACGTGTGCTATAGAAGTGGGACATGACAAAACACGCTCTTCTTGGAGACAGGTACTGGGAAAGCCAAATCTGAATGCAAAAGGTGGAATGTGACAATGGAGTGAGCTGTTATACACCTTCAAAGAACTATTTGCAGCTTTTGGGGCATTCAACACATTTGTCTTGGTCATCATTTTTCCCCTAGGTGCTATCTGCAGGTAAAATAATGCATGGACTGATATGTCACTTTGTCGTAAGGTTTCACAGGAGATTTCTTTAGATAGATGTGTGAAAAAACCTGAATCAGGATTGGAAGAGCTGATCTGAAAGGAAAGATCAGGAGTGCTGTGTGTGATTGATCAGGGAGACACGGAAAGCACCTGCATGTCTCAGCAAGGTGTAAATGCTGGGTGGAGAGGAAGAAGCGTGGGAGTTGATTGGGATGAAGTTTGTAACTATGAGGAATAAGTCAGAGATTGTAGATGCAGGGAGAAGGGTAGAAAATAACCTGCCTGAGAAAGAGGTGTCATTCACTGTAGCAAGACTTCAAAAGCTCCTCCAGCCAATATTCTTGAGACCCCACACTGCAGCAGTTCCACATTTGCTGGTTGGACCTTCTCCATGGTGTAACTGATGTCTTCCTCTTGCTGTCCCGTGCTGTATTTCTGATGTTTGGCTTTGCTTTGCATTTCAGGGCTGCTTTTGGCAAAGAGTCAGAAGTTCTGATTGGCAACCTGGGAGATAAACTCATCCCTCAACAAGAGATCCTGCGGGACGTCAGCGACCTGAAGGCCTTGGCCAACATGCATGAGAGCCTGGAGTGGTTAGCAGGTCGTACCAAGGCAGCCTTCACCAGCCTCTCAGCCTCCCAGAGTAAGTAGTTCCCATAGGAGAACCTTTGTCTTAGAAATGGAAAACATTCAGCATAAATACGTGATTTGAGCAGGAGTGGGCATCTTTTGTTCTCGATTTCAAAGCAGGTTTATGTCAGAGGGAAGCAGAAAACAAAGCAGCTTCGTCTCTTTCTTCCTGCTGGATGCTGCGGTGTGGCATCTGCTCAGCCTGAGGTGGGCACCACGTGAGGGTGCCAGGAGCATCACTCCTAGCATAAGCTCTGAAGGGGCTTTCAGAGCTTGAGCTTTTCAGCTGTCCCTGCACAGGAGCAGGTATCAGTGTCGAGGCAGGTTTCATTTCCATTAAAGCATTGCTAGATCACTGAGTATTTAAAAATAGATGTGTATTATACATTCAGGAGAGAAACTGCACAGCTTTTAATGAGGAATGCCCTCATGTGCATGTCACTGGGGCACTGATGCAAAAGCAGGAGCAGCCCTTGGTGAAGCAAAGTGCCAGGATGGCAGAGACAGAGGAGCCTGGAGATGCCTGTGGCCATCAGGGATTGCCTGCATTACCTTTGTGAGATAGTTTCACTTCTCCGTGCTTCAGCTTTTGCTCCTTCCCCCAGGGAATAGTGATTTTTCTGTCTGGAAAGTGCTAGAGATGCGATTAATGTTGCTTTTCTTATTGCTGTCACTGGCATTGTCTGCACAGGGTCACATTCAGAGGAGGGCTGTAGCTGTGCCCCAGCAGTAGAGCTCAGCATAACCAAACCTCAGCTCTGCTGCTTTTCCACCTTTCCACTGTTAGTAACTGACAATGAGCCACCTACAGCTCAGCTGACCTGGGATTAAGCTTCTGCTAGGACAAAGGTTTGGGTCTCACCTGCCTACTGAGCCATTCCCAAGAGCTGTCCTGGGTCACAGGCAGACCCTGGGGAGGTGGCTGTGCATTTGTTAGAGCAATTCATACTGCCCTAGATCCCGGTGGTAAAGCGGTATGTGCCTAACAAATACTGAACACCCACTGGTGTCCAGGGGTTATATGAAATGCAGCTGCCTCGGGTGTGGGAGGAGGCATCTACACTGTGTTGTCAATGAGGAGCAGGGAAGAGAGGTGGTAGATGTGCCATCCCTGGAGACATTCAGGGCCAGGCTGAATCTGGTGCTTCAACCTGATGTAGTTGAAGATGTCCCTCATTATTACAGTGGGTTTGGACTAGATGACATTTTAAGGTCCCTTCCAACCCAAACTATTCTATGATTCTATGAAAAACATTGCATATAAAAGTCCACACAGCTTGGTGGATCCCAGGATACAGGGGGGTGTAGTGAGGATACATGGCATTTCTGCACTTTGTCATGTAAATATGGAGCAGGGTCCTAGGGGAAGGTGCCCACAGAGGAGCAGGACTGTGGGCAGGCAGATCTTCTGAGCTCCTACAGGAATTTGGCATTAAAACTCATCTCAGCCTTATTTTGTGGGATATTTGTAGGTGCTAAATAAAGTCATAGTGTTATATCTCTGTAAAAGTTATTATCATAGAATCATAGATTGGTTTGGGTGGGAATGCACCTTAAAGCTCCAGTTCCAACCCCATGCCACAGGCAGGGACACCTTCCACTAGAGCAGGTTGCTCCAAGCCCCATCCAACCTGGAACATTCTCCCTTGACAGCAGTGCATGTCTGGCTGACTGACAGTCCTTCCTGTGGCTCATAACTCTGCTCTAGAGCAGGACCTCTAAACTTTTTACTCCATCTGTCCACCATTGGTTCATTGGGATCCAGAAGGATAATGGTTATCCCACCAGGTAACAGTTAAATACCCAGAATACTACAGGTAGCTTTAACATTCCTGTAGCCCACACTTTGAGTTCTCAATACCTGAATGACCTCTGCTTTCACAGGGTGAGATCTTTTTGAAACAAAAGAAACCCAAACCCTATGGAAAATGCAACCAGTGTTCAGTAGCCGGATATTTATTCAGAGCACTTTTATTTCTGGGGGAGTACTTGGGGCTGAGGAGCTGTGCTCTAACAGTCAGAAGCTGTTAAAAATCAAAAGCATCATTTATAGTTTCACTTCTAGTTCAAACTTAGATTATTTAACAGTATTTTCCAACCATTAAAGGGCATGAGCCTGACTTTCAGCTTTCTGAGAGGACGTTACACGGAGCAGTGAATAAACATAAAAGTACAAAGTGTAGTATTTCACTTGGCAGCGTCCCCCTGACAATAAAAATTCATCTTCCTTTGTAATAACTTTATACCAATGCACTAAAATACCTGTACACAGATGTCAGGAGGATCTGAAACAAGAGGAAGAATGAGGAGTGTTAGAAAATGTTAGATGCTCTTGAACTCCTGGTTGTAAATGAAACCTGGTGGAGTATATCTCATAAATGGAACATCAATAGAGCTGACTGCAGTCTATATGGGAGAGGTAAAAAGAGATGCCGTGGGGAAGAGGTGGTGGAATAATTCGGATGTATTTACAAATCCAGCAAGCTCCAGTGATACAGAGGGGAGTGTGATTCTTTTGGGGAAGAATAAGAATGAACAACAGAGGAAAAATGAGATAAGATGTCTCTTTCCATCCCACTTGGGCAGGAGAAGAGCAACGTGAATGTGCTTAGACTGAGCCGGGAGGTGTTAAAATGGGAACCACCTATTGTTTCAAAGATTCACACAGTGTTAATTCCATAACACTCAACTGTCATCTGAGTTATTCTGTTCTCTTCTGTTGTCATTTGATCATCTGAATATCTGGGCATCATTGCTGAAAGCCACAGCAATGATCATAAGGGGGAAGGAGGAAGGGGAATAACTGACCAAAAGCTAAGGTAAATCAGAGGGTTTCTGCTACGCACTGAAGCTCACCAGGTTTGGATTCAGATCACCATAGGTGCAGCCAGCTTTGTCATTTCAGCATCAGTAACTTTGACAGTAAGACATGTCCATGTGAAACCCAAGTGTTCCAGTTCAAATCAGCTGGAATCAGTGGTTCTCACACACAAGTTAATGGGCTGTTGGTCACACAGCTCAGTTTTTGGGTAGCTGACTTTGGGTGGACAGCACTTGTTACATTCCTTTGAGGAGCTCTGTCTTCTGCTTTTTCTCTCCTTGGACTAGATGCTGTGTGGAAGTGTCTGTGCTTAACAAGAGGAGTAATCTCATTACTGGCAGCAGTGGTCAGGGTTTATCTTCCATGCTTACCACACATTGGCTCAGTGCATCATGAGGGCACACATACAGGTCTTTGATCATTTCTGTTTTCTGGCCCAGCAATGTGAGATTAACTCTTGATCTCACTCAGGGCACCAGCAAAGCACTTAGTGAGTGACTGAGACCAGGATTTTTGATGCAGTGCCAGAAATACCATCTTCTCCAACAAGTCCATAACATGATGGTGGTGTTCCTGTATTCCTTCCTGGTAGAAAATGGGTAGCTTTTCCAGCAAAGCTTCCTTGGCTGCAAATGGGAAAGGATGCTGAAGAGGGACTCTTCATCAGGGACTGCGGTGATAGGACAAGGGGTGGTGGATTCAAACTGAAACAGGGGAAGTTCAGGTTAGATATAAAGCAGAAGTTCTTTACTATGAGGGTGCTGAGGCGCTGGCACAGGGTGCCCAGAGAAGCTGTGGCTGCCCCATCCCTGGCAGTGTTCAAGGCCAGGTTGGACACAGGGGCTTGGAGCAAGCTGCTCTAGTGGAAGGGGTCCCTGCCCCTGGTTGGAGCTGGATGATCTTATGGCCCTTTCCTATCCAAACCATTCTGTGATTTATAGGAATAGCTGTAAGTATTCAGAAACCACACAGTGGAATCGGGCAGGTATGGACATGGTTTGGGCAATGCTAAAAAGAGGACTACCTGTTGGTGGCTTTTTGGTTAGGCTGTGAAAAGCCCCTTCCTAGAGATAAAAATTCAGTAACCTTTTGCTGTGGCTGTGCCACAATTATCACTCATTTAAAAACAGTCTTGCTAATAGAGTGCTTTATCATGCTGGGCAGTCTCTGCATTCTTCATTATTTAGTGTTTGCTAAGCTGATGGCTCTTCCATAGCTCTTCCCTTATCTGCACTCCTTCAGAATTGGATTTTGTATTTTCCGAACCAGTCAGATATGACAAAGTCATTTTCTTTTGCTCTTGTCTTTCGAGGGAATACAAACTTCTTTTTAACAGTAACCATTTAAGGATTAAAGTTGCTGGAAGAAGATGAATTAACTGAGGAAGTCAAGTAAATTTTAAATAGGTTTTATATGAAAAATGGAAGTAGGGTTTCCTCTTCCTCTCCTGCTTCTCTGCCTTGTCAAATGCAGATAGAACATAAAGTCATCCTTTTCCCTTGCCAGAGCTTCAGCCTTCTGAAGCCCTTTGAATATTTAACAAAGAAGGAATTATTATGCACGATGAAGGAGCTGGGATGAGCTTTGCATTTTTAAGATGGTTGCATGCTGTGTGTAGGTAGGAAGATGAAAGATTAGCCATTAGCTTATGGAGTTGCAACTACCCTTTTAAATCCAGCCAGCTCTTGGCATCTCCTGACTTCAGATCCTTGTAGTCAGCATTAACAACTGACTGCCTTAAATGGGGGGTTTGAAATGACTTTCTCGTAGAGCACACATAAAACAGGTTTGGCTTTCTCTTCTAGGTGGCTTATTGAAAGTAAAGTTTTGGCCCGTGTGCCATGTGTCCACATACATTTATAGAGAAGTAGATGTTCTTGCGTCCACCCAAAGGTTCGCTTAATATATCCTGGGCACTTTCTCTGCATCCCTTCTTTCTTGTCCTTAATAAAGAAGGCCATTTTAGTACCTTAACAATTTTATCTAGGAAAGCAGAACTCTGGCAGTAGTCTCAAGAAAGGCATCTCCTTTCCTGTCATTACTCTCTCCACAAGAAGAAAATCTCTTTAGAAACTGATCCTGAGGCTCAGTATTTAGTCAAAGTAGGAAGATTCATCAAGGAGCCCCTTTAGAGGAAGCTTTGCATCAGGAGAGGACTGAAATCAAGGCAAAAATGGATAAAAACCTCTGAGTGTTCTTATTGTGGGCTGTTTGTTGGCTTTTTGTGGTACCCCAGGTCCTGGATTCACGCAGTTGGGTGAGGTTCTTACTGAAAACCACATACATACATGGATGCTTTCCCTTCTCCTTGGAGAAAAGCCTCAAAAACGTGAAGAATTTGAAACATACTGATTCGAAAACCAGACTTAAAGCAATGATTTCTTTGACAGTGGTGGAAGCTCTTGACTTTTTATTACCAGCTCCTCCTTGTCTCCTAGTGTCTTTTGGAAGTTGACAGTAGGGCAAAGATTCCTCCAGGAGCAAAGAGCCGAGATCTTCAACACAAACCTGGTTTCACATGGACGCCAGGCTAACCCTGTGTCTGCAGTGGTAGAACCTAGAAGGTGAACCCCCAGGAACTGAGAGTACACATTTGGAGTTCACCTCTGCAGCTCAACCCTCCCTACTTACAGGGAAAGCAGTCCAGTATTAGAGTAGATGCATGGGAGACCTTCTCCAAGGACTCCCTCCCTCAGTGGGACACCCATGCCCTTGAGGACATAGAACCATAGAATCATAGAATCATAGAATAGTTAGGGTTGGAAAGGACCTTAAGATCATCAAGTTCCAACCCCCCTGCCATGGGCAGGGACACCTCACACTAAACCATAGGATAGTTTGGATTAGAAGGGACCTTAAAAACCATCCATGCCCAACATCTTAACTCTGCTGGATCCACAGCAGAACAAACAGGATGAAGCCATTTTTCCTCTACCTGCTTGGCACTCCATAGACGTGAATTGCATTTTCTCACTGGCAGAGGTGGGTACTCCACTCCAGTGATTTGCCTTAGACACGGAGTTAATTCCTGTGTTGGGTTAATCCAGCTGCATGTGGCTGTAATGGGAAGTGTGGGAATGCCACGCTTCTTTTCTAAAGCTGGGGTTTGCACAGACCCTTGAGAACGTGGCTTCCTCCCCATTTCACAGGCTGGGAAAGGCTAAAGACAGGCTGAGAACACTGGGGCTATTGAGCCTGGAGAAGAGAAGCTGCGTGGAGACCTCAGAGCAGCTTCCAGTGTCTGAAGGGGGCTACAAGGATGCTGGAGAGGGGCTCCTCATTAGTACAAGGGGTGATGGGTTCAATCTGAAACAGGGGAAGTTCAGGTTAGATATAAGTAGGAAGTTCTTCCCTGTGAGGGTGCTGAGGCAGTCTCCTGTTTGTGGGTACTTTCACCCCAAAATGAAAGGGCAGTGTGTGGAAGATGCCTTCACCAATTCTTCTGCAGATGGGCAGCACTTCCCCTCCAGGTTTGCAGCAGTGTGGGTGACCTACGACTTCATTCAAAGGCAGGGGAGGGAGCAAAAACGGTTTGTGCTACAGCTTTTCACCAAATCCTACAGCTCACTGTCACTGCCCAGCTCTTGTTAATGATAATCCCCAGCATTTGCATCACTTTTTCCAGCCATACATCTCAAAACACTTTCAAAAGGTTAGTGAAGGCCATTACAGGATCAAGACTATTCCGGACCACTTTCCACCAGAGGGTCAGCCTCCCTTTTCCCCTTGCTCTGTGAGCCCCCTGGTCCTGCAATAGGCTTTGATGGCTAATAGAAAGCATCCTGCACCACTCGAGAAAGCGTTGCCTTTGAAAATTGATGGCAGATCCCCTTTATACCACTCTGCCAGAGTAAAGGAGCTATAATTTACAGGCACTTTCAGGCCCCTTTCTGCTGACACAGTGGTGTAAAGGGGTCTGAGTACAAATGAAAATCAAGCCTGATGCGGTGGTAAAATTGATGCCTTTCATTTCGTAGTCAGGCCACACAGCGGTGGTGAACTCAGGCAGGTCTTTGTGTTTAACCCTGGTGTTTCTAATGAACTGAATTTAGCTCTTAAATGGGGCCGTATTTCTCTCAAGTTGGAGCTTATTCTTTCTTGACTGTCACTGAACTTGTAACACATCTTGCTGTATTGATTGCTCACGGGGAACTTTTATTTGTAGGGATCTATTAATAGAGAACCTTATTTAAAAGCCAGATTAAAGATGATCAACACGTGCCTGACCTCATGCAGGAGAAGGACTTAGTGAATTCTGTTGCTTTGTTATTGCCACAAAGGTACATTTCTTTCTAAGCCAGAAAAAGCTGCACATTTCTAACAAATGCAAAATGTCTGCCATTAACTTATGAAGGTAAATCTTGAGTGCTTGTAGTATTTGATGAGTACCTGTTGCTTTGGTATAACTTAGTCTAAATGACAGCTTTCTATTTTAGCTTCTTAAGCAATCTCTTTTTCCAGTACTTTTCCTTGCTGTTCCAGTAACTGAACAGTTATTCTTCTGTAGTTGTCCAAAATATGGTAACATCCCCTTCCCAAGTGTTCTGAACCTTCATAATATGATTATCCATCATGCCTTTTTCCATCTCAAAGCTGTGCACATATCTGAACAGAGATCTGGTGTCCTGGGGGGATCCCTTTCCACCTTCACCTTACAGACTGTTGGATCAGGATCATGTTAAACCACTTGGTGTCTATGGCATGTTTTACACATGAAGTTCACCTTGGCCATGCCCTGAGCTGACCACAAGACTGTAGAGTCCCACAATAAGATCAGGTTGTCAAGCCCTGCACCTAGGTCAAGTGTATTCATTTTGCCTGGGAACACTTGGTTCAAAATGGTGTGGGACATCTTTATTCTGATCTAGCTGGTTCAGAGGAGAGCCAGAGGTAACCAAAAGGAAAAGGTCTTCTTAGGCATCTTATGTGCATCACTGTGGCTCATATCCACACAGCTCAACCTGTTCTTTGCTGACAGCTCTGGATGCTGCAGAGATGCCCAGTGTCATCTCCTTATTGCTTCACCGTTGTCCACAGCATGCTTGGAGCTGGAACTTAATCAAGAACCGAGGCACCTGCCTCGAGTCATGGGTTTCCCCAGGTGGGACTCTCCTTGAGCAAGGACAGGAGAGCTTTGCCAACCTCAGCCACTGTAAAATGTGCATCTGTTAAGGCCAAACCAAACCACCTGTGATCACATGCTAATAAACCACCATTGGTAGTTTTAATAGAAGCTACAGATATACCTACACTTACAGAAAGCTGCTACAAACAGTTTGCAGACTCCTAGCTAATATTTAGGCCTTGGATTCAGCAGATATATCACATCACTTGAAGTTGCTCCATGCTGAATGGTAAAAGCCTAGTGAGGGATCCAGTGTCAAGAGAGCAGAAGACTTTCAAAAGACATTTGGAGAGGAAATATTAAGTATCCATCCTGACATAGAGCATTTATGAGCCTTTTATCAATGATTCCAAGGGCTGTCTGCAACACTATGGATGTATTTTCTCCCAAAGAGCCTGTGGATGAATGGATTGACTGAACATTGCAATGGGATTATTACCCCTCTAAGTGTCAATTCAGCAAAATTGTCTTGGATTTGAAAGCAAAGCTGTGTCTGTTGGTCTCTTACCACCATCTGAAACTGCCCAAGAGCTGAGCAGAGCAAGTCAAGCAACGGACAAGAGTCTTGCTGGTACCATCTGATCTGTGTTGGCTTTTGGAGGGACTAAAACCATAGAGAATTCATTGGGAACAGCAAAGTGTTAAGACTAACCTTCAAGACCCAACAGGGAAGTGCTGACCTCATGAAGACAAAAGGGTTGCTTTGGTCAACCTGAGTATTCAGAGATTCCTTTGCTTGTTCTATAACTTTGGTGATAAAATTCCATGGTTTAAATACGGGTCTGCTCTGCTGGATCGCAGGGAATGAAACACAGTCATCAGCCAACTAAAAGCTCTTGTTTTCTTGTCAAAGTGATCTAGTGCCTTTCAGGGTCTTTTTTCCCCTTGAATGTCTGCAGTGAAGCTGTTCTTATGGATTAGCGGTTGCAGATTTCCCCAGCCTCAATGCTTTACATCAAATATTTAATGGTTAGAAAATGAGATGTTGTTTTTCTGACCTGGATGCTCAGCGTTCATGGCTCTTTATCTCACGCTATAGGTGCACCACCGTGATGCTGTCCCACTATTGATCCGGTGCTGTGGGGTCAGCACTTAGCTTGCCATCATGATTACGCTAATTATTCTTGTTCCTTCTTTCTTCCTTCCCACCCACCAGCCTTAAACGCAGGGGATTGTCATGTAAATAAGTAAGCTAATTAGCAATGCTTTCCAACCATTTTACAATGAGGATCCTCATGAGTAACACCAGCAAATCAAGGCTGTGTGGAAATAACTCCAACCAGCCTGCAGTTCACTTCAGTTGGTTCAATGTATTAGGATCTGTTTATGTCTCCTGAAGAAAGCATCTCATTGGTGTCAAAGATTAATAGCAGTCAGTCCATCTGCTTCTCCTGGGTTTGTTAGAGGTGACAGCTTTAATATACTGTGGAAGGGGCAAAATCATCTTCAAAACTAATTGACAGGACTAAAAAGCATAGTCAATCATTGACATCAGCAGTGGGTCACTTTGCCATGATGCATGGACTACAGGATCATTTTGATCTAACCAGCACTTGTATTTGTATGGGATCTGGGAGAAATGACTCTTAAATAAGCAGGAATTGTAGACAAATCAAACTATGAGCCTGATGTAGCTGTTGCAAAACATAACCAATGTTCCTGCTGATGTGAAGGTCATCTTTGTGCTTCTCTCTTTTCCTGTGAGTGGCTTCTGTGTGTTTCCCATTCTTCATCCTACATTTGAAAACCCTTTGCAGTTCCCATAGATATTCGTATTTACACCTTTCTCTGTATCCTCCTGGACAGCACTCATTCATTCTTGTTTGTCGTCCAGCACAGGCCTCGCTGCTGCTCCTCCTTGTGCATGGCAAACCAATCTTAAATGCAAACAGCTCCCCAAACACTTCTTGTCTGTAATTGTCAACAGCCAATAAAAAAAGCATCCTCAATGTATTTCTTAATTGCATTGATCTTCATTACACTTTCTTCACCTTGTCCCTGCTTCATGCAAAGAAGAGCAGTTTTGCTCTGAGGCATCAGGACACTCACTGACCAGTAGTTCTGTTCCTTGCCCTTGCAGTGAGTACAATAGACTGGGAGGTTGAGGGTCCTTTTAGAAACAGATCCCTCTCAGGACATCTTCTGCCCAGGATATTTTGCAGTGATGTTTTGATGGCATTTATTGGCAAGGTGCAGCTCAATATCTCTGAGGAGAGAAAGGAAAAGGTTAAATTTATGCTTCTGTTTGCAAGGGAAGTTATATGGAATCTCAGATGCTTTGGAGCATCACCCTCATTGACCAGCCCCTTAACAAAGCATCTCAATCCCTCAGATTTTAGTTAAAGGCTGAGTTATGCTGCTTTGTAAATGTCCTTATACAAATCACTGATGCTTCTTTAGTAGTTCGGAGACAGCCTTATGTGCAGGTTGACAGCACAGTATAGCTTGGGGAGGGGTTAATATTAATCCAAGTGCATGGCCAAAGCTTATCTTCCTTCTTCTTTTAGCTGCCAAAAGATCATTTCAATTCACGTAGGACACATCCTAACAGCGGCGTGGAGAATCTTCCATGCAGCTGGTGCATTAATGCCTGTTGTTCCCCTCTGCCTTGATTCACACAATGTGTTTTCACAAATGCCCAGCGTTCCTGCTCGGTGCTCACCAGTGAGGTAACGGCAGATCTGGTGTGCTCCCAGTCAGATGTCCTTAGCATATGATTAATTTGATGATCCACACATTATGTTCTTTCTGAATGTCATAAAGAATTCTTTATTAACAACTGAGCTAACATCATGGCTCTAAGGACACAGTGCCTTGTACAAAGCAGCTGGCCTTGTTTTCTCTTTTCCTTCCGCTTGTTTTTGCTCATTCATTCACAAATCACAGAATCCCAGACTGGTTTGGGTTGGAAGGGACCTTAAAGCTCCTCCAGCTCCAACCCCTGCCACAGGCAGGGACACCTTCCACTAGAGCAGCTTGCTCCAAGCCCCTGTGTCCAACCTGGCCTTGAACACTGCCAGGGATGCGGCAGCCACAGCTTCTCTGGGCACCCTGTACCCAGAGAAGGGAAGAACTTCTTCCTTTTATCCAGCATAAATCTCCCCTGCTTAAGTTTGAATAATGTTGACAATTTTCAAACTATCTTCTCCTCCTATTGAAACCAGTGACAAATGGGTAAAGAAATTTCTTTGGGGGTGAATATTTGGCTCTGTGTAGATTGATGGAGGTGTCTCTATTGACTTTACTGGAGCTGTTCTTTTGCTCTGTCTTGAATGAAAATGAAGCACGTTGCTGGTTTTGGCTGACCAAGCACAGAGAAGGGTGAGAAACACCAAACAGGCAAACAAATACATTCCATAGCTCAAAAGCAGATAAACAGCTTTTTACTGAGCTTTTTAAATCAAGTCACTTCTGAGCTAATAGAATTCAGCCCAAGAAATAATATTGCTGGGGGGGGGGGGGTATGGAAGGGGAAGGTTGCATTATAAATAACTGAAAACAGAGAAATTTAACATGGAGGAGGTTTTGTAGTTGGCTCAGAGCAGCCCTGTGAAGAAGGACTTGGGGGTATTTGTTGGTGAGAAGCTTAACAAGAGCCAGCTTCAGTGTGCACTTGAGGCCAGAAAGCCAACCGTATCAGGGCCTGCATCGAAAGAAGTGTGAGCAGCAGGTTGAAGTGGGTGATCCTGGCCCTTTACCCTGCTCTGGTGAGACCCCACTTGCAGCACTGTGTGCAGTTCTGGTGTCCTCAACATAAGAAGGACACGGAGCTGTTGGAGCAAGTCCAGAGGAGGCCACGAGGATGCTCAGGGGCTGGAGCAGCTCCTGTATGGAGACAGGCTGAGAACACTGGGGCTGTTGAGCCTGGAGAAGAGAAGCTGCATGGAGACCTCAGAGCAGCTTCCAGTGTCTGAAGGGGACTACAAGGATGCTGGAGAGGGGCTCTTCATCAGGGACTGGAGTGATAGGACAAGAGGTGATGGGTTCAAACTGAAACAGGGGAAGTGCAGGTTGGAGATAAGGCAGAAGTTCTTCCCTGTGACGGTGCTGAGGCGCTGGCACAGGGTGCCCAAAGAAGTGATAAATGCTCCATCCCTGGCAGTGTTCAAGGCCAGGTTGAACACAGGGGCTTGGAGCAAGCTGCTCCAGTGGAAGGTGTCCCTACCCGTGGCAGGGGTTGAAATTGGGTAAACTTAAGGTCCTTTCCAACCCGAACCATTCTATGATTCTCTGATCCTCCCATATTGATTGTCTTCAGCTGTGCTAACTCTCCTACTCCTAGCTCCACCTTCACAATTTCACTTTATTCAGTGAAAAAAAACATGTTCCTCAGAGTTTTATCACTGACCCAAGAGGTCTGGTGGGGTTTCCAAGCCTTTTCCACACTTGGAATGCAAAATGCTGAAAGAAAAGTGTTAAGCAACCAAACGAGCGGGTTGTCATATGATGGAAGTAGAATTGTTTTGCCCTCAGAGATACCTTTTTGTCCCTCCTGATTATCCCTCTTCCGAGGCTGCATGTTTGCAGAAGGTAACGGCAAACAAACCGCTTTTGGAGGAGTTATTGCCTATTTCAGAGTGCTAATTTCCTGGTGAAATGTGTGCCCGCCAGCAGAGGCAGACGAGGAGCTCCGCAGGCAGCTCTAACGAGACCATTCATTAAGTGGGGAGTGTGCACACGCCGTAAGAAAACATTAATTCCCAAAATGAAAAACTAATAGAGTGTTTAGCCCGTTCTTTATCACCAGTGACAGTCTGTGCTCTCCTCATCATTAGTGTTTACTGAGCTGATGGGCACCGCAGCCCAGCCTGCTTATCACCATTCATCGCCAGTGAGGTCGCAGTGATTTTTTCCACCACGCTGCTTTGTCCCCCTCTCACACCGTTGAGTTTTAACATGGAGTGAAGGGGAGAAGCACGTGGAAGGTGCCAGCCTTCAGTTTTCTCTTGCTTTCCACAAGTTTAGGTCACAAGTGCTCCTTCCTCCTCCATTCTCGTTAGAACCTCAAGAGAAAATCCCTTCCTTAAGTATCTTCCCATCCAGTCCTGGTTGCCACTACTAGAGAACAGAATTCATTAGCAGGAATTTACTATGAGTACTATTAATGAGAAGCTGTCCCTGAGCTTGCTTTCTCTTTACTTCTTGTCCTTTAAGCGCTGACATAACTTTGCCCCTTCAGCACCAGCAAGTGGTTTTGCCATTGATCCCAGTAAAAGGTGAGCTGGACCAGTGCTGAGTATTTAAGTAATTCCATCCTCCCATCTCTTGTTTGAAAGGTCCCAACCTCTGAAAGTATAGCCTTCCTTGGTATTTGTTTTGTTTTAGCAAGAATCCTTGGTCTTTCCTGTGTTTCTCTAGCAGTTGCTATGTTCAGCTGTGATAAATGTTCTCTATGTCTCAGAGCTTTGCAGGGATCAGGGCCAAGGAGGAAGGTTGAAGGTTGGACTAGACGACCTTTAAAGGTTCCTTCCAATGCAAACCATTCTGTGATCTTGGAAGTGTTGGAAGGTGTCACTGCTCTGACTGATTTTTCTCTATATTTAAAACCTATAGAGAGAACAATTTAGGCTTCATGCTTCTGCAAAGGAAAGGGGAGGATGTCAGACCCAAAATCTAGCTTTGGTTCCTGAATTCCTGTAGCTCTGAAATGAGTCTCATGAACTTCGGGAGAATCAAAATCCAGTTCCAGATTTTATGGCTCATTCCAGTCCTTTTCTATAGAGCTGCTGCTCTGAGATCCCCAAACAGAGCAGTTTAGAGGTAGGTAGTGAGTGATCTGTGCTTTAGAGCTTCAAATAATACTCCAGCAGCCAAAAACAGGGCCAAGTGGCCATATGGGTTGCATATAGTTGTTGTTGTTGTTCATTATTTCTCAAGCACTGCAGGTGTGCAGAGCACTTTGCAAGAGGATAAAAAGAGAAGACCTCTGCTCCTAGGAGAGCTTACACTCCAAATGAAATCAGGATGGCATCTCGAGAGTGATAAGAGATCAAAGTGGGAGGAAAGATAAGCAGGAAGAGAAAAAGGGCTTGGGAGGAGGGTCCTGGTATTTGTTCCCACCGAGAGGAAATCATTGATTTGCTTTGTTTGGTTCTCTTTGGTTCTTCAGGCTTTTTGATCTCCAGCAGGTTCTAACATGTCTCTGCAGCTGAATGCAGCTATCTCCATACAGCACATGTATACATCTCTGTATAATAGGTACATCTCCATACATACACGGATGTGATGCCCTGTGCCGCTTGTGTCACCTTTCAATGGGGCTGTGCGCATCTTGGCAGTGTTCCTGTCACCTCCCTGAGCCCTTGCTCACCAGCATCACTACAGCAGCAGCTTTGCTTTACTCAGTTCTGGTCCAGATGAACAGACTGGTGCTTAATAGAAAGAAAGGGAGTTTTTGCAAGGGTGACATGTTTAAAAAAGTATTAGTTTCCTCCTTCTATTTGTCTTCAGAAGATGGAATTCACCTCGCACAAGTCTGCCTTTGGAACTAAGTCCTTGTTGCGTCTTATGTGCACACCATATAATATACTCTATCTCCTTCAAAGAAACCCCCGTATAATCCCATATCTAATTCTTCACAACTTCACCCAATGCTTTTCCTTTAAATATCCAGATATCCTTCTTTCTTGTTGGTGTTGGAGTAGCCATTTCATCTCCCAGTGGCATCATCACCTCGTTACGCTCAAAGCTATAGGAACAGGAGATGTGGAGACTTTAGCTTGAGAGGCAGTGATGGATAAAAACAATGTTATCCAGGTTTTGCATTCTGGGAACTAAAACACAGAAAGAGAAAGCAGTGCATGAGAGCCCCAGAAAAGTCTCCAACAGAGAGAAGAGTTACCCTTGAGCCTCTGAAGGCCTAATCCAGCACCTAACCCGTATTAGATTCCACTTCCCATGTGTGTATTTGCAACTATTTGGAGTTTCCTTTTCTGGAGAGGAAGGGAGTAAGAAATTAAAGTTTTAAAAGCTGTGAATTGGTCCCTAATGCTATCTGTGGGGAACAGCAAGTGTTTCATACTGCATCCCTATTCCAGATACATCCCTGTTCTAAATAAGGATTTTTGCCCCTTTTCCCTGTAAGGCAAATATGCTATGGAAGGCCTGAGCATGTTGGAGGTTCATTTCTAATGTTCTGGTTGCATTGGAGCTGAGGCAGAGCCTGTAACCTTAGATTGATTTTTCTCCTTGTGCTATTAAATCATTGAGATCTGTTTGTGGTCACTGTGCTCAAGCAGGGAGCAGGCAGGACTCACTGCTCTAGACCTCAATTGGTTCCAGGGTTTGTTTAGGGGCAACATGGCAGGTTTTGTTTAATATTCCAGAGGTCTGGCAATTTACATCCATCGATTTACAAGGCACAATCTGTCTGGAGGCACCATTTTATTGCAGAATGATTGAAATCAGTGCTGACAACAAGTGTGTTAAGTTTATTTTTCTCAGGTTTGCTGGAATGAAACATTCCTTCTCCTTGGTGGGAGATACCTTGGCTGTGCTTACAGCAGGCTGGAAGAAACCCCAAGCAAACCATAACTATTATCCAGCAGCACAGGAAGCTGACTTAAAACAAATGAAATTCATCTGTTGAGTTGCATGATGATAAGGGCCAGTGGAGCAAGGCTGGCCACTGCTTACCCACCCACTGGGTATTTTGTTGGTGAGGAAAGCTCATGTTCAGCTTGGTGTAAATGAGTTATGAAGTAGGAGAAGGGGAAGAAGGAGTGGATGGCTGTTGATCTGCTGGTTTGCTTTCCCAGCGTTTTAGTTGGAGGCATCTCCCTCTTCAGTAGACAGCTCAGAGTATGCTCTGGTGTGTTGAATATCCATGCAATGCAGGACATTTGCCCATTCACCCCTTTGCCCAAAGAACTGGCCAGCTCCAAAGCCAGCTCCAAATTACATTTAAACCAAGGCCCCCTTCATAATTAAGGCTCTGATTAACTTTTGCTGCTACAGCTGTTTCTGTGGCTTTGTGTTGCCAAGAATGATGGAGTAAAACTGTGCTAAGCAAGACAAAGTAATGGGATTTTCTTGTGGGCTGTGGATGTCCAAAGGAGAAGGGAAAATTGATTGGCTCTGAAAGGCTTCCTTTGATCTTAGAAAGCCAAAGTACATACACTCCAGTGTCCTCATTGTGCACAGGAGTTGGTGTGCATCCTCCAAGCTGTCACAGGATCATAGAATGGTTTGGGTTGGAAAGGACCTTAAGATCGTCGAGTTCCAACCCTCTGCCATGAGCAGGGACACCATCACCTCCATGCTGTGAGGGCTCTGAATACCCAGGACTTCAGCACTCTGGCTTTAAATAAGGAGCAGATTGTCCCCATCTCCCTCCTCCTCTTATCTCCACTGACAAATATAATTACAGCTTCACTTAAATTGCTGTAAATGAGTTCTGGAGAGTGGAAAGATTGTGCATGTATCTCTCCACCGCAGAAAGGAGCTGACTCTTGCGTTTTGGATGATGGGTCCATCCATCTCCAATGCTTGCAGGGAGGCAATGCTGCAGCGAGTTGGCACGATCAAACTAGAGGCTGCAGCCCCAGCACTGCTAAAGAGAGATGATTCTTGCACAGTCCATCTCCAGTGAGGCTGATAGAAACTTCTCAAAATGTAGGATTTCTTACTAAAAATAGATGGTTTATTCCCCCTATAATAAAGGTGAGGTTTCCTGCTTTGTGCTGTGACCAAACAGCACCCTTAGATGGGGTCCTGAGCCAAAAATCGTGCCACCCTCCAGTGAAATAAATGTCACTTGAAGGTCTGGAAGGTGGAAGGTGGGTGCAGCTGCACAAACAGCTCTCCCAAAGCACCTTCTGAGAGTCATCTCTTAACACCGTTATCTGGGAATAAGAAGCTGTGTAAATAAACCCATCTCCCCTTTGCTGATAATTCCATTTTCTTTGTGGGAGAGACTCCAGTGAGCAGAGAGAGGCTGGGAGAAGTGTTGGGATGGGGCACCCATGTTATTCCTGGCTGGATTGTCACCTTCATTTCCTCTTTGTTTCTCCTTTATGCCCCAGGCCAGTTCATTGTGCTCAGCAGCATTTGCCAGGCCCCGAATTTCTCTATTGTGCTCCTTGGTTAAAAAAAGCCCTTCATAAATCCAGCTGTGATTGCAGGAGCTGCTCAAGGAGGGTACTTCCAGGAGCTGTGTTTTACAAGGCTTCATCCATGCCCGCTTTTCTCTGCTTTAATTCACAGTACATTTAGATGCACAATTAGGCGCTTTGCTGCGTGCAGTCCTTTTGCATTGCCACTCTCCTTTAATTGTACAGTTCTGTCTTGTGTGTTTACCTCCGTTTCCATTTATTTCACACAAAATTGAGTCTTTTCATCTCCTTGTTCTGTTTCTCTCTTTCTTTCCAAACGAGATGTGAAGATGTATTTAATTTTAGGAGCAAATCCACAACTCAGCGTAGGTTCAGAGCTGGTCTTTGCCTGTGCAAACAGCAGCAATGGCATTTACTTAATCAGACTCCATCAGAATGCAAGTTTATTGTCCTTGGTGATGTACAGGTCCTTTCTATGGAGAGCTGCATTGGTGTCTGGCTGAGTGTTTATCATGTAATGGAAGTTAGTGCAAGAAAAGAATAAGAGATGTTTCTTAAAGCCAGCAGATAACATACCTCTGTTATCCAGGCTGATCACAGAACAAGTGCGAGCTGGAAATGTGAAGTAACCATGAAAACCAGCAGATATGGGAGAGCAAAAGAGTGTTCCCCAGGGGAAAGCTCTAGTTGCGTTGTGCCACCAGCACCAGCTCTAGGTAACCATATTCAGGACAAACTAATTGAGACCAGAAGGGATGCAGAGAGTTGCTTTAGTCAAGCAATGGTGTGATTTAGTGGTGGACTTGGCAGTGCTGGGTTAACAGTTGGACTCGATGGTCTTGAGGGTCTTTTCCAACCTAAATGTTTCTATGAAGAGGTGCCAGGGATGGAGAACTCCATGAGGCAACTAATAATGTTGGCATATGAAAAACCAAATATGAAACATCAGTGAATACATTTTGGCTGGGAATTCGATCCCAAATTTGAACTCCACTTTTAAAGAAGTGGTGTTCTGAAGAAGCCAGCAGGGGCAGAAACCTGAACAACTCAATACACACAAGTTTATACTCAAGGCCATGGTACATAGGGCTTGTAGGGACTGACTTCATCCAGGAGATCCCTTGCAATCCCATCATTTAATTCAAGTGGAAGTCATCTAAGTGAGGCTGCCTGATTTCAAACGTTGCTAATCACTGGAAGTCATTTCTGAATGCTGCTTGAATGAGGACTTGAACTCAGATATTTGGGATATGCTTCCTCTAATTAGGGAGGAATGGATGATAACAGTGTGTTACTCTTGTTACTGAAATACATCTTTAGCTCGAGTGGTAGCAGTTTATGTTGCAGGGGAGAAGGTTCAGGGTTCAAGTAACTGTGATGAAATATAAGGGATGAAGGCTGCAGAGACAGATCTACGTTAACACCTCTCCAAAACTGATGATGGGGTAAACTTAAGATGGTTTTTCAGAGATCTCAATGGGAGGGAAGCAGTTGGTCCAGGACCAACTCACACGTTACCTTGTTTTCAATTGCTTTACTGCCCAAAGAGCTGTGTTTTATTAACAAGAAGGAAAAAAGCCTCCCAGATGCCTCTGAAGGGATGAGGGCAGGCAAAGATTCATTTGAGATTGCACAGGGAAGCCTGTGGTGACCAGAAAAGACCATGTCGGTACCATGCTTTGGCTCCCAAGCCACCGTTTTCTCCCTCCAAACAGAGCAAGTTAAATGTTCCTAGATTCTGCAGCTACAGAAATACTCATCACAGAGCAATACCTTCCCAAGCAAGGTAGTTGATTAAACCCCTCAGATTCACTTTGGAGTTTAATCAATTGCAGAAGCAGTTTGTTGCCTCATACACTCCTAAATTATAGATGCAATTGCTCAGCCAAAGGTGAGAGAGAGCACACGTATTTAGGATGGAAGAAGGTAAGATGCTGTGGTTGCTGAAAGGGGGTGGTATTGATGAAGTGTGTCACTGTCTTCTCTTGCTAGCCATGTCTCCAGGTCAGGACAGCCATGCCAGTATGGAACACCTGCCTGCATCCGAACAGATCCTGCAAACCCTCAGTGAGCTGGCCCGGTCTTTCCAAGAGATGGCTGACCGCTGCCTGCTGGTTCTGCATTTGGAAGTCAGGTAAAAACCCTGGATTTGGGGACTGTGGGTGAGCTCGGGAGGCTTTAGTTTAAAATGGCATCTGAGGCAGAGACACTTGCCTGCTGTAACATCAAAGGTCATAGAATCATCATAGACTCGTTTGGGTTGGAAGGACCTTAAAGCTCATCCAGTTCCAACCCCTGCCACGGGCAGGGACCCCTTCCACTAGAGCAGCTTGCTCCAAGCCCCTGTGTCCAACCTGGCCTTAAACACAGCCACAGCTTCTCTGGGCGACCTGTTCTCTAGGTCATTCCATAAGTGCCAGAACCCATCAACCATCCTCATGGATGGCCAAGTGTGGGATGGAGGTAGGATACTGAAAGTGGAATTTCCTTGGGAGGTCTGTGTCTTATGTGTCAGAGACTAGGAATACTGTGGTTTGAGGGGGCTTTGTCCTGAGAAAACTGCACAATGGTGTTCTAATAGCCTAACAGGTCTCTGCACATTTATTAGCCGTGGTGCTCTGTATTGCAAATAGGAGCTTTTCTCCCTACTTCAAATAGTGACAAACCAGGAAACCAGCTGGATTTTTTAAAGGGATGGGTAATTTTGTGGTGTCTCTGCCTTCACATACAAAGATCAAAGGCAGCAAATCCCTTTCTTTATGCTGCCAGCTGCCCACTCTGTAGCTGGGAGGGCATTTTCCCTTATGTATCCTGTGGGCCAGGTGTATTGCATTGCTTCCCTTTCCTCTGAAGCATCAAATAGAAGCAGATGTCATGAGACAGGCAATGAGATTTGATGGATCATGAGTTTGTTCTGCTCTGACATATCCCAAGCTATACTGTGTCCTTGTGTACACAGGCAGAGCTCTAGTGAAGTCAGTATGCAGCTGTAAAAACAAACAGGCATTAGTTATTGTCAGCAGTCCTTCAACCTGTTATCCGTCATCTGATGGCCACTTGATTGCAGGCGTCGCAGATGAGCTGAGGTTTGAAGGGTTCCAGGAAAAGATTGGTAAGATATGGAAATGGAGCAGCTTTCCAGCTGTGTGTAACAGGAGGTGATGCCAAAGGTAAACCAGACGCGGGGTATGGACACCAGCCTGGATGGGTTTCTGGCCTCAGACCTCTCTGGCTTTCCGTCACACTTGGGTTAGCAGAAATAAGAGCAAATTGCTTTGTTGTAGCAAGTCCAGAGGAGGCCACGAGGATGCTCAGGGGCTGGAGCACCTCCTGTATGGAGACAGGCTGAGAACATTGGGGCTGTTGAGCCTGGAGAAGAGAAGCTGCGTGGAGACCTCAGAGCAGCTTCCAGTGTCTGAAGGGGGCTACAAGGATGCTGGAGAGGGGCTCTTCATCAGGGACTGGAGTGATAGGACAAGGGGTGATGGGTTCAAACTGAAACAGGGGAAGTTCAGGTTGGAGATAAGGCAGAAGCTCTTCCCTGTGAGGGTGCTGAGGCGCTGGCACAGGGTGCCCAGAGAAGCTGTGGCTGCCCCATCCCTGGCAGTGTTCAAGGCCAGGTTGGACACAGGGGCTTGGAGCAAGCTGCTCTAGTGGAAGGGGTCCCTGCCCGTGGTGGGGGTTGGAACTGGAGGAGCTTTAAGCTCCCTTCCAACCCAAACCATTCTATAACTCTATGATTCTAAATGCAATTCACTTTAGAGCAGACCACTGCCCATCTCCTCTAGTGCTTCTAACAGGAGCTCCTGTTTGATGCTTTAAATACACCAAAGCATGTTACTCTGTGCAGCAGGTGGAAAGGATTGAAAAAGAGAGATGCTAAGAACTGGGAAAATCCCCAGTGAAGTAGAAGCTTCCCAACATTCATCCCTTTGTGTTTGCAACCATCTACAGAAATGGAGAGTTCTGCTTTCTTAAAGGAAATCCGCACACTCAGATCATTAACCACTTCTTTTGCTGCAGAGAACCATAGACTTTTAGATTACTCAATTCTCTTGCAGTATTTTCCTATTAAAAGTCCTATGTACAGTTGCATAGAAGCAGGCACCAAAGTATAATCCCATATTTTACTCTTGGAATTGCACTAAATTGAACTGGTTTGTGATGGCCACCTCGAGGGTGGTTTCCAGGAGGACAGGGGACATGAAAGCCAGGACATACCTGTCATAGCTTCTTCCACCTCAATACAGCTCCCTTTTGTTCAGGCCAGTCTGGTGTGAGCTTTCAGTCTCTGTGTCTCAGTCTCAGTGTGCTGATCCTGAGTTACGCTTTGAATGCAAGGGATGTTTCACCCAGGCTTAAATTCAGTGTTATATTTAACTAGCTTGAACACTGGGAGGAAATAAAGATGCCAACACTTTGCATACACACTGATACTTTAGCACTGGGGCTGGTGCATTGTAATATTTCTCTATTCTGTCTTGCAGAGTTCATTGCTTCCACTACCTGATCCCACTGGCTAAACAAGGGAACTATGCCATAGTTGCCAATGTGGAGAGTATGGATTATGACCCCCTCGTTGTCCGCCTCAATAAGGACATAAGTGCTATCGAGGAAGCCATGAGTGCCAGCCTCCAGCAGCACAAGTTCCAGTACATCTTTGAAGGTCAGGCATTTACTGTAGAATCATAGAATCATGAAATGGTTTGGGTTGGAAGGGATCTTAAAGCTCACCCAGCTCCAACCCCTGCCACAGGCAGGGACCCCTTCCACTGGAGCAGCTTGCTCCAAGCCCCTGTGTCCAACCTGGCCTTGAACACTGCCAGGGATGGGGCAGCCACAGCTTCTCTGGGCACCCTGTGCCAGCGCCTCAGCACCCTCACAGGGAAGAGCTTCTGCCTAAGAGCTCAGCTCAGTCTCCCCTCTGGCAGGTTCAAGCCATTCCCCTTGGCCTGTCCCTACAGGCCCTTGTCCCAAGCCCCTCTCCAGCTTTCCTGCAGCCCCTTTAGGCACTAGACCATGTCACCCAAGGCTCTGTCCAACCTGGCTTTGAACACTGCCAGTGATGGAGCATGCATCACATCTCTGGGCACCCTGTGCCAGTGCTTTATCACCCTTACAGGGAAGAACTTCTGCCTTAGATCTATCCTGAACTTCCCCTGTTTCAGTTTGAACCCATCACCCCTTGTCCTATCACTCCAGTCCCTGATGAAGAGCCCCTCTCCAGCATCCTTGTAGCCCCCTTCAGACACTGGAATCTGCTCTGAGGTCTCCACGCAGCTTCTCTTCTCCAGGCTCAACAGCCCCAACTCTCTCAGCCTGTCTTCATACGGGAGGGGCTGCAGCCCCTGATCATCTTTGTGGCTTGTTCTGGATGTGCTCCATTGTAACCCCAAAGCTTACCTGATTCCTTTTGGGGATCAGGCAGACTGTGATACTGTTGTGGCCTACAGCAGATTGATTAGTGAGACCCATGCAAACACAGGGCACTCAAAACCCCTGTTGCTTCCATTCCATTTGTGGCTGAGTAAGAGAAATGAGCTAATGCTGAATAGGAAAGCAGTAAGTTGATGTACATGCAGGACAGCTCCTCGGGAAGCCGTAGGGCATGTGTATAAATTACAAGCACAGCTCTATTATGGCACAGTTCCTATCCAAAGTGTAGCGGTTCCATTGCTAAAATTAAATTTAGAGAACATTAGCTCTTCTGATGTCTCATCTGTTGTGATTACCTTGGAGAATATAAATCATGTTGTGGTTCATCTCCCCTGTATTTATTTGTGGCACTCGCGCGCAGTTTTCTTCCCTGAGTGCCAAGATACGTGTCCTTTTCTGTGGTGGTTGCTCTAAGTCAGAAGGAGGGGGGAACTAGAGATGCTCCTATTGCCCAATAATATATGTCAGCAAGGATGAAGGCTTTGCAAGCCTGGCTGGCCTTCTTTCCCTCACCACTTAAAGAAGGCTTTCAGTATCTGCAAAGGGCCACGAGGATGCTCAGGGGCTGGAGCATCGCCCGTATGAAGACAGGCTGAGAACACTGGGGCTGTTGAGCCTGGAGCAGAGAAGCTGCGTGGAGACCTCAGAGCAGCTTCCAGTGTCTGAAGGGGGCTACAAGGATGCTGGAGAGGGGCTCTTCATCAGGGACTGGAGTGATAGGACAAGGGCTGATGGGTTCAGACTGAAACAGGGGAAGTTCAGGTTAGACAGAAGGAAGAAGTTCTTTACTGTAAGGGTGCTGAGGCGCTGGCACAGGGTGCCCAGAGAAGCTGTGGCTGCCCCATCCCTGGCAGTGTTCAAGGCCAGGTTGGACACAGGGGCTTGGAGCAAGCTGCTCTAGTGGAAGGTGTCCCTGCCCATGGCGGGGGTTGGAACTGGATGAGCTTTAAGCTCTCTTCTAACACAAATCATTTTGTGATTCTACATTTAGTTTTGTACAGACCCGTGTATGAGTGAGTCAGGCTGGGCTTTTGCTGTCTGTGATGTGACACAAATGCATACATCATTTTGGGGGTGGCTGTGACTTCTAGCAGCTGGCTCTGCCCTTAAGCAGCAGAGGAAAGATGGAGACATCATTCAGACACAAGCAACTGTTCAAGACTGATCAGAGAGAGATTGTACATCAAGTATGTTGAAATGTGGCTCATTTCTGCTCTTTCAGACTCTGAATTTACCAGAGAATAGTACCACCCTTGATAACAGATTAAGAGACCATCAGTTTCTGGGAGTGGTAGTTGTCCATTGCTCTGCCCAGAAACAGGGAGGAACAGAAAGCGATATTGTGCAAAGCCTGATTGTAAATCTGTGAATACCAATGGCTATGATAATGTAACTTGAAGTTTTCAGTGTTTGGGGTTTTATACTTTAGGTGTTTTGCATTTTTACTAAAGAAGGAAACCTTGAGGAAAGTCCTAAAATGCACAGGATGATGCTGAGGGCTATTTCCACGTACAGTCCAGTGTATGTCCGGTTCCAGTTCACATTAACAGTGCTCATTCATGGGTTCTACGATGAATTATTGTAACTAAATGTCTTAGTCCTGTGATGTGTTTGTTTCCCTCACCCTTGCAGGTTTGGGCCACCTTATTTCCTGCATCCTTATCAACGGCGCCCACTACTTCAAGCGCATCAGTGAATCTGGCATCAAGAAGATGTGTAGGAACATCTTCATCCTCCAGCAAAACCTGACAAACATCACCATGTCACGAGAGGCTGACCTGGACTTTGCAAGGTGAGCTGAGAGCCCCGTGTTGGGTTTGTTACTGTTTCGATGTCCATGTATAAAAAGGTAGCTCCTTCCAAAAGGTGCATTATTCACACGTGCAACTGGATGGGTATCAAGTTAAACCTACAGAAGTGTTAATTGTAGTACTCGTTTCCCCCTTGTTGAGCAACATTCAGAACAACATGGGTCACTAGAGCTCAAAGTGAAGGTCCCACTAAAGTGTCTGTAGATGGGGCTTCCTGTACATGTAGTTCTTAGACCAAAACCCAGGCAAGGAAAAGCTTCTAGGTTTAGGTCTTGGATCTTGGATGGAACTCAAACTGGATGAATCTGGGACCTAGATAAGTAATCCTTTGGTTTGTTGAATCCTTAAACTTTTAGCGGCTCACAGGAACAGTGTGTGTGAACCTCAGGCATGCCAGGTGATATCTCCCTTGAAGTTCTGTTGTTCTTCATGTAATAGTAATAGCAAAATAAAACCAAAACTGGACATGATAGATCCCCTGCAAGTTTCTCACCCATCTTAATGCTTTGCTCACAAAAGGGATTGTTTGAGGAATAAGCAAATGGGTAAAAGCAAACACTAAACAGTGCATGCTCTGCACATAGAATCATAGAATCAACTGGGTTGGAAAAGACCTTTAAGATCATCAAGTCCAACCTTTTCATCAGCACCTTAGATCCAACATGGACCGAGGGTGCTGACTACAAGTAGCTGTATTGGTTGATCCCCTGTGGTAGCAGCTGGTTCAGGCAGCTGAGCCCAAGAAATAAGCAAAGGGAAGGTCTGGAAGTTGCACATTAAGGTGTGTAGGTCAAACGAGTGTTTTATGTGATGCTTGGTTATGGAATACTGGAATATACAGCTGGAAATAGTTGGTGTCATCAGTCAGCCATTGCTCTTGGAGACTGAATTATGAGAGAGGCATGACTCCCTCAGATGAGGGAGAGTACATCTGAGTGCCTCATTTACTTGGGCTCTCATATGGGGAATGATCTCATTATTGAATTAGTTTCTTCCTAATAACATTGCAGTGGAGAAGTTCTGAATGCTGAGGCCTGGAGGAGGGGGAGGGATAAAAATCCATTACTAACTCTCCAAGGGACAGATGTCCCAAATTCAATCTTTCCTTCTTAATATTATTTTTCCCCCTGATCTGTTGAAACGCTAAATAAATTAGACCAGGTTTTTGGCAGCAGAACAGAGCTTGAGCATGTGCTGACAGTAGCTGGCACCCAAGTAATGGAATGCTGACCAGGCACTGCTGGAGGCTGGCACAGCACAACCAGTTCTTTGCTGGAGAGATCTTAGTGACAGGGGTTGAATAGCCATGGAGCTGCGCAATTTGATACAGAGTTTGAAGGGAAGGGAGAGGAGGGAATGTCATCCCATTCCCACTCTTGCCAGCCCAGCAGTTCTTATAGATCAAACACATACCAGCCCTCTTCATATATGAGTTATGTGGCAAACAGGTTTTCTCCTGTACCATTGGAGCTGCTGGGTACCATCATCAAGAGCTGTGGAGCTCAGAAGAGACAGCACAGCAGCATCAGCTGCTTTTTGGTACCTGGGATACAGATTGCTGCCCATAATACAGATTCAACACCATTTCTTTTTAGCTTTCATGACTACATCGCTTTCCCTCTTTCTTTTGGGGCAGATTCCTGTGATCTAGAGAGTATGTTTTATTCTTTTGTTCTTCAGATCACTCCTGAATACTTATTATCCAGCTTCTCCCTCTGCGTAAGGCATCGCGTGCATCCAAACCCTGCCCTGCTCACCTGAATGTACAATTACCTGAGCAAGTTCTCATGCTACCCCAGGGACTCCAGTTACTGAGGTCTATTCAAACTATAAAATAAACATAACAGTTCACCCCCAGAAAGCATAAAATAACATCAGTGTAGGATAAAAGTGATTTGTACTTCTGTGATACAGCTCATAGAGGAATCTGTAAGCGTTTTGTGCTGTAGCTGACTATCAGTTTTGCCTTTTTAAAGGTGATAAATGGAGAGCAAGTGGTTATTTTATGTGCAGGAGCAGTGGCAGAGCTGATGGGCTAAATACTCACTCAC
Organism: Neopsephotus bourkii; assembly: GCF_033783945.1. Taxonomy (NCBI): domain Eukaryota; kingdom Metazoa; phylum Chordata; class Aves; order Psittaciformes; family Psittacidae; genus Neopsephotus; species Neopsephotus bourkii. The sequence continues at coordinate 1,168,047 of NW_026900790.1, forward strand.
CTGCTCATCCTTCCCCCTGTACCTCCTGGTAACTGGGGTAAATTCCCTCTCTGCTTCACTTCTCCATGGAACTGGGTGATCATTACCGAATAGGAGTGGGTCTAAGCCAGTTTGGGACTCACTGCCCATGGTTTTGACATGGGTTAGTGGTGATCTTGGTAGTCCTGGGGCAACAGTTGGACTTGATCTGCAAGGTCTTTTCCAACCCATTTGTTTCTATGATTCTGTGATTCTTCGTCTGATCTTTTCATTTGCTCTTCTGCAAAGTAATTCAACATTTACTCTGATTTCAGTAAGGAACTTGATTAGAAATCATGGGCTTCTTTGATCAGGGGAAGGCGTAATAGGGTTTTTAGTGGTTTTCTCAGGCAGTTTTAGGTCTCTTTGCCTGCCAGGTTAGATCTAAGCCTCATCTGAAGCCAGCTGGCTTGTGCTTCCCCTGGACAGTCAGTTCACCGCCTCTGTTGCTCCCTTGCCCTCTTGATACTTCTTTGTCCATGAGAGTGTGGCATTGAGGATTTGAGGAGCAATTAGCCACAATTAACAACCAAATCCATCACCCTTCTTACTGTCATTATAGGGTAGCCTTCATTCTAGAGCACGTCTTTTGTGGTCCTTTGTGAAAGCGAATGAATTTAAAGTCTGATGTCCTCAAGTTTATAGGAAAGGCCAAACCATTTGAGAAAGGAACAGAAGACTTTTATGTTTTTAATGCTTAATGTATAATGTGGTGGTTTTGGTTTGGGGGTTGGTTTTGCTTTTAGTTTTCACTTTTGATATGTTCTTTAAAGCTATCTATGGGCCTCAAAGAGCACTGTGCATCTCCTTTCTTCTCTGTCTTGGTGACTTAGGCAGTAGAAGCCTCAACTAGGGAAGCTAGAGATGGAAGACATTTCTCCTCATATTGAGGATTCACAGCAAATTCTTAACCCATGCAACACTTGCTGGTTCTGTTTCTTGCTGTTTAAACCACATTCATCATAACATGTGTAACCTGTGGGTGACAACAGTAGCATTTGCTGCTTTGGGGATCGTACCATGCCAAAGGGAAGATTTGCTTTCAAATGAGTTTTGCTTCAAGATTCTCAGTTCAAGGTAGAGCAGAGGAAAGAAACTCTCAGCAGAGCATCACAAGGCAGAGCCAGAACACATTTCCATTGAGAAAATGAATTGCCAAGTTGTAGGAAAGAACTCCTCCACTGACAGGAGAAAGGGTAAAACAGGCAGGTTCTGACTGCTGAGGTGTCACAAAAGGGTTTGTAGCATTTGCCAAAGTCCCTGCAAATATGAATAGCTTTCTCCCTTATATATGTGTGTTCAGTATCTCGGCCAGCAGAAGTGCAGTTGGTTGTTAGGGCATCCACTACTATGTTAAAGAAAAAGCATTCTTTTCTTCCCATGTATAATACTATATACTGCAAAGCCTGCGACTCAGCACGAGTGCCAAATATCCCTGATTTGTGGTGGGTTTAGACATAGAATTCAATTTATGGCATTAGAGGGATAAAATTCAGCTTCAAATTTGGATTCCAGTCCAGGTCTTTTCCCTTGTGCCGCTTTTCCTATTCCTCCTCTATCCCCACCAAAAATTACTTGCATGGTTATGTCAAGATTTTGTCAGATGTAGTCAAAAAAGGCTCGGTTTTTGCTTCAGACTTATTCTTAAATAAAAGATCATCCAATTCTTATATGTTCATTTTTCATTGGGAAAAGAAAAATTACAGCAGTGATAAAATTGCCCTATTCTTGAAAGTTAATTGAGGTGGGTGCAAGGGGAAGGGGGAGACCAGTGAGGAAATGGGAACATTTCATACAACACAGTGTCATTTTGACCTCTTAGATAAAGGATTTTGAGTGGTGCTAATTGTCTTTACTGCATCTGAAAGTGTCCTTCGTCCCTGAAATGGTTTGCAGCACAGTGAACCAGAGGTACATCTCAGACAGGAGGTTCCTGTGCTGCTGCCGTTCAGGTTAGTAGTTGCTATGGCCATCCATCCCATGGGGACCAGGAATCAGTTCCTGCCTCTAAAGATGTTACCAGGGCTCTTGGCTCTGACCATGTCTTTATAGTAGATGGGTACCTACATGATCACTGTCAGTGGATCCCAAAAGCTCTGGAGAAGTCCCCAATGAGAAGGCATGGAGAGAAGCCATCAGCCTGCTGAATAGTGGTTCATAGGTCGTAGAATCATAGAGTGGTAGACTGGTTTGTGCTGAAAGGGATCTTGAAGCTCATCCAGTTCCAGCCCCCTGCCACGGGCAGGGACCCCTTCCACTAGAGCACCTTGCTCCAAGCCCCTGTGTCCAGCCTTGCCTTGAACATTACCAGGGATGGGGCACCCTGTGCCAGCACCTCACCACCTTCATAGTGAAGCACTTCTTCCCGATATCTCATCTAAATCTCCCCTATTTCAGCTTAAAGCCATTATTCAGCCATGAATAACCCCCTGCAATGTCATTCCGGTGCCTAGGATCAAATGTGTCTATTGTTATACAAGGTCTGCGTGAATTTTTGTTGCTCACAAAAGAGAGTGACCTTTGCTTCTGCTCCCCAGCAAAGCACAGCTGCTGCTCTGACCTTGTTCCTCAGCTTCTGTGCTCTCCCGTGTACATCATGATGCTACGACATACATGTACTCACTGGTATCCTTACTTTCTCAGGGCAAACACCTCCCATGCACCCATACAGCCAGCTGCAAAGTCAGGAGAGAATGGCACCGATCCCCATACTGGTTTCTAAGTGAGAAACTGCCAAGGCGTTTGTAGGAAGCAGCCACAGTTAACACCAGTTATCCTACATGGGTCCTGGGAACACGCCCTGCACCCAGACCCTGTCGTTATTTAGGTGGGGAGGGTAAGAGAGTATAGATGAAGGAGAACGCAGTTGGAGCTTGAGCTTTCTTTCAAGGCAGTGTCAAACTGCTTCACCACTGGTTGGGTTGGATACCAAGGTTAAGTTGTGAGATGTCTGCACAGGGCTGTGATGGGGAGAGACTAACATGGGTTTGGGAAGCAGTGGATCTGCCTCAGCTCTGCTCCAGCACCTAATAAGCACTGTATTTGTGCTTTTAAGTTCAAGTGAATCTCAGCAGCAGAGTGGATATAGACCTTCTGGGTTTAGGATTATCTCAGTCAGTGACAAGAGGCAGAGATGCCCTTGTGCTACAATATTCCAGTGCAGACAGGCCCGTTGCTTTCAGCACAAACATCCATGGAGGTGACAGGGTTGTTCCATCCAGATCTGATTCTTGCATGGAGAATACAGGAAAATACCACAGGGAATTGCAGCAGCAGGGTTCCAGGGAGTGCTTTGTTCCAGGGCACAGTTCTGGTTCGGATGCTTGGCATTCAGGGCTCCTCTCCTGCTGTAACTGGCAGGCAGGGGCTATTTTTGTTTCATTATACAGGGGCAGGAGAGATTTCTGCCTCTTGCCTAATGCACAAGGTTCTTCCAGGCAGGAGGAATAAGCAATAACTTGCTGCCATCTACTGGGTGCTGTAGAGGGAAGTAGAAGCCAGTGCGCACTGGAGATCCCTCAGACATCCCAGCACTGTCAGAGAAGTCTTTTTCGTTGCCAAATATTATTCCTCTCTCTGATTTTATTCTTGATAGATACAGGCCCAGCAAGCTGTGCTCGCTGCCTGCCTGCCCAGCCTGTCTGAGGCTGTTGCTGGTAGAAGGAAACCTCCTTTGAGAGCCGATCTTGATGCTTCACTTATAGAATCATAGAATAGTTAGGGTTGGAAAGGACCTTAAGATCATCAAGTTCCAACCCCCCTGCCATGGGCAGGGACACCTCACACTAAACCATGTCTCCCAGGGCCTCGTCCAACCTGGACTTGAACACCGCCAGGGATGGAGCATTCACAACCTCCCTGGGCAACCCATTCCAGTGCCTCACCACCCTAACAGGAAAGAATTTCCTCCTTATATCCAATCTAAACTTCCCCTGTTTAAGTTCTAACCCATTACCCCTTGTCCTATCACTGCAGTCCCTAATGAAGAGTCCCTCCCGATCATCCCTATATGCCCCCTTCTGCATTGAACCCAAGGTCCAATGGATCCTGACCTGGATCCCCTTTGTTTAGTGGCAGAAGGATGTTCTGCTCTCAGGTGGCTCTGCAGTGCTCCTGTGATGTACCTCTGTAACCTGTGTCAGCACCTCTCCACCCTCATGAGCTTTTTCCTTATATCTTAACCTGAATCTCCCCTGTTTAACATTAAACCCATCACCCCTTATTCTATTGCTGTGGTACTTAATGAAGACAGATTCAAAAGCAAATGGAGTAGTGCGCTAGGAAGGATACTGCAAGCTACCAGCAAGTACTTTTGTTGCAGACATGCTGCTCACAGACCCTCTTAACTCAGTGTTGGTGGGAAAACCTCTTATTTATTAATAACACTGTAAAAACTGAGGCCCTGGCACAGGGTGTCCAGAGAAGCTGTGGCTGCCCCATCCCTGGCAGTGTTCAAGGCCAGGTTGGACACAGGGGCTTGGAGCAAGCTGCTCTAGTGGAAGGTGTCCCTGCCCATGGCAGGGGTTGGAACTGGATGAGCTTAAAGTCTTTTCCAACCCAAACCAGTCTGGGATTCTGAATGTGTTACTCTGGAGGAATTCCTCTCTCCCAGCTTGTTTAAGGTCCTCAGAGCTCTGGAAGGTGACAGTCACTAACGCCTTTGCAATCCTAGCAATACCTCCCTATAGAGGAGCCAGAAGCAAAACAGGCTCTAAGAAGAAAAGCTTCCCTTTGCTGGCAGTGGGGGAAAGACATGTTATGTCCATCAAGATGCTGGACCTGTGTATCTGTGGAGCATGCTCCCATTTTGGTTTTGCTGCTTTTAATTAAGAAAGCTGCTTTAGTTTTCAATTAAGGACTCGGTTACAACAAAATCCCTATTTTCTTTGCCTTTCTTTTCTGTCTTGTTTTCTCCCCCCTGTAGTTTCCACTGAGCTTTGATCTCAGTGCAGGTTTAATTAGCTGTAATTAGTGGTTTCACTGCATTAACCAGAAATCCCAACCACAGAGGATTAAAAACACCCCTCAGCTCAATGCCCTCCTCCCCTTCCTCCTTTTGCTTCACCCTTGTGCTTTAGGGGATCAGAGACTGTCCCTGATGGTCCTTCACCAGATGGGTGCTGCTGGGTGATGCCCTGTGCACCCCAAAGAGCTGCTCTGTTATGGACTTGTTAAAACTACACTGGAACAAATCACAGAACCATAGAATGGTTTGGGTTGAAAGGACCTTAAGATCATCCAGTTCCAACCTCCTGCCATGGGCAGGGACACCTCATACTAGACCATGTCACCCAAGCCCCTGTGTCCAAACTGGCCTTAAATACTGCCAGGGATGGGGCAGCCACAGCTTCTCTGGGCACCCTGTGCCAGCGCCTCAGCACCCTCACAGGGAAGAGCTTCTGCCTTAGATCTAACCTGAACTTCCCCTGTTTCAGTTTGAACCCATCACCTCTTGTCCTATCACTCCAGTCCCTGATGAAGAGCCCCTCTCCAGGATCCTTGTAGCCCCCTTCAGCCACTGGAAGCCATGTTCTCAGCCTGTCTTCAGCACTCGGTCATCCTCATCACCCACCTGTGTAGGTTAATGTCCAGTTAAATCTGCAGCTGCTATGACTTTTAGTAGGACACCGATTTATGGCTTCATAGATCCCTTCTTGGGGTTTCTGACTGCCTTCTGCAATATGGTACACGTACAGCAAGGTGCCTGCTCGAGGCTTCCCAGACTTTCAGCTTCTGCAGTCTTCTGTGAGTATCTGGAACCCATGGCACAGCCATGGCCTTTGCTGGAGCTGCCCAGCTCCTCAGCACAGAAACGAGGAGGGGGTTTGGAAGATACGGGTGATGGGAAACCCAAATCACTGGTCTGCTCTTCTCCGTAGAGATCCATGTGGAAATTCCATGTAGTTGGCCACACACTACATCTGGTCGCTCAAAACAGAGTAGGAAGGAACCAAGCAACTGGTGAAGCAAGAGCAGTGTTGAGAATCATGTCTCCTGTCAAGATACCCACTTCACACTAGGTAGAGATCAGTGTACCCTGCACCGAGTCCCACTGACCACTCATGTGTTGGAAAGGGTCTTGGTTCCTCTCACCAGCTCAGAAGCTGTATGGATATTTATGGATACTGGAAAATGCAGTGTTCCCAGTTAGCTCACTTTGATGTCCAAGGCTGGAGATGGGTCCCAGTTCACTGTGGGTCAAGCACACCTACTTAGCACATCTGTGCCAAAGTTGCCTGTTTTGAGTCATGTGTCTACCCAATCTCCTTGCAGTGCCAGGAAACAAGAATTCCCTTGTCCCTTCCTCAGTTTTCCAGGATGTTGGTGAAGTTCAGTTCTGTTCTTTACATCCGTGAGTGTTTGAGAGGGGAGTTTGGCCAGACTTTGTCTTTGAATCACTATCCCATGGCTGAGACACAGAGGAAAGGCAACAAGCCCACCCTGAAGCCTGAAAACGGTTCTCAGGTCATCTCACCAGAGTGAAGGGGACCCATGCTCTGGATCCCATGTTCCCCTAGGACTCAGAAGCTCTTTCTTGCTGTCCTGGGATTGTCATCTGGGGAAGGGAAGCTTTCCCAAGGAAAATGCACTCTTGTCACACCGTATCCATATCCTCCAGGTATTTCCCTTTTGCCACAAACGCAGATCCTGATCCATTTGGAGATGGGGTCTTTTATTCTGTTTCCAGCTGAAGTCTCTGTCCTAAAATCTGAAGGCGTAAAACTCCTTTCAGTTCACCGTCAGTGACTGTAGATGGTAAGTTTATTCCCAGGATAATACTGGGTTTGTGCTCTGGTCAATCTTCTGGCACCCAGGTCCTTTCAGCCCTATCTTCCTTCTGCAGGGTCCATACATCTAAAGTAGATCAGTTAAATCAGCTGCTGCAAGGGCTTTGTTTCTTCTCTCTTTGGGTGCCCTGGTGAGCATCAGATGGGAGTAGATCATAGCATCACAGAACAGTCATAGAATCATAGTAGGTCGTAGAATCATATTAGATCACAGAACCATAGAATGGTCTCATCTGAACACCCCTGGTCTGTGCAAGTCCAAAATACTCCTCCCCTGGACAGCACTTGATGCTTGCTCTGCCTCCTCTGGGAAACAACCTCCAAAACATACTGTATTATATCTGCTATGCAAAATGCAGAGCCAGCACACAACAAAGGATCAGCAGGTCTTACAGCTCATTATCACACAGGAGGAAAGCAGCATCCAGCTCTGAAGGCTCAGTGGAAATGTGTGATGGCTCTCGCATATACCCTGCAATGCCAACACCTCGGCAAATCCCACCTTCCTCTTCTCTTTCTTTGCACAAGGGGACCTGGTGGGACACAGTAAATGAGAGCAGGGAAAGGATCCAGCAATGGAGAAGAGGCTGCAGTTCAGGTTTTGCATCAGTTTTCCCTCTTTTTGGCAGGATCAGCTCCCTGGTCTGATTCATAGCACGCCCTGCAAACAGCTGTGCTGGCACAACTGAAGGAGAGGGAACAAACAAGGAAATGAGCTGTTAAGGCTCTGAAATGATCATGTTCCTGAAAAATGGAACTTTTAGCTTAAATTAGGATAAGACATCAGGGTTAGAGAAGGGAATCGATCAAGGTAGGAGCAGAGGGAAGGCAGGAACAGTGAACACATCCCTGTGTAGAAGACAGTGTGCTTCCCACACCATCTTTGGGCCATTTGGCCACACTCCAGCCTAAAGATGGGCAACTTTCTTTCTCAGCTTTGCTGAGCAGCAGCTTTCTCCTTCATTGCTTCTGTCTGGGAAATGCCTTGCCTGCTGCTGATGCTCCACATTAGGAAAAAGCTCCAAAATGACCTAATGGTGATAGAGCAGATGTTCGGAAGCAAAAGCCTGACTCATGGGGGATGACATTTCGTGTTTGTCCTTAAATAATTTTCGCATAATGAGAGCATTTGAGCACATGGAGATGGGAAGAAAGTGGCTGAACCACCGGGTACTGACAGCGCATCACTCCCCTTCCTTTGGTGACCGCATGGGTTACAAGCTCCTCAAGGAGGGGATTTGGCTGGCTTTGTAAGTAAAACATAACATAGGCATTTCACACACATGTGGGCCATGGCAGCCCAAAGAACACGCACTCAAGTTCTGCAAAGTGGTTGGACATCACCCATCAGTGTGCGTTTGAGCCCAGAGCCCCTCCGCACCATGTGCTGGGCTGCACCCCCAGAGCGTGAGCAGCAGCTCAGGGAGGGGATCCTGCCCCTCTGCTGTGCTCTGGGGAGACCCCCCCTGCAGCCCTGATCCAGCTCTGGGGCAGCAGCACAAGAGGGACGTGGAGCTGTTGGAGCGAGTGCAGAGGAGGCCACGAGGATGCTCAGGATCTGAAGCACCTCCCATATGGAGACAGGCTGAGAACATGGGGCTGTTGAGCCTGGAGAAGAGAAGCTGCGTGGAGACCTCAGAGCAGCTTCCAGTGTCTGAAGGGGGCTGCAAGGATGCTGGAGATGGGCTCTTCATCAGGGAGGGATAGGCCAAGGGCTAATGGGTTCAAACTGAAACAGGGAAAGTTCACGTTAGAGGTAAGACAGAAGCTGTTCCCTGTGAGGGTGCTGAGGCGCTGGCACAGGGTGCCCAGAGAAGCTGTGGCTGCCCCATCCCTGGCAGTGTTCAAGGCCAGGTTGGACACAGGGGCTTGGAGCAAGCTGCTCCAGTGGAAGGTGCTTCTAGTGGAAGCCCATGGCAGGGGGCTGGAACTGGGTGAACCTTAAGGTCCCTTCCAAGCCAAATCAGCTTGATTTCAGCCTGAGTTTAACTTTCAGATACATGCATTGACCTGTTGTACTGAGGAACACTTGTTCTATAACAAGTCATCCCCCACAGTCACATCTCCATCAGAGCTGGTTGCCCTCAGTTCCCTTTACAGCAAGTAGCAAGAAGCATGATTAGAGTGAGTTTCTCTTTTTGTTTAAATCTTCTTTGCAATGAGGTGCAGGGTCTATCACAGTGCCTGTTGCTTTCACACAAGGATCAGGGAGCAGAGGTGACCTGCTCAGGTGGAATTATCCATGGCAGACATCTATCCCTAGAGAAGATGAGCCCTTCCTCAGCTGTCTGGGGCCAGGAGGTGACTTTGCAGGGGGGCAGATCATAGAATCATCGAATAGTTAGGGTTGGAAAGGACCTTAAGATCATCAAGTTCCAACCCCCCTGCCATGGGCAGGGACACCTCGCTCTAAACCATATTACCCAAGGCCTCGTCCATCCATAAGCACCCTCTGTAGATTTTTACACCCAGTAGCAGCCATGTATTACCTGGGTCTGAATTTATTTGGCAGTTCCTACACCCCTCACATCCAAACACATAGTGTATGGAATCACATAGCTTCCACTCTCCATCGGTGTCACTCCGTATAGCAGGGGAAGCATCTTCAAGCCATAGTTGGTACTGGAAGGCACCAGTCCTGCCTGGGCTTTCTGCTGTTGACTCAGTGGTTGTATTTTGATCAGCCATTTCAGTTTTCCCTGGAGACACTTTTAATCTTCCCACTGTAACCTTTAAAGATAGAGGGTTTAGTGGCCTCTGTAATGATTTTCATTGCCTGAACGTGGATGTGTGAGTCGCTCTGAGTAAAGAGATTAATTCAATTTTCCTAAACTGGAAATGGACTGGAAAACGGAGAGGCGTCATTGACTTTCTTTGCTTGGGTCTGGGTGAGTTAGTGACACAATCAATGGAGGGGCACTCCTCAGCCAGCACAAACTGGAGCTCACGTTTCCAGGGACACAAGCTGGGGAAGATGTGAATAAACATCATGGGTTTGGCCATCAGACTTGGCCGCAGCACGTTCCTAGGCTGCATTAACAACATCAGGATACATCCTCCTGGCAGTGAATTACAAACAAATTCCTCATTTCTCCCTGAGGTGACAGTCTTTTGCTGATATGTGCTTTCTCAAGCCTAATAAGTTTTGAATGTCTGTGGCGGGGGGGAAATCAAAGTAATTACTTTGTGTTCCCAAGCTGCTTATTTGTGTAGGTGCATGTGTGTTTATCTCTCTCTGTCATGCTGCATTGCTAATGGTAATTAAAGTGAAGGGATTTGTCTTGTTAGAAGTTTTTCTGTTTAACTTCTACCTGAAGTGACTTTGGCCTCCATGACGATGCTCAGTCACTGACCAGTTACTTGTAGAACTGCAGTTGCTTTAATATAAGGTTTAACTGTAGGAAACTAAACTTTGTGGGATCGAGCACCCTCAGCAAGTTTGCTGATCATAGTCATAGAATCATAGAATAGTTAGGGTTGGAAAGGACCTTAAGATCATCAAGTTCCAACCCCCCTGCCATGGGCAGGGACACCTCGCTCGAAGCCATATCACCCAAGGCCTCGTCCAACGTGGACTTGAACACTGCCAGGGATGGAGCATTCACAACCTCCCTGGGCAACCCATTCCAGTGCCTCACCACCCTAACAGGAAAGAATTTCCTCCTTATATCCAATCTAAACTTCCCCTGTTTCAGTTTTAACCCATTACCCCTTGTCCTATCACTACAGTCCCTAATGAAGAGTCCCTCCCCAGCATCTCTATAGGCCCCCTTCAGATAATGGAAGGTCTCCATGCAGCCTTCTCTTCTCCAGGCTGAACAGCCCCAGCTTTCTCAGCCTATCTTCATATGGGAGGTGCTCCAGTCCCTGATCATTCTCATGGCCTCCTCTGGACTTGTTCCAACAGATCCATGTCCTTTTTATGCTGAGGACACCAGAACTGTACACAATACTCCAGGTGAGGTCTCATGAGAGCAGAATAAAGGGGCAGGATTACCTCCCTTGACCTGCTGGTCACGCTCCTTTTGATGCAGCCCAGGATACGGTTGGCTTTCTGGGCTGCAAGCACACACTGCTGGCTCATGTTCTTGTTTAGTCTGAGAACAGTGCTCATAACACCAATGTTTTTAGTTCCTGCTCAGTCATGTTTACTGTGACCAAGGACTTTTCAGTCTCATGCTCTGCCAGTGAGGAGGGGCATGGGAATCTGGGAGGAAGCAGAGACAGGACACCTGACCCAAACTAGCCAAAGAGGTATTCCATACCACAGCACGTCATGGCCACTATATAAACTGGGGGCAGTTACCTGGAAGGGTTAGATCACTGCTCGGTCAGGCTGGGTATCGGTCAGTGGGTGGTGAGCAGTTGTATTCTCTTCCCTTGTTATTTCCCTTATCATTATTATCATTGGTGGCAGCAGCAGTGGTTTGTGTTATACCTTAGTTACTGGGCTGTTCTTATCTCAACCCATGGGATTTACATGATTTCCATTCTCTTCCCCATCCCTCCGGGAGCAAGTGCTTAAAGAAGGGAGGGAGTGAGCGAGCAGCTGCGTGGTGCTGAGTTACCAGCTGGGCTTACACCACAACAGATTCTAACTCTGTCAGTCTGGAACTGGATCGTTTTGCTTATCCAGGCCTGCAGTATGTGGGGGGTGTGTTGGTTTTCTTTGCAGACCAGGTTCTGAAAGCACGTCCTCTGGGTTGAGACTTGGTGTTCGCTGTCACCTTGGTGGAGGTTCTTGCAAATCAGAGACTACTCATCATCCACTTCTGCTTTATTTGACTCCACCGAATTTGATATGTGGGTGATCGTAGCAATAATGCAGGGCAAAACCCATGTTGTCCACTGTCAGCACTGGTGTGGTGTGTGCTTACCATGTGCTCGTGGCTCCCTGGTAAACTAGCACAGGACACGGTGTCTATGGCTCACTGGGTGGGCCAGTGGGTTCTGCCAGGTTCCCAGCCCTGGGTGTCCATCCCACCCAGGGATGGGAGGTTCAGTCTCTCCCCACACTTCATTTTTTGCCTGAAACATGAAATCCATGGGCTGGAAAGAAGCCACAGGGCTTTCCCACCAGCTCCTCAGGCTGCACAGACCACAGCCCAGGTCTCAGTCGGGATCAGGAGACCAAAACCACAGCCCCACCACAGCATCCAGAAACTGCTTGTGTTAATACAGCTCTTTTCATACTGTAGAAATACGAAGATGAATGGGAAAGCTTATTTGCAGGTCCACATAAAGCATAAAACACATAGATACCCCAGATACACCATGGCTTTAGCCATGAATGGGCTAGGCAGGCTTTTGCATGCATTGAGAGAAGATTTCTTTCTTTGCTTGCTTCAGAAATGCCATAGGAACATACAGCAATCCTCTTGTCTCAGTGGAGTCCAAGGACCTTCTCCTCTTGCCTTCACTTGTTCCCCTGCTCTTCCACAGCTTCAGGCTTGGACTGCCTTGGTTGAGGGTGCTGATGCACTGGCACAGTCATCCCTCTGATGATCATAGAATCAGAGACTGGTTTGCATTGGAAAGCACCTTAAGATCATCCAGTTCCAACCCCCAGCCTTGGGCAGGGATGCCTCCCACTAGACCATGTCTCCCAAGGCTCATCCCATGGGAATAGATACCCCTGTGAGTGTCTGCGGATACCTGAGCTCCGTGTCTGAGCTCTCATCCAACCTGCTTTGGAGCTCCTCATTCCTCTAAATATGGTTTTCTGCTCCCATGCTTAAAGATGGGCTCTGCCTGTGCTGACTTTGTAGGCTGAAGGGTCTGGAAGCCTTCTGAGAGCTTCTGCTTCCTCTAACAGCAAACAGAGCTGTTTGTTAGAGGAAGGACAGAGTTTTTGAGGATGGGAAGTTGGTGTGACACAAAGCAAAGAAAGGGGGAACCATCACTGTGTGAAGAACAACCATCCCAGGCATGTATCTGCGGCTAAAATAAAGGTAAGCAGTGGTTTGTCAGTTTGAGATGCAACTCTATTGCCTGGATACAACCTGCAAATGGAAGCAATTAGAGATCTGTCCTGCCTTTTTCACAGTAGGCTGCATCCTTCTAGCACAAGCCCCACCGACAGAAAGACACATGCAGGTCCTTAAGGAGCAGATTGGTTTACCCTGTCAGTCAGATCTCATTAGAAGCTGCAATGCTTCATAGCTGGTAATCTGCTGGGAAATAACAGAGATTGGTGCTGTGCGAGACGGTTTTGAGTCCCTGCTCATCATTTTTCTATGCACTGAAGTCAGATCTTCTGCAGAGGGCTCTCTTTTAATTAGATTGAGGCAGGGAGCAGAGCATTTCAACCTGCTGATGGAATGGCATCCTTGGAATGATGAGCAGGCAGAGCGTGGCTGGTAGGATGCAAAACATCAGTGCAAGGACGCAAGGGGAATAGTTCTGGGAACAGTGCTTTTCAGTTGGAAGGCAGGAAGGAGGAGAGAGGATCAGGGTAGAAATAGATCAGGATCTGATCCTGCTAAACTATAGGAAGGAAGAGGGGAAATGAGCAAAGGACAGAAATAGCATAACTGAGTTGACCAACAGGGCCAAGCCATGCTATACGCTTAGGGCAGAGCAAGGTATCAGCCTGGAGAAGTTGCATGGAGACTTCAGAGGAGCTTCCAGTGTCTGAAGGGGGCTACAAGGATGCTGGAGAGGGGCTCTTCATCAGGGACTGGAGTGATAGGACAAGGGGTGATGGGTTCACACTGAAACAGGGGAAGTTCATGTTAGATCTAAGGCAGAAGCTCTTCCTTGTGAGGGTGCTGAGGCGCTGGCACAGGGTGCCCAGAGAAGCTGTGGCTGCCCCATCCCTGGCAGTGCTCAAGGCCAGGTTGGACACAGGGGCTTGGAGCAAGCTGCTCTAGTGGAAGGGGTCCCTGCCTGTGGCAGGGGTTGGAACTGGATGATCCTAAGGTCCCTTCCAACATAAATCATGCTGTGACTGTGGGGCTGATGCAAAGGTCTTTGCTAACGGGGGCATGTGGGAGCCTTCCTGAAGCACTAGTAATTAGGGCAGTAATTTGTCTTTGTGGTAGGGAATATTCTTACCACCAGTTCATTTCCTGTGGATATTCCACTCTCTAGTACCACTGATCAGTACCCAAAAGAGCCACAGCCCCACATACAGAGACCAGTAATGAGCCCATCTATCTCCTGGCTCTGGGATCTAACCAGATTCTTGCAGACTCCATGGAGCCAGTTGCCTTACATGGGGATTCACCAGTTTCTGACCCATGGAGAAACAACTCCACATCATCATCTTTTGCCCTTACTTCCCTTTCTTCCCTCTTCAAGCTCATACAGCAACATCCCAGTTTGGTTATTCAGCCACCCCAGCATTTTACACCATGAGCTTTCGCAGAAAAGATGCTGTCTATCAGAGCTGGATTTTGGTGACTAAGGTGTGATTGTCATGGTTGCCTTCTGAATTCCATCCTTGAATGAGACTGAAATGGGATACTGATTTTTGCAGCTAAATCAGTAAAAACCTGAGTAAACTCAGAGATGATTCTTCAACTGCAGAAGGCGACTGGCTCCAGGGCACAAGCACGCACAGTCAGAATGGGGAATGTACATCAGGCGATTCCCATCTATCCGTGGCAGATCCTCTGGTGAGGGTGACATTCGGAATTCTGCTTCAAATGCAGGGAAAGGGGAGTGAAGGAGGTGAGTTATTGATGGAGCACAAGGGTTACCGTAGCTGACAGATGGAGACTGTCTGGGAACATGTTGCAGAGTGGCATCTGCACCATGCCTGATTGGCGGCCCTGAACTTTCACACGTCAGATGGAGGATAGCAACGCACAAACTCTGATGCAGCAGTTAAATCTGTCCTGTAATGAACCTGGGCTTTGTAGCCAAGAGAAATCCATACCCTCAGGTAAAGAATTCAAATCTCACTTCTTTATTTTTGGAAGGTATTGAAATAATTATACCATATAATATATAATTTGCCCAAGGAGGCTGTGGCTGCCCCATCCCTGGCAGTGTTCAAGGCCAGGTTGGACACAGGGGCTTGGAGCAAGCTGCTCCAGTGGAAGGTGTCCCTGCCCATGGCAGGGATTGGAACTGGATGAGTTTTAAGGTCCTTTCCAAACCAAACCATTCTGTGATCCTATGATTCTAATTACATCCAGACCACTGCATTTAAATGCAGACGCATGATGTCAACATACAGAGATTTATATTGCTTGGCCTGCAGTGCATAATCTCTTGTGCAGATTTTACTGAAGGCTGTAAAGTTTCACATGTGTTTTACAGTTTGTATTCCAGATTTGAGATCAAATAATACCGAAAAGATGTAAAATGCAGATGACATCTCACATCACCTAAATGCATTAACATCTGAAGCTAAATTGAGTCTCTCAAGTGCATACAGAAGTCATGTATCAGATATGTGTGACACATCATCTTGTGTGCAAAAACAAAGGGCAGAATAGAAGAGGTGCAAATAATAGCAAGTTTTATGCTTTCATGAAGAACAGCTTGTATTATGAAGGAACAATATGTAAAATATGCCTTTTTTAATAAGATTGAGTGCCTTTGTGTTCCAGGTTGTTTTCTTAAGTGCAGGGCAACTTGGTAAACGACTGTAATTGCTCTGCCATCTGTTAACTGTTTGGTGCAGTGTGTGAAGTTCATTCTTCCTTCACTCAGAGCATACAAATGGGCTGATTCTGAGAATCATCTGGTAAATGGGCTTCTTGTCCCTGAAGGGGGTTCTAGGGTGGACACCACCAGGGATGCTGGCTCTGGGAGTTATCCAGTGAGCATCAGCATGGGGATGGTACTAGGTTGTAACCCAAGGGACTTCAACCTGCTAATCATAGAATCCCAGACTGGTTTGGGTTGGAAGGGACCTTAAAGCTCCCCCAGTTCCAACACCCACCACGGGCAGGGACCCCTTCCACTGGAGCAGCTTGCTCCAAGCCCCTGTGTCCAACCTGGCCTTGAACACTGCCAGGGATGGGGCAGCCACAGCTTCTCTGGGCACCCTGTGCCAGCGCCTCAGCACCCTCACAGGGAAGAGCTTCTGCCTAAGAGCTCATCTCAGTCTCCCCTCTGGCAGGTTCAAGCCATTCCCCTTGGCCTGTCCCTACAGGCCCTTGTCCAAAGCCCCTCTCCAGGTTTCTTGTAGCCCCTTTAGGCACTGCAGGGAATCTCAGCAGGCCTTCATCTTCTCAGCTACAAAGCAGCCTTTTGACAAAATGGAAGAGTTCTGAACATGGTGTCTCTAAACTGCTTCCAGAGGGACAAATGGGAACAGAAAGAGGTTAATAAATTAATACCAAATCTACAGGTTCAGTTCTTACAGCAGAGTTCTTTTGATATCTGGAGGTTTCGTACAGTTAGAAGATGCATTTCTGGCAGGAAATAAAAACAGCAGAGCAATTTCTCTGCTTTTGATGGCTATGAACTACCCCATCAGTTTAGAAGTGGTGCAGAGCTGCTCTTCTCACTCTGTATGGTCTAACTTTGTTTCCAAGGAGCCACTGTCACACTTCAGTGGAGTCTGTACATAAGGAGTGGTGAGCAAAGGGCTGCATCCCCAAGATACTCCATCAATAAGACAAGCATATCTGGTTTTCCATGCAGTGGAGAATAGAGATAGCAACCACATCTATGGCTGTGGGTCTCATCCTGCACTGACATTGCCTTGATGATGTTTTCATTTTAAATGCTAAGAGATTATGCTGTCTGGCAGTAATATATTGTAATGCAGATCTGTTGGCTTCAAAAGTTGAGGCCACTGGAGCTAAAACTTCACCAAGAATGGCCAGAAGAGGCCACAGTTGTACTGCACACAACAGTGTGTGGTGCTTGCTCCAATCCCTGCTCTTCCAGGAGTGGTATTCTTCAAAAGGAGCTATTAAAAATGGTCTTGTTGCTTTGCCTACTATAACAACACCTTGGAGAGGCAGTGGCTTCCCTCTGTAAGTAATGTCTTTTGCCCTAGGTAGAACGCAGAGGGAAAAGCGATTTCAACCAGAAATATTGCTATAAGAGCAAATGAGTAGCATCTGGCCATAAATAGCTTGAGCCTCTAAATCTGGAGGTTTCTAAGCATCAGGAGAACTATTGAGAACTGGAATATTGGGTGTGATGAAATGTTGGCCAGTGCAGAATGCATGGAGAAGAGGGTTGAAGCCCTTAAGCATTAACTTCTTCAGCCAGAAGACCCATAGTTCTGTGTTCATGTCTACTACAGTTTGGCATTGAATCCATCCTGGATGTGTGTTTTCTTTGTAATAAACACTTAAACCAAGTATAACTGTCTGGTTTTGGGTAGGATGAATTAGTTTTGCCCCATTTTTTTCTCCATTCAGAGGCAGGAGATCTTAGTGGTGGTCTTGGTGGTGGTGATAACTGATGATGATGAGCCAGTGGGTAGGGTTTGAGGCTGAGCATCATTTGGTTTTCCTCTTGGTTTAGAGGCTGGAGCAAGGTAATGGTGCAGGTACCAGGACAAGAAACAATAGTGCCAGGAGACAAGTGAATCAAATAAATCATAAAATGGTTTGGGTTGGAAGGGAACTTAAAGCTCATCCAGTTCCAAACCCCTACCCTGGGCAGGGATAAAGGACTCTTCCATGAGAAACGGTAATATGTTCAGCAAAAAGTTTTAATAAACTAAATTTGGTGTCAGCATGTCCACAAAGAATCTTAGTTTCCTAATTCCTGAAACCACTGCAGCATTCAAACAAAGGGATCCAGAAGGAAAAACATGAACTGGAGTTTTCCAAGAACTTTAGGCCGTTTGCCTGACTCCAGCAAGTGGTTTGAACCTCCTTTAAATCATTGGGGCCCAACCACAACCTACTACAGACTTGACTTGATGGACTTTGCAATTTCCTACCACATTCAGATAGAATCATTGAGTCACAGAATGGTTTGGGTTGGAAAGGACCTTAAGGTCATCCAGTTCCAACCACCAGCCATGGGCAGGGACGCCTCACTCCAGACCATGTCACCCAAGTCTCTGTCCAACCTGGCTTTGAACACCGCCAGGGATGGAGCATTCACAGCTTCCTTGGGCACTTCCAGTGCCTCACCACCCTCACAGTAAACAACTTCTTCCTTATCTCCAACCTCAACTTCCCCTGTTCAGTTTGAACCCATCACCCCTTGTCCTATCACTCCAGTCCCTGATGAAGAGCCCCTCTCCAGCATCCTTGTAGCCCCCTTCAGACACTGGAAGCTGCTATGAGGTCTCCACGCAGCTTCTCTTCTCCAGGCTCAACAGCCCCAGTGTTCTCAGCCTGTCTCCATACAGGAGCTGCTCCAGCCCCTGAGCATCCTCGTGGCCTCCTCTGGACTTGCTCCAACAGCTCCATGTCCTTATGTTGAGGACACCAGAATTGCACACAGTGCTGCAAGTGGGGTCTCATGGGAGGAGAGCAGAGGGGCAGGATCACCTCCTTTGATCTGC
The DNA here is from genome assembly GCF_033783945.1 of Neopsephotus bourkii. Lineage (NCBI taxonomy): Eukaryota > Metazoa > Chordata > Aves > Psittaciformes > Psittacidae > Neopsephotus > Neopsephotus bourkii. Next base: position 1,186,290 of record NW_026900790.1, read on the forward strand.
TGCTCATGCTTCTACTATTGCCTTATTAATATTTCCTTTTTATTTCCTTTTGCCTTCCTCCCATTGCTTGTCACTCGTGACTTGGACAATGCTGCGCTGCTGGGAACACATGATGGGGAACCCCGTGCATCCGGCAGCATCATCGCAGAGGGGAACACGTGCACATAGCATTGCAAACCCAATGCCTGAACAACTCACACCACCCTCACACTGTGCAGTGATACACAGTAATTACACAGCTTTTCAAAGGGAGGATAAATCCATTAAACCCCATTAACTAATGTCTCAAAAACAATGTCTGAGACACTCCTTGTAGCTCCACAGTGGCTGATACAATGAACAATGGAAATCCTCCCTCTCCAAATGGAACTTTATAGGGTATTAAACAAGCACCCTCAGCACTTATCTAAATCTTTAATTAGTTCTAGAATATATTGATGATATCAAGGCTAATTAAATTTATACAGATAAAGAGCAATGAAATTCTAGCCAAGTGAGCTGGAAAGTACATATTAAATAGTAAATGTAATGGTTCAAGCAGATAAATGCAATTTTATATATCTATATAAAAATTCTGTTCAATCCACATATCGTATTCAAATTGGTTGTGAGTGTGCAAGTGATTGGGAAAAATCTTTTTAATGAATCAGGAAAAGTGCTAATCTGGCCTGTTGAAATATCAGTTCTTAATGGCAGCATGTGCAAATAAGCCACACACATTTGCATTTTACTGCATATAGTAAAAAGGAAACAAAATATCTATCCCATCTGCCAGTTTATAAAGAATATTAAGCAATTTTTTCCCCTTGCTTCATGCATAAATGACAGGGAGCGTGGGGATGAATGTAGCCTGAAAGCAGAGAGTCAGCAGTTCAATGGAAAGTACTGCAAAGATTGCTCCACTCAGCAAAATCTAATACACTTTTAGCTACACTTTGGGAACAACAGTTACTGTGGCAAAAGAAAACCACCTTTCCCAGCTTTATTTAGGATCAAGTGGCTTGGAACTGGATCCAAACCGTGATGATGTAAGTGGGGAGGTGCTCGGTGGTACAAGATTGTTGGGTTTGGATCAAAACAGGTATGTTTGGTAGCTACCGATGGGTGAAGGACTCTTCTGATGGGGTCTGCTTGCTAAGGGGAACTCTGCTCTCCTGAGATCCCACTTGCAGCACTGTGTGCAGTTCCGGTGTCCTCAGCATAAGAAGGACATGGAGCTGGTGGAGCAAGTCCAGAGGAGGCCATGAGGATGCTCAGGGGCTGGAGCAGCTCCTGTATGGAGACAGGCTGAGAACACTGGGGCTGTTGAGCCTGGAGAAGAGAAGCTGCGTGGAGACCTCAGAGCAGCTTCCAGTGTCTGAAGGGGGCTACAAGGATGCTGGAGAGGGGCTCTTCATCAGGGACTGGAGTGATAGGACAAGGGGTGATGGGTTCAAACTGAAACAGGGGAAGTTCAGGTTGGAGATAAGGCAGAAGCTCTTCCCTGTGAGGGTGCTGAGGCGCTGGCACAGGGTGCCCAGAGAAGCTGTGGCTGCCCCATCCCTGGCAGTGTTCAAGGCCAGGTTGGACACAGGGGCTTGGAGCAAGCTGCTCCAGTGGAAGGGGTCCCTGCCTGTGGCAGGGGTTGGAAGTGGATGAGCTTTAAGGTCTTTTCCAGCAAAGCAGTCTGGGATTCTGTAAGGTAGAGCTTACCAGGTATCAGGATGAAAAGGAGGGGAGAGAAAAGGATAGATCTTTTGGAAGAGAAGTTATGTTCTGCACGTACCTCACCTCTGCTAATTAGCTCCATGTTTTACTGGTGATTTATCACTTGTGTTTCACAGAAAGACTTGCAGTAGAGAGAAAACCAAGCCCTTCAGTGACCCAGAGCTGCGCCCAAAGGTGTTGGCTGCATTTGTGGGGTGTTTTCCAGAATTAGCCATTAAAACAAAGCTGCTTTGTCTGTACAGACGCCAAGACATGGGTGAGCTGATTTGTATTTAGTGCTTCATACACCGTCTGTGGTTGAAGTTTAGAAAGGGAAAGTAATTGGATTTATAATTGGGTTGTCTTTAATTAGAAGACTTTACTTATACCCTTCTGAATAAATACATCTACTTTGTTCGTCTGGCTCTGTACCCTGATCGGAGTTCTGTGCACTGCAGTCCCAAAAGCAGGTTTCGATCAAGGTGTGAGGGCTTCCCATCTCTGACACTGTTTTCTACCTTGGATAAATTACTTAATTGCTATTTCAGTTTCTCCAGCTATATAAACCAATAATAACAATATTACCCTTACATCTCAGCCCTGATTCTTTATTAAGGGCTGTGATTTGCAGGAGCGTGAAGCACTCATGAATTATAAATTCATTTTAAGTCTTCCTCTCATGTTTTGTTTTCTTTTACAACTGATTTCACTTTGGTGTTTGCACTTCTGAGCTTAGTAAGTGGGTTTCGTGTTCTTGACACTCTCCTCCTTGTAGTAACACAGCTCAGAGCTGTCTGTGCCTCCTGCCCAAGTGCTGCTGCGTGTTGTAGTGTGTGGTGATGGGGCATCTGCCTTTGGGCTTCTGAGATGCTCTGGATGAAGTGGGCTCTGGTGCACCTAGAGAAGATGTAGATCATAGCAGCACACAAATATGTTTGGCCTAATTTTAGGTTCCCTCTACAGTCCATGGAGACAAATAGGTGCTTCTTGGCCACAGTTCATCTCAACCCAGACAGACATGAGCGGTGTCCCTTTCTTGCCATGGTTTGTAGGAGCAGCTGAGGGTGACTAGCAGAGGGAGAACATCCCTGATGGGGACATCCGAAGCTGTGTGGATTCCCTTAAAGCACTTCAGGTGCTTCTGGAAGCAGAGAATGGGCATTGCTATGGGCTAATAAAAAATCAAGAAAGAAATCTTAATAAATAATGATAGTCTGTTGCATGTTTTAGGGCTGTAACTGCATAGAGGACCTGAAGGATGCAGTTTAAGATGAGCAGCAGTTACACAGTGGGTACAAGATGTAGCAGATACCTTCCATCACTACTTTCTGTTTTGTTATCATAAGCTCCTAAGGTGGGAGAAGAAACTGCATCCCTACTTGCACCATCTTGATTTAAACACTCATCACTGATGCATGTATGCGGATGTCATTGCAGTCTTCAGGAGGTGTAGGAATTGCTGGTTTATGTGGCTTTTCCATCTCCAGTGCTCTGTAACCATCACCTCCATTCTCATCTCTTTCCCTTTTCCACCTCAGATTTCTCATGCTCCATACGCAGAAAAGCCCCATGGGTTTCTCTTCTTGGTCAAGCCAGTGCTGAAAACCCATTTCTTCTTCATTGCATATTATTATTATGTTATTTCTTGTTTTAATTCCATTTTTACACTCACTCACCTTCCCCATATATTGAAATGTGATGGATCCACCAAGATCTTCATGTATCAAACTTGAGTGACTTCATAACTGCAGCTTTGGTCTTTTTTCCTCTTCATTTCCATGCTCATTGTTCATGTGGTTCTTAACAGAATCAGTGCACAGTTTGGCTGACCTTTGGAAGGGACCTTTCAAAGCTCATCTAGTCCAACCCCTTGCCATGAGCTGAGACATCTTCAACTAGATCAGGTTGCTCAAAGCCCCATCCAGCCCAACACTGAATGTTTCCAGGGATGGGTCATCTACAGCCTCTCTGAACAACCTGTGCCTCTATTTCACCACCCTCATCATGAACGATTTCTTCCTTATATCTAGTCTGAATCAACCCTCTTTCAGGTTTTGTCTATATTGAGTCTGTAAGTGCTTCACAGTTAACCTTTTTTACTTTCTTATTACAATATCCAAGATATTGTGGGTGCTATAAAAATGACTCCCTAATCCCCCCCAAAAGGAGAGAGATAAAGCACAGAATTAGGGGGTTTTGTTCCTTTTGGGTAAGATCTGAGTTCCTGCCTTGTGAAGAAGTTTCCATCTGCACTGCTGCAGAGTAGGAACCCGGCTCTATAATGAAGGCATAATTAAAGTAAGATCCTTTATTCTGACACATTGCACTGCTCATCTGAAGGTCCTGCTCTTAAAAGGGATCAAGTTATTCTAAGGGAAATCAGAAGTTAATGTTGAATTCAGTTGGCCGTCTTTTGGAACACTGTTTTTGTGTGCAGGCCTTGGGTTATAGGTTAATATTAGCATTTAAATGGAGAATGGTATTAATAGCCTTCAGAGGAGCTTGGCTCATCCTGATTGCCTTTCCAAGGATCTTCTCTAAATGAGAAAGCCTCTTCAGTTTGTACCCTTTCTCCAAGAACAGAGTTCAGAAGACCCTCTATTTTGATATATATATATATATATATATATATATATACTTATATTCAAAATGCATCCTTGCAAAATGGGTTTGTTTTGGCAACTCAATGTTTTCTTTTACAATTGCTATTTAAAACCCAACAAACCAAGTTCTTTTGCGTGTCAGTTCTCTTCTCCAGTTTTAGTTTCCCTGTGAGATGTCTCTTCATGCACTGGGAACCGTTCCCACTAACGATACTTCACCTTCACTGTCTGCTCTTAGTACAGAGGTGTTCTTCATATGATGGTACAGCTTCCCGGGCCAATTCCAGCTTGCAGAAAGGTGACAGCATCGTAAGGACAGCGTTTATTTTATAAAATGTGTTTTCTTGTCACAGAATCCCAGAATGCTTTGGGTTGGAAGGGACCTTAAAGCTCTTCCAGTTCCAACCCCTGCCACGGGCAGGGACCCCTTCCACTAGAGCAGCTTGCTCCAAGCCCCTGTGTCCAACCTGGCCTTGAGCACTGCCAGGGATGGGGCAGCCACAGCTTCTCTGGGCACCCTGTGCCAGCGCCTCAGCACCCTCACAGGGAAGAGCTTCTGCCTAAGAGCTCAGCTCAGTCTCCCCTCTGGCAGGTTCAAGCCATTCCCCTTGGCCTGTCCCTACAGGCCCTTGTCCCAAGCCCCTCTCCAGCTTTCCTGCAGCCCCTTTAGGCACTGGAGCTGCTCTAAGGTCTCCCCTTCAGGAGCCTTCTCTTCTCCAGGCTGCCCCAGCCCAGCTCTCTCAGCCTGGCTCCAGAGCAGAGCTGCTCCAGCCCTCGCAGCATCTCCATGGCCTCCTCTGCACTCGCTCCAACAGCTCCACGTCCCTCTTGTGCTGCTGCCCCAGAGCTGGATCAGGACTGCAGGGGGGGTCTCCCCAGAGCACAGCAGAGGGGCAGGATCCCCTCCCTGAGCTGCTGCTCATGCTCTGGGGGTGCAGCCCAGCACATGGGGGGGTTCTGGGCTCAAGCACACACTGAATCCAGGTAATTTTTAGCTAATCCACTATTATTATTTAGTAACCTATTTTTCAGATGATAGAATCAGTTTTTGATAAATATTAATTCTTCTCCCTGGTTTTAAACCTCAGCATTACAAAGAAGCAGAGCAGTTTGCCAGCCTTTCACCGGATGGAGATTTCCCTCACTTGCCATCCATTTATTTCCCCCATCCCTTACTAACTTGCTTTTCCCAGCCTCCTCTTAATAATCAAAAGAACATTTATTATGGCAGGGACAAATACACTTCTGAAAGTAAAATGAAGAGCCTAAATAACAAAAATCGCCCAACAAGAGGTTCATCCCATTCCCTCTTTCATATTTCATTATTTGATAACATCGGAAGATGAGGCCATCAGAGCTGCTTGGGCAAAGGCAAACAGGAATGTGCCTGATCAATATTTATTAATACTTTCAAAGACAAGGGAGGCAAAGTTGAGCAGACTTCATAATGGAGTGAATAATTACTCATGCAAATAGGGCTTGGCCCAAGGCAATGCCATGCCAAAGCAGCAGGGTTTTAATTGCACCCTATTATAAATGCATACCTTTGGCTCCCTTGTGCTGTCTCGTTTGCTCTCTTCTTTCTTGTATAGGACATTTTTAATTAAAAAATAATCTGATCCTGAAAGGAGTGACAGATGAATCCTGTGTCCAGTAGTGCGGAATTCCTCGGTAATCCAAGATTTGGGACAGGCTGAAAAGGAAGGCAGCTGTAAGATGGACTTGCATTGCTGAGCTTGTCCAGTGATCCGTCTGACTACAGGCAGAGCTTTAGTTCTTGTTCCTTCTTCTTTTAAGGTGCTCTGTCACCTTGAAAAGACCATGGATCTTATGGACCATGAGAATATGGACCATAAGACGAGGCCCTGGCACAGGCTGGCCAAAGAAGTGATGAATGCTCCATCCCTGGCAGTGTTCAAGGCCAGGCTGGACAGAGCCTTGGGTGACGTGGTCTAGTGTGAAGTATCCCTGCCCGTGGCAGAGGGTTGGAACTGGATGTTCTTAAGGTCCTTTCCAACCCAAACCATTCTATGATTCTATGCTAAAATGGACCATAAGAACATGAGCCATAAGAATATGGAGCAAAGACTTGCCATCTCAGAGAGATTGCCCCATCCAAGACATCCTCCCTGTCATTGTGTTGGAAACCAAACCCAAGCAGGCACAGGTTAAAATCTCATTTCACATCTGCTCAGCATAACCTCCCTGAAGGTGAGCAATATTTCCTGAACCTAAGTATTTACCTTGGCAGTCTTCCTGCTTATTCTACACCTCGTCTGTACAACTGTTCTTGAGCTACTGCCACTGCCCTCAGATTAACCTTACAGTAGATTTCTGACTGTGCATTGAAGCATCATGATAAATACCCAAACCTTCTAAACCAGAAGGTTCAGAGGCTGACAGCAGCTTCTGGGCACTCAGGGAATGAGCAATGACAGGTTGGAAGCTGCCATTCAAATGTGGGATCTTAGTTTCTACAAGGCATAATTAAACAGATGTAACTGTTACCTAGGGAAGTGGTGAATGCTCCATCCCTGGCAGTGTTCAAGACCAGGCTGGACAGAGCCTTGGGTGACATGGTTTATTTAGTGTGAGGCAGCCCTGCCAGTGGCAGGGGTTGGAACTGGATGAGCTTTAAGGTCCCTTCCAACACAAACCAGTCTGGGATTCTATGTGTCTACCTGTAAGAAGAGCCAAGATTTAAAGGATATCCATCAGCATGGCAGGAGGTGGATTGGACACACGGGTCTTACCATAATGTGCTCCTGAGCCAAGGCATGGTATGGCTTTGATATGGTTTTCCATACCAAAAGGTTTATGGGGAATTCTCCATGCTTTGTTGTTGTGCCAGGATGGCAGTGTTAGCATCATTAGCAGTTAAACTGCTAAATCTGTTCCTGTGCTTGGAGATGAGGTTGGGTTTAGTCTCCCCCTTCCTGAATCCAGGATGGAGAAAGATGCTCCCAGGGTTTTGTGGCTTCTGCTATTGATGTTTATCAAAAGCTAGGATTCAGTGCTGTGGCTCTGCTGGGGACAGAGCAGCCCTGCAAAATGCTGCTTGTCTGAGCTACATAGGGATTTCCAGTCCCTGTGTCAAAAATGTGGCCTCGTGCGGCACTATCAGCAGCACAGTCTGAGATGTGAACATGAAGGGCAGTAAATCATATGTTGTGTGGTGGGTGGCACAGCAGCTTCTGGTTGACCCCCAGTTGTGCTGTTGGCTCTCCATCCTGTGCAGAGGAGCTGAAATCAGTAGCTGATACAGAGTGGGTCCGTGTTACCCAGACCTGAGGAGTTTGGAGCTTGAGGGATTACTCAGATGCCTTCTGCAAACAGCAGCTGGTACACGGATGTGCAGGGTCTTCCCAGTCCTTACCTGCCCTTCTGAACAAACGTCTTTCATCACATCATAAGTCAGGGGGATTTGGGGTTCCCACAGACCACAGTGTTACCAAGCCTGTTCTTGAATGGCTTGCACCATTTCCCTTTCTTTTCTAAGGGAAGTACTCTCATTGAGACACTTGTCTGACCCATTTACCCCCTGCTTCTAAGGGAATAATTCATCCTTGGAGCAGAGGCCACCTCAAAGTCCCCTCGAAGCAGTCTGTGATGCTGGTGAACTAGTCTTCCATCAGTTCCAGGAGCTTGTATCTTGGTATATGGTTCCACATATATCTGTATGGCTGTGTGAAGCCAAACAGCTCCATTGTTTTCTGAGCTGATCATTCATCCCCAGGAGCTATTTTTGTGCCTCATACCCTGTATTCTTTATTTGTATCTACATGTATGTCTCCCATTCGCTCACACTCCCTTCTTTTGAGCACACAACCCAAATCCTGGCCTTGTTCTTTGTTTTGATGGTTTTGGAGTCCTCCCCCTCTGGCCATGAGCCCTTTCTCCTGCTGATCTCAACAGCAGTTGTGTTGGTGCAGACTTCCAACCAGAGGAGCATATTCTCGGGTCACAGCAGTAGATGATGCCTTGAAGGATACAGAGGAGATAGGAGCACAGAGCTCTTCTTCTATTGGCTACCATAGTGGGTGAGACCTGAGCCACTCTAACATATAGCGTTGTTACAGCAGCTCTACAGTCGTTGCTGCAGTGATTTGCAGTCTGACAGCATGCTGGATGCTCCCTGCAAAGGCAAAGCTAAGCCAGACCTGGGAGCCTGCAAAGTAAGGGACAGGAGCAATTGAATATGCAGCTTTGCCATGTTTGCCCTGATTGCTATTTTAATGCATTCAAAGAGGAGGGAAAAGGAGGGAGGTGATAACTTTTCCTGCTCTTGTGTTTTAAATCATTTATTGCACCAAGACCTAAGGATTAGACTGCAGCCTGCCCTTGTGCTCTGCAGAAGCATAGAGGAGTGATGCAGGGACCTCCTCTTTGGATGTTCCAGCCCATTTCTGCCTTGATTTGCTCTTCAGTCAAAGAAGTGCTCGGTATTTGGCTGAAACAGACAAGAATCAGAGAATCACAGAATCACAGAATGATTTGGGTAGGAAGGAGCCTTAAAGGTCACCCAGTTCCAACCTTTTCACTTCTCCTTCCCTGAGGTTTTCACATCCTTTCCTTAACAAGGGTGTATAACACCTGTAATGATGTTATATATAACAGTATAAGATCATTACAGATGTTATATTGTAATGTTGTAATGTCATTGGTTATGAAGTTAACCAGTTCCTCTAGAAAAAGGGTTACTTTCCATCATGCACCACTTGTTTTTTGGTTTCGATACCCCAAAGGGACTTAAACTACAGCTGAGTGTCATGGCTTGATGGAGCCTGCTGCAGCGGGGTTGTATGTGAGAACCTTCCCCTTATCCCAGACCTGGAAGGGTCTGCTCAGGATTGGGACCCCTCCTGCATAAAGGAGGCTTGTAAACCTTTATAAATGCACAGCTTCCTCTAGAACAGGATGCTTTGTGTTGGTGATAACTAGAGCACCGAATCCTGACACCAGATCCTACCCCGTGGTATATATGGGGAAACTGAGGCACAGAGCACAGCTGTGTGGGTTGGAAAGGCTGTGCCAGGAATTCACTAAAGTGCTATAAAGGGCACCAGAGTCCCAATTCCCCTTCTGCTGCATGACCTCTAGGCAGTGCTTTCCAAGCATTACACACTCTTCTCCCAGTTTCAAACCATACTCAGTTTGTGCTATAAGGGAATCCTGGAATGGTTTGGGTTGGAAGGGACCTTAAAGCTCATCCAGTTCCAACCCCTGCCACAGGCAGGGACCCCTTCCACTGGAGCAGCTTGCTCCAAGCTCCAACCTGGCCTTGAGCACTGCCAGGGATGGGGCAGCCACAGCTTCTCTGGGCACCCTGTGCCAGCGCCTCAGCACCCTCACAGGGAAGAGCTTCTGCCTAAGAGCTCATCTCAGTCTCCCCTCTGGCAGATTCAAGCCACTCCCCTTGGCCTGTCCCTACAGGCCCTTGTCCCAAGCCCCTCTCCAGCTTTCCTGCAGCCCCTTTAGGCACTGGAGCTGCTCTAAGGTCTCCCCTTCAGGAGCCTTCTCTTCTCCAGGCTGACCCAGCCCAGCTCTCTCAGCCTGGCTCCAGAGCAGAGCTGCTCCAGCCCTCGCAGCATCTCCATGGCCCTTTCCCTTATGGAAGGAGCGAAAAAAAAAAGCCCCCGAATGCCCCAGCATCCCTCACTGGTTTCACCTCCTTCACTGGGCTGTGGAGTCAGGACAAATACACACCCCCATGTCCATTTGCAGCCTGTTCTGCAGTGGTGGGATTCACAGCTGTCAGAATTGCCCCATTGATTCTCTGGCCTCTGATATGTTTTCCCTTTCAGTAAGTACTTGTTTAAATTCCCTTTCTTGGCAATCTGTTCTTTCCCTAATGCCACTTTGCATTAATTCAAACCAGCCCCACAGCAGCCTCTGTATTATTCCTTCTCTTCAGATGATCTTTCACTTATTAAAAAAGGCACCTTCAGCTCCTGGCTCAAATTTGATTTTGCATTATTTAATATTCCCTCTCTCTAACTGCATGTCTCAGTACTGTTGGTGGTCCCTGGAGCTTAGGCTGGGAGCTCTTCCCATGCTCTGTATTAGCATCTCTCTACGACAGGGGTTCATTAGGGACAAAGAAACTTCACTTCCCCTGTCCCTGTGATTTCTTTTGTTTCTGGAAGACTCCTGTTCTTGCAGTCAGGATACACATCTGTGCCTCACCATGTATATAGAATCATAGAATGGTTTGAGTTGGAAGGGACCTTAAAGCTCCTCCAGTTCCAACCCCTGCCACGGGCAGGGACCCCTTCCACTAGAGCAGCTTGCTCCAAGCCGCTGTGTCCAACCTGGCCTTGAACACTGCCAGGGATGGGGCAGCCACAGCTTCTCTGGGCACCCTGTGCCAGCGCCTCAGCACCCTCACAGGGAAGAGCTTCTTCCTTATCTCCAACCTGAACTTCCCCTGTTTCAGTTTGAACCCATATATTTATATACATCCATCTAGATACCGGTTTCTGTTTGCTGGATACCAGTGACATCTCAGCTGATGGTAACTACTAGGAAAGACAAACCCCCTATTCCCCATAGTCTGTGTTCTAGCTGAGTGTGGATGAGTGTGGAGAGCAGATTTGTTGAGATTTGCTCCCCTGTGCATGTACATGCCCACTTAGCATCTACTGATGTTCAATCAGAATATGGCTGTGCTCTCTTTGTGCAGCACCTGATGCAGTATTCTCTGCTCATGGCACAGATGGATAAAAGTAATAGTTAATGGTATTCTACAGAGATAAATGTCAGGAGAATAGAATCATGGAGTGGTTTGAGTTGGAAGGGACCTTAAAGCTCCCCCAGTTCCAACCCCTGCCACAGGCAGGGACCCCTTCCACTGGAGCAGCTTGCTCCAAGCCCCTGTGTCCAACCTGGCCTTGAACACTGCCAGGGATGGGGCAGCCACAGCTTCTCTGGGCACCCTGTGCCAGCGCCTCAGCACCCTTATAATAAATAATTTCTTCCTTATATCTAATCTGAGTCTACCTTCCACATATCATCACATATCACTGTTCACCAGAGTGGATGTTTTGTTTGCTTGCTTTTCAGGCAGTATTACGAGATGCTCTACAACACAGCAGATGAGCTGCTAAACCTGGTGGTGGATCAAGGGGTGAAGTACACTGAGCTGGAGTACATCTATGCCCTGAACCTACTGCATCGGAGCCAGACAGGAGTAGGAGACCAAACCACCCAGAACATGAGGTTGCAGAGGCTGAAGGAGATCATTTGTGAGCAGGCTGCGATCAAACAAGCCACCAAGGACAAGAAAATCACCACCGTGTGATCTGCTCTGTCCCATTAACTGAGCAGCAGGGGCTGGTGGGTTGCAGGTTCAAGCCTCTGTGTTTCTGTTGCAATCAAAGCAAATGCAAGTCTCTTTGGGGTGGCATTGAGAAGGAAAATGCCATTTGAGATTTGGGGTTGAGGTTGTTTTGGGGAGTTTGGTGTGTAATCACATAATGCTTATTTAACGTGTTCTCCTAAGAGGGATTGTACAACAGGAACAGGCATCCTGGTGGAGATTGGGGTGGGATATTTGGCTTTGCTCTCTTGCTGCTGCTTTGTCTCGAGATGTCAGGCAAGCTGCTGTCTCTGGTGGGGAAAGAGCAGGTTTCACACTGGGTTAGGTCAGAGCCTTCAGACCACACTAAAGCAAACAGCATCATCACAGTCCAGCTCAGACCTGCTGGTCACATGTGGGTGATGGTTTTGATGCTGTTCCAACAGCATTGCTGCGTGGAGCCCGTTTCAGCTCTGCTGCTGCTATTCTCCATGACAGCTGTAAATGCATTAAGTTTTCTGCTGTTTCTACTGCAAAGAGATCTAGTTCCTTATTCCTTCAGACAGTGATAAGCCAGTTCTCATAGTGGGAGGTAACATGGGACCATTTGTTTCCACTTGCAGTTTTTCATTATCACAGAGCCATATGGCATTGTTTCTACAGCTCATACTGCGCTGGATGATGTTGGATGTAGGAGAAAATTGCCAATATAAGGTAATAGCAAAACTTCATTCTCTGTTTCTGTTTTTGAGCCTCCCCGGCCCAAAAGATGTTCTGTAATTGTCATTTGATACACTGGAAGGACATGCAGGCTTATGGAGCTCAGCACTGATGATCAGCAAGGGCAGGAGGAGGGGCAGATCCCAGCTCTTCAGTCTGAGGCACACTCATGTCACCATTTCTGCCCTTCCTTGACCATATGAAGGCAGCTCTAGAAGGTTCCTTATAAACTGAGGCTGAGTTTCTACCATCCCTCCAAACCCAGCATACACTTGTATGTGCCAAGCTGGGTCTCACATGCTGAGATAGGTTCTGTCTGAGCTGTGTAAGTGCTTGTGTGTCAGTCTTGAAACTGCAGAATTAAAGGATGTTTGAAGGCTCTTCAAAGGCTTTGTCTGGGTTTTTTTAAGAACTGTTCCTTTTGTGGTGTTTAAAAGATTCTCTTCCAGGTCTGATTACATAAAAGTGTCCTTCAAGGTGACATCAGTTTGGAAGTGTCTTCTGAATCATCATGCGGTCTAATCCCCAACTACCGTGGCCAACTGGACAAGAAGCTTCTCAACCGCCATGTTAAAAGCAGAACCCAAGAGTTCCAGTTCTTAGGAATCTTCTTTTTGGTTTCTGTTCTCATTGTATTCATGAACTCAATTTTCTTATGCCAGTGTTGGCCTTAGAGTCGTGGTTTAAGCCCAGTCAGCCACGCAGCTGCTCGCTCACTCCCCCCTTCCTCCCTGAGGGATGGGGAGGAGAATGGAAAGAATGTAACTCCCATGGGATTGAGATAAGAACAGCCCAGTAACTGAGGTATAACACAAACCACTGCTGCTGCCACCAATGATAATAATGATAAGGGAAATAACAAGGGAAGAGAATACAACCGCTCACCACCCGCCGACTGATACCCAGCCTGACCGAGCAGTGATCTAGCCCTTCCAGGTAACTGCCCCCAGTTTATACAGTGGGCCTGACGTGCTGTGGTATGGAATACCTCTTTGGTCAGTTTGGGTCAGGTGTCCTGTCTCTGCTTCATCCCAGCTTCCCCTCCTCCCTGGCAGAGCATGAGGCTCACAAAGTCCTTGGTCAGAGTAAACATGACTGAGCAGCAACTAAAACCATCGGTGTTATCAGCACTGTTCCCAGGCTAAAAGTCAAAAACACAGCACTGCACCAGCTACTAAGAAAGAGAAAAAATGCCTGCTACTGCTGAACCCAGGACACTATGAGATTTCCTTCCTTTCCTTGATGAATTTGCATGAGTGAGGGTGGAAGATGCCATCATGGTAACACATATGATGATGTGGAGGTCTCTGTGGGGTAACACACGAGATCTGTAGTCACCTGCTCAAACACTGAGATGTGCTGCAGTGTAGGTAGAGGAAAGCAGGCTATTTCATATCCAGACTTTGGAGGAACATAAAAGAAGCTGTTTCATACATGCAAGCCAGATTGGAGATCCTTCCTCATCTCAGTCTCCCCTCTGGCAGGTTCAAGCCATTCCCCTTGGCCTGTCCCTACAGGCCCTTGTCCCAAGCCCCTCTCCAGCTTTCCTGCAGCCCCTTTAGGCACTGGAGCTGCTCTAAGGTCTCCCCTTCAGGAGCCTTCTCTTCTCCAGGCTGACCCAGCCCAGCTCTCTCAGCCTGGCTCCAGAGCAGAGCTGCTCCAGCCCTCACAGCATCTCCATGGCCTCCTCTGCACTCACTCCAGCAGCTCCAGATGCTTCCCAAAAGGTGATTTAAACTGTAACGTTCACAATGAAGATTATGATTTTGAAGCATGGAAGCCTCCGGGAAGCTCATGTTTAGGCAATACACCTAGTTTTCTGTGTGCATGTCACCCACTGTCTGTGCTGCTTTCCAAGAGAGATCATTAAGTAGTCAGCAGATCCATCTCTGTATGATTCAGTTTTCCATGTGTGTTTGAAGACAGCACTAACAGTGTGCCAGCAACCCACGTTACAAAGGCCAAGATACTATAAGCAATCAGGGGCTATTTTGCCACGGAATCTGCCTGGATGCAAGGGGTCTGTTTTGTGTGTTTGTTGCAAATCCTCTCTTGCTAATAGGGAATAGAGGGGAGAGATCTTTTGGGAGCTTTTTTGTTCATTAAGCTGTTATTGTGGGTAGAATCAAGCTGTTACAGAATCATAGAATTATAGACTAGTTTGGGTTGGAAAGGACCTTAAAATCATCCAGTTCCAACCCCCCTGCCATGGGCAGGGACACCTCACACTAGACCATGTCACCCAAGGCTCTGCCCGGCCTGGCCTTGAACACTGCCAGGGATGGAGCATTCACAACCTCCCTGGGCAACCCATTCCAGTGCCTCACCACCCTCACAGCAACAAATTTCCTCCTTATATCCAATCTAAACTTCCCCTATTTAAGTTTTAACCCATTACCCCTTGTCCTATCACCACAGTCCCTAATGAAGAGTCCCTCCCCAGCATCCTTATATATGTTTAATAGTAAATAACTAATCAGACAACACACTGGCTTACCCACTCACAGTGCCCACACACTCATAAGCACCCCTCTGGAGCCACAGCTGGGAGGCCAACCACAAAGGTGGCTGGAAGAAGAATGTAGTACTGGTTCACCAGTGGTTTCTAAGGAGGTGTTTGGAAGGTCCCTTGAAGCACACTGTCTCACCCAGGTGTCCATGTGATCCTGTACTCAACACCTCCATACAACAACCACCAGCCACTTGGGTTTGAAGCGAGTCTCACAGTCCCTTCTTGCTGCTCATGTGCTCTCATGGTCTAGTGCAGGTTTGATAGGCTTTGGCTCTCCTGAGTTTATCAGTTCTTATAGATTCAGCTGAAGCACATGTCTCCTGAGAGTGCCAGCCCTTGGGAAACACTGGCACTCCTTGTAAGGATTCACTTCTCCTTTCTCCAGCATGTTGTCTGGTTGCTATTTCGCCATCCCCCTCAACCTGTAGAACCCAGTAACACAGATGAAATCACAGAATCACAGAACAATCTGTGCCGGAAGGGACCTTAAAGCTCATCCAGTTCCAACCCCTGCCACAGGCAGGGACACCTTCCACTGGAGCAGCTTGCTCCAAGCCCCTGTGTCCAACCTGGCCTTGAACACTGTCAAGGATGGGGCAGCCACAGCTTCCCTAGGAAAACCATTCCAGATGGGGCATTTGTAACACATTCACAGTGGAAGATGGTTTCCCAAGGGGAACAAACCACATGAGGGAGGGTGTTGCAAACTGTGCTAAGACCAAGGAACCCCCTTCATCTTGGATCTGAGCTATGCACAGTGCAACATACCCCACTTCTTCCCTGACAGAGGGACCCAGTCCTCAGCCTGGTACCTTCTCACAAGGCAGCAGGTAACACCTCTGGTTGTGTTCTCTGCACCGGTTCTTGTCTACAAGCAGTTTTGCAGTCTTGACCCTGCAGGACACAACAGTTTATGGGCAAGGCCTGGAGGTTTTGTTTTGTAATGAAACGCTGTCAGCTCCACCAGAGAGAAATCATTCCATGGATGTGGCCCTTTGGTGCTTAAAGAGACAAGGAAATACTTCTCCAGACCAAAAACTGAAACACTTTCATGGGGGCTGTAAAAGTTCATGAGAGTTTCATGATTTCCTCTTTACAGCCTCATAATCTTTAGTGGGTTTTAATTATCACACTGTTGTGCACCAGGCACAATAGCAGAAGTGGAAAGAAAAGCAAATTGCTCTGGTTCCTTTCAAAGTTGAGTATCTCTCATCAGCTCATCCTCTCCTGAGTGCCTCATCCCTCTTGACATCCTTCTGATTAAGGATGATGTAAACCTGCCCGTCTGGCAGATGTATGTATGTACACACACATGCGTGCGTAGGTAGGTAGGTATGTAGATACATAGACAATAGACAGATTGATTGATAGATACATCAATAGATAGACAGTAGATAGATGGATCAGTTGATAGATACATCGATAGGTACATAGACAAATGGACAGATAGATACATTGATAGACAATAGGTAGATGGATCTACAGATTGATAGATACATCGATAGATACATAGGTAGATGGATAGATACACAGGTGAATAGACAGATAGACTATAGATAGACCTAGAGACAGATAGATGGATAGATATACAGCCCCCCCTCCATGGATCTCATAGTGTGGGTTTTCACAAACTGATTGATAGATACATCAATAGATAGATAGTTAGACTGATAGATAGATGATAGATAGATAGATAGACAGATAGATAGAATATAGATATATAGATGATAGATGATAGATTGATAGAGGATAGATATAGATGATATATTGATAGATGATTAGATAGACAGATAGAATATAGATATATAGATGATAGATTGATAGAGGATAGATATAGATAGGTGATATATTGATAGATGATTAGATGATTGATAGAGATAGATAAATAGATAGATGATAGATAGATAGATAGATAGATAGATAGATAGATAGATAGATAGATAGATATAGGCAGATGATAGATAGGCAGGTCCCCAGGGATCTCATGGTGTGAATCTCCCTAACCTCATAATCTCTCACAGGTGGGATGAGTGCAGCCGTTCAGAGCCAGCACTGGCTGGAAAGCTCTGCAGAGGAGTCATCCCACTGAGTCTCTCTTTCTGCCTTTCCTTGGCTGAGTTTTTACTTTATTAGCATGAGTCATAATTGCAAATTTCTGCTTGAATGTGGTAGATGGCAATAAAGGGGGAGGGCACGCAGACAGGGGCCGGGGGAGAGTTGCCAGGAGGAGATTAGCATTGCAGTAATGCCAATCCTATTGCTCTTAGACAAGTGGGGAGCTTTTTTTTGGTGGGGAGAATACGTCATTTTCCTGAGCTGAGACACGGAGAAGTCACACAAATGGCCACTTAATGCCCTGCTCTTTAGTCCTCGGGATGAATTCCCATAGCGGAACATCGTGTGATACACAAGCCCCGTCCATCACTGCACACAGAGCTGACTGTGCTCTCATTTCAGGAATGTGTTATCCAAGGATTCATCCTGCTGCACTTTAAATACCCATTGACCCACATCAATTACATCACGGTAGCAACCTGAGCCTCGGGCAAGGCTGGATGTGCGCTGCTGTGCATGTGCATAGCAGGGGATGCTCTGCCCTGAAGCGTTTGTACTCCCAACGGTGGTGATGGATGCTAAACTTGAAAGGAAGCTGGGATGCAAGGAAGCCAAATGTTGCTCTCCAGGCCATGGTCCCTGGTGTATTACCCCTGCTCTTTCATTACTGGGCAAAACCACCTTGTCAGTCTCAGCTGAAGCTGTGCCCTGCAGTTCGTGTTTCAGCTCTTCACATCGAACAGGGAGCGTGCTCAGAAATGAGGCATTTTGCTTTATTTTCTGCGCCTTCCTTTGCTGATTGGATCTAACAACTGAACCAGGGCGAAATTAGGCAGCTGCAGACAGCATCTAATCATTACATTTGCTTTGGGGTGACCTGGGTGAAATTCATCAGGAGCGATTTATTGGGAGGTTCATTGCATCGGTGTTCATTATTTACTCTGTGAGGCTTAGGCACAGTGGCAATCAGTGGAGAAAATTGGACTGTTAGGGCCTTGGACTTCAGTGTTTGTAATTTCCTCCACTGAGATGCAGCATGAGCTCTATTTGGCACAATCACTCCCTTCACTGCTAGAGCTCAGCGTGCTCATCTGGTGGCACCCAGCCACCGCTGTGGCTCTGGCAATGGGAGGGGTGAAAGCAGGGCTGGGGAAGAGAGACACAGAAAGCAGCTTGAATCCTGACCCTGGTGCTGAGCACTTCCAAAGGCCTGTGGTCATTAATGTCATGGTTATCTTTTGTGCCTCTGCCATCCAGCTGAGGCAAAGCTACCGCTCTCGCTCCCGGTGAAGTCCCCCCATCAGCTCTGTGATAACAGGCATCCTCTCTCTCATGGTACCTACAGTGCTGCTCCTGAAGCAGTCTTTGTCCCCCCATGCTAAGGGACAGTCTTTGGGTCACATCTGATCCCTCACAGTGCCTTTTTTGTCCCTTACCTGGTGGCACATCCCACCATGGCCAGCAAGGGACCAGAGGAGAGGAGACTTGCTGGGGGCAGACAAGGTGTTGGGCTGAAGGAAGGAAGTTCTCACCTCCAGGTTGGGACAGACGTTAGGAGCAGGGATCTGCAGCCACCTTGTCCTCAGGAGCAAAGTCCCCAGCAGGCTCAGACTGTGGGGAAGATGGGAAGCTAATGAGAGAGAGGGAGACCTGAGCTTCCCAAGCCCCTCATATGAGACTTATCAGCCTATTGCTTTGCTCATGCTGGGTGCTGGCAGCTGTCCCCACATGGGGACTTCTCCATGTGCAAGGTGTGACACACACACCCCCTTCCGTGCACTGGAAAAGCTCAGGGAAGCGCAGCAAGAAACACAAGAAGATCAAGGATAAATGAATAAACCCAAGGCCCTGGCTGCAGGGAAGTGATTGAAGGGCTTTGGCCGTGCTCCCAGCACACTGAGTACCAAGAACACAGCCACTTGAATAAGCTGACGGGAAGGTGTCAAACAGACACCTCTGCTCCATCACATAAAAGCCAGGACCTGCAAAGCTGCATCGAGCATGGTTTGAGCAGCATCAAAGCTGCCTGGTTTACACCTTCCTTCTCTTCCTACTCGGGAACACCAAGGCAGCACTTCAGGTTTGCTTTTCCTCCTCCCCCCCATCCAGCTGGGTCATTTTATTGCTTGGTGCTTCTTGGTCAACCACTGTAAATCAGGGTGCTGTAAATCTGCTTTGCATGTGGCTTGTGTGGGGGACCTGATTGTATTAGGAATTGAGCAGTAAATTAATGTATTTAAGGCCAGCGTTTGCAGTTAACACTTCTGAGTATGAAACGCTCCCTCTGTCAATAGGGGAAGGTTTTATTAGGATCATAACTCCTGGTTTATAGCTTCCGTTCTGCTGTGGGGTTTTGGTTGCAGCTCCAGAGCCAGGAGAACGTGGGGAACAGTTCACACCATGGCCAAACACGGTTTGAAACGCAACATGGGAGCCATCGCTCACCCTCTGTGCCACAGCAGCCTCTTTGGTAGCGATGGAACACCAGATTAAGGAGTTGTCCTTCACTAGCACAGCTGGAATCACTTCTCACCTGCCTGAACTGCTCCACACCCTCCTTTCAGCTTTCACCTTGAGAAACCCAGTGCAGCGAGGGCTCCTCTAGGCATGGTTTGGGGATTGAGCCTACCTCAAACTGCTGATGTCCACTGGGATGTGCCAGCTGTGATGTGAGTTCCCTTTGTCTCGCCTCCCTGTTCTTCTTCCATTGGGAGGACATTGCCTTAGAAGATGTCTGTCTCCTTGGTGGATCCAGAAATCCCCCTTCTCCCCTGAAGAGCAGGAAGGTGTCAGATGAGGCTGTGAGTAACTGGGCCCCACACTGAGCTAGGACTCATTAATCACTCCGAAGAGAAGCCCAGGTATTTAGGGGAGCTGTAAAAGTCCCTCATCTGCATGATTAGCTCTTTCCCAGCTGATTACAGAAGAAGGACACTCCTTCAGCGGCTCCAGTGTTTTCAATGATTCCTTAAATGTGAGTAGATTACCCCAAAAACTCTGGGCAAACAGAGCCAACCCTTTGTGCCACCCTCCCTTCAGTGGATTAGAGAATCCTGTTTCTGGATGCAGAGGGGTTGGATGGGAGGATGCCAAAATATCCATGGGCACACAGCTCCTGTGAAGGGCTCATCCCTGGCACATGGAGGAGGGAAAGGTTAAGTGCGAGTGGTCTGCTTTGAGCTCTGGGGCAGCAGCACAAGAGGGACGTGGAGCTGTTGGAGCGAGTGCAGAGGAGGCCATGGAGATGCTGCGAGGGCTGGAGCAGCTCTGCTCTGGAGCCAGGCTGAGAGAGCTGGGCTGGGGCAGCCTGGAGAAGAGAAGGCTCCTGAAGGGGAGACCTTAGAGCAGCTCCAGTGCCTAAAGGGGCTGCAGGAAAGCTGGAGAGGGGCTTGGGACAAGGGCCTGTAGGGACAGGCCAAGGGGAATGGCTTGAACCTGCCCGAGGGGAGACTGAGCTGAGCTCTGAGGCAGAAGCTCTTCCCTGTGAGGGTGCAGAGGCGCTGGCACAGGGTGCCCAGAGAAGCTGTGGCTGCCCCATCCCTGGCAGTGTTCAAGGCCAGGTTGGACACAGGGGCTTGGAGCAAGCTGCTCTAGGGGAAAGTGTCTCTGCCTGTGGCAGGGGTTGGAGCTGGAGGTGCTTTAAGGTCCCTTCCAACCCAGAGCAGTCTGTGAAGGAGCTCTGGGGTGACATTTCCCACCACCCCAACTGTTTTCTTCATCTACCAAGACTGACATCACCACCCAGGCATCTGCTTCATTCTTTAACAGCCCCATTCATGAACAATCTTTCTCCAGCCCAAAGTACATGATCCTATTTTCACCCTTGTTGCCATCCCTCGTGGAAAGGGGTCTTAAAGGAGCTATTCCATCTCGGAGTGCACGATCAGGCAGCCAGTCCCTGCACTGCCAAGCCAAATAGATGGGGTTTGTGGAGAGACAGGGAGGGAGGACAAGTATGTTCCTGAGGTTTTAATAACCCCTTCTCCTGTCTGAACCATCACAAATCCCAGTGGAAGGGCAGGCATTTTCCAGATGGTAGGAAATAAGCTCTGGGACACTTCCATGCTGAGAACTCATTAGTCCTGCTGGCTCTGCTCCAAGCTCGATGGCAGTCTATGTAAACTGGATTTGGTCCTGCCCTTTTCCTATCATCTGTTCCCATGAAGGCTCCAGCCCCATCTTACATGGACAAGCTGCCCAGCTAGCTATTGATTTGATTATGTGTGACCTTTGCCTCTTGGAGAGGTTGGAGCTCAGACAAGTACCTTCCTGTAAGCCTCCTGTATCTGAGCATCTCAGCTGCCTTCACACCACCCATCTGCCCACCTCTCGTTTGATTCCCATGTGGAGTCTGGGGAATGCTGAGGTATTTGGCTGGCTTTCAGCTTGCAAAGACAGAGCACTGGACAGAAAAAGTGTGTATGTATATAAGGGATTTAAGCCCAGGGTTACTACTGTGCTTTGCATGGGCTGCTGTGGTGTTCTCTGTCCTACCACACAGCCCATGCTCCCCACAACCCTGGGTTGTGCCAGGCAGTATCTGCACTTGGTGGCTGTCATTGCCACCCAGCACAGATGCTGGGGCCTCCAGAGCAATCACAAGGCTCCAGATCACTCCCGTTCTCTGCTCTGAGACTCCAACAGCCATTAGCTGAGTGACAGGAAAGCACTGGGAGCAGTATCGGGTCCCAGTAGGGCTCTGCTGCTGTAGGTGCTTCTGGCTGCTGTAGGAACCTGGCTCAGTAGGCAGGGTGCTCCTCCTTGTGTGGCTGCAGGGTGACACTCAGCCAAGGTTGTGATCCGGAGTAAAAGTTTCTCTGCAGGTTATTTCTTCCTAAACCCTCATAGCTTTTCCATAGCACAAAGTTCACCCAGCTTGTGGCTGTCTCGAAGCCCTTTAAGGGCTCTTTGAATGAGACTCAGCTCAACATTGATGTTTCTACAACTCAGGTGTGTAAAAAGTGCCCCACCTCCTACAGGGGGTGACCCGACTGCCCGGTGTTTTAGGATGTGGGAAGCACGGTATGAAAACTTCTATGCTGGTTGAGCTCATCCATGGCACCAAGATGATCCACGCACCCCATAAGCCAAGCTGTGGGAGCAGGCTGCCTTCTAGGATGATAAAAGAAAGCCCAGGACAAGCAAAGCTGTTTCAAAAGCTGTGAATTTACTTTCCCCACTGTGATCTCTATTGATGCGAAGGGTTAACCGATGTATGGGGGGGTAGGGTTAAGCCGCTTGCTTAACAATGTTACTGCTCGTTCATGGTTATCGAACTCGCCGTGTGTGCCAGAGCAAGGTGTAAGGACATGGCTGTTGTTAAGAGGTAGGGACCATAACTTGGTTCCCGTCCTTTGGACACCCAGGCAGGCTGAAATAGGCTCTGTGCTTTGGACGATAACCAAGCCTCCAGGGAGCATCAGTAACCACTAAGGGTGAAAAGTTCAGGCTTGAGGAAGACTCATTTACTTCATCTTGAGACCCTCGCCCACGACCACCAGGAGGCACTGCGCAGGCGCAAAGGACCTTTTAGCTCATTATACTATGAAGCAGGGATAGGACATGAATATGTATAGGCGTGTTGTGCAACCTCATGCATATGTATAGCTTTAGAGGATAAATGTAGGGGAAAACAACACTGAGGTGTGCATGCCTTTGGAGGAGCTATCCCCCATGTGCCTCAGTGCTGAATGAAGCATACCTACTTTACAACTTTAGTGAGTTGTGGAGTCTATGCACATACCATTATTTCCCAAATGTTTCCAGCAAAATTGTATAGATTTTTTTCCCCATCAGTTCTGAAATGGTATTTTTTTCCTCAGGAAACCCATTACTTCACCATTTCAAACAGACCCTCACCCCAGAGGATGGCTGTGATTCCCAGTATAAATGATCAGTGTTACTCGTCCTCCCAGACAAAACCCAGGAAGACCAGGGCTGGCCTGTGACTAAAACAGCCGATGAGAAGCCAGGTTTGCAGACTGGCAGCACGGTGCCATTGAGCAGCCCCCCCATCGTGGACCGAGCCCGTGTTGGGGCTCTGTAGCTGGATACCAGTGCCCTGAAGATTATTTTTCTGACCACCCTGGTCCGTAACACACAGATGGAGGTGAACGCGCTCCTGCCCCTGCTGTGGGAGAGTGAGGAAGAAGAGGAAGGAGGAGGCTGTGTGAGAGGGATGCGCTGCCTCCAGCCGCAACAGCCCCCGGGGTGCCCGCTGAGGTCGCCTATGAGGCGGACTACAAATCCCAAGATGCTTTGCTGCTCCACGGCCGCTGCGGGTGAGCGCTGCAAGAGGAACTACAACTCCCATCCTGCACCGCTACGCCAGCCGCCTTTCTATTGGCTGGCTGGCGCCGGTCGCCCGCCCCCTGTCTCCACGGCAACGGGAGAGCAACAAGCTGCCGGCGGCCTGCAGGGAGCGGTGATGGAGTGGTCGTTCGGGGCGAAGCATCAATAGAGCAGCGCCCTCCGCGCCCTCATTACAGCTCATGGCTGGGGGTAAAGAGAAACGAGGAGGCAACAGCCTCGACGAGCGGCTTCATCCTCCTCCTCCTCCTCAGCCACCGCAGCCCCAGCAGGCCCAGGACAGACCCAGCCTGCCTCAGCAAGAGGACAAGCAGGAGGAGGATGGAAGGGAAGAGGAGCCACAGCACACAGAGGTTCAGCTCAGTGCTTCCCAGCTGTTAGAGGAGGGCTGTGCTTGTGAGGGAACAACCCTTTCCCCCCTCATCGCTCAGTGTTGTTATGGGGGAAAGAAGGGGAAGTTGGTGTGAGCACCAGGTAGTGATTTCTCATTTCCCCAAAGAGGGGAAAGGTTGGTTTGGTTTCTTCCCCTCACCTCTGATTTCTGCCTTTTTTAGGGTTTATTTTATTCCCACAGTATCCAGAATACCTCTGGATTCCCCCTTTCCTCTTTTGCTATATAAAGACTAAGGATAAACTGGCATATGAATGGCCAGATTAAACGCCTTTCTTGCTTATACACCCAGTCCTGAGACTGAAGTGCATCTTTCTCTCTGCTCTGCTGGGCTTAACAGTGTCCACTGCCCCAGCATTAAGACCTTGTATATCTGGATGTGTAGTCTCCATTGCTAGAACATGTAGGTGCTACAGTTCAGATGACTACCATTTGAAGCACTCTTTATCGTGGTCCCTGGGTTAGCAATTGTGCGACTTCTCCAAGCTTGCAGGGATTTCACAACCCATTGGCTTATTTTCTTGTTAAACCTACGCAGTGGTTCATTAGTGCCATCTGTCAAGTGCCCTCCCTGCAAAGGCTGCTCTCTGAAGAGCAGCGCTAGCTGCTCACGCTGAACCAATTCAAACGGCTTCCAGTAACGTGCATATCGGGGTGCAGCGCTGGGGTTATGTTAGAGCCGATTTGCTGAGATGTTAACATCCATGAGCAATGTGAGTTTCATGGCTCAGTATCTCTGGAAACGGCTCCTCTTTAGAGCTGTGCATTTAAATCAGGAGGTAAAAATAACCCAGCAGAAACCTGTTGAACCTGTTCAAATGTATGGAGGCAGGACACGACATGTTTCTGTTTATCTGTCTTGAGGCTGTGTTAAACATTCTGTAGTGCCTTAGTAGGGTGATGGAGCCCTGAAAGCAGTGCTAGAGGACTTCGTTATGAAACTCCACTCCCAGCTGCAACCCAAACAGCCCCCTTGTGGGGAATTTCATTTCCTAAATCCCCCCTTAATCCATTCCTTTCCCATTTCTGCTGCTCTACAGGGTCAGTTTGAGGGAGTGTTGGATGAAGACACCGTGGCTGAGGGACTCCATGAGCTGGGGCGCTCAGCCACTGGTATTGAATACGTCTATCTTAACCTGTCGCTTTCAGTAAGTATGAGCAAAGACCATCAAAGTAAAGTGCTTCTCTGCTCAAAGATTTCCTCTTTTCAACACCAAATAGCTGGTCTAGTAAAAAAAACAACCCTTCAAGAGGCAGGTTTTTGTCTCTATTTGTCAATGCTGCTTCACATACATGGGACTTCTGACAAGACACAGCATGGCTCCTGCTAACAGCGGTATATCAGTAGTCTTTTTGCACTTAGTACCAACAGCAGTAAGATTCTTCCTTACCCAGTCTTCAGGTGTGAAAATACATCTTCCTGCTTCAGTCAGCTGGAGGGAAATAATACAGGAGCATGTGAAACACCTGAGAATGCTGCATCCATTGCCCCTTCAGAAATGGGTCAATGGTTGTGTCTCTTAAAGCTTACCTGATGCTGCTGCTCCCTTTTCTATGCAGATTGTTTTGCTGGCATTTTTCCTGGCTGCAGATATCTCTCCTGCTTGTGTTTTAAAGTCATCTTTTGACATTTTCACCTTTCTAACATCACTTTCTGTATATGCCATCCTGAGGGACCTTGAGGCAGCTCTTCAATGTCTCCTGCTACTGTGTGTATCTTGGGAGAGCAGCTGAAGTTATACAGCCAGTTATTAAAGTCCCTTTCTTTATCTTTCCAGGGTCATGAGTTAAGTGACATTAGCATTCTCTCCAGATACATTCACCTACAGAAGCTGGAGCTTTCATCTAATAAAATTAATGGTATGTAGTAAATACACTAGTAAATTCTTGGCTTGTGAAATCATGTAAGATGAGAAATGCACTCTACCATGTAGCTTTAGTATCACAAAGCCTGGTCTACATTTTAATGGTGTAACTACTGCTCTATAGAGTGAGGCCATGGCTAAGTAGTCATGAGAGTGATGTATGGACCATTCAGGCAGCTGTGCCAGCATATGTTTATCAGTGAGAACATGGAGATTATTGTCCAGTTTATTATCCAAAGATACAATGCAAGCAAGCATGTCAATACAAGGTTAAGGTTGAGATTTTACATCTGCAGACATCATAATATTTAAAGTTATGTCTGGAACAGTTTTCCCAGCCTTGGGCTTTCCTTTGCCAAGGTTTCCCATTGGTGATAAGATGTGAAAAATGATTTAGAAAGGTAATAAATAGAGACTGGGATAAACTCCATCTCCCGCTCCTTCCCTCTTCCCTCATACTCCTCAACTCATTTAACACCAAAAAGAATAAGCTGTGATGGGCAACCTGTTGCATTATTTCTTTCAAGTTCATTTCACTTGAGGTGCTGGAGTCCAAGAATAGCAGCAGTTTTGTGAGGCAGCAATTCTCCATGCTCATTTTACTTACAGCTTGTCTGAGAAGGCTGGGTCTGAACAGAGCAGGGACTTTTCCATAGCAACTGGTTATTTAGTCTTCAGTAGTGGCCGAAATACTTTTCTCCAGTGATTACTAACTTAAGACAGGGAGAGTTTCTCTGTCATTCCAGAGGTAGCTGGAATATAAAACTATCTTCTGGTTTATGGATAAATCAGTTGACATAATGGAAATTTAATGTAGAATTTGAGTATTTATTCTTTATGGTTTAGAAACTGTCTTTTTTTCTAGTAGAAGGTGTTAGTAATCTGCACTTTAAACATCACTTTCTGAATATGTAACTACAAATTCATTCTTGATTGCTTTTAGACATAACTATCCCTTTTTGACATGATGACCTCTGCATTTAGCTATGCGTTCAAGTAAGGGATTTGACCTTTTGTTTTGTTACTAGATCTTTCTTGTGTCAGTTACATGCCTTACTTACTAGAACTGAATGCTTCCAACAATGGATTGACTACGTATTTTGGTTTTAAACCACCTAAAAACCTCAAGGTAAGTTGCCAAATATGCATTTTGTAGGTTTAAATTTATCCCATTTCTAAATCTAACTTAGACATTGTATTTGGACATATGCAAAAGTGATTTTTTTTTGCCTTCCTTGTTCTTTCTTACCTCATTTGACATTTTAATAGCTTTTTCCAAGTCTTTGGGTATTTCATGCTGGACATTTCAGCCCCTTCACTTTCTTTCACACTCTGAACCTTTGCATGCCATGGGAAGCTGTATTGTAAAACCAGCTGTTCTAGCCGGAGGTAAATACAGCCAGAACTTTTGCCTCCTTGTTGAATTCATCAGACCTTTAGTGGGATTGGTTCCTGCCCTTCAAATTGACTGGTGCCAATCATTTTGTAACATATGGACAAGGGGTAATGGGTTAAAACTTAAAGAGTAATGGGTTAAAACTTAAACAGTAATGGGTTAAAACTTAAACAAGTTTTTTAGGACAAGGGGTAACAGGTTCAAACTGAAACAGGGGAAGTTTAGATTGGATATAAGGAGGAAGTTGTTTACTGTAACGGTGTTGAGGCACTGGAATGGGTTGCCCAAGGAAGTTGTGAATGCTCCATCCCTGGCAGTGTTCAAGACCAGGCTGGACGAGGCCTTGGATGATATGGTTTAGAGCGAGGTGACCCTGCCCATGGCAGGGGGTTGGAACTTGATGATCTTAAGGTCCTTTCCAACCCTAACTATTCTATGATTTCTATGTTCTTGAATTGTAGCTGTGTGGTAGTCTTCAATTTGCTGTAGTTCTCTTGTAGCCCACTGGGTTGTTAAAAGCAAGAGGGTATTTTGAAATACAAACTCCATATATTCCTCTGTCTTCTCCGTTAGTTTTTTAATATGTCTGGATAATTACAGGACCATTAATGAGAATGTTGTTGGAACAAAGTATAGTATTGGAGTTCTCAAAATGTGAATTCTGTGTGTCATAAAAAAAGAACTTTCTTTTTATATCCCAGTTTTAACCCCAGACTGGTTTGTGTTGGAAGGAAGCTTAAAGCTCCTCCAGCTCCAACCCCAACCACGGGCAGGGACCCCTTCCACTAGAGCGGCTTGCTCCAAGCCCCTGTGTCCAACCTGGCCTTGAACACTGCCAGGGATGGGGCAGCCACAGCTTCTCTGGGCACCCTGTGCCAGCGCCTCAGCACCCTCACAGGGAAGAGCTTCTGCCTAAGAGCTCAGCTCAGTCTCCCCTCTGGCAGGTTCAAGCCATTCCCCTTGGCCTGTCCCTACAGGCCCTTGTCCAAGGCCCCTCTCCCTGAATTAATATTGATGATCTTCCACACCCTTGATCACAAGTTTAATGTAAGAGCCATGTTCTTTTACAAGACACCTCTATGTGCTGTTGAAATAAAATTAACTTTCTTTCTCTTTTTTCCTTTAGGTAGTCGATTTCTCATACAATCAAATACCTAAAATGGAAAACTTGTCAGCATACGAGTCACTCACCAAACTCTTGCTGGATTGTATCCTTTACGGAAACTCGAATGGGAGAAAAGTTGCCTGTTTGCTTTCTGAACTTGCTTCACATGGGTACCTGTTTCTTCATGTTAGTTTTGTCTTTAGAAGAAAGATGAAACACTGGTGGTGATACTGATCTTAATTTACTTGGGCATGCGTGTGTTTTAAAGTATTTGTGTATACATGTTAAGGATTTAGCACACTAGAGGAGCACAAAAACCTTCCACTTTGCATCATGTAGAGCTGAAACAGTGACATGCCACACTGTGTTTGCATGGCAGAGGTAATACGTAATGCCAGTATTTTTATGTCCTAAAGGTGAATAGGAAATCAGCTTGGAAGACTAAGCTCCCCTAAATGAAAGCGTGTATGTTGTTTAATCTTAAACATAGCTAATACACAGGGACTGTAGAGGTTCTCTGGAGAACAAGACCATTTAGTGACAATGAATAGAATCCTTAAGAAAGGAAAACCTTCCTGGATGTGCTGAGAGAAGTACACAGAACAGAGGTGTTCTGCTCCCCACTGTCGCCACTGTGGTACCCACTTTGTGGGCTTAGAAACACTATTGTGGCAGAAATCAGATAAACATGAACCTGAACATTAAGTTTCTTCATGGCTTCATTTTCCATAGCACTCTTGGTCTTCCTAAAGACTCTCCTGAAAATTCATCTGGAGTTTCATGTTGAGAGCTGTCTCGCTTCAAATTGCTTCTTGAGAGCTTGTGAGCCTTTCCTCTTTGCTTCAGGAATGGTATCTTGCTTTTCCACTCCATGAAAGAGAAAAGACAGAAGCTGTGGCAGTTTTTTCTCTGCCTCTTATCCTGTTACCCAACAATATTAATACAATGTCTTTTTCATGTAGGAGCAGATAAAGCACGTGCAGGGTGCCCAGGTTATGTTATTCACACGTTTTAGAAGGTGTGCAGGTGACAGGATTCTTGTCAGCAAATGGCATTGACACACTATCCCTTTGCAAGTCTAATTCTCCCTCACAGAGCAAAATCCACATGGCAAACTGAAAAGGGAAGAAAGATCAGAGATGTGCATTGTGTATCTGAGGCAGTGTTTTTTCAGTTGCTTTCAGTGCAGCAGCGTGCTGTCTTCCATTTCTTCCTTTGGCAATGAAGACGCCATTCCAATGGGGAGGAAAACTTGCTTCAGGAATACAGTTGCAACAGGAGCCTCTGAAAGAGTGGAAAACGAGTGCAGGATTTAGAAGTGCAGGATTTAGAATAGCAAAGTGGCACTGTTCCTAACCCATGTCAAGCACTTCTCACTGAAGACATGGCAGACACAACAAGCTGTTCGCTGAAATCCTAACTGAAAATACTATGTTAGATATCATGCAGTAGCAGAGCTGTTTGGCAGGCGTTCCTTGTTGACAGTAAGTAAGCATTTCTTAACACCTTTGTGTAAATTATGATGCAGATGGTAAGGTCATTGCAACTTTTTTTCTGACAAGTGCATACACAAGCACACCTGACAGGTTTATAAATGAGTATTTCAGGAGGAAACTGCCCAAACCAGAGAAGGAGACAGCTTGGGCAGTAAGAGCTGACAAAGCACTATACTAAGTCATTAGAAGACTAAACTTGATTGTATTAGTTTTTAGAGCTGAGCAATTTGCTGCCTTATATTGATGTGTATGGCTTAATAGTTTTTCCACACCCAAACTTTTCTTCCTCAGATGGATGCCCCATCCCTGGCAGTGTTCAAGGCCAGGGTGGACACAGGGGCTTGGAGCAACCTGCTCTAGTGGAAGGTGTCCCTGCCCATGGCAGGGGTTGGAACTGGAGGAGCTTTAAGGTCCTTTCCAACCCAAACCATTCTATGAGTCAGTTGAAAGGGAAGCAGTCTCCTTTCATATATGGAAACCACTTAATATCTGAATGAGCCTGCTAACTTGGATCCAGCTGCACCTGAGTCCCACATGCAAGATTGCTAATGCTTTGCACTGAGTAAAGGAAGGTTCTTTTCAGGTGAGCACTGCTTGTCCACCATCTAACATATGCAGAGGAAAATATGAGGGAAAACTGATTCAGTGGACCAAGGAAAATGAAAAATACAGCAACCCAGAACAGATCCTCCTTAGCTGTATTCTTTTTCACCATCATGGACAAAGGTCTTTTCCTCCAGTGCTTATATGCCACGTGAAGAAGCATTGAGCCATCCAAGGTTGGCCACTGTCATGCCATGATATAAGGCGGTGGTTACACTTAGAGATATTTAATACCATCAGCTTCTAAGTGATGGTCTTTAAAGCCTCATTCAACTATGTTTCACACATTTCCACCCCACTATCAGCACTGCAGGCAGAGTTGAGATCATTTATCATCACCTTTACTTTTCCTTACCCGAATGTAAAAATTACCTTTTTTTTTTTCATTCCAGTAGAATAATTCTGAACCAGATTTTGCAAGATTTGGTTTGGGAGCCAATTGCGGTCTCTTTCAGACAGTTTTTGTCTGTTCATCACACACGTGATGCAGTTTAAACTCCACTTTAGCTGCAGCTTTGCCTGGGAAGGCTTTTCAATTTCTTTTCTGTTTTCCCTTAACTATCAGAAACGTCATGCAAGACTGGTAAAGAAACCCAAGGAGACTGTTATTAGATGAGAGCACTACAGATTAGCAGTCATATAGAATCTGCCTTAAATTATGTATTTTTAAATTCATGTTAAGGACAAATTTTTGCATTGATTTCAGCTGTCTTTGTAAGTCTGTAAGTTTACTACTGAAACTAAAAGCTGCTTTAAATATATTTCATTGTAAGAACTTACTTGATTCGATTGTCTTTATGGGCATATATAGTCCATAGATTTTGAAGGTTGTGAACCACTGCTTTCAGATACCAGCCAGCAAACACCAACAACTGGCACTTAGTGCATGGTTTGCATTGGCAGGGCTGCTAAAACGTACCAGTGAAACTGCCCCAACATTCAGTTTCCCTGTTTCCTCAAACCCAGATTTCCCTTCATTGTGGACCAGAAGAAAGTTGGGTTTGTAGTGATAGGATTTGTAGTGATAGGGATTGTACAGGGACAATAGGGACAATACAGGGACTTCAGTGATAGGACAAGGGGTGATGGGTTCAAACTGAAACAGGGGAAGTTCAGGTTGGAGATAAGGAAGAAGTTCTTCCCTGTGAGGGTGCTGAGGTGCTGGAACAGGTTGTCCAAAGAAGTGGTAAATGCCCCATCTTTGGCAGTGTTCAAGGCCAGGTTGGGGACAGCCTTAGGCAATATGGTCTAGAGTGAGGCACCCCTGCCCATGACAGGGGGGTTGGAACTGGATGATGTTAAGGTGCTTCCCAACCCTAAATTTTCTATGATTCTGTATAATTACATGCACTTGAATACAGTGATCAACTTAATTTATTTCTAATATCTGTCAAACATTAGTGCCTGTGGATGGCTTTGGTTTCTTTTCTAAAATCAGCCTAGTGTGAAGTCCTATGGAAAGCTAAATCTGTGCTTACTAACTCATTTCTTCTCCTCTCCTTCTCCATCAAGGCCTCTGAGTATAGAACTTGGGTATAATTAAGTACCTATGTAGGAATGTAGTTAGGAAAAACCAGAGTTAGGTGACAGTATTCCATTTGTTCTGCCTAAGCTTATATTTCATTTGGTTACAGTATCATTCAGACTGAGAGAAAATTATCTTGATCATTTATCTGCTGCCTGCTAAGACCAGAAATGTGAATAACAATTCACCTTTCATTCCCTCTTTGCAGACAGAGTTCATTTTCTCAATTAAAAATGTTTTCTTCTGTGATTGCCTGAAGGCATTTGTCTGTGTCCTGCATGTGCTGGCTATTTTTTGTTCCCAATTATACTTCTTGGGTTTTCATTTAACTCACTCCAGCTTGGAGATTAACAATACAAGTAATTCTTCTCATCGAACTTCAGTCACTAAACAATTAGATGCCTGGATCAGAGTTATCTGATTTCAGAGCTACAGAGTCAGGTACCTCTGCAGTTCATCCTGTTGTAAGAGAGATGGCTTGTTGTCAAAAGAGACATGCTTTGTGTAAGGAATGAAGGTAAGTTGTGTTAATGCTGAAGTTGGCTGAGAGGAATCCTAACTACTTGTACTGCTGCTGTTGATTTTAATGGTAATTTAAAATACATTTTCCCTTTTCAGGACAGATGGCTAGTACAGAACAGGTATAATTTAGAGTGAAATAGCCCCATATAGTACCGTTGACTGTTATGACTTTAGTAATTTGTGTATGATGCTTGGAGGTCAAGGTCAGTTTGAAGCCATGTTGAGTTAAGTACTATATAAATAGACCACACCTTCCTCTGGTGAATGATCCATGTGCCTGTATTCTACGGCTGACCTCATGTGAGTGCTGCTCAAAGTCAAAGACCTTCCAGTACCTAAAGGGGCTGACAAGAAAGCTGGAGAGGGGCTTAGGACAAGGGCCTGTAGGGACAGGCCAAGGGGAATGGCTTGAACCTGCCCGAGGGGAGACTGAGCTGAGCTCTTAGGCAGAAGCTCTTCCCTGTGAGGGTGCTGAGGCGCTGGCACAGGGTGCCCAGAGAAGCTGTGGCTGCCCCATCCCTGGCAGTGTTCAAGGCCAGGTTGGACACAGGGGCTTGGAGCAAGCTGCTCTAGTGGAAGGTGTCCCTGCCTGTGGCAGGGGTTGGAACTGGATGAGCTTTAAGGCCCCTTCCAACACAAACCATACTATGATAAATACTCCTATGTTTTAGCCAGCATATGCGCACCTGGTAAGAAGACCAGAGATTTACAGCATAATTTTCAAGGTGCTGGTAGTAGTTTCTCCCCTAAACTCCTCTTCCCTCATTTTCATTACTCTTGATTTGGCATCAGCCTGGTTATGCCACCTTGAAGGACTGCATTGTAAACCAGGTCACAGAAACAACCAGAGTTAAGAACCTCTCTAAAAGGAGAGGAAGGATATTTCTATCTTGATTTGTGTCACTTGTCCTTCTGCCCTACCAAAAGCTGTGTCAGTCAAACGTGGAGGCAGTAAATTCCAGGATAGGGGTGGGAGTGAATAACTGGGATTTAAAACTCCTTATCATGAAGCGTTTGATGTCCAGCTCCCCACACCATAAAATTCAGCTCCATTGGCTAATTTAGCAACTAACTGCTAAGGGTTTGTGTTCAGTTCTTTTCCTTAACTGCAAAAACCTCTGTGTAGTTAATAACATAGAGGAGATACAAGGACTGGGGAGATGTCACAGTCTGACTCACCTTAGTTTGTCACACAACAGAATTACTGCAATCAGTGGCCTTGAGAACCTACCTATCAAAATACTCAACCTGGTAAGAAAGAAGTAATTCTAGTTATTTTCCTGTCTTTTATTATTATATGAATCCCTTAATAAATGTGAAATTGGTTACATTAAAATATTTTCAGAGATATTTGTAATTCTGGACACATTTGGATTATTAATACATAATTATAACATGATATGGGTTAAAAGGGAGCTGTGAAGGTCATCTAAGCCAGCTTCCTGCTCAAAGCAGAGCCATCTTCAGTGGAGGATGCTCAGGGCCATGTGCAGCTGGGTTCTGGATGTTTCCAAAGATACTTTGCATTTACTCTGGGTGCTTCTGTTGTTGCTTAGGTGATGTGTAAGAAGTCACTGTGCAAGACCCACAATACAAACAATGAATTGAACTCATTCGTTTTAAGCGCATCTCCTCACAAAGTTGTGTTGATGATAGCGGGGAGCTGGGACAGGAGAGGGAAAAGTGAGGACTGAGATGCTTTTGTTTTAGAACACAAGTCAACTCTAGGATGCAATTCTGCTATACTATTAAAGGATTTTTATCTACTCTTTTAAGGCTCTTGTAATGAGATGGGAAGTTTTATGTTGCCAGCTTTGCATCAAGAGATCTAGAGTATATTTGTTTAAATACAGTTTTTCTAGGTTATATTTGTAGGTGCTGTAGAGGGATTTATCTTCTCTGGCTTCAGATTGCTTCAGCTCAGGTGAGTGCAGCTGAGCTACTTGTTCTTTGCTGCCTCAAATGTCAGTGGAGAGAAATGGACACTTCAAACACTTCATTATTCTGATCCAGCTGCTGACGTCTCCATTGCACAAGATGCATCAGGCCTTGGACATGCCTGTTTGTTATGAAGGTAGCCAAGGATAACTAGCCCAAATATAGACCTCTATCAATGCCTTCACTTGTTGGCATGCATCTTACTCATTCTGCAAGACTTGGGAAGGCATTAATCTCGGTGTTCCTCAGCCCCATACTTGTAAAATGACCTTAATAATCTCAGTGCTTTCTTCTGAATCATTTAAAGATATTTAATAGAAAGAGCCATCAATATAGAGGTTGTGCAGAAACACAAGCAAAACCTACCTATCTTTAATGCCATTCACTTGCTATAAAATACAACAGGCTACTTCTTAGCAGGTTTTACTTAGAAATAATGATTTTAAAATATATTGAATGGGATTTTAAAAATAAGTACTGAAAAACTATAGCTAGAAATATGCTCAGATTTGCTACATTAGTTTCAAGCACCTACATAAATATTTTAGATAAAGTGAAGGAATCCCTTCTCAGGAATAGAAACATTCTTTTCCAATCCTTTTGAAATTTTAAAGATTTTTCATCTGTTCTATAGTAATTGATACAGAAAAGAGCAACTATGGTCTGTACCCATCAAGACCTGGCTCTTCTACTAATCTCTGCTTCCATATTCAGGAAAGAAATAAAGATAGAATAGAATCATAAAATAGTTAGGGTTGGAGAGGACCTTAAGATTATCAAGTTCCAACTAGATAATTTAGTTCCAACCCCCCACACTAAATCATGTCACCCAAGGCTTCATCCAACCTGGCCTTGAACACAGCCAGGGATGGAGCATTCACAACCTCCCTGGGCAACCCATTCCAGTGCCTCACCACCCTAACAGGAAAGAATTTCCTCCTTATATCCAATCTAAACTTCCCTTGTTTGAAGCCGCTACCCCTTGTCCTATCACTACAGTCCCTAATGAAGAGTCCATCCCCAGCATCCCTATAGGCCCCCTTCAGATACTGGAAGGCTGCTCTGAGGTCTCCACGCAGCCTTCTCTTCTCCAGGCTGAACAGCCCCAACTTTCTCAGCCTATCTTCATACGGGAGGTGCTCCAGTCCCCTGATCATTCTTGTGGCCTCCTCTGGACTTGTTCCAACAGATCCATGTCCTTTTGATGTTGAGGACACCAGAACTGCACACAATACTCCAAGTGAGGTCTCACGAGAGCAGAGTAGAGGGGCAGGATCACCTCCTTCGACCTGCTGGTCACGCTCCTTTTGATGCAGCCCAGGATATGGTTGCTTTCTGGGCTGCAAGCGCACACTGAAGCCGGCTCATGTTCATTTTCTCATCGACCAGCACCCCCAAGTCCTTCTCAGGGCTGCTCTGAATCTCTTCTCTGCCCAGCCTGTAGCTGTGCCTGGGATTGCTCCGACCCAGGTGTAGGACCTTGCACTTGGCATGGTTCAACTTCATGAGGTTGGCATCAGCCCACCTCACAAGCGTGTCAAGGTCCCTCTGGATGGCATTCCTTCCCTCCAGCGGATCAACCGAACCACACAGCTTGGTGTCATCGGCAAACTTGCTGAGGGAGCACTCAATCCCACTGTCCATGTCAGAGACAAAGATGTTGAACAAGACCGGTCCCAACACTGATCCCTGAGGGACACCACTCGTTACTGGTCTCCAGCTGGACATTGAGCCATTGACCACAACTCTTTGTGTGTGGCCATCCAGCCAGTTCTTTATCCACTGAGTGGTCCATCCATCAAATTGATGTCTCTCCAATTTAGAGACAAGGATGTCGTGTGGGACAGTGTCGAACGCTTTGCGCAAGTCCAGGTAGATGACATCAACTGCTCCACCCCTGTCCATCAGTTCTGCAGCCCCATCATAGAAGGCCATCAAATTGGTCAGGCAGAGATTTCCCCTTAGTGAAGCCATGCTGGCTGTCACCAAGCACCTTGTTGTTTTTCATGGGCCTTAGCATGCCTTCCAGGAGAATCTGCTCCAAGATTTTGCCAGGCACAGAGGTGAGACTGTAATTCCCCGGGTCATCCATTTTCCTCTTCTGGAAATGGGCATTATATTTCCCTTATTTCAGTTGTTGGGAACTTCACCTGACTGCCATGATTTTTCAAATATGATGGCCAGTGGCTTAGCAACTTCATTTGCCAGCTCCTTCAGGACCCACGGATGGATTTCATCGGTCCCATAGACTTGTGTACGTTCAGGTTTTTAAGATGCTCTCAAACCAGATCCTCCCCTACAGTGGGCCCAAGGTCTCCATTCTCACAGTGCCTGCGTCTGCCTTCCAACCATTTATTAACCTGGCCAACCCTCCTAGCTTTTTTTAGGTCCTCCCCTGTATCCTGGAGAATAGATGAGAAGACAATCTGAGCTCCAGAGCCCTTAACCACCTCTCCCAGGGCTCTGTAGTTCTTCTTTATGTTCCCCAGGCTACTACTATCTATATCCCTAGTATCCACATGTATCACCAGAAGTGGGTAATAGTCAGTGGGACTTACTAGAGCAGGCAGCCTCTCTGCCACATCCCTGATCCGTGCCCCTGGTAGGCAACACACCTGCCTTGAGACTGGGTCAGGCCGACAGACGAGTGCTTCTGTTCCTTTCAAAGTAGAGTCCCCTACTACTACGACCCGCTGCTTTTTCCTGGCAGCACCAGTAGAGATCTCTACTAGTGCATCAGCCGGCTGTTTCTGGCAGGAGTGCGTTTCCCCATGAGCCCCTGCAGGACAGCAAAGCGGTTCTGCGTGGGGGCAACAGGTTTAGGAGGAAGCCCCTTGCTTTTAATTGTCTTCTTCCTCCTTTTTTGTTGATTTATCACTAATTCCCAGCTTCCCAGGTTAATGGTCTCCTTCTTTCCTCCATGAACTACAGTGGATGCTTGATGCCTGTGCAGAGTTTGGTGCAGTGCTGCTTCCTCTCAGCTTCCCTGACATCTTGCAGCCTATTGACAGCATCCCGCAGCTCAGACCCTGCTGCAGGAGGACCTGCACCGAGTGCAGCCCTGCCCATTGCGCATCCTCCCCTCACCAGAGCAGTGCAGGCGCTCTCTGCACCCCGAGCTCTGCACAGCAGCCTCCCCTCTCATCGGGGAGTGAGTCACACTTAAAAGTGGACAAGAGTGTGCTTTGAGTAGTATATTCAAATAGTGCTCGCTAACCTATTTTTAATCTACCTCCCTTTCATATATATATATATACATATATATACTGCCTTCAGTTATGCCCTTAGTGGTAATAAAACTGGATTTTGTCTCATTCTTAGTGGATAAGATGAACTCAGATTGGCAAAATCATGTCTAAGAGTTCTGAAATAAGAGGAATACAAAGATCTAAGCTGACAGGGTGATCTTTTCTTCAGGGAGAACTACGCTGACTGCCTCACCCATTGTCTGCACTGATTTCCTCATCTGTTAAAAGGCCTAGTAATAATTCTACTAGTAATAGGTTATCTGCTGCAAAACGCTTTGGAGGTTGTGTTAACAGCTAAAGCTTATTAATATGAACACGTGCTTCAGGTTGGGTTCTTACATGCTGATACGATTATTTATACAACTGCTCGTCTTTTTTAATTAGCAAAGCACACACTCATGTGGAAATTATGTAAATAGGCAGATTTTAGCACAGCATTTCCTTTTACTCGTTAGAATAACATTCAGTTCTTCGTGGGAGCAGCCATCCCCTCTCTTCCCATGGATTCAGCTTTCTTTTCCATTTTCCCTGGAGATTTTTAGGTTGAAAGAGTAGTGAGGTCTGAAGTTTGGCAGGAAGACATCAAAACGTGTAAATACTGCCTAGCTATACCCAAAAAAGCGCCTTTATTCTGCTTATACTTGCAAAAAACTAAGAAGTGCAGCTCTAATGAACTGGACTCTTAGGAACTCTATGCCTTGCAAAATAAAAAGATCTCTACACAAATCCCTTTTGTTCACAGGATTTTACGTGCATCTCTTGCATAGCCTTTTGCAGCTCAAGCTCTGAGCTGCATCCTATTAACCAGAGGTCTAACGAAGAACAGGAAGAGAAGAAGGAGCCTCCATGCTATTAATAACCTAATTAAACATTTAAAAGTCAGGAAAAATGTCAAGGACAGACAACTGGATTCACATTAGAGTCAGCTGCCTTATTTATTTCAATAGTTCCTAAATATTTATTAATAGAATATGAGGCTTCCAAGCTTTCAGCACAAGGTGATGCTGATGTCAAAATAGAGCTTGCAAGGTTATCCAGAAGAAATCATGGTGAGAGGCCATCTGGGTACGTGTGGCCACTGGGACAAAGATAAGTACAGAACTTCAGCATGTTACATCTATTTGGAGTTCACAGCAGAAACGAGTATGTGATTTGTGAGGCCCTGACAAACGAAGCCATCTGCTGTCCAGTGATAAATGTAGGTCTTCTGTCTTGTACCTTGTACGGGAAGAATGGAAAACAATGATTGTTGTTTATGAGTTCTCAAAAGCTTGTGTTAGACTTTAATGAACTAAAGCTTGCATCATTTTTTCAACTTGAAGAAGAGAAGGCTGCTGAAGGGGAGACCTTAGAGCAGCTCCAGTGCCTAAAGGGGCTGCAGGAAAGCTGGAGAGGGGCTTGGGACAAGGGCCTGTAGGGACAGGCCAAGGGGAATGGCTTGAACCTGCCCGAGGGGAGACTGAGATGAGCTCTTAGGCAGAAGCTCTTCCCTGTGAGGGTGCTGAGGCGCTGGCACAGGGTGCCCAGAGAAGCTGTGGCTGCCCCATCCCTGGCAGTGTTCAAGGCCAGGTTGGACACAGGGGCTTGGAGCAAGCTGCTCTAGTGGAAGTTGTCCCTGCCCGTGGCAGGGGTTGGAACTGGAGGAGCTTTAAGGTCTCTTCCAACACAAACCAGTCTGGGATTTCTTGTGTTAGAGTCTAGAACTAAAGCTTGGGGCATTTATTGTGTTAGAATCTATGTAAACTAAGAGTAAGTTAGGTTTGTTTGTTTGGGGGTTGTTTTAAACATGCCTATGCATGCTGTCACTGACAGTAAATAAAGTCTGCCTTCACTTAGTGTGCATCACGATAAGCTTGTGTATCCTAGAGATTGCCAGTAGTCCAAAGAAGGCATTACTGTATTGTTCTGCCTTCATATTTTGATTATTTACTCTGTAATCATAAGTGTAAATATAACCATGATTACAGAGGGAAATTCTATGTATTTATGTATATATATTCGATCATTTTATGTGCATATCTATTTTCTACATTTTAATTTGGATGCTGACAAGGGTATCCTTTAGCTAGGATCAGCTTTAGAAGGATGCTGGAGCTCTTTCTTATGCTGTTGTCTCTTGTTGCTCTTCCAGGTGAGTTGAAGATAAGTTAATCAGAGAGAGTTGATTCTTTTTTCTTTGAGCAATGTGGAAAGCTGTAATGTGTCATCTCAAGATGAAGATACCGCTAATGCGTAACAGGCCTATTTGTAATAGGATTCTCAATAACAAAGTGAATTCTGTTCTTCCTCAGGAATGTTGGTTTCTGTCTGTAGAACTTCATCAGCAGTTTGTGTCCTTTCATTTCTTCTTAGAGCTTTAACCAGATTGAGAAGATAACTGGGCTGGCCAGCTTGAAAGCTCTACAGACATTGGACCTCTCCAGCAATAAAATAACTAGTCTAGAAGGCTTGAAGAAACATGATCTACTACAGGTGATCAACTTAGAGGATAACCAGGTAGCATACTTGGTTTTAATATATATAAAATATAGCTTTTTCTAAGAATGCATAATCTTTTTTCTAAAATCCAATCCCTTGTAAGGCTTAATCAAAGAATCTTAAAATCTGCAAGAAATTAATTATAAAAGGTTATATTTTTCCTTTCATATTTTACTCCAGTGTTGGTTGATAGCGCACTCCTTAGGCTTTAGATCTCCATATGGGTTTATCTTTATGTAGGTATCACTTCTGTAGCATTTAGTGCTCACATACATAAATAATTAACAGCGTTTTTCTGAATGGATAAGATAGGGATGAGCATGCAGCTTTTACAGCTTGATTATTCTTGAGGCTCTTTACTTATATCACAGCTTTTCTACTGCCAGGCCTCAGGAAGCCTAATTTTACAACCACAGATTCTTCTGAGCTTTCAGCTGGAAACATCCTATGGGGCAGAATTCATGGACTCTATTATAAAGCAGCTTTCATTATGCAGCAGTATCCACTGGCAGTACAATGATACAGTCAAACTCATTTGGGTTTGGGTTTTGAAACCCAAGCCATATACATGTAATGCTACTGATATTGATCTTCCAGCCTCCTTACCTGAAAAGACTGGGAACTGGAGACTTAACTGAAAATTCGTGAGTCATTTTAACATCAAATCTGGATCTCCTTATGCAAGAAAAATAAGTTATAAAAACATAAATCAGGATATTACTGATATTTTGACTGTATTGATAATTTTCCGTCATTTCTTCCATTTGCAAGATACATTTACAGGATGTAATACAAGACTGTGAATTGTTTTTTCTCACACTGTATTCAGGTTGACATTTAAAGATAAATCAATTGCACAAGCCAGGAAACTAACTAATAGTATGGTTGCTATTAGCGCTAATAACACCACCATTGCCTCATATAGTTTGCACTGTTCTTTAGCATGTAAAGCTATTAATTTTACCTCATCAGAATTTGCCTATTCAGTGATGTTATTGAAACTCTTTAATGAGTCACCGGTTTTTGAACATTTCCTTCTGAAGGAAGGAAATTTAAAGAGAATTTAAAGTGAATTTTGATTAATTGACACAGAAAGATCTGAGTTTCTTGAGCTCTTACCACCGAGCGTGATCTCAAATGCTTGGTTTATCTGCAAACTAGGTCTCTCTTACACATGTTGAGTGGTTTTCCAGATTCTGACAGTTGGCATTCTAGGATTTCTTTATGAAATCCACCCAAATGACATTTGACTTAGTCAAAACTGTTTCATGGTGGGCTTCTTGATAATGAATGAATACTGGGTAGGCTATGGTGGAGGTTTGTGTTTTCAGACTGA
Organism: Neopsephotus bourkii; assembly: GCF_033783945.1. Lineage (NCBI taxonomy): Eukaryota > Metazoa > Chordata > Aves > Psittaciformes > Psittacidae > Neopsephotus > Neopsephotus bourkii. Next base: position 1,227,375 of record NW_026900790.1, read on the forward strand.
GAATAGGGAGAGAATCTGGAGTCTTCTAAGTTCAGTCTTTCAGCAGTGGAGGGAGAATAGGTATCAAGCATTGCAAGGCCATTCATCCCATCCTACCATGGATCCAGTGACCTCTGGAACTGCCACTCCACTAATGATAAAGTGAGGTTAGGGTACTGATTTGAAGTAGTTTAGCAGATGCCATCCCTGGCATTGTTCAAGGCCAAGCTGGACAGAGCCTTGGGTGACATGATCTAGTGTGAGGTGTCCCTGCCCATGGCAGGGGGTTGGAACTGGATGATCTTAAGGTCCTTTCCAACCCAAACCATTCTGTGATGCTGTGGCTAAAATGAGGCAACATGAATTCCATTAGGTGCACTTAACTGATAACCTTACAACTGCTCCTTCAGCATTTATAGTGCCTCAAGTGAGACTTTGGTTTGGGCACACAAACTCTGTTTAATCCCACTTAACTTCTAATGCTTGTCTGATGTGCCTGAGTGCAACCAAGCCAGGTTTCCTCTGTGGACAGAGGAGACCTTAAGTGGAAGGCATCATCCTCTGGACACACACAGCCAAGGACAGCTATGCGGATGCTTTTCATGCAAGTGCTGCAACTTGGGTAGGATGACTTGAGCTGCAGTGAAAAGAAACTCTTCTTAGAAGGATTTTCTTTTGCCAGTCAGCTAAAACACAAATATAAGTGCACAATTGCTTCACTTAAGCATATCGGCCCTGAATGTGTCAGGGCCTGACATTTGAAAGAGCTGCAAAAAATCAGGTGGTTTGAAATTGCTGTCTGTGTTGTGCTGCTCCTCCAGCTAACATACAAGTTGTCTGCCTTTTGTGGCTAAAAGTGCCTTATTGAATGCACTTAACATATATACCTGTTTTGTGAGTATAATGAAGTTGGTTTATGTCCAGATTTTAAAAGCAGGGACTAAAATACCTTTCTGCCCCCCCAGCCCCCCCATAGTTATCATGGATTCTGTTGCTGCTATTTATGTTCTCTTTCTGTCACTGATTAGATTGCTGAGCTGCACGAACTTAAGCACATTGAAGATCTGCCTCTCCTCAGAGTTTTAAATCTGTTAAAGAATCCTGTACAGGTAAGAGGAAGCCAAGAATAAGAATCTGGAACTGCTGGTTTGCATCAGACCAGAATCCCTTTAGCCTCACCTTCTACATCTGACAGGAGCTAGGTCATTTGAAGGAGTCAGTACAAGAAACCCTGAGTGATGGTTTCCCTGTCATGGGTACCAACCTTTGTCTGGGAACTTTGTCTAAACAAAAGCTGCATGTGAATCATTATGTTTAACACAGTAAATCCATTGAATTGGTTAGTTCAATTTGTGAATCCATTTATAATTTGTATTCACAGCATTCCATGATTTTAGTTTGGGAAAAGATTCCCTTTTCTTTTGCTTTGAAGGTCTGTACTCGACTGTCCCTGATAAAAGCCCAAAGGAACTTAATAGTGTCCCATTAAATCATGTGTCTCTTGAACCTGTATCATCTTTTCTTCTCTAGGATTTACCTAGTTCTTATTTATGGCTCCCACAATATTCCTCAATCAATGAATTAAATATCCATTCTATCAACAACAGTTGCAAAATACAGGAAATTCTAACTTTGCCTCTGCATTTATCATTTGTCCTGGGTGATAAAAGGTGATTCTCTCCTGACTCTTGTGATTTCTAAATTTTATGTGAACTTTACAGCGATTTCCAATGTCAGAAAGAAGAAAAATATTAACGGTTTAATGTCTTCTTCCTGTAATTGCCAGTTTTGCTTTGGCGTTCATGAGGATGGTCTGTGGCACACAATGACATTACTGTGTAAGAAATACCCAAACTAGGCTGCCCCTGGTCACAGTATCACAGTATCACGGTATGTTAGAGATTGGAAGGGACCTCAAAAGATCATCTAGTCCAATCCCCCTGCCGGAGCAGGAACACCTAGATAAGGTCCTCTGTAATCCAAAAGCCTTTTTCTATTCAGATGTCCTTCCCCAAAGCAAAGTCTCATTATATTCCTTTCAATTACTCTTTTAATAACTTATACATGCAACAACCATCTTATGACAGCTGTTCTGTTGTTTAACAGGACCTTACTGGTTTGGAACTAGGAGCCTTCATGAACTTGTCAGTGTCGGCTTTTTAATTTGACTTTCAATTATTCTTTTTATTGTCTCAGACTTAAAAGCCTGTGTGATAACAAATTTATAGTGCAAATTCTCTTTTAAAGTTCCTATAGTATGACTGAGGTTAGAATTATTAACCATAGTTTATTACTGTGTAATATTACTAAGTAACTTACCATACTGATAGGACAAGGGGTAATGGGTTCAAACTTAGGGGAAGTTCAGGTTGGAGATAAGGAAGAAGCTCTTTACTGTGAGGGTGCTGAGGCACTGGCACAGGGTGCCCAGAGAAGTGGTGAATGCTCCATCCCCAGCAGTGTTGGAGAGAGCCTTGGGTGACATGGTCTAGGGTGAGGTGTCCCTGCCCATGGCAGGGGTTTGAAACTGGGTAATATTAAGGTCCTTTCCAACCCAAACCATTCTATGATTCTATAATCCCAACATAGATAACACTTTTAGTTCTCCAGCAGTCTTTCTTGGTGTTCTAGTGGATGTGGAGGTGAATTTTAAGTTCCCATCTTGACCTTTTGAACAACAGAGTTGGAGACTTTGAACAATTATTAACTCGTGCTGCAGAAGCTAAGCTTGTGGTGGGGTGTGAATTTATAGTGTATTGGCACCTTTCAAGGCAAAGAGCTTTTTATGTTGCAATGTATTAAGGCCAATTCAATTTCACCTGAATGAGATGAAATATTAAACTGATGAAGTTAGGTACTTTATGTCAAAGTGGAAACTTTGTCCTTCAGGAGCAAGCAGATTATTGGCTCTCAGTGATTTTCATGCTGCTCAAACTAACAGAACTGGATCTCAAGAAGATTTCAGTGAAAGAAAAGGTATGTAAATATGATACCCTTCTGAATTTGTCCTAAATAAAGAATATTAAAAACTATGCATGAATATGCAGCTTTGTAGCGATGTGGGAGTGACAAACCTCCCATGCTTTAGCCCCTAAGGTAAGCTACAAATTCAGACATCTGCTTTTAAATCCAGTGTTCAAGGCCAGGTCGGATGAGACTTGGAACAACCTGCTCTAATGGAAGGTGTCCCAGCCCATGGCAGGGGTTGGAACTGGGTGAGCTTTAAGGTCCTTTCCAACCCAAATCAGTCTGGGATTCTATATATATGGAATTTCTGGCAGTTGTGGTATGTAAATATGCAAGGCTTCTTACCTAAAAACTTAGTTCAGTGAAGAGATTTACTTAGCAGCCATTGTTATTCAGCTAGCAAATCCAAATGGGCAGCTACATTCATGAAACACTCTGCAGTGATAACCACTGTGCTATCTCTAAAATACTGTTGTTGGGAGGTTTTTAGTGTCATGTACAGCAAAGTGAACTCTGAAAGTTAAAGTGCTGCTCACATCCCATTCTATTCCATGCAGCTTTCACTGTAAAATCTTCTGCCAAAACCAAACCTTCTGTGGTAATAGAATCCTTTCCCTCTTGTGCAGCTTTTACTGTAATTTGGTTGCTGCGTGTAGTATTTGGGCCCCAAGCCATGCTAGAATTGTTAGGATCAACAGCTGCCAATTGGGGTTGGATTTCAGGGAAATATCCTTTAAAATTATCCTTCCTGGAAATTCATTGCTCCTAACTTTGCATAAATATTAGAGTTCTTGTTGGATGCCAGGCTCTCTCTGTCTTGAGCACAGAGAAGGGATAATACCAGGGTGTAATTCACCCACTTATCCCAGCATGGTTTTGAAGTGAACCCCTTAGGTGCCCAAGTTGCTGTGCTTGAGTCTCAGTATGGAATAGTCTTGCTATATGTTCCCTGTGAGGATGCTGAGGCGCTGGCACAGGGTGCCCAGAGAAGCTGTGGCTGCCCCATCCCTGGCAGTGTTCAAGGCCAGGTTGGACACAGGGGCTTGGAGCAAGCTGCTCCAGTGGAAGGTGTCCCTGCCCGTGGCAGGGGTTGGAACTGGGTGGGCTTTTAGGTCCTTTCCAACCCAAACCATCCTGTGATTCTATATGAACTATACTTCTTTTGGGCTTACCCTTAACCAGACAATGTGCAAACAAAGTGCTCCTAGGCATTAATTCAACCCAAACTAAGTCGAGTGAAATGAGCTCCCTTACTCCTCTCCTCCCAAAATGGTGTGGACATTGGGTCCTGAGTACTGAAAACCTTGCTTTAAAGGTCCACTTCTGCTGAACCACACTACTGGCTAATAGAGGTATGGTTCTCATCAGACCTTACAGCCGTGTTTTGCAGCAGTGTTGCCTAGCTGATATTTGATGGTTTACCTGAAGTGACTCAGTAGTTCTTAACCTGATTCTGAGTGCACAGCATTAATAACACCAAAAAATATGCAACCCATTAATGGTCACTACCCTCAATGGAGCTTTCAATAGAATGGATGGAGGGAATCCTTGGAGTTTAATTGCTCCTTATTTCAGGAAAGCCAGAAATGCATTGTCAGGAGAAAACTGCAGTTTCTTTATTAATGCCCATTCTGTTCCTCTTCTGACAAAGAAATGAATGACTTCAGTCCCTAAGGATTTTATATCAGCGTCTTCCACCAGCACTAAGAGGATGCAAATTAATGGATAATTAAAACCTAAGCAAAATTACTTTGCATCTTATATGGCATCTTGTTTGCTTTCCAGTAAAATGGTGACTGTATTAAAGATGGTAAGCTGTATCTGGCTGCCTTCCATCCGTCCATCAAATTGAGCTTAAAACTACTGAAAAGATTGATGTGTTCGCAGACAAGCCAAATCCAAAGACTGACCCCTCATAAATACGAAGCCACCATTATTCATAGTGGTCTGCTAAGCATATAGGAGCTGAAAACCATAACATCACTGCTCTTCTTTCTTTTGCCCCTAAATAGGTTGCTGCTGTGAATAAATACGATCCTCCTCCAGAAGTAGTTGCTGCTAAAGACCATATGACTCATGTTATTCGTGGCATGATGCAGCCCCAGAAGATCTTTGACAGGTAAGCTTCCTTCCACTTCACATCTGCTCCTGAGGGTGGCACTCACGTAAAGCACAATGTGTTGTCACCTTCAGAGGACGTTTTCCTGTCCCTCTCCCACCTCTAAATGAATCTGCTGAAGAGGAGACGATCTATAGTATTCTGTTAGTTAGCAGGCTGGAAATCGGGCAAATCTTATAGAATCATAGAATAGTGAGGGTTGGAAAGGACCTTCAGATCATCCAGTTCCAACCCCCCTGCCATGGGCAGGGACACCTCGCACTAAACCATCTCACCCAAGGCTCTGTCCAACCTGGCCTTGAACACCGCCAGGGATGGAGCATTCACAACCTCCCTGGGCAACCCATTCCCCAGATCTTATTTGGTTGGAATTGATTATGGAATGAAATCAGTCATTCACCTCTAAAGGCTCAGACAGATTGTCTGCAGCTCCGTTGCTTTTAAACAAGCTGTTGAAACAGATGGCCACAAGCACCATCAATGAAAGATGCAAAATTTCTCTCAATTCCCAAAGGCATTTGAAAAATCTCTAGAGGCAGAAGAGAGCTGTAAAGCACAGCTTCTTCCTGTTCTGCTTACTCCTTCTCTTCATACTGTTGGCATCCCACTGTGAACAAAATGACCTTATTTTGTGGCTTTGGAGCACATTTTATGTTTATAAGGTGAGATTTTTGAGTGTCTCCTTAGGGAACTCCAGCTACTTCTGGTTTTGGGAGGAGATGATGCTCACTGCCACTTAAAGCACATATGGGAGAGGCAAATCATTGTACTTTTCCAGTGTTGCCGTTGGCATGCCGGGTGACTTCCCTCAGTCTCATTTCTCATTGAGAAATTGGAAATGGCCATAATTTGCTGCTCTGCAGGTGTGCTATGATGCTTCCTCATGAGTGCTTGGAACATGCTCTGATGGAAAATGTTATGAAATATATATGATCTATTCTTATATTTGCTACAGTGGGTACTGAGATCAACTTTTGTGTCCCCACATCCCATTGTAGCACCATTTTGGACATCTGAATTCATAACTGAGTAGCCCAGTACACTGAACCTGCCTTCCAGTATCTGAAGGGGGCTACAAGGAAGCTGGAGAGGGACTCTTCATCAGGGACTGGAGTGATAGGACAAGGGGTGATGGGTTCAGACTGAAACAGGGGAAGTTCAGGTTGGAGGTAAGGCAGAAGCTCTTCCCTGTGAGGGTGCTGAGGCGCTGGCACAGGGTGCCCAGAGAAGCGGTTAATGCTTCATCCCTGGCAGTGTTCAAGGCCAGGTTAGACAGGGCCTTGGCCAACAGGGACTAATGTGAGGTGTCCCTACCCATTGCAAGGGGTTGGAAGTGGATGATCTTATGGTCCTTTCCAGCCCAAACCGATCTGTGAGTCTATGAATTAAGTTCCATGATTTATTAACTCAGAAACTTGCAGGTTTAGAATAACTTTATTGCAAGTCTTATGCTCCCTGGGATTGTTGACAAAAGACTGGAGCTATCCCAGTGGTGGTGACAGCTCTGAGAATTCATAGCCTGTTAAAGAAGCCTCCTAAGATTTATTTACTGCTCTGTAGGGCTGGAGGCTTCTTTAACTAAAAGCACAATGGTTTTACCTAAAGGCATGGATTTTTTCCAGTGCAGACATAGGCTCTATTTAAATATTTGTTTCCTGGATTGTGTATGTGTATCTTCTTTGCTGGAAAGCAACAATTCTATCTTGTGTCCGAGGTATTGTATACACAAACATAGAAACATGCAGACCAGAACTGATGGGGCTGACCAAGATTGTTAATGATGCTTTTGAATGCTCGCCTGTGCTCAGCTGGAAAGCAAACAGCAGAGTCATTAGTGAAATCTTCCTAATGAGGATGTGTTCCAGACTTCTACACTCTAAAATGTTTATTGGAACCAGCTTAGTATGTAGTTCATTTGTATCTATCATTTTAAATTAAGTAATTTGTAGTAATATCTGTATTAAGAAGTGAAAATAAAGCAAAAAGTTACATTCTTGCATAGTCTGCAGTCAGAAAACCTTCACATTAAGTTCGTTATGCCATTCCCTCTCTGTGTGTGCCTTGTGGTTCTTTAATTACATAGCAACACAGCACTGAACAATATGATGTTTGTCCCCTACTAGACATGCATGTGGCATTTTAAAAAGGAGCTTCATCATAGTTAGAACTGCTAAATGGGGAGCAGAAATGTAGTAACAGGGGGCTTTTCAGTCTACGGGGTGAGTAGAATCATAGAATGGTTTGGGTTGGAAAGGGCTTTCAGATCACCCAGTTCCAACCCCCCTGCCATGGGCAAGGGCACATCACACTAGACCATGTCACCCAAGGCTCTGTCCAGCCTGGCCTTGAACACTGCCAGGGACGGGGCAGCCACAGCTTCTCTGGGCACCCTGTGCCAGTGCCTCAGCACCCTCACAGGGAAGAGCTTCTGCCTAAGAGCTCAGCTCAGTCTCCCCTCTGGCAGGTTCAAGCCATTCCCCTTGGCCCGTCCCTACAGGCCCTTGTCCCAAGCCCCTCTCCAGCTTTCCTGCAGCCCCTTTAGGCACTGGAGCTGCTCTAAGGTCTCCCCTTCAGGAGCCTTCTCTTCTCCAGGCTGCCCCAGCCCAGCTCTCTCAGCCTGGCTCCAGAGCAGAGCTGCTCCAGCCCTCGCAGCATCTCCATGGCCTCCTCTGCACTCGCTCCAACAGCTCCACGTCCCTCTTGTGCTGCTGCCCCAGAGCTGGATCAGGACTGCAGGGGGGGTGTCCCCAGAGCACAGCAGAGGGGCAGGATCCCCTCCCTGAGCTGCTGCTCGTGCTCTGGGCGTGCAGCCCAGCACACGGGGGGGTTCTGGGCTCAAGCACACACTGAAGCCGGGTCATGGGGAGCTTCTCATGCACCAACACCCCCAAGTCCTTCTGCTCAGGGCTGCTCTCACTACATATGTTAAAAGGGGAGAGACAATCTTAACAGCTTAAAAAATCATGCCAGGAGGAAGCTATTTTTTGAACTGAACAGAATGTACAACTGAATACATTCAGGTAAGAATTTTTAAGGTGTATTTTTACCTTCTTCAATATTTTTCATGTATTGTGCTAACAATCTTGTGCTTACATTATCTAATGTCTTGTAAATGACACTGAACAGCACAGTAAGTAAAAAAATCTTTAAACATCCCAAGGGTTCTGCTACTATCTTGCTTTAAAATAGCCTCGTGGATGGGACACTGAACCAGGATCTGGGTTCATTTCACAGTTTAGTAACAGCTCATATGTACAGAGCTGATCCAGTCTCTTAATTTATTAGGTGTATCTGTTGTGTCTTTGTGAGGCTGGTACTTCATAGAGAATTAGGAGGCTCAATTTCCTTATTATCTCAGTGCTTCTGAAGCATCAAGTCCCATTATATAGCAATAGTTTGGTAGATAACAGAGCTGGTTTGCTGATACTAAAATAGGAGTAAAGCCATTACTTTGAAATCGCTCTCTTCCATGCCTGTGTTCAGTGGTTATTGTTACTTCTTTGTTACTTAGAAAGGGTAAAAGAAATATGCTCTCGTTTCAGGTATTTGCTTTTACCTGCTTAAATTGCATTAAATGGAAGCTAAACACACACAGGTTGTTTCCATCCACTTTAAATTTATTTAAACCATTTATTAGTTAAAAATAAAGGAGTTTGGAGCTATTTTAACTATTTCTGACATATTATCAAGTGGCTTCATCAGAAGATGTAGCTGAGGGTTAAAAATGGGAGTCCACTGTTGCATTCCATTTTTGGCTGTCTACATAAATTGCTGGACACTCAAAAGCGCACAACTGCTTTTCATTCCAGTATTTACAGCTGCAAGTGGAAATCTGAGGCTCTAACTATCTGCTCAGCATGGAGAAAATGGAGGGCTTTGTATTTCTGTAGCACTTTGGGTTCTTTTAGTGTGATGGTGTTTGTGTTCGGTGCATCTTAGCCGTTTTCATTGTGTTGAATTGTAGAGTCCTTTACAAATCACCGCCTTCATCTGGCAGGGCCATGGAAGTCAGCAAGATTCCATGCAGGAGCGTGGAAAGGTTGGTAGGATTGAGTCCAGGCTCATGCTAGGCTCATTATCCTCATCATTAGAACAGTACCAGCTCTGCAATAGACTTGGAAAACTCTTAAACATATCCCAGCAACACTGTGACTGCAGAGGGAGCTTTAGAAAAGGCTATAAATCAGAAAAGATTATAGCAGATAGAACATTATTCCTTTGGCAAAAGAGACCCAGAGGTCTTTAATGCAGCATTTTGTGCTATTTTTATGTTTAGAGCATATCAAACTGAGCACATGCTTCTCCTGATTGTTGTCTACACTGCGAACAATGTGAACAGTGTGATAGACAGATGAGATTAGTTGAAATGATGATAAAGCCCCTGTAGAAGCTTTATACAAAGTCGCTAAAGATTTCATTTGTAGGTAATGTGACAGCTCCTTTATTTTCCTTTCTTGTAGCACTTTACCTTCCCTTGATACTCCCTACCCCATGCTGGTATTTGCTGGTCCTGTAGCCTGTGGTAAGAGAGAGCTTACTCACAAGATCTGCAGACAGTTCAACAATTTCTTCAGATTTGGGTAAGTTTGCTCCCTAAGTTGAAACCACCAAGTGATCCAGGTTAGAGCTGCTCCTGGTTTGGTGGCTGTTGTTGTTTCTCTTTATAAAGAAGTTAAAGAGAAACAATAAATGTTCATTGCTCTGCATTTTATCTCTTCCCAGGGCTTGATGGCCTGAAGTCACTACATGCTTAAAAGAAAAGCTATTTGAATGCTTGTGTTCTTTCCAAAGGTGAACAGCAAACAAGAGTGTCATTTAGTGCTCCTTTTATTGATCTGTTCCCTCTCCCACTAATGCCCCTCAACCAAAGTATCTGTTAATATACATATGCTCTTTATTCTTGTAATGTACCTGCATATAACACATTAGCATGCATGTGCTGAGGGCATCCAGAAGCTAAGCAAAGAAGCAAGTGCAGTTGCTGGACCAGTTTATTATCCTGGGAGTAGTGTTATCAAAGCAAATGGCACCTTTCAGACTTCACCATCTTCTGGGAGGACAAATTCTCCCTATCTGAAAGGCCTGAATTATGATCCTTTTGGGCTCCCTGTGTGTTTGGTGGGGATAACCTATCTCTTCCCAAGGGAGATTCAACCTTTGTGAATCACTTCACTGAGGCACCTACTTATTTCCAGTGCCCAAGAGACAGGAAGCCTGGCTAAGTTATATCACCACTCTCTGGTACTTAAAGTTAGGTGGTGCAAGCTGATACTCCCATCCACCCATTCCATTCTTCAAGATACCTGACTTCTATTGGTCTTACAGCACATATCTCTTTCCAAGAGAGGTTCAGCCTTTGTGAATCACTTCCCTGAGGTACCCACATATTTGCAGTGCCCAGGAGGTAGGAAGTCTGGCTGAGTTAGATGACCACTATCTGATGCCTAAAATTAGGTGGTGCAAGCTGTTTCTCTTGTCCACCCATTCACAGTACCTGACTTCTATAGGTCCTATAGCACATGCTGTTCAGCACCAGTCTATATTCCTATATATGTTATATTGTGTCTCCTCTATTTTCTCTTTTATTACACTAATTTATCCATTCATTTTCAACCAAACTTTAGCCATAGTTTCACATATATTGCCACAGTAGAACCTGGGTCTCTGTGCACTCTTAGGTAATGAATTGTAAGAAAGGGACCATGGGCACATACATATATAAGAATGAAACCTCAAGAGTTCTGACCATCACAGGACTATGTTCTGCATGTCAATGTGGTGCCTAGTAGTAGCCTTCTTCTCTAGCACATGATGGTGAAGAGGTCTACATGTATTTCTGTCTGCTCTGTATATTTTAGCCACTTGCTGGTTTAGGTCCTAAAACTGGCAAGTTGAAAGGACATTGTAAGATTACATGACTGGAAAAGGGACTTTTTACCCTGCTTTAAAGCAACAGCAATGTTTTAAAAGACTACATTGGAAATGACAAACTAATCGAAAGCCAATTGGAATTTCCCAAGCGCTGTGCAGGGGTTTTTTTTAAGTGCATTGTTTTTCTACCATGTATTTTATTTCCTAAAAGCTTTATGCATGAGGGGAAAGTAAAAAAGGGGGAGAGAGAGAGACGGAATCTTAACAGAGCAGAAAATTGCAACCATAAAGCAAAGTTGTGTTTTAATTATTCAGGGCAGATTTCAGCAATTTTCTGCCTTCTACCTTTAGATTTCAAACATTCCACTCATTAAAAATGTATTGCATGCAGGAAACCCTGGCAGCTTGAATGTAAACATGGCCTTGCAATCCAAAAGGGTTGTAATGTAGAAAAGTGTTTCAGAAAACCCAGTGAAATTGGACCCTCCAACCATCTGGCTGGTGCTTAGGAATGACCTTTAGAGCTCGATGCATTCATAATATCTTAAAGAAAATCAGGCCTTTGAAGTGGAGTTTTAGAGTCTGCTGTTCTTATTTGTCATAGCTTGCTGATAAAAAAGAAAGTGGCACCCTCTAAATGCTGTGGTGGTGAAGATCTGACAAGCTCTGTTTTATTGACTAAACTCGTGTCATGGTTTAACCCCAGCCCCACACAGCTGCTCACTCACACTGTCGTCAGTGGGAGGAGGGAGAGAACTGGAAGGTGAAAGTGGGGAAATTCGTGGGTTGAGATAAAAACAGTTCAATAAGAAAAGCAAAAGCTGTGCACAAGCAAAGCAGTCCAAGGAATTCATTCACCACATAGAAACCCAAACTGGTTTGTGTTGGAATGGACCTCAAAGCTCACCCAGTTTCAACCCCTACAACAGGCAGGGACACCTTCCACTGGAGCAGCTTGCTCCAAGCCCCTGTGTCCAACCTGGCCTTGAACACTGCCAGGGATGGGGCAGCCACAGCTTCTCTGGGCACCCTGTGCCAGCACCTCAGCACCTTCAAACCATCACAGGGGGGGTGTTCAGTCATCCCCAGGACAGCAGGGCTCCATAATGGGGACTTGGGAAGACAAACATCATCACTCCCTTTCTTCCTTCTCCCAGCTTTATATGCTGAGCATGATGCCATATGGTATGGCATAGACCTTGGGTCAGTTGGGGTCAGCTGCCCTGGCTGTGTTCCCTCCCAGCTCCCTGTGTACCCCCAGCTTCCTCACTGGTGGGGTGGAGCAAGGAGCAGAAAAGGCCTTAGAATCATAGAATCACGGAATCCATTAGTTTGGAAAAGACCTTTAAGCTCATCAAGTCCAACCTTTACCTCAGAACTGCCAAGTCCACCATTAAACCATGTCACTGAACATGTCAATGCTGTGTAAGAAGCACTGGTCAGCAATAACTAAACCATCCCTGCATTATCAACACTCATTCCAGCACAAATCCAAACCACAGCCCCACACCAGCTATTACGAGGAAAATTAACTCCACCCCAGCCAAAACCAGCACAACTTCTTAATGGTTTATAACTGGTTTATAATGGGGGTTTTGGGGTTTTTTTTTAGGGCTATTTTAGTGTTTCATCCTGGTAGTAAGCTCACGTACCTGGAGTTTATCCTATTGTCCTTACATGGTGGCAGGTAATTACTTTTCCTGCCTTGTATCCTACTTTTCTCCCTCGTTTCAGGATTGTTTCTTCCCTTTCCTATTAGAAGTTTGTTTAAAGATTGGTCTTTATAATCTGTTTGTTAACCTCAGTTCAGCCTAACTCTTAGCCTCCTTTCCCATATTTAGGATCCTACTTTATATCATCCACAAGCTGACATGAGTGGGAAAAAAATGGTTTCATCATTTCTCTATTACAGGGTGCTGTGACAGCTTCAGCTCAGGCTGCCCTGGGCTGGGAGGGGATTTATAACCAAAATGTAATGTTACATTGAAACTTCCTTTTTGTATTTATGGGTTGATCTTTCAAATACCCAGCATTAGTGCTGTGATTTGCACCTCGTATTTCTTCTCTTCTTCAAAATAAACTGATTTGTAGCATTCTCCCTTTCCCCCCTCTCCCCTCTGATTCCAGAGTTGCTTCTATGATTGAAACCAGGTTATTTCTTTATTATACCATCTATCTTCCAGTCCCTGTCACACTACCAGGGAAGCTTACTTTGGAGAAGAAAACAGGCTTGATTACTACTTCGTTACTCAAGAAGAATTTGACAAAATGGTGAACATGGTAAGTACCTGACTAGTATCTTAGTAGCCCCATTTCCTACACCCAGAGTGAACTCAGCCTTATGACTGCTCCAATTTTGATTCTGATTATATTAGGTTTGTGTGTGCTTGCTTATTCACTCGCAGTCATGCAGCTAAAGTTTATAGATGGAAACCACAAATCTCTTGTATCATTGTATATTTATTCTTGTCTCGTATGAATGTAGAGAAACCATTAAATGTGCATAATGACCAGCAGGAAACTTTGAACAGTACTATAATGTCCAAATAAACTTATTTCCATGTGCACATATGTGTGTGCAGGGAAGAAAAACTCCTTAAATAGTTGATATCCTTCTTCCTTGTTATTTCCAAATCTTCCAGCAACCCCACAGCAAAAGCAGTCTTTGAAAGCTTAGCAAATTCACCCTGAAGGCATTGTGCTTCTCTCTGAAGGCAATGTGCCTCCAGCTACTGTTTCTGATGCCTTTTGCTGCCTGCAGTAAAACATTGGCTTGAAAAGCCACAACAGAGCTCATTATTTATACATATACAAATGGGGGAGCCAACACAGTCTTAAGCAACTGATCTGGTCCTAAATGCTAACTCCTAGTAATCAAATAGTTTCATTTGAAAAGCATATAACTGCTTACATCTCTCTAGATGTACTAATGGGAAGCAAAGTTTCAGTTGTCAGGTTTTAACTTTGAAATTTCTTGGCCAATTATACATTCCCCTTGCAGATCTGTTTCTGTCCTCTCTTTGGCATCTTCTCTTTTATATGGCACGGCCATATGGTTTGATGTAATGTCAAAAGAAGGATGCCCCTTGCTTTAGATCTTGCTTTCTCTGCAGTGTAAATGAATAACCAATGAAAGCTGTAACCTGTCAGCAGCTCGTTTTCAAGGCACTGGTGTTTTATTATCTATGAACAATGTACAAGCACATACCCTGCAGGAATGACTACGTGCTCTTCCCTGCAAATTGTGTGTTCCCATTGGCCTCATTATCCTTGATGGTTTAGGCAGGGAGAAACTTTGTAGGGAATAAAAACAAAGAAGTCCAGAGCGATTATGCTCCTTTAAGGAAGCTTTTTTCCCTTAAAATGTTTCTTTTCTCATCATAACTGCTGTCTTGAATTTCAGGGGCAGTTTATAGCAACTTATAAATACAATGGCTATTCCTACGGACTTGCAAGAGACACTATCGAATCAATTGCCAGAGAGGGTCTTGCAACTTGTGTTGAATTAGAATTAGAGGTAAGGATTACTAATTGCTTAACCATTGTTGATTGAGTCATTCTTTAACCTGCCAGAGGGGAGACTGAGCTAAGCTCTTAGGCAGAAGCTCTTCCCTGTGAGGGTGCTGAGGTGCTGGCACAGGGTGCCCAGAGAAGCTGTGGCTGCCCCATCCCTGGCGGTGCTCAAGGCCAGGTTGGACACAGGGGCTTGGAGCAAGCTGCTCCAGTGGAAGGTGTCCCTGCCCGTGACAGGGGTTGGAACTGGAGGAGCTTTAAGGTTCTTTCCAACACAAACCAGTCTTCGGTTCTGTGGGACCTATCCTGGGGAGGAACTCATGCAGTTTGACTAAGGTTTGTTCAGCGGTCTAGGCATATCCACTTAGTGACACAAGAGACACCCCATGGCCTTCTGCCCAGCCTACAGCTGCTGCTGATACGTTTGAACTAGTTGTGTGGGCTAATTACAGTGACTGGAATTATGGTTATTTGGTCAGAACCGCGTTTCGAACTCTACTGCCTGTATCATGTAGCTCTCCATTGTCTGTATGCAACCCTCACCACTCTGTTTATGGACACCCACATTTAGTTAGATGGATCCTTCTGCTGGCTTCTTAACACTTTCTGACCTGGTTTTCCAGTCTTCAGCAGCCTCGTCTCCCCACCACATCGCCAGCACTTCCCATTACAGTATCATAGAATCATAGAATAGTTAGGGTTGGAAAGGACCTTAAGATCATCAAGTTCCAACCCCCATCCTCAGCTTTTCAACCAGTGCTTCCCCTCCATCTGCAGCTTATAGTGGGACTAGTCTAGAGCTGCACATCTCCTGATCACCCCTACAAGAATGCCACGTTTCTCCTTTGCTGCTGAAGCGATGGAGGCAGCATGCAAGCCTGAGGCAGTATTTTGGGCAGAACTATTAAAAGACGCAATCTCTTTGAGGGATGACTTTATCCTCTCTGAGATGTGTCAGGTGCACATGCACAGATGGCAGAATCTCTGAAGTCATGCTGCGTTAGGAAAGTGGGTCACAAACAGAGTGTCAAAACCTGTCTATTAGAATCCCCAAAGAATAACTTTTTAGCTCATTTTCTAATTATCTACTCCTCATTATCTTAGAATAAGATTTACTAGCGAGGGGTTGAGGTGACAAAAAGGAAAGCCAGGATACATTTCTTTCCAAATTCTTTCTACATAGCAAGTTCCATCTTTATGAGCTTCCAAACTGAGAGACTCTACAGAGCACCTGGAACGTTATACTGGGAGTTGCTGGGTTTCACTGTGTTTGTAGGGCTCAGCTCTATCTCCGAGGGTTTACTGTGTGATAACAAACACTACAAACCTTCAGGATAGATGGGGAAAAAGAACAGAGATAGAAAGAAACGTGGGAGACTGCAGTGCTACCATAGGATCTTAAGTTTTGCATCCAGAGTTAGGGGAATGACTAAGGAGAATTGAGCAAAAATCAATGCTAAATTTATTAGGATGATTATTTTGTTTGTGAAACGGGTGCTCAAAAAAAATAGTTTTCCATTTAAGAACATTAGTGTTTATGAGGAATTTTAGTCTGCTTTGGACAAGTAAATATGTACATGTTTACTGGCTTGTATATAAATGTACAAATAACAGAACAGCAGCATCAAGTATCTCAAAGGGGCCTACAGGGATGCTGGAGAGGGGCTCTTCACCAGGGACTGTAGCGATAGGACAAGGGGTGATGGGTTCAAACTGAAACAGGGGAAGTTCAGGTTAGATCTAAGGCAGAAGCTCTTCCTTGTGAGGGTGATAAGGCATTGGCACAGGGTGCCCAGAGAAGTGATGAATGCTCCATCCCTGGCAGTGTTCAAGGCCAGGTTGGACAGAGCCTTGGGTGACATGGTCTAGTGTGAGACACCCCTGCCCATGGCAGGGGTTGGAACTGGATGACCTTAAGGTCCTTTCCAACCCAAACTATTCTATGATCCTATGTTAGTGCTAAAATATAAGTAGCTCCGTGCTCAAAAGGTCAACAATTTAATGCTGCAATCCTGCTCTTCAGTGCCTGTTACATGACTGATCTTAAACAGAAATTAATAACTTAATCTCAGTGTAGTTCCATTCCCCTTTCTCCTCAGTCCTGTCAGAAATGTGAATTCCCCTCAGTCTCCATTGATTGCAACAGGCATTGAGTGTGTTTATGAGATTCAGTATGACAGAATGCCTTTTAAAGCTGTCAATTCTTCACAAGGTAGATGTGTTATCAAATAATTTAGGAGAAATAACTTTAAGGAACACCATTTTTATTCATAAGGAGGTTAACCCAGCCACATAGGCAGTGACCATAACTTTTACTGGGTATTACTGACGCTACTGCCATGGACAGACAGCTGAGAAACTCCTTTGTCACCGAACTTCCAAGATAATGTAGTAATTATTCATAGTCTTGTATCACTGTGGACTCTGTGAGCAGATGAAAAACAATACCAGTGAGTTATGTATCTGAATAGAAGTTCTAGAAGTCCATTATCTTCTGTGAGGCTCATACCCAAAGTGATTTAGCACTATTAAAAGAAATCTTAATTATGGGCTGTGGGCTGAGATGAGAACTTTAGAGCTGTTCATTCCCTTTAATCTGGAGTATATCTTTCACTGATAAAGGAGACTGAAACAAATACTGGCAGTGAAATCGTGCTGAGTCTACACTTCCAGCCAGTGAAGCTGCTGCAGTTCAGACACACTGTTATGTGTTGGAGTAAGCACGTTTGCTGTGCTTTCTCTTTGCTCATGTAGCCACCAATACCTGTAGAGCACGTCCCAGACAAGGAAAAGGGTGGCTAATAGTTCTCATTATGCTTCTAGAAATAGAAGGTTATCCTCATTCAGGCCAAGGAGTCAAAGGATATCATAGAAATCACAGACTGGTTTGGGTTGGAAGGGACCTTAAAGCTCATCCAGTTCTACCCCCATGCCATGGGCAGGGACACCTTCCACTAGAGCTTCCTGTTAGCAGCAATGCAATACCATCTTGCACGATTCAGTATTCTGGTTTATATGCAGATAGGACAAGAGGGAGAGATAAAGTACTCTTCTAAGTGTATGTTGGTGCAAAGGAGAGCTGTCAGAAATTCAGGATTGATACCGTTGCCTACATCACTGTATAAAGCTTCATCTGTAAGTCCTGGCATACAGACAGGTTGCTTTTCAATGGTAACAGGTACCTGCAGTCCTCAGCTGTCAGTTAGAGCTGTTGTCCTCACAGCAGAGTTGATGCAAGGCACATGTAAATGTTCCCTGGGCTCTTATGTGACAAGTCCTTTTCTTTATAGCTTACTGCTGATGAAAATTGTCCAAGTTGGCTGACTACAGTGGAACAGCTGAGGAATGAGCACGTTGTACCTCTGCTGGGGACTTGTGGTTGTGCCCAGTTTTGGGAGGGGGTAAAACTGCAAGCTGCTTTAGCCAAATAAATATGGCTCTATCCTGATGAAGTCGTGGAGTTTCACTTGGAAAAATATACAGAATGAGGAGAAAATTGACAGTTTGTTCAGGCTGGAAAACTACAGGCCAAGTGGTACAGGTAATTTGTGCTCTGTGTCTGCACAGTAACGTGAGTCAGTGAAATGCTTATTTAGAATCACACTCATAGGACAGTTTGGGTTGGAAGGGACCTTAAAGTTCCTCCAGTTCCAACCCCTGCCACAGGCAGGGACCCCTTCCACTGGAGCAGCTTGCTCCAAGCCCCTGTGTCCAACCTGGCCTTGAACACTGCCAGGGATGGGGCAGCCACAGCTTCTCTGGGCACCCTGTGCCAGCGCCTCAGCACCCTCACAGGGAAGAGCTTCTGCCTAAGAGCTCATCTTAGTCTCCCCTCTGGCAGGTTCAAGCCATTCCCCTTGGCCTGTCCCTACAGGCCCTTGTCCCAAGCCCCTCTCCAGCTTTCCTGCAGCCCCTTTAGGCACTGGAGCTGCTCTAAGGTCTCCCCTTCAGGAGCCTTCTCTTCTCCAGGCTGCCCCAGCCCAGCTCTCTCAGCCTGGCTCCAGAGCAGAGCTGCTCTCAATTAAGGTATGTAACACCTGGAATAACTAGGTGTTAATGGAACAGGAAGGATTCAAATGAGAGAAAACCTATTAACTGGTGGGTATGAGAAGCACAATGTTTTAAATCACTGTGGAATTTGACTAAAAATATTCTTTCAAAAGTGTGTTTAGAACAAAGTCATACTACTCTTACAATGCTTTCCATATGTAGCTTTAGGAACTTCACCTTGAACTTGCCTATTTTGTTGCATTCTAAATCTTGAGACCTGTAGATGGGATTAATGTTTCTAGCACTGATTTCACAAAACATTTTGTTTCTCTGCTTCATTTGAAGGGTCTGCGTAGCTTGAAAAACACCTACTTTAAACCCAGATGTATCCTGTTAGTACCACTTAGCAAAGGCAAATATAAGGAGCATCTGCGGAGGAAAGGACTATTCAGCAGGTCAGAGATTGAAAAGGCAGTCTCCAGAGTGGACATGTACATCAACATGAGTGAGGATTTTCCAGGGTACTTTGATGCCACTATCTACACAGGTAAGTTTATCTCTTTTCATACTTTAAATGTGATTTCTAAGGTCACACCAATAGATGGGCTGAAACTGCTATGCAAACAGAGCCACTGGCAAATGTTAAACTAAGGATGACGAATGGTTCCATGTTCAGCATAACAGCTTAAACTATCCCTTAACTGATTTTCCCAGCTAATTCTTGCCCCAGGAATCCAAAAACTATGGACATCTGTCAGGACTGAATTACTCCACTATGTCCAAGTTTTGCTTTAAGCCCATCTAGGAAGTGAACCAGCTATCAAACCCAGCAGCACACTTGTTAAGTGTTGTGTTTTGTGACAATATTCAACTGATCTAACTGTCTATTGGTCTCTGGGCATAGAGCTGTTTTTGATCCAATAGACCTAGTTATCCTTGGGCAGTACAGGCTTTATTCAAGTCTTGAAATGACAACCAATGTGCAGTCTGACAACGTCCCACTGTAAGGAAGAGACTCCTTCAAAGCTTCTCCTTGTAGGACTCTTCTGCTTCCTAACTTGCCCATGTCCCCCAGCCTGGAACAAGGAATGGAAGGGTGGCAGATATTCCATTAAAATAAACATTTGCTTCTTGCTACTTAGGAATTGAGGATGGCAGATGGAAAAGAAGTGTCCTTTTCCACTTCATTTTGTGTCTGCCCTTTTGCGGAGGTGATTTTTGGGGTTCACTAGAGTCAAGGTGAAATATCTCATTGTGGTATGAAATAGTGTATTTGTACTTGTTCTCAAGGGCAGATAGAGCTTGCAATTTAAATGTAGTATTAAAGAAATAAAACAAAAAGCCAAACTGCAGAAGGACAATGTTTAGGTGAGTGCAGAAACTGAGATGAATTTCAGATTATCTTCTTGAATGTGCCACTTATGAAGATGAAGGCTCTTCTCCCAGAAAGATGAGCTGGTTAAGTTAAGAATGCATTTCTGCATCAGACTTCTGTGATTTCTAACCTTGTACTGATGAAAGGCTGGTTTTTAGTATTATGCATCCCTTCTCTATGCCATGAAATGCATATCCCTGTCTGCAGATGAACTGGATGAGGCATTCACAGAACTGAGTATCCTCGTAAGGGAATACCTGGATTTGAAACCACCTGCAGTTGCTGATAGCGTTCAGGACTCGAACAGCAGAGTAGGAGCAGGTACTGTGTCTGGGCACGTGCTAAAACTGCTTTTATCAATAAAGAATTCCTATTTATTTGTTATGAGAACTGAAATCTGTGAATGATGCAGTTTTTGAGATTTCTCGTGTCTAAACCTCTGTGTGCTTCCCTGCAATGGGTCTTCCCAGCTGATTCCTTCCTGGGATGTGAATGGAGATTTTTCCAGGTTCTTTACATCACTGTGTCCCCTAGGCAATAATATGCAGAAAGTGAGTTGCCTGACTCTTTTAAGGATGCTTTGGGGCATCCCATTCATTCCAGATGAATCACAAATGAGATACGCATCCATGGCTGAGAGTTTTGTGCCAATCAACCTGCTGAGCAGCAAGAAAATGCCATGACAGTGAGACCTTACTTTACCCTCTTCCCCAGGGTAGCAAGAAGCATAAAGAGGTATGTGAAACCTAGGATAGTAAGATGGGTGAAGGCAACTTATAAGTCCAATCTAAGTGCTTTTCTGGCTACCTGCTGCATGGTAAACCCAAATGATTGGTAGTGTATTTAAGAGAAGCCTTTTGTGCTTGAATTATGGAATCTGAGAATTATTTGGGTTGGAAGGGACTGTCAAAGCTCATCTGGTCCAACCCCCCTGCAATAAGCAGGGACATCTTCACCCAGATCAGGTTGCCCAGGATCACATCCATCCTGGCCTTGGATGTCCCCATGGACAGTGCATCCACCACCTCTCTGGGCAACCTGGGCCAGTGCCTCACCACCCTCATTGTAAAGAATTTTTTCTTCACATTCAGCCCTAATCTCCTCTCTTTTAGTTTAAAACCATCACCTGTGACCGAGGCTGGAGCCTTGTGATTAGTTCCAGCTAATCCAAGTGCACACTGCTGCAAAAAGTAGATAGACATGCCCAACTTACTTCTCCCTATGCATTTCTAGTTCCCCCCTTGCTCTCATTCCTCTGGTTGTGCAGTCATATGTAACCTGGGTCAGTGAACAGTTCCATCCAAAAACTTAGACAGGAAAAATCACCCCAACCAACTTTGAGACAGATCCATTCCCAGCTCAGAATCTTGGAGCTCAAGGAAGGAAGGATGCAGTGAAGAGCTTTATGGCTGCCTGTGGAGGAAGAAAGGAGAAGTGCTCTTGTCAGAGGCAGCATAGCTAAGGTTATCTTAACATACTGTGAGAACTCAGCTGGAACCTTTGATTTTAGCCCAGACAGGGCAGGTTACCAGCTGGGATGAAAGCAGAATATGACCTCTAAAATACTGGAGTAGAAGAAATAAGACGCAGATATGATAGTGAGAAGTTGTGCAATGTGAACTAACAAGAAGCTTATTTATGTGATCTTTCCTGTGACAACTCAAAGAGCCTCCATGGTTTATGGCTGTCTTCGTTAGATCCATTGTAAAAGGAGGGTTAATCAGTTTGCTGAGTAACACAGAGCCAATATTCAGGACCTTCTGTGTGGCACAGAAGGCTGCAAATAAACGTAGCTGAAGGGAGGGCAAGAATGTCTGAACGTTTTAATGAAGGATAGTGTAAAATTCATCAGTTCATCAGTTCAAGTAATTCTGTGTCCTGAAAGAATTAATAAATACTGATTTCCCAGTGGGCAAGAAAAAAGCTTCTCCACATATTGCATCATCCAAGTGCTACAGCAGTGAGAACCTTTCTGCAGGGTCTTATTTAATCTTAAACTATTGAAGTGAGAAAGACTTCCTTGCCTTTTTTACTATGATATTCTCACTCTATATTGTTACTTATTTGTCTTAAAAAACACTGGAGATGTTTTATCCTGAGAGCCAACAAAACCCACCAAACCCCAACTAGATTAACAGGAAAGAGAAAATGGGAGGATTAAAGGGAAAATACTTTTAGATAATGATAGCATTTTCCAAGATCTATATTTATGTGTCTAAAGCTCCTTTAAAGGACTTTGTATTCCTCAGCAGTTCTGAGTTCTTTCAGTGAGTGACGTGTCACTAGTTACGGAAACTTCATTACTACTACTAGATTTTGGTAATCCTCCAGTCCATAAAGTACCTTTGAAATTTACTATGCACCATTAAATTCATTTAGAGCAACATTTATAGGTGTTTAAATAAATTTAACTACCCTATTTCTCGAGATCATCTCTTCTTATGGACACTGTGAAATAATTTATCTTAAGAAACTTGCCCCAAGGTTGTCTTTAATACGGACATTTTTAGTAAGATAGTAGCAGGGGGAAGATTGGTTGGGGGAGATTATGATAGGTTGTTAATTCTGGTTTTAATGAACTGCTCTGCAAGAGCTTTTGCTCATGTATAGAGTGAAAATAGTGGGAGAAAATAGATAAGTTCTGCTTTTATAAAAGTTTTTATGGCAGAAGGATAATCCATTTCCGAGCTGATAATGCTTTGTACTTGCATTAGCGGCTTTCCTTCACAGAACCTGGTATTTTACAACTATTAATTATATAGCACAGCAGTCCTGTGGAGTTGCTATTTGTATTTTTCAAATGAGGAAAGGGACATTTATGTCAAAGACTGATTATTTGTGATGCTTGGCACCAGAAATTGCACTGAAGTTTCGGCAGTGTGAAGCTGTGCACCACTGAAGGTGAGGCTTTAGGTTTACTCACTGTCAAAGTGAGTGGGTTACTGTCCCTGAAACAGAAGCCACCAATCTCCAGCCTCATTTCCTCTCTTTTTAACACCAGCTCTTCTGGTAGCTCCAACCCAGCAGTATAGAATCATAGAATGGATTGGGGTAGAAAGGACCTTCAAATCATCCAGTTCCAACCCCCTGCCACGGGCAGGGACACCTCACACTAGACCGTGTCACCCAAAGCTATGTCCAGCTTGGCCTTGAACACTGCCAGGGATGGGGCATTTACCCTCTGGGCACCCTGTGCCAGTGCCTCACCACCATCACAGGGAAGAACTTCTGCCTTATATCCAATATATATCCTTATAACCAATCCTTTAAAAGTTTCTTGAGTTACCTTTTGTGAATCCAGAACTGTGCCAAAAGCCAGCCGATGATAATTGCAAATAACTGCTTTCTTTCTGCTTGCTGTAAGCAAAGTGGTGTTCAGAATGTTTTTGTTCAGGAGTGCCTTTTCCATCCCAGCTTCCAGCATACGGCTCTTACGGCAGCAAAGATTCTCACCTGGTGGTGTAACTACTGGAGCTACTCAGTGTTCATTTGCCAGTGAGTTCTTGGACTCTTCTGCCAAAAGCTACCCAGGAGGCATCTCAGAGAAACATGCTGCACAACTGAGGTCTATGGTAAGGCACATTTACTTTAACCTTGGATATAAATGATTACTTGTATGCAAAAAATGCATGTCAGACCTTTCTTTCTACAGAGAAAATGGACTCCTGTTCTCTTGCTGTGATTCGTTCCAACAGTATTTACCAGTTTCTCAGAGTTAAAGGCAGATTGAGGAGAGAGAGGCAGGTAAACTCAAATGAGAGGACAAGCTGTTGTTTCTGCTCAGTTTTACACCAGAGTAAATCTGTTGATCCTAAATAGAATCCCAGACTGCTTTATTTGGGAAGGGACATTAAAGCTCCTCCAGGTCCAGTACCTACCACAGGCAGGGACCCCTTCCACTGGAGCAGCTTGCTCCAAGCCCCTGTGTCCAACCTGGCCTTAACACTGCCAGGGATGGGGCAGCCACAGCTTCTCTGGGCACCCTGTGCCAGCGCCTCAGCACCCTCACAGGGAAGAGCTTCTGCCTAAGAGCTCATCTCAGTCTCCCCTCTGGCAGCTTCAAGTCATACCCCTTGGCCTGTCCCTACAGGCCCTTGTCCAAAGGCATGATTCCATCCAGTTGATTTCATCCAATTGTGTACTGGTGTAAGGCAGCTGAATATCATCTTTCAGCTCTACAACAAGATATGAAATGATCCTATTCAGTGGCAATACTTAGATGCAGTTAAAAGGACAATGAAGATTACTTGTGAACGCCATCCTGTGGCAGTGGATAAACCCATTCAGCTGAGCCTCTCAGAGTGTATCTAGCGCTAACTGCCAGAGATCAGATTTAAGCACATTTTTCACCTGCTTTTACTTTTCCAATCAACACATGCAACAACGTGCTTGGATTTCAAATAACCTCTTGCAACTCCAGCTTCATCTCTCTTCCTGTTTTTTTTTCCTTCTCCTTAATAGTCCTTTCCCTACAGGCATTCATCCTGCTTGCAGGCAGTGGAGTAGGGGCTACGAAGCAGATGTGGCTACTGCTCATTTTATACGACGATGACAGGAGAAGGGGGAAAAGAAAAATGAAAGCTTTAAACTATGTTCCATTCCAGGGTTATGATGTCATTATGATGAATGATGGCTTGGCAGCCATGACTTGCTCTACAATTTTGCCGCTATCTCTGTATTTATAACTACCTCTGATGTTTAGGATTAGTGTTGTAGATGGAGGAAAGTAACAGAACCCCCCTGCCCCTGTTTCCCAGCCTTTCAGAAAGACTCTCGTAGATGTGGAGAAAGGTATGGTTAGAGAGCCTCCCATCTTTCAGTTTTCTGGGATGAAATACATCCTTTCAAGCTACGCAGAGCTCCAAAACTGTCACAAGTGTTGTTCATGTTTCATAAAATCATAGAATAATAGAATGACTTGTATTGGAAGGGACCTTAAAGCTCATCCAGTTCCAACCCCTGCCACGGGCAGGGACACCTTCCACTAGAGCAGCTTGCTCCAAGAAGAGATCCATCATTGCTTTAGCAGCAGGGAGGAGGACAAACGTTGGATTTAAATGAAGAGAAATAATTGAACTGCTGAGGGTAAGCAGTTAACTGAATGGATGCAAGCCTTTTGGCTGTTATTTTGTGTGTAACTAAGCATAGCATGGAATTAACTGAAAATGTACTCATTTATGGCAAAGTTGTAGGCTGTGGCTCTCTTTCACGTAAAAGCAAGTCTTGCATTGGTTGGGAAAACAGGAGAGAGGCTCTCATGGCCCCAAAGGCGGCAGATTTGGGTCTACTGGAGGATCTGTAGAGGGTCGGTTAAAAGTTATTTCAGAGGCTCATTGGTGACCTGAATCTCATAGAATCACTGAATGGTTTGGGTTGGAAAGGGCCTTAAAGCTCCTCCAGTTCCAACCCCCACCACGGGCAGGGACCCCTTCCACTAGAGCAGCTTGCTCCAAGCCCCTGTGTCCAACCTGGCCTTGAACACTGCCAGGGATGGGGCAGCCACAGCTTCTCTGGGCACCCTGTGCCAGCGCCTCAGCACCCTCACAGGGAAGAGCTTCTGCCTTATCTCCAACCTGAACTTCCCCTGTTTCAGTGTGAACCCATCACTCCTTGTCCTATCACTACAGTCCCTGATGAAGAGCCCCTCTCCATCATCCCTATAGGCCCCCTTCAGACACTGGAAGCTGCTCTGAGGTCTCCACACAGCTTCTCCAGGCTCAACAGCCCCAATGTTCTCAGCCTGTCTCCATATGGGAGCTGCTCCAGCCCCTGATCATCCTCGTGGCCTCCTCTGGACTTGCTCCAACAGCTCCATGTCCTTCTTATGTTGAGCACAGCAGCACTGCACACAGTGATGCAGGTGGGGTCTTACAAGAGCAGAGTAAAGGGGCAGGATCACCTCCTTCGACCTGCTGGTCACGCTCCTTTTGATGCAGCCCAGGATATGGTTGGCTTTCTGGGCTGAAGCACACAGTGAAGCCAGCTCATGTTCAGTTTCGCATCGACCAACACCCCTAAGTTTCTTTCATCCCCAGGTTTGTTAGTTTAATATGAGGGAGAAGCCAGAGTATTTCTCACTGTGGTGGCACTGTGCCATCGCTCCTACCCCAGCAATTTATTTTTCTCCCTTTTTATTTAATCTTTTTTTATTCCTATTTTGAAAGTTTACATTTTGTCAAGTCAGGGAGAAGTGGTTTATGACTAAGGGGGCCATCATTTACCTTGGGTTTCACTTACTTAGTGGCTGCAAGGCTCTTTCTTATTAGTCTCCTTATTCAGGGCTGGTAATACCTTTTCCTTATTTACTGCACTAAGTTTCCAATATATTTTTACATGCAGAGGAAGCTTTACAGCATCAGCTGAAGTGACAACATAGTAAAACACTCCAGGTGAAACACAGGTGCCTCTTAGACCATATTTAATGAGATGAATGTAAATATGTCAGTGGCCTTCAAGTGAAATTTTTGTCTAAACTGTTACATTGGGGACTGGAAATTATAGTGCTTTTGGCACCCAAATCGTGTGCTGTTGCAGCAATAACCACATCCCACTCCCATCATGTAGAACTGGACAATCAAAATCAGGAAGGAATTAATGGGAATTATCCACCAGCAATATAAGAAGCAAGATCTGCTGCTCAGGGGTAGACAGTAGATGTGATTCCTTGCAGCCTTATCCCTTGTGAGCATGCCAATTTTGTATGGCTGTAATTAACTGTACCAGGTATGAAGTGAAAGGTGTCTGTAACTGTAATCTACACAGAAATAAAGGTCAGAACTATATCTTTACCAAAAGAGAGCAAAACAAAGCACAAGCTTGGTGAGCACCTAAGGAGAGCCTTACTTAATGTAAGTAATGCAAGGAAGTGAAGGAATCCACAACAGTTGTAATGTGAGCATTCCACAGATTTTCCATATTCTCTTTCATTGCATGTACCATGACAAAACACCTCTATTACATGTGATTTAGCTATTAAATTGATAATCATCAGTGGCTATCGGTTGATAAGAAAGCACAATTTAATAACTTTGTGATGTACATGTTAATGTATTTAAGGACATGCTACTGCTGCATTTGTCTGACCTGAGAAACTATATTGTCCTACATACCCTTAATGCTCAGGACCACATTTTCCTGCTGAGATCATCATATGTTCATTGTACAAAATCATTTAAACTAACTAAAACTTGCAGAGGGTTCTTTCTTTTAGTGAAGATATAATGAGCAATGAATTCTTTCATTGACAAGGGGGATATTGCTTGATAGAGTTGGTAAGTATTGCTGGAGAAAGGAGACAATGTATTTAAGATGAGGCAGAGGCAAATTTGACTGTATTCAGTCCCTTGCTAGTGAAAAGAAGCTTAAGACAACAGCATAGCTAGAATTATCCCTACTCTAACATACTGGGAGGTTGGGAGGCATCAGAAGTAGTTCTCTGAATGTATTTCTTCCTATTACCTCCTTGCACATTTTGACTACTATGAAGAAATGGAGCTTCACTGGAGGTAAAGACCCTCATTTTTTCAAAGGCAGCAGGATTTCAACCTAAAATTGGGTCTGTGTAAGCTGGTGAATCACATTTAGCACCTTGTTAGTTAGAATATAGCTCTGCTATTTTCCCATAATCTATCAATTCATACACTCTGGAGCCTTAGCAAAAGAGAGGAGTATCATAACCAATTAAGATACCATATATACTTTTAAGCTGCTGTCTAAAGTTGCTCATATTTCTTTATCAGGAAGAAGCTTCTTTCCAAAGACGTTTCTGTGCACTACGTCAGGCTCTGTTGGGGAAAGCACCTAATGCATATGTCCAGCCCTTCCAAAGGTAAAGTAGAGTGGTTTCAGCCAAACATTCCTTTGCAATAAAGTGAGTAATGCCTGTTGGAAGGTCTCTTCTCCACTGCTCATAAGGATGAGTTATTAGAAGCTGTCAGAGATCGCAGATCTCATAGACAACTCTCCTTTCCATCACCCTGGTCTAGCCCTACAAATAAAATACACACTGGCTGTCTTTTGACTCGGGAGTGTAGCAGTCCCAAAAATATATACCAAAAATATATGAGGCTTAGCCATCCACAAGTAACTTGTCTTAAACTATGAAATTAATGCATGTGTTTTGTCTGCGAGAGCAGAAAGGGATCATTTTTCTGGCAGCTCACAGTCTCCCACATGCCTTTTAGCACTACTAGTAATTAGCGTTGGAAAGTCACAGCCACGCTCAGCACAAGGTTGGTTGCTGCAGTGTATCTCTGTTTAAAATAGAACCCATGGCTGTCTCTGTTTAAAATGCAGTTCCTGAAAGTTGGTTCCACCCCTAATTTAATTTTTTACTTGTTTTATTTTTTTTATTTTAGAATTTGGACCCTATCTTGACTCTCTTCTCCTTCCTTATAATCACAGCCTTGCAAAAGTGGTATTAAAAGTCTATGGATCTCAATGTACCTTCTTTGATTGACCTTTTGTGGCATTCCTGCCTTCCCTGCTTGTAAATCTTCCTAATCTGAATTCTTCTTTACTTGCTTTTACTACCTGCCATGAAAAGGCTCACAGTGTTGACATTTAAAGTATCACATAGGCCTCTAAAGCAGCCATCATCAGAAAGGATAGAAAAGTTCATACCTTTCAGCCCATTTCAGTCCTGTATAAATGCAGTCACCAGCTGTAGATACCAGATGTGTTTTATGAAAATCATTCCAATGACAAAGTCTGGAGATTGACTCTTAATAAAAGAAAAGAAAGAAAGAAAAAGGAAACCCTACTGAATTAAAGTGTCTCTAGAAAATCAACAGCCAAAGTTTATACACAGAGAGGCATAATTGTCATAGAATCATGCAATGGTTTGGGTTTGAAGGAACCCTAAAACTCACTCAGTTCCAGCCCCCTGCCACAGGCAGGGACCCCTTCCACTAGAGCAGCTTGCTCCAAGCCCCTGTGTCCAACCTGGCCTTGAACACTGCCAGGGATGGGGCAGCCACAGCTTCTCTGGGCACCCTGTGCCAGCGCCTCAGCACCCTCACAGGGAAAAAACTTCCTAATATCTAATCTAATTATAATAATCATCATAATTATATCAATAAAATAATAAAGTGATAAAATAATAAAATAATGTCTAATCCAATTATGATGCATTTTCCAAATCTTTACTTAGAGAAGGAGGTTTTTAAGTAGCTGATTCATTCATTTTAAGCTATGTTGAAACGAGAAGAAGAACAGAAAGCAGTGTTTTCTTTTGCTGGAGGTTTTGGGTTTCATTTAGCATTGCAGTATGGACTGTTCATGTGAGTATTCCTGCTTGTTGCTCTTTACTCCTTTTATTTCACAAGACACATCTTTTGGAAGCTGATTTTGGAGTTAAGTATTAGGTTGCTTTGGCAGAGCTGTCAGGCAGGTGAGAGCAAATCCTGTCACCCCCAATCAGTACATGCAATTACCAGGCCTCAAGGGATAGGTGCACTCAGTGGAATTGGAGGCAAGAGTAGACAACATCCCATTCCGTACAAGAGGTTATGTCAAGAGGGGCCATAAATATGAATGTTATCAAATGGTTGAAATGCTGAGAGAGAAGCTGAATCCTGGAATGTAGCAGTTAAATAGCGGAGAACCTGGTAGGTCAAGAGGTCCACTCCACTGTTGGTGCATGGTTGTTCTATTGAGCATTCTTGTTCTTATTTACACAGAATTGAATCAAGTTTTAAATACCCATCAGAGAGGGGCTTTCACCTTGGAAAAGCTCCCCTAGGGTTTGGTGGATCTTCATGGAAGTGAGGTTCAGAGAATCATAGAACACCAGGTTGGAAGGGACCTCAAGGATCAACTGATGCAAGCTTTCTAGGCAAAGCATGCCCTGTTCCCATGCCTGAGAACCCTCTTGGTGAAGGTATTGTTCCTAATATCCAATCTGGATATTAGGAAAAACCATGTTGTGCTAGCATCATACTGAGAGAGGACTGGGAATGTAAATAGGTGGCTGGGGACCAGAAAGGGTGGAGGGCAGGGGCAGCTCAGCTTGCATTTGAGCAGCACTGCTGCAGAGAATGAGAACCCTGCTTCAGTGAGGAACGGACTGAAATTCTATGAAATAGATGAAACTGATGCCAAAAATGATATATTCCAAGAAGTTCCAAAGGTATGGTTTGAATTCTTGTGTATCTGTAAATATTAAAAGGATTCTTTAATGTTTAATCTCATTATCAGACATTTTAATCCAAACTGAAATATACTGCTCCATTTTCCTGAGTATGAGAATGTTAAAAGTGGTGTCACACAAGAATCTAACCCATCTTATTTATTGCAAACCCTCAGGCTTATCTACATAAATGTAGATTCTTAAACCCAAATTACTGGAAACCTGGCCTCTATTTTTTGCCTGGGGCTGTGTGCAGGTGTAATTGAAGTCATTTTGATGTCTCATTGCCTAACATAATGTACAAGCAACACTCGGTGGTTTGCTCGGAGTAATTTCACTAGTTGTCTGTGTATTTGAGGGCAATAAGTAAGAGCTTGGGTTAAAGTCTCCTTCAAATCAGGCCTTTAGCTAATGATTAACTTCTTGATTTCGTCTAAATGTTGCTGAAAGAACTGGAGGAAGCAAGAGCAGGCAGTGCCGAGAGGAGGATTTATAGCATTGCTTCTCTGAGTTGGAAGGAATTCATACCCTTTACAGTTTCACTGCCAGAACTGCAGAGAGAGGTCTACAGCAGCCTCCAGTGTCTGAAGGGGGCTACAGGGATGCTGGAGAGGGGCTCTTCAT
The DNA here is from genome assembly GCF_033783945.1 of Neopsephotus bourkii. NCBI lineage: Eukaryota > Metazoa > Chordata > Aves > Psittaciformes > Psittacidae > Neopsephotus > Neopsephotus bourkii. The sequence goes on from NW_026900790.1 coordinate 1,257,942, forward strand.
CAGGGACTGGAGTGATAGGACAAGGGGTGATGGGTTCAGACTGAAACAGGGGAAGTTCAGGTTGGAGATAAGGCAGAAGCTCTTCCCTGTGAGGGTACTGAGGCGCTGGCACAGGGTGCCCAGAGAAGCTGTGGCTGCCCCATCCCTGGCAGTGTTCAAGGCCAGGTTGGGCACAGGGGCTTGGAGCAACCTGCTCCACGGTGTCCCTGCCTATGGCAGGGAGTTGGAATTGGATGATCTTAAGGTCCTTTTAAACCCAAACTGTTCTATGATTCTATGGTCTGCCTGTGGTTGAGACTCTCTTCAGCTTGGATTTGGTTACTGTGAGCATAAGATTTATGTGCACATTGTTCCAGAGAGCTATAGGACTGTTTGTGTTGGAAGGGATCTTAAAGCTCCTCCAGTTCCAACCCCTACCACAGGCAGGGACCCCTTCCACTAGAGCAGCTCCAAGCCCCTGTGTCCAACCTGGCCTTGAACACTGCCAGGGATGGGGCAGCCACAGCTTCTCTGGGCACCCTGTGCCAGCGCCTCAGCACCCTCACAGGGAAGAGCTTCTGCCTCTTTCAGTTTTATTTCTGTGCCCCCCTTAATGACAAAACCAGGGCATTGTTCCAAACTCATGGATATGCCTTTTCACAGGGTGCTGGTGAACTTCTTCACCCTGTTTTCCCTTTCTTTTTTTTTTGGAGCTGAGGCATCCTGGCGCAATTTGAGCTCTACTCTGAGCCTAAATACCTATAATGGCAGTACAAAACATGAGAGACAACACAACGGAGACATTTAGTGCAGAGACAGAAGGTGAAACACCATCCCTATCACACCTCTAAAAACGCATCTTCTTCATAGCTGTCGGCTATGTTGGGTTAAGTTCATTTATCAACTCAGTTGCAGCTTCCCAGAGTGGGTCACAGGTTCTGAAGCCAATCCTTTGCTCCAGGATGCAGAGCCCATTTTCCCATGGCTGTCCTTCAGATTCCTGCTTTAACCTCCCGTCAGGCGGTGTATTTCTGTGCTGTACATCAGAGGTCTTTGCTGAGCTTTTCTTCGTGTCTTCCTGTTTTCATTTCCATCCTGTGGATTTACAAGAACTGATTTCTGAGAGCAGTCGGCTCTGGGGGCCATTAAAGGAATGGGGCCCTTTCACCTATGTAATGGGTTCAGATTCCGATCTGAGCTGATAACAAACAAACACTATTACCAGCTGCCGGTTGCTTGACAGTGAAACAATAACAGCTTGAGGCCCTCCACTAGGGAAGCTTTATTTATAGGTGTTAATAAGAATAAATGAAAGAAAAGGAAATTTAAAGGCAAAGAGTAGAAAAACCTGGCTTGCAATGCAGTGTATTGGGCTAGGAACTGACTTCTGAGGAGGGGTGGGGAAAGCCTCATCACTGAAGCATCAGAAGAGGGGAACAGTCCTACTCTGGCAAGATGAGGAGGTGTGAAAAGGCAATGAGACATTCCAGCCTTTCTGTTTCCTATGGGAAACCAGCAGTCGTGTACTTGTTGCCTTAATGGCCTATGGTTGGACAGGGCTTGGAGCAACCTGAGCTAGTGAAAGGTATCCCTGCCCCTGGCAGGTGGTTGGAACTTCATGGTCCTTAAAGTCCTTTCCAACCCAAATCATTCTGTCATTGTCTTTGGTTTTAGCTCTGTGGTTCAAGTCTATAATAATGAATAGTGGTGCCAATTACTGCAATAATAGTGATGTCAACATTGGAATTATCACGAGTGCTTTGCTTTAAGTGTTATACATGGCAGGGATGATGAAAATTCTCATCTTGTGAGCTAGTCACAGTCTCACCCCATTTCCTGTGTCTAATAGAAATGTCTCTATCTGAACAAGTTGCCCTACACTGCTGTCTCAATGGAGAGTGATTCATCCAACCTGTTTTAGCTCCTTACTTAAGCTTGAGTTTATTCCTACTGTAGCTGTGACTGTTCCTCTGTATTTGCTATAAACAGAGCCTGGATTACTACCCCCAACAGCTTATATTGCTGCTTCTCTCCCGCAGGAGATAACACTCCCCTCCAGCTGAACAGGTCTTGTGAACTCACTAAGCTCTAATGAAGCTATCACAGTATATAAATGCATGTAACAAGCACTTTATTTTCTTCCCATATCATTTCAGGGACCTGGCAGCCACTCCTGCACCAGGCAGCTCCCATCAGCAATTCCTGGAACCAACAATACATGCTTCTGTGCTCTCAGATGGAAGGAATATGACCCAAGACCAGAGCTACCCCCTGAGTAGAGAGAGACGGTGAGTTCAGCTTCTGAGACAGATCATCGCGGGGTGGAATGAAGGTTAATGCTGCAGTGTGCAAGAACTAAAACCATTTCCCAAGCTAATGCACTTGGCTCATCTGCTACATCAACAGCCTTATTAAGCACGTGTCACTGCAGCATAAACCAAAGTCTTGCCATTCGTGGCACTGGTTTCATTTAGACACCATAATTCACATACACAGAGAATTTTGAGAGCTTTCTATCAAGAGGATGTTTGAAGGGGGAAAGATGCTGAAAGAAACTTGGTCCAGGTATAGAAAAACAGAACTTGAGTGATAAATATGCTTTTAAAACAAATTTACCAGATATTGCTATCAGGGTTATTTCTCATTCTTTCTTTAGTTACCATTTGGGAGGCTCTGGTGGTCTTCACATTCATATCTCATCCATGATAGCATCAGATCCTATCACGATACTGAGCTCTGTAATACCTTTACCTTCTCTTGCTATCTCAACTACTGCTACCATGCTTCATATCTTGTGCAGCATCTCTGTTCACAAGTGATGAACATCCTCATTTACTTGTACCACAGCTAAGCAGGCTCTGAGATATGAAACATCTCCCTGTCTCATTTAAAGCTTGTAGAGAGGTGAAGGTAGAAGAAGATATGAAGAGGCTACATCTTCAGTGCCTTCAGCTATATTTTCCTGTCTGGCTCTGCAGGTACACATTGCCTCTTACAAGATAGCTGTGACTTACTCTAATGGTCCTGTTTCATAAGTACATCTGAGTTCTGGTTGCCAGCAAGCCTGTCTGCTGCTGTGGCAGTGACATTGCAGCTTTTCTATGCAGCATCCTGGATAAGCTTTGCTTTTTCCCTTCTCCTGGCCATCTGTTGTAATCCCATGCCCAGATGGGATATACAGAAACAGCCAGACGCCACACAGCATGACCTAGTGAAGCATAACACACAAGATCCCCATCCACACTAGGAAGTAGGTGTGTGCTTGCAGCCATCCTCTGCTCGCTCTTCAGAAACTATCACAAAGCTCATCTGAAAGCTTCAACTTGAATGAGCTAAGTTGAATGGCTTAGAGTGAGCTATGCTGTCTTGCTGTTGGTAAACTTGAATTGGATCATGGGTTCAACCCCATGTCTGCTATATTGTTCTAATCCCATGCAAACCAATATACCTTTTCTGGTCTATTTAAACACACCATGCTGTGGTTTTTCCACCTCTGTGTTTTCACACCTTGTAAAAATCATTGTTAGATAACCTCCTAAACACACATTGAATTATAGAATCATAGAATAGTTAGGGTTGGAAAGGACCTTAAGACCATCTAGTTTCAACCCCCTGCCATAGGCAGGGATGTCTCACACTAAACCATGTCACTCAGGACTCTGTCCAACCTGGCCTTGAACATTGCCAGGGATGGAGCATTCAAAACATCCTTGGGCAACCCATTCCAGTGCCTCACCACCTTAACAGGAAAGAATTTCTGCCATATATCTATCCTGAACTTCCCCTGTTTCAGTTTGAACCCATCACCCCTTGTCCTATCACTCCAGTCCCTGATGAAGAGCCCCTCTCCAGCATCCTTGTAGCCGCCTTCAGACACTGGAAGCTGCTCTGAGGTCTCCACGCAGCTTCTCTCCTCCAGGCTCAACAGCCCCAATGTTCTCAGCCTGTCTCCATACAGGATCTGCTCCAGCCCCTGAGCATCCTCGTGTCCTCCTCTGGACTTGCTCCAGCAGCTCCATGTCCTCCTTATGTTGAGGACACCAGAACTGCACACAGTGCTGCAAGTGGGGTCTCACAAGAGCACCTCTGGCCAGGATCCCCTCCTTTGACCTGCTGGTCACACTTCTTTTGATATGAGGCAGCTTTTCACAGTAAATCAGACCAATGAGAAATGTTGAGCATCTTTGTAAGATTCCAACCCCTTCACCTTATCCCTCATGTGTTAAACAGAACTTTGAGCTAAACTTGCTGTCGTAAAACCCCCTGTGTTCCTTTTCTATCCTAGAGAGACTGTGCTCTCTCTGTGATGTACTACCTGCCACTGTAATTACGAGTAGTTAATTAGCATGCTGTAAAAAGGGCAAAACCACAGGTCTCTGCAGACTCATTTGTCCTGAGTATTTGTGCCTTGGTGGAGTGTGCTGAAGGGGAACAGAGTGAGTGTGTGAGAGAAACCAAGTGCGTAATAAGTTGCTGAGGGATTATGCATCATCTGTCCTTAGCAGGGAGAAGCAAGACCTATAGCTCAAGTGAGTGTGAAGCTCTGATGAGTTGTAAAGGTCTTACCCTTCACATATGGGAATAAATATGTCTTTCCACTCCACCACATTGTGGTGTTTTGACTTTAGCACTGTTTTCATTTAGCGCTGTTAATAACACAGTGGGAAAACAACTGTGAGGAGAGGAAAAGCAAACTGCTAATCTGATTCATTTTCCGTGTATGCAGCATGGCCTACAGCAAACTGGCAGAGAGTCGTGTTGCCAACTCCTTTTGTAAGGGAAATACGGGAAGTTGGGAAGGAATTTGCTTAGAGTGATGAATGGAAACACTGTTGTGTAGATATGTTTGAAAATCCCCATGTATCTGAAGCATTGTACAACCTGCAGTTACCTTGTTTGAATATTGAGGTGCTTTAATATGTTCTTCTTTCTCCCCAATTTCATGCTTTCAACATCTGGAATGGAAGAAAGAGTAAACTAAAAAAAGCCATCAAGGGGAAAAAGTATGAATGTGTTGACCTCTGAGCACAGCAAGCGAAGGAAATACTGCTTTCCAAGAGCAGGGTTAGCCTCATATCAAGAGCAGATTAGTCTCATATCTCACTGGGCAACACTGTGTCCAGCTCCCAAATATTTTGCATTATTACTCAAATGTGGCAGTTTTCATTTAAGCTTGGGCTGTGGTGTGGAAGCAGCAGCGTTATTCTTCAGGTCACTACCGCTTGTTGGATACAAGTCTGTTACTTCTGCTTTACAAGTGAGATGATTGCATTTACCCCAGAGTGAAAATCAAAGGTTTTGTTTAGACATCTGCCCACTGAGCTGCAGGTCTCAGCAGGACAGTTTCTAATGACATCCTTGGCTTCTTTGCATTGCTGAGACCGTAGCTATGCTCTTCTCCTGGGAAGTAACCTACGATGACCTGGTCTTTCCTGATCTCACTAAAGGGAACACTGTGCCAGTTTCCAGGGACTACTCAAGTCCTCTCCTGGAGGCTGACCTCTCCCATACATGGAAATGTGGATTACGTTTGCCTGAGGTGCCATTTATTTTCACTCATAGGCTTAAGCAATTTATCATCGCCTTTGGTGAGTAGCAGTCCTTTAGGGCAATAGATCTTACAACTGTGCTTTAAAGCACTGCTACTCGCCACAGGCAATGATAAATTCTTTGGGTCCCTCTCTGCTATATTTCATCACTCACTTTAACCAAGCAGAAGTATTTGTAAGGTTGTTGAAACGATCTGGTTACAGCATAACGAGGAGAGGAGACACAAAATACAGTGAGCTGGAGAGTAGAAACTTCTTAATGATAGAACACTGCCAGGGATGGGGCACCTACATCTTTTCTGAGCCTCAGCACCCTCACAGTGAAGAGCTTCTTTATATCTAACCTAAATCTCCTTTGTAGTTTAAAGCCATTCCCCCTTGTCATATCTCTATATTCCCTTCTGAAGAGTCCCTCTCCATTTCTTATACTAATGTCTTCTCCCTAACTTGTTCTTGTATGTACAGGCTGTGGGCTGTGCCTCGATACTGGGCTCTTCAAACCTCACCCCACTGTTCTATTCCATTCACTTCTACCGGTGGCAGAAATAGAAAGCAGACAAAATTAGAGAAACTGCCACAGTTTTTATTCTTGTATAAGCATCTTTTCACCCTGAAGACAAGGAGACTACATTCTCCATGTCAGGACTCCCATAGCTTCTGTACTATGCCTGTCTGCAAGTTTGAGGGTGGAATAAGAACCTCACCTACCATTTAACAAGGAACTGACTCAAATATTGAATTGCACATCCCTATTCCTGCCAAACACAAGCAAACGGGAAATGCCCATCAACTGAAACATTACAACGTCATGTGCAATGATGTACGTTAGGGTTTGGCAGCCCAGCGCAACCAGAATCTAAACAGGATCTATAGCAGGCCAGTGCTTTACTCCTCAACTCATTACTGAGGGAAAACTTTAAAGTCAAGATACATAGAATGGTTTGGGTTGGAGAAGACCTTAAGAGCATCCAGTTCCAACACCCCCAGCATGCCTGCTTCCCCTATAATCGGTCTCTTTTCTGTGCTGCCAGAAAAGAACTAAGGATACCTTGTCCAAATGCATTCACAGGTCACCTGGCAAGGGCATAAAGTAGAGGCAAATTCTCAGCTCCTCTCTCCCACACTTCCCAAATACCTTGGACACCTACATGGCAGAGTGCTCATAAGCTCTAGTTTCCCACTTATCTTTGATGTCATTCTCATTAAGCAGCTTTGCAAGAATCCTTAATTAAATTAAATGCTTCCTGTAACACTTGTACTACATAAGCCTGAGTACCTGCATTCCCTTTACACCCTGCCCAGTGGTACGTGATCTATTTCCAGGCTCTACCTTGTCTTCTGCCTAAAGAAAGGGACAGCTGAGGAGGAAAGCCATGGAGATTGTTGCCGAGTACCTTTGGATGCTGGTTTTTAACACAGTGCATTCAAGCAGTTGCAGCTAGAGCTCTAAGGGGGTTAATTCTAACTATATGGTATCTGTTTTTAGCCTTTACGAGTAGGTGGATGTGTGACTGTGTTCTCTGAAGCAAAAAGCAGTAGTCAGCCTTTTAGAAGCTGGAATAGATGCTGTTGAAGAGTCCAAGGTGCTGTTTATACTAAGCTTGGATTTACTACTTCTAGTTATTTCTTATCCCTACCGCAGTTATGTCTGATGAGTATTACAAGCAGCTAAAATGAGATTACAACTAGGGTTAAGCACTTGGCTGGAGAGCACTGGGTGTTTGATGAGCATCCTTGGGTGCAATGGACCTCAGAGGAAGACGCAAGCACTCAGTACATTAAAGGATAAAATATCCTTTTACCTTGAAGGCAACAGAAAAAATCCCATAGTCTTCCATAGTGCATCTATCTAGTGACAAGGTAATTACCTGTTTCTTATGGGAGAACCTCACTGTTATATCTCATTATTCATGATCCTTTCTTCTTATTGTATGGGTTTATTCAAATACCACTGAAATACTTCCTTTCCTTTCCCCACAACACTGTAATCACAGTTATTCTCACAAGCTTAAACGCTTCTTGCAAGAATTAGAGGGTGAAATTACTTTGGCCTGCCCCATGGGTAAGGTCAGGGTGAATAATCTTCCTCCTAGGCTCACAAATCTATGAATTAGTTTCCCTCACCTAGACCAGAACAGTCCTTTCTGTACAGAGACATAGTTAATTATTTTAAGCATTGCTCCAGAAATATATGTTTTGCATTAAATAGGTAGGTATTGATCCTTCCATATTAATCAAGGCCTTTTCCTTACTTACCTTGAAGTAAATCGATAGTATATAGAGGGAAATGGGAAGTCTATCAGAATGAGCTACAACACAGTCTTTATCATTGTCGGGGTCTCAGACCATTTGTGTTTTGGCTTTTCTGCAAGAGACATAACACATCACAGGTGCTTTGGGTACTACTCACTGGTAAATGACTATTCATGGTTTGTGTTGTCACTGGGGTACTACAGAAACGCTTCTTTTCAAGGCAGTTCCTATTTTCTTTCACTCACCAAGAGAGAACACTGAAGATGGGTTTAGTAAACAAGGAGCTCTGAGTTCTGATCTCAGATCTGGAGCTGATGCACTGTGTGGCAGGAACCCCTTCTGCACCGTCGAGTGGCTGATGAAATCAATAAATTCATAGAATTATAGAATAGTTAGGGTTGGAAAGGACCTTAAGATCATCCGGTTCCAACCCCCCTGCCATGGGCAGGGACACCTCACACTAAACCATATTACCCAAGGCCTCGTCCAACCTGGCCTTGAACACTGCCAGGGATGGAGCATTCACAACCTCCTTGGGCAACCCATTCCAGTGCCTCATCACCCTAACAGGAAAGAATTTCCTCCTTATATCCAATCTAAACTTCCCCTGTTTCAGTTTTAACCCATTACCCCTTGTTCTACCACTACAGTCCCTAATGAAGAGTCCATCCCCAGCATCCCTATAGCCCCCTTCAGATACTGGAAGGCTGCTATGAGGTCTCCACGCAGCCTTCTCTTCTCCAGGCTGAACAGCCCCAACTTTCTCAGTCTATCTTCATACAGGAGGTGCTCCAGTCCCTGATCATTCTCGTGGCCTCCTCTGGACTTGTTCCAACAGATCCATGTCCTTTTTATGTTGAGGACACCAGAACTGCACACAATAAATTCATAGAATCATAGAATAGTTAGGGTTGGAAAGGATGTTAAGATCATCAAGATCCAAGCCCCCATGCCATGGGCAGGGACACCACGCACTAAACCATGGCACCCAAAGGTCTCGTCCATTCAAATTCAAATGGAGAGAGGTAGTAGTTGTGTTTGCTAGCACTTGAAGTTTTGTGGTGTGTAAAGCTTTGTGTAACCAGTAAGTACTGGGGTTTATTTCTGTCTCTTGACTGAGTCGTGTGACTGCAACATCAGTGATACTGTCAGCCTTGGTGCATATGCTATTTTACTGCTATTTTAAAGCATGAATCATTTCCTCCTCTCAGCTGCAAAGAATCTGGTCCTGCCAGGGGACGATTCCTGGCCTCATCTGGTGCCTCTGCTGCTGAAGGTCTGCCTGTTCGGAGCCCTGTTCCTCATGCTCACCCCACTGAAGAAGCCAAAGCTGAGCATCAAAATCCAAGAAGAGCTGAAGATGGAGTGGGCAGATTGAGAGGTTTGAACCATATTGAACACATTTTGAACTACTTGGAACAGGCTTCTCAGGAAAGTGGTGGAATTACCATTCCTGGAAGTGTTCACACACTGTGTAGACAAGGCCCTCAGTGACATGGGTTAGTGGTGGTCCTTGCAGGGCTGGATAAAGGTTGGACTGGATCTTAAAGGTCTCTTCCAACCTGGTTCATTCTGTTCTATATTCTATGTAACAGCTTTGCTCAGGCTGTGCATCTTACTATAAAAACAGTAGCTTTATTTGGGTTACAGAGCAGCTTCTTCATGCTTCTAGTAATGACACTTTTAAGAAGCAAGGATATGTTGGAACTAGATGATCTTAAGGTCCTTCCCAACCCTAACTATTCTATGATTCTACAATTCTTTGATGTGGCAGACTCATCACAGTGTGAATGCAACACACTCGATACAGCAGCTTTCTCTCAATGAACTTCTCGAGGAATTAGATAGTGACTGCTTAGGTGCAAAGTTACTCATCCATACGTAGAGGGAGAGCAGTCACTACCTGAAGATGTTGCTCATCCCTTATTCCCCAAAACACTGGCTTTTCAGCTGCAGATTTGTGCCCCATCCCTGGCAGTGTTCAAGGCCAGGTTGGACACAGGGGCTTGGAGCAAGCTGCTCTAGTGAGAGATGTCCCTGCCCATGGCAAGGGGTTGAAAATGGATGAGCTTTAGGGTCCCTTCCTACCCAAACCATTGCATGAGTCTATAAACCCCTCTTAATGCTTCTTCACTTCTTATTTCTGCAGACACTGAATTCTCTGCTGAGAATCCCCAGAGAAAGCACAGCAAGTCCAAGACTGGTTCTTCTCAAGTGCCCCAGCTCAGCAACTGGTCAGGCTCCAAACCTGTCCTACCTCCAATCCCACCAGGGCGGAAGAAGACCACCCGTTGATGGCCACTACTAGCCAAGCCTTTGTTGTGGTTACACTGAATCTTTCTGCCTAATAGGAACACTGATTTTTATATATCTATTTCTCTTCCACAAAGCAAAGTCTATCAAATATTATTCCTAAATCCATTTCTAATTAATTCTCCCCCCCAAAAAAGTTATGTATTTATAACTTGATGAAAAAGTAATTTCTCTATTTCCCAAAGCTAGAAATTATTTCCCCAGGCACTCCCAGCTGGGAAACGGTGTAGATTTTATTCCTAACAGCCACATGACCACATCTTCCATTAACTTCTCTCTTTTCTTCCTCTCCTACGTTATAAACTTAATTGAGGTGTGGGAGCATTGGGGTCTCTGTTAATATTGTCGATATTGTAGCAGTAGTGAATTACTTTGGAGGACTTTGTGAAATGTTCAGGGTTGAGTTGAGAGTTAAAACGACTTCCAAAACTCTTTGTTGCTAACAAAATGTGGTTTTCTGAAGGGATGAGTCCCAACTCTTGGATTTGCAAGTGTATTTAAACAACCCAGTGAGGAGCAATCAGGAAACCTCCATATAAGAGAGAGCCATATGAAGCTGTGAGTAGTGTGTGAACATTTGTTCTTATGCGGAGTAGGAGCTCTGACAAGTAAATAAACCCCTTGAATTAAGGTTTGTCCTGGTTAATTTCCATTACCATCTACTTAGAGAGCACATAGTGAAGCCCCTTTGCCCCAGCAGCTTCCCATGGGGAGGGGGCATTTGCTATTCCTATTGCAGCGTGGACCTTTGCATGCACAGAAGACAGCACAACTTGTTGCCACAGTGTGGAGTCATGCTCTGTGTGTTCACAGTGTGGCCAAGGGGTTTTGGTGATTAAATAGGATGACCTGACCGAAGGAGCTCAGCTCATGGTAACTAATGGATAGATACAGATAGCCTTGACCTTACATTCCAGTATAGCCTGGAAAACAACTCAGCTTTTTATTAGGTAGTTCCCTTTCCATAGAGCTCTTTCCAGCTGAAGAACAGCAGCACCTTTTTCATATCACTGACTGTGACAGAACAAAAAGCAAGGCTGCTCCATAGCCTGGTTTCAGAAGGAATTCAGAAGCTGCAGTTTCAACCTTAGTGGGTGTTTTGCCAATGCAGGTGGGTACCCAACTGCCACTGGACACCTACCCGACCTCCACAGCTTCTTCAGCAAACCACACAGGACTCCTCATGGCTTCATTCCCTCTGTAAATACCCTTGCAGAAGCTGGCCTGGCTGTTACAGTGGCTACGTGGAGCATTGATGTGGATGCTGATGGGTGTATTGGGCTTTGCTGGTTTAGAGGTGACAGTTTTGCCATGCACTGGACCAGACTGCTCTAAGGAAGTTGTGAATGCCCCATCCCTGGCAGTGTTTAAGGCCAGGTTGGACACAGGGGCTTGGAGCAAGCTGCTCTAGTGGAAGGGGTCCCTGGTTGTGGCAGGGGTTGGAGCTGGAGGATCTTTAGGGTCCCTTCCAACCCAACCCATGCCATGATTCTGCGGTTAATGGATATGTACAAGGTACCTCGTGGTTCATACACAGCAGGGCCAGGGGTGGTCACACCACCTCACTTAAGTTACACAGATAATGCAGTCAGTGCAGATAAATCAGTTTTCTCCAGGACACAAATGCAGAAACCCATGTTTAGGGGTCTGTAGCCCAAGTTCATGTCTGGAAAATAAGGGCAGTGGATAGTAAATAACACCCCAGTCACATCAGTGCCTCTTTTCCTTCCATTCCTGCCCAGTTCTCCAAGCTGACACCACTTCCACATTCAGCCCCAGCTCCCCACTCTCCCCTTGGAAAGGTTGCTTCCTTCTGTGTAAAACAGACCAAAACAGGACAAGTTATCCCTGAACTGTGATGAATCTCCTCTGCTTGAAGTGTGCAACCCTGCAAAAGAGCATTGCACGCCTTAAGCGAATGAGCACAGAGCTTCAAACTGCTCCTATTTACAGGAATGTCTTAAATGTGGAGCTCTTCAGTGTAGGAATTGTATCTCTATACAGGTGCAGTATAAATACATTACTCTTACTTCTGAGTTGTAAAATCCTTTGTTCTTTTGTGATCAGGGTATTGCATTTGTATCAGACAGTAATGTTTGAAGAGAATCTCCTATTTTGCAACCAGGTTTTGGGTCCTGAGCTTTCAATTACTTCCAGATGTGGCATGTTCAGTGGGGTTCATGGAATCATGGAGTGGTTTGGGTTGGAAGGGAGCTTAAAGTTCCTCCAGCTCCAACCCCTGCCATGGGCAGGGACACCTTCCACTAGAGCAGCTTGCTCCAAGCCCCTGTGTCCAACCTGGCCTTGAACACTGCCAGGGATGGGGCAGCCACAGCTTCTCTGGGCACCCTGTGCCAGCGCCTCAGCACCCTCACAGGGAAGAGCTTCTGCCTTATCTCCAACCTGAACTTCCCCTGTTTCAGTGTGAACCCATCACCCCTTGTCCTATCACTCCAGTCCCTGATGAAGAGCCCCTCTCCAGCATCCTTGTAGCCTCCTTCAGACACTGGAAGCTGCTCTGAGGTCTCCACGCAGCTTCTCTTCTCCAGGCTCAACAGCCCCAATGTTCTCAGCCTGTCTCCATTCAGGAGCTGCTCCAGCCCCTGAGCATCCTCATGGCCTCCTCTGGACTTGCTCCAACAGCTCCATGTCCTCCTTGTGTTGAGGACACCAGCACTGCACACAGTGCTGCCAGTGGGGTCTCACAAGGACCTTGCGTGGAAGCAGGACATGGGAATTTCTAAGGAAGAAGCTGAATTTGATGCCAATTCAGCCAAACACTCCGTTTCTTTCCTGCTTTCCCTGACCTTTCCCTGCTGTACTCTCACTCGCTCTCTTCCCACTCCCCAGCACACCACAGCTCAAGCTGCCACCCCGATTTACAAGGGTTCACCCCAAACTGCATGCTGCTGAGCTGCCCTTTGCCTCCTGCACCCTGAAGCAGGGAGCACCTGGTTGAGCCTGGAGACAGGAGTGCTGGTGGTTGCTGGTGGGTAAGGTTTACATTTCACTTAGCACATTGCTCCAGGGAGCCGTTTTGCTTGGCAGGAAGCGGTTGGGATCACAGCAGGGCAGCTTTGGGACCTTCAGTCCCTCCCAGTCAAACAAAGCTCTGAGGCTTGAGTTTTACAGAGGGGACTGTAACAAGCTGTTTAATTTCCCCCTTTTTAAGGGAAACATTCAATATGCAATAGGAACTGTGGTTGCTGCCTTGTGAACACAAATGGCTCTCCCAGCCACAGGGAGCTGAGTGCTTATCACACGTGCTGTCTCATAGCCCTGTGTTACGCAGGGGTAAATCACGGCAGAGGGAAATTGCACTGATCTGTGCTGTCCCAGGAGGTTTCCCATAAGAACTGGGTCAGAATCCAAGGATTCCATATCTCTGTTCAAATGCTGTGTCTTCGAGGTGAAGCACAGGAGACTGTGCCCATGCAAAAGCCTTTTGGGAAGCCAAGAGCAGCTCTTTCATCCTGATGCCTCCCCTAGGTCAGCAGCAAGGCGGTAGGAGTCCCAGTGCAGATGCTGCAGGACAAGGAGATGCTGAATGAAGGGATGGGGTGTTTGTCACACATAAAGGGGATGGTGTTTTCATACAGACCAGTGCCTGAAGGAGAGGCTATGAAGTTTTCTGGCTGTAAGTTTGATGCAGAGTGAAGAATTCCAGGGGCTGTAGAACTGGTCTGTACTGGAACCTGGACCTAGTGCAGGTAGAACTACTAGACATCTGCTGAGCGTGTCGAGCACTGAAGGCTGAGATGCTCCATGGACAATGACAGTGTGTAGGCAGCCAGGGCAACCTGCTGTGGGCTTGGTTAGAGGGCTGGTGATGGCTTGGACTCTCCAGCACCCATTCCCCACATTAGTAGCTGTATATTAAACAAATGGGTACAAAATGGTTGGGTTTGGAGCTCTGACCTCATCTCCCTGCCTCATTCCTCCGCTAACCCCACTGACACCAACCCTAGAACCACTGGTAGAGCAGCTACACCTGCCTATTGCATCCCTTTAACCGTGTCCTGCAGACAGATGAGGAATAGCTCCCAGCACTGACCAAAGGGCTGTTTGTTTCCCTGCAGATCACACACATCCATCTCCAACCCTGAAGCTCCATGTCATGCCCTGGCAGTGTCCGGCTGCCCCACTCCCTCTGCCTGCTCCCTCAGGAGCTTGTCTAAGGGAAGTTTAGATTGGATATAAGGAGGGAATTCTTTCCTGTTAGGATGGTGAGGCACTGGAATGGGTTGCCCAGGGAGGTTGTGAATGCTCCATCCCTGGCAGTGTTCAAGGCCAGGTTGGACGAGGGCCTTGGGTGATATGGTTTAGAGTGAGGTGTCCCTGCCTGTGGCAGGGGGGTTGGAACTTGATGATCTTAAGGTCCTTTCCAACCCTAACTATTCTATGATTCTATGATGCTGCATAACATACTGCTGTTTGGCAGCAGTCAACGTGAATTAGGGTTTCTTGTAACAGTCCTATGGGAGGGGGGTGAGGGGAGCTGCTGCTCAGTGTGATCACACCAACCACCCGGCTCCCTCTTTGATTCCCTCACTCAAGGGAGAGACAGTGGAGGGCTTGAAGGAGACCCATGAGGTCCTTCCCGGGTCTCACCCTGCACTGCTGGGGTGATGCTTCAGCAGCTCCAGCCTGCAAACTGCTTTGAGTTCCCCATTCATCTGCCAGTTGTCCCTTCTAATGCCAAGGTGTGTTTCACCAGCTTCTCCCCGTGGTGACTCTTCATCAGGGACTGGAGTGATAGGACAAGGGGTGATGGGTTCGAACTTAAACAGGGGAAGTTCAGGTTGGAGATAAAGAAGAAGCTCTTCCCTGTGAGGGTGATAAGGCACTGGCACAGGGTACCAAAAGAAGTGGTAGATGCTCCATCCCTGGTAGTGTTCAAGGCCAGGTTGGACACAGGGGCTTGGAGCAAGCTGCTCCAGTGGAAGGGGTCCCTGCCCTTGGCAAGGGGTTGGAACTGGAGGAGCTTTAAGGTCCCTTCCAACCCAAACCACTCTGGGGTTCTATGGTCTATGGGTCTGGAGCCCCTGGCACCGAGTCAGCCCTGCACGCCCTGCGCAGGCTCCGCACTAAATCCTGCTGCTCGGACAAAGCCTTTCAGTAACCCTCACAAAGTATTTCAAGCTTCTGAGATATTTTCCATGCCTCGTGTAAGGCAGGGACAGGGGAACCTCGGGGCTGAGCCTCAAACCCACTTTCCTGCAGGGAGGAGGCGGCTCCTGCATTTTTATCATGCATGCTCTTCCCTGCACGTACCCCAGAGCAAGTAGAAGCACGCAGATGTAAATCAGCGCCCATCACAGAGGCATCTCTCCACAGTGATAAATCCCCCATGCTGAGGGTCCTCCCAGAGATCACTGCTGGAGACCCCAATTTCGAGACCCATCTGAGACCCGGCTTCAGTGTGTGCTTGAGCCCAGAACCCCCCCGTGTGCTGGGCTGCACCCCCAGAGCGTGAGCAGCAGCTCAGGGAGGGGATCCTGCCCCTCTGCTGTGCTCTGGGGAGACCCCCCCTGCAGTCCTGATCCAGCTCTGGGGCAGCAGCACAAGAGGGACGTGGAGCTGTTGGAGCGAGTGCAGAGGAGGCCATGGAGATGCTGCAAGAGGGATTATGGAACTTCATCTTCCCCTTTGCAGTGGTCTGAAGGCCTTGATGTACACAGCTAAGCACCAGCTGTCTCAGCTTAAGACTCCACCAACTTCAGCTCTGTATGCTAAGAACTACATGGCCAGGTTGGACAGAACCTTGGGTGACACCTAGTGTGAGGTGCCCCTGCCCATGGCAGGGGGTTGGAACTGGATGATCTTAAGGTCCTTTCCAAGCCAAACTCTTCTATGATTCTGTGATTCGACATAAGCCAGACAAAACCAAAGGAATTCAGTTAAAGGAATTCAGCTAACCAAACTTAACCAACAACAAAGGACCCTGTGTTTAAGAAGGACACAGTTTAAGCCCCTCAGTTTAAGGACAGGGACCTGCTGGAGAGAGTCCAGCGCAGGGCAACTAAGATGATGAAGGGAGTGGAGCATCTCCCTTATGAGGAAAGATTGAGGGAGCTGGGTCTCTATAGTTTGGAGAAGAGGAGATTGAGGGGTGACCTTATTAGTGTATATAAATATATAAAGGGGGAGTGTCCCGAGGATGGAGCCAGGCTCTTCTCAGTGGCAAACAATGAAAGGACAAGGGGTAATGGGTACAAACTGGAACACAAGAGGTTCCACTTAAACCTGAGAAGAAACTGCTTCTCAGTGAGGGTGACGGAACACTGGAACAGGCTGCCCAGGGAGGTTGTGGAGTCTCCTTCTCTGGAGACATTCAAAACCCGCCTGGACACGTTCCTGTGTAACCTTATCTAGGTGTTCCTGCTCCGGCAGGGGGATTGGACTAGATGATCTTTTGAGGTCCCTTCCAATCTCTAACATACTGTGACACTGTGAGATGGATGGTCCCTGCTTGGTGCTGCAGAGAGGGAAGGAGAGGCACAACACGGTGTCTGCTGGCACCACAGGCTGATGGCGCATCACTGGTTGAGCTGCCATTCCCTGTCAGCCTCTATGGATGAGGAGCAGGAAGAGGGGATTTGGGGAAGGCAGTTCCTCACCCCATGGCAGCATCGAGGCTGATGTTGGACTGAACCACAGATGGGGCCACACATTCTGGGTAGGATCACCAAGCCCTGGAGGACACGTGAGGAGCCCATGGGGTAGGGGAGGCCTGGGGGTGCTGGTGCTCAAGGGCACTCCAGAGGTGTTTCAGTGCAGGAGGGATGGGTTTTCCCCTCAAACCCCAGCCAGGCTCAGTCTCTCCTATCTTCTCTCCTGTAACAGCAGGACAAGTTGTGTGCTGATTTCAGAGCCCCAGGAATTACTTGACTTCGGAGCTCTGTGTATTTTCCAGTCACCAGCAGCTGATTCCAGTAGCACAGCATGGATGGAGACAGCATGGATGGAGAAACCCGACATACTCTGAAGAGGATACAGATTTATTTCACGTTCTAAAAACCCAACAAAAGCATCACCCTAAACCCAACCAACCGACCCAGAAGCTCAACACTGATCAAAAAGCCTTCTGGCTCACCCACTTTTCCAGCCTCTGCTGAATAATCTGTGCTATTATCCCTAGAACATTAAAACCAAGCACATCAGTAGCCCTGTTTTCTGGGGGGAGAAACCTGGATTTAAATACTACTTTCAGCCCCTTCTTCATGGACACAACTGGGCAAGCTCAGTGCTCTCCTGCAGCAGGAAGGGAATCACTGCATCTTCTATGACACTGTAAGAGTTATAAATATACAGAAAGACACGAGTCACATAAAAATACCCCTGACAACAATGAATCCCAACCCATTGTTGACACTTGGTATGAGAGAAGGCCAAGGACAGCACATGGCTAAAAGAAGGAAACCCCAATAGCCCCGAATGAACCAGTAGGACAGGAACTGGAGACAAGATGTGATCTTGAAACAAAGAGTGACCTGGTGAGTGTCTATGTACAGGTTACTCTCACTCAGGCACTGCTCAGCTATTGCTCTGCTAAATCCCCACCACTTACTCAGTCTCTGATGCTGAATTGGTGGTGCCTTCTCCTCTCTCCCCATTGCAGCTGAAGCTCTGTGTTAACAGCTTTGAGGAGCAATACCCTTCATCCTGGAGCCCATGCAAGGAGATGGAAGGGGGAGCTGACCCATAGGAGGTGCTGGGAACCAGTGTCCCCCTCTATTGAATCCTTGGACACATGCCATGTCTGACACTCAAGAACTAAGAGGATTCCCAGGCTCAGGAAAATCAAAACCCTTCACAGCACCTCAGGAAGGAGCCGTGGGTCCCATCAGCATCATACCACTGTTGGGATGCAGTTAATCATTTCCAGAGTGGTCCATACACTGCTGGGCTTTGGGTTGGTGGCTAAAACCATACTGACAACACACCAGTGCTTCAGCACTTGCACTGCATCAAGGCTTCCCCTTTTCCACTCACCAATGATTAGACTGTGGTGAGCAAGAAGCCAGGAAGGGGCATGTCTGTGGCACAGGTAAAAAACAGCAACCAAACCATCACGGAGGAGGTTTTGGAAAGGTGGCCATTGCTCAGGATGGGCTGGATACAGCTCTAACAGTGGGAGATGGGTTGGAAAGCTATTGGGATGCTGGGTGGTGGAGTAACAGTCCGTCCTTGGCCAAGCTGGACGTGAATGAAGTTGACATTCTGGATCCTTTAACTATCACAGCAGAGCAGGGACAGCATCATGAGGATGGGAACAAGGTGCTCCAGGACAACTGAGGCAGCACAAAACAGTGCTCCTTGTGCTCCAAAGCTGAGACAATTTGCTCTGCCCACCACTGAGCAGCTCCCAGAAGAGCTGCAGCTGCTGCTCCTCGAATTGCTGGCCACACATTGCCTGCACTCACACATCCAAAGCTCTTGGAGGCACCAATCCTGCACCAGTTGGATGCTGCTACGATGCACAGAAATGCCACAAGCGATGCTGATGCCCAAGGGGCCGGAGAAGAGATCCAGGTGAAGGGACAGTAAAACCAGCCCCCAGCAGCAGAAATAAGCTCAGCTGTACTGGCCCTTAAGTTCCTTGGCATCATTTGAACCCTGAGGTGGGGCTGGATCTGGGGGGGATCATGGGTGCACTGGGGGCTCAGCACAGGCTGTTGTTAACAAAACCCACTGTACATGACTGTGATAAGGGGAAAAGTGGGAAGCAACTGGAAAGTGACCTCTACTGAAGACCTAACAGGGGCAGGAAGAACCCAGGACACCTTCTGGCTGGTGAAGTATCACAGCAACACCTGAGGACTCTGATCTAGCTGAAGATGTCCCTGCTCACTGCAGGTGGGTTGGACTGGATGAGCTTAGAAGGTGCCTTCCAACCCCAACCATCCTATGAATCAGCAAAGCCTCAAAGCACTTCAACTACTCCCTGCTGTCAGTGATGGGAACTTGCTGGCTTGGGAATCAGCCCCCTGAGCCACTCCCCAGTGAAGGACCTACTGGGCAGACTGGAAGGCTCTACAGGAGCAGAGCACAGGGGTAACAGGATCAGGTTAACAGCCAGGCCTGGAATCTCCAGTGTAACCAACAACCTGCTGCACACATAGCAGCTCCCCTGGACATTAAAGGATGGCACCAAAGAGGCTCAGAGCCCAGCTCATTGAAGGTGGAAGGGTGGACAACAGCACCACAAGGCTGGGCTCCTAAAGGAGAACTGGGTCAGCTTTTCCATTACTTACAAAGGGTTCTTCAAATGGGAAAACAGGGGGAGAAGTTGGAAGCGAAAAGGGTTGCAAAAATAACCACATTGTCCCTCCATGATCCATTTCAGTGGGTTCCCAGGGGAGGCTCCATGCTTCCCAGGAGCTTGGCACAGCCAACACCTCCCCTGTGTTAGAAAACAACCCCTTCTGGGGCATTCCCTGCTGCTCTGCTCTATAAAACAATAAAAAGGTCCCTGCAGAGAGGTCCCAGGCTGTTACTCCTCCTTTGACCTCCTCCTCCAGCGAGCCAGGAAGGGCCCGAGGCTGTTCCACACCTCGGTGTACATGAGAGTCCCCATGAAGACGAAGGCAGTGCCCAGCCAGTGCCAGGCTGTGAAGGGGTTGTGGAAGTAGAGGATGGAGAAGATGAGGCTGACGAACTTGCGGAGCGTCACCACCAGTGTGACCGTGAGGGAGGTGCACTCCGTGGTGAGGATGAACACGCCGCGGATGCAGACGTACCTGGAGAGGGGAGGTAAGGAGACATCAGGGATGAAGAAGGAGGACACCTTGGAAAGGCTTTGGGAATGAGGAGTGGGCAATGAGCAACCCAAGTCTGGTTATAGAGGGAATAAGGTTCCCTTCTCCTCACATCAGTTGTCTCCACAGCTGTGAACAGCTTCACTGCAAACCCCAAAGACACCCCAAATCTACCCCCAACCCTGCTCTGGGCCAGCAAAACTACTCCAGTCCAGGAGCCTGGTGAAAGGTTGATGGCACACACGGTTTACAGTCCCTGCCATAGAGTCAAGGGAAGCTAAATCCAGACCTTATGGAATGGTTTGGGTTGGAAGGGACCATAAAGCTCCTCCAGTTCCAACCCCTGCCACGGGCAGGGACCCCTTCCACTGGAGCAGCTTGCTCCAAGCCCCTGTGTCCAACCTGGCCTTGAACACTGCCAGGGATGGGGCTGCCACAGCTTCTCTGGGCACCCTGTGCCAGCGCCTCAGCACCCTCACAGGGAAGAATTTCTGCCTTATATCCCATTTAACTCCATCAGCAGAAGTTCCCTTTCCCCTTGAGGGGGTATGGGAAAGGCAGATTAAATAAGGGGGTTTCATGGATGAGCCTAAGCAGCAACTTATGTTCTCTGCACAGTAAAAGGAAAATGGTAAGAGGGTCTCAGATGAAGGGTCCCTTTCTTGAGGGCATCTCAGCTCCATCAGACTTTCAGACCTCTCCTCTCTGCCTGGAAGCCTCTACACTGACATATTCCAGATAGCTCCTGATGTGTCCCTTCTACCTAGAGCTGGCTGGCAAAACTGTAGTGAGTTTACCCCAGTGAGCCTGTCCCTGGGGAGGTGGTGCCAGATTTCAGCTACCCTGGAAAAAACCATAAGCCCCAGGTTAAATTCCACTCTCTGTTATCCAAGTTACACACACATCTGCTCCCAAACACAGGGAAGACTCCAAGGACTTTATATCCCCCCCTCCATTGCTCCTCTCCCACCCCACTGCCATCTCCGTGGCGTCTCAAGCTGTGCCTTCAAAGGATACTGAGTGATGACGTTCATGAGGAGGTAGAACCACATGATTGGCAGGGTCAGGCCGATCACTGGGACCTGGAATGGCTCTGCAGGGAGAAAGGATGGAGCAAGGTCACTGCCTCCTACTAAAGATGATGCACAGAGAAACAGCTCTATCCCATCCAGGACTGACCACTGCACCTTCAGGAGGCTGTTGCTGTGTTAGGCAGGATGAGGTTTGATTTTGGAGAGTTATCTTGTTCCTACTTTGGTAAATGACAAATGCCAGAGTTTGCAGATAAGCTTTGTCTTGGTTTCTTCAGGGCTGTCCTACTGTTAAAACTGGATCAATCAACTGTGTGGCTCTGAGAGGGCTAACACAGCAAAGCCAATGCAGCACCAGCAAAAGAAGAGCCAGTGGGTCTTTGTTTACACCTGGGTCCTGCTGCTCCCATTTCTGAACCCTCTCACAGGGAAGAGCTTCTGCCTAAGAGCTCAGCTCAGTCTCCCCTCGGGCAGGTTCAAGCCATTCCCCTTGGCCTGTCCCTACAGGCTCTTGTCCCAAGCCCCTCTCCAGCTTTCCTGCAGCCCCTTTAGGCACCGGAGCTGCTCTAAGGTCTCCCCTTCAGGAGCCTTCTCTTCTCCAGGCTGCCCCAGCCCAGCTCTCTCAGCCTGGCTCCAGAGCACAGGTGCTCCAGCCCCCAGAACATCTCCATGGCCTCCTTTGGACTCGCTCCAGCAGCTCCACGTCCCTCTTGTGCTGCTGCCCCAGAGCTGGATCAGGACTGCAGGGGGGTCTCCCCAGAGCACAGCAGAGGGGCAGGATCCCCTCCCTCACCATAATGACAGAGTTGAGAACCAGAAGCTTTCTGCTGCTGGAAAGCCTGTTGAATTTCACTTGAACACCCTACGACAACAGTCTGATGTGCAAAACTGCTGGAATGAAAGCTTCCTGTGGCATTTTCCAGAGGACAGAAAGGTGTGAGAGCAAGGATCCATCTGTGCAGCACTTACCTGACTGGCTGAAGAGGACTGCATGGTGGTAGATGTTGGGGGCAAGAAGCAGAAAGCCAGGGAGTGGTAACGCGTGCTGGAGAGAAAAGACATGATGTTAACAGGTTATGTGCACCCAGCCCACTTCTCATGCTGGGAAAGCAGCCTCACACATGTGGATGAGAGCACACACTTCCCTGCTCCAGCTCTGCAGTGTGTCATCCTTCAGATTTGTGCTGTGTATGGGATGGGAAGGAATTCTCTCAGCAGTTCTGTCTGCCCACTAAAAGCAACAGGAAGGAGGTGGTGACTCACATTGTAAAACAGGGCCTCTTTGGAGTGCTTCCCAAACCGCTTGTACAGAGTCTCCTGGAAAATCCCCATCCTGGCGGACATGAGGAGTGCGAAGGTGAGTGCAGCAATACCTGGAAGAGAAGCACAGCCTTGCCACACTGCTCTAGCATGGCACAGCTCAGGTCAACCAGCCTGAAGGTTGGCTTTCAGTCAGTCCAGACTTGGTAAAACTGGTAACGGCCTTTGGGACACATGCACTCAGTGTCTCACTCCCTTCCCAGGGAAGAGCTTCTTCCTTCAATCCAACCTGAACTTCCCCTGTTTCAGTTTGAACCCATCACCCCTTGTCCTATCACTGCAGTCCCTGATGAAGAGCCCCTCTCCAGCATCCCTGTAGCCCCCTTCAGACACTGGAAGCTGCTCTGAGATCTCCACGCAGCTTCTCTTCTCCAGGCTGAACAGCCCCAGTGTTCTCAGCCTGTCTCCATATGGGAGCTGCTCCAGCCCCTGAGCATCCTCATGGCCTCCTCTGGACTTGCTCCAACAGCTCCATGTCCTCCTTATGTTGAGGACACCAGAACTGCACACAGTGCTGCAAGCGGGGTCTCACCAGAAGAGAGCAGAGGGGCAGGATCACCTCCTTTAAATATTGAATGAACACTTGAATCAGCCACAGCCCATTCCCCTCTCTGCAGTCTATCTCATAGCATCAGGTGTGTCAGGTAGGTACCTGCAAACATGCATGACTGCAGTCTCACTTTGGCACTAAACCACTACCTTGAAGTACTGCTTAGATGCCCTATTTACCTCATTTGACAAATGAAGAGCATCTCCTTGCACAAAGCTGCTGATGGGTGCCCCAACACCTATTTCTTTGCAAGCCAACATCCACTAGATTCTCAGCACAACTTAAAACCAGCACAGGGACTCCCAGCACCATCTGGCTCACACAAGCCACATAGACCTTTAAGGACGTCAGAGAGCTGAGTCTTGACCCGGCAAGGTCAGCTGGAGATGCGACACTCACCTAGCAGCCACCACAAGAAAACCTGGAGTCCATCCTCTTCGTTTAAGCTGGAGTCGGATGCCTGGTGGAGGGAGACACAACACAATCACATTGAACCACCATGTCCCTGCAGCTCAACCTGCCTGTACCTCACTCTTGGCTGGTGTGTTGTATTCCAAGCAAATCCAAGCCCTCATATTCTCTGAACAGAGGTGGCAGCGGGACTGGAGCACCTCCCATATGAAGATAGGCTGAGAAAGTTGGGGCTGTTCAGCCTGGAGAAGAGAAGGCTGCGTGGAGACCTCATAGCAGCCTTCTAGTATCTGAAGGGGGCCTATAGGGATGCTGGGGAGGGACTCTTCATTAGGGACTGTAGTGATAGGACAAGGGGTAATGGGTTAAAACTTAAACAGGGGAAGTTTAGATTGGATATAAGGAGGAAATTCTTTCCTGTTAGGGTGGTGAGGCACTGGAATGGGTTGCCCAGGGAGGTTGTGAATGCTCCATCCCTGGCAGTGTTCAAGGCCAGGTTGGACGAGGCCTTGGGTGATATGGTTTAGAGTGAGGTGTCCCTGCCCATGGCAGGGGGGGTGGAACTTGATGATCTTAAGGTCCTTTCCAACCCTAACTATTCTATGATTCTATGACTACAGCACACTCTGCTTTCCATTCTGCTCAGGGAATGCACCAGATTCCAGCAGAAAGTGTAAAAGTCTGACCAAGAAAGCAGCTTTTCTGAAGTGAACACCCTAGCTTAGCAAAAGACTGAACACTTCAACCACAAAAGTGATCAATGACACTTAGAAAGCTCTCAGAGAGCCCATCAGCTCATCTGTCCTCATCTCAGAGATGAGTGTGCAGGAAAGAACAAGGGGTTTGGGCAAGACCCAGTCAGGTATTAAACCAGGGTTCTGGCTTGCAGTGAAGACACTGAGGAAACCAGGCCTGTAGAGGCTGTTAGCTGAGGGCAAAACTCCAGGTAGCATGCCTTGGCTCGACTCTTTTCCACTGTAGTTTAGGGCAAATTAGATGAACTCACCTTTGCCACAACTGCCTGCACTATCCCACAACTCCATGGGTTAACACAGAGCAAAGCTGCACTGCACAGACCTTCTCAGACATTCTAAGGACATGAAAAGCAATTCAGTGATGAGGAACTTGGAGTTTTGACAGCAGGTCTCTCAGAGCCGGATAAAGTGCAACCCATTTTCACTTGACCACCACTTTATGCCATTTTCCTGTCTTCAGTTGACAAGACCAGGTTGTAGGTGCTGACCCAGGAGGAACAGCCCAAAGTGGTGTTACATAGGGTTTTTTTTCATTCCTCCTGTTCTCCAAATGCATGCACTTTATTTCAAGGGTCACAGAAAGTTACATTGGATGAGAACAGGTCTGGAATAAGCTAGCCTGAAAGCTGACAATCGCTTCTGGGATAAAAGAGCAAAGGCTTAAGATGGATGAGTTTTGTTAAAGATTCACTACTCCTACTGCAACACATCACAGTAAAACAGCTTCTAAGTGTTACAGATAATGGTTTTGTGTTGGCAAAAAGCAACCTGAACAGGTTAAAGGGCACCTGTAATTAAGCTAAACCACACATACGTGTGTATCCCTCCCTTCCAAACCACAGGAAAATTAAATCGGGAACAAGAGCTTTTGGGACGCAGATTTAGAGCCAGAATACATTTTATCTTTCCATTAATAGTCAAGCAAAGGGAATTACTGATGAAGGTGCTGACAACAGCTCCTCCTGTCAATAGGGTTCACAGCTCTGCCCTCAGGCCCTTTCCAATCCTTACCACTTGCTTTGCAGACATGAAAGTGCAGGTGAAGATCCCCACGGACACCAGGGCTATGGATGTGTATTTAGATACGCTGTATCTGCATAGGGGGAGAAGAGAGATGTCAGTGACCCAGCTCAGCCTTGTGTCATTCATCTACTGCTCTCTTGCATCATGTTTAGCTCCATTACACTGGTGTGAACATGGAGTAATGGGCACATATCCATTACCTAACACTGATGGGAAGACAGAAGGTCAACTCACTCCGACAGCAACAAAAGAGCATTTGGACCAAGATCTCCTTGCCTGTGGCAGAGGATCCCTCTTGGACATCTGCGTAGTAATGGAGTGGCAGAAGATGTGCTCATGCTGCTCCAACAGCCAGACCCTAAAGTACTGGGAGGACCCTCCTGACCTGATGTGGATCCCAACAGCAGCCAAGCACCTACACAGCACTTACTCATTCCCCCAACCCCATGGGATGGGGCAAGAACAAGAAAATTCATGGCTTGAGCTAAAGAGTTTAGTAGGTGAGGGAGGAAAATAAAACCCCCAAAACATGCAAAAGCAATCACTCATCACCTCCCACAGGCATGGCCATCTTGAAGCCAATTCCTCCCAACCTTTTCTTCCTCTACCCTGGTTTCTATTGCAGCACACATTAAGTGGCACAGAATATCCCTTTGGCCATGTTGGGTCAGTTGTCCCAGCTGTGTCTCCTCTCAGCTTGTTGTCCACCCCCAGCCTATTTGCTAGGGATGCAGAGTGGGAAAAACAGAGTCTTGACACTGTGTAAGCACTGTTCAGCAACAGCCCAAACATCAGTGCTATCAACACTGTTCTAGCCACAAATCCCAAACACAACACCATATGGGCTGCTATGAAGAAAGTTAACTCCATCCCAGCCAGACCAGTACAACCATCCATCAGGAGTGGTACTGGCCTCACAGAAGCGAAAGAAGTGAGCTAACACAGAAGGCTGCAGTGATGTGTTAATCTCTCTTTTCAATCCATGCTTGAGTTAAATGAAGGAGTGAAGGGTGGTGGGAATGCAAGAGGGAACTATTCCAGCCTCTAGTTCAGGCATACCTTTATGTCCCAGTTTCCCCACCAGTAAACCAAGAATATTTAACAGGAGAGGGCACTAAGCAGTCAGGATTAAGTCAATGGCAAAGCATTCCCTGGTGATGTAAAAAGAGGTTTTGATTTACCTTTTCTTCAAAATGATGATACCTAGAGCCATGCTTGCTATGAGAGAACCCTGGGGAGGAAAAGAAAGAGGATTAAAACAAAAGAGAAGGTCAGTATGACAAAGTTCCTTGCACTGGCATGCAGAAAAACACCACAAACTCGATATAACTAATGCCAAAGCATCAATGGACGTGCCAGAACAGGATCAGGCAGACTGGCAAGGTGGGGACAAGACAAGACAACTTCAAGTTGTGCCAGGGGAAGTTTAGATGGGAGATTAGGAACAATTCCTTCACCCAAAGGGTTGTTAAGCACTGGAACCTGGAAGAGGCTGCCCAGGGAAGTGGTGGAGTCACCATCCCTGGAGGGACTGTTTTGACATACAGTGTGGCATTTAGGGACATGGTTTAGTGGTGGACTTGGCAATGCTGGGGAACAGTTGGACTTGATGATCTTAAAGATCTTTTCTAACCTAAATGATTCTATGAGTCCCACTTCAGTTAGGAGGAGAGGAGAACCTGAGCTGGGTGGCTTGGGAACAAGGACGCTGGGGCAAACAGACTACTGGATCTTCCCCATTTTTGGCTCCCTCGTGACATTCAGTGTGTGCTACAGACCAGAACCTGCTGTGGTTTTAATGGGGAACAGAACTATGGCTCCACAGATTGACTGCAGGGCTGCAATACAAGAACCATCCATTACGGTTCATGCAGGACAGGTCTCTGAATGTTGTCTGGTTTTCTTCTTCTTAACCTCTCCTGACTCCAGGTATCTCAACTCCATGGTGTGCTGTGGGAGAACAGTAGATCTGCCCAGCAGATTCTGCTATTCCAAATAGCTGGGACTTCATCTTCTTTGGTTTTAACAGATATTGTAGCCTGGTGCTCATCTACACTTCAGTAAAGATGGGTTTTAATAGCACTTTCCAAAGCAAAGACAATGCAGTAACAGTGGAGGTGGAACTAAGCCAAATCCATGCTCTCTGACCTTCAGTGTTTAACCAAGACACCTACACTAGGACATGGACCACTTGTTGTAGCTGCATGAAGGAAAGGAAAGCTGGATGCCCTTGGCCAGGATTCAGTTCATTCAGAGGTGACAGCCAGAGTCTGGGCTTGGTTTTATCACTTACTTCCCCATCACCTTTGAAATATAAAGCCTGGTTGAGCCCCTTTCCTTGTCTATCCATTAAGTTGAAATATAATGATCAACACTGTGAAAGTTAGAATTGGAACTGAGCCTTCAGAGGAAAGTTGCTCTCCCCACTAATTACATGGAGTTTATTACTATTTCCACAGGAGTTTGGTGCCCTTAGAGAAAGAGAGGGTGGCAAAACACATGCAGGGACAGTGCTTGCAGAGGTAAAAGGAAGAGATGTCACATGAGGAGGAAAAGGATGACAGTACTCACCGATCTGAAGATCATGTGCAGTGGCATGGCGATATTTAAGTTCAGGGCATAGTTATTCACCACACTGACAGTGAAGAACATGGCCACCATAGTGAAATAGTACCTGAAACACAGAAACAACATAAGCCAGCTGATAGCTGTGCATATACATCCCTGGGATGCTGGAAGTCACCTTGGGAACAGACTTTGGGTTGCAAGGAAAAGTCTGGAGCGGAGCAGGAGCCCTAGCTCTTGGGGCTGTGACAAGGAGATCAGTCCCCTTTGGATGTAAAGGGCAAGCCCCTAGGACAGGAAGCAACCTGACCTACACTGACTCAACCTGTGCTAACTCCAGAAGCAAAGGGGAGCTGAGGATACTCTGCATGAGATCTTTTAGCATGGACTTCTTCCGTACCCCTCTTTTCTGAGGGCAGTGGCATAAGACAAGGCTTGATTTGAATCAATGTCTTCCAGCAAGCATCACTATCCTGAGTGGAAGGAGAAACCATTCAAATCCAGGCTGAACACCACCTCCATGGTTCTACACCTCCACAAACTATAGTTCCTTGTTGTGACACGGCCACGAATGGCACTAAACCTGCCCTCAACTTCCTGTCATGAGGATCTCTGTCCCAACACTCAGCTGCCACAGGCAGTCTGCTAAGGAACCCCGCTAAACCTCTTCACTTCACCCACTGAGTGCCAAGGAGGAGAGCAGGAACGTGCCAGCCCATTGCCAGGACAAGATCAGCCCTGATGGAGAAATGTAGAAGTGAGTTTGTGTTTCCAGTAAACCTCTCCCTCCCACACTCATTGCACCAAGCCTCAAAGACACAGCAAAGCTCTTCAAAACACAGCCAACTCTTCAGTGTGCAAAAGAGTGCCCTATTGCTTGGACAGGGAAGTATCTGATGGCAATTTCCTATTGAGAATTCTCATAAAAAGAGGAGTTCATCTTTTATCAGGCACGACAGGTTCTCAATGTGGCTTCACAAACACTGCAGAATGGATGGGATTTAGACAGAATAAATTGATAAGCCATTTGATTAAACACTTTTGGAGATAACAGATAACTAGACAATTCGTGCCTAGCAAAAGTGTTTGGAACAACTATACCTTATTGGTATGGCTGGCTTCTTCCTCCCAAAGTTGGTTTCGAAGATAAAGCCTTCCACTGCAATAAATAGGAACTGGGAGAATGTCACTATGTTCCCACATCCTGGAAACTGCCTGCAGAAAGGGGAAGAAAGACAAGCATCAGAGCAATGCCACGGAGAACAAACACTGCATAGGGATCTGAGAAAAAGGGGCTCACAGCTCATAATTCCAGAGTGAGCATCAACCTGGAGAGGCTTTACTGCTTTATCTGTCTAGGTTCTCACGTTGCCTTTGTTCAGCACCTCCCTGCAGGTATTATTCATCTGTGCTTGTAAATACATGTGCAGCAATCTCTTCCTCAAACATTACCAAAGAGGTCATAAGCAGCCATCCCCACTGGTGAGGCTGCACCTCAAATCGTGTGTGCAGTTCTGGGCCCCTCACTGCAAGAGAGACATTGAGGGGCTGGAGTGGGTCCAGAGAAGGGCAGCGGAGCTGATGCAGGGCCTGGAGCACAGGGGTGATGGGGAAGGGCTGAGGGACCTGGGGGGTTCAGTGTGGAGAAGAGAAGGCTCAGGGGGGACCTGATGGCTGCCTCCAACTGCCTGACAGGAGGATGGAGCCAGGAGGGGCTGGGCTCTGCTCCCAAGGAACAAGGGATGGGACAAGAGGAAACGGCCTCAAGCTGCACCAGGGCAGGTTTAGATGGAGCTGAGGAACAATTCCTGCCCCAGAGGGTGCTCAGGCATTGGAACAGGCTGCCCAGGGCAGGGCTGCAGTCACCGTCCCTGCAAGTGTTCACACAGCGTGGAGACGAGGCCTCAGTGCCATGGGTCAGTGGTGGCCTTCGCAGTGCTGGGGAGCGATTGGGCTGGATGAGCTTAAAGGGCTTTTGCAACCTGTGATCATGGGTCAAGTGGTAAATTTGGTCTGGAAGTGAAAGACGAAACTGGTCGCATCTCAGAGCTCTGTACAACATCCTGCAGGGTGCAGGGTGTGAATGAGCAACATCACACACTTGACTTAACCATGGTTATGGATCTTTCCTTTTCTCATAGGGAAGTGAGAAAACGAACACGAGCCGGCTTCAGTGTGCACTTGCAGCCCAGAAAGCCAACCATATCCTGGGCTGCATCAAAAGGAGCGTGACCAGCAGGTCAAAGGAGGTGATCCTGCCCCTTTATTCTGCTCTCGTGAGACCTCACCTGGAGTATTGTGTGCAGTTCTGGTGTCCTCAACATAAAAAGGACATGGATCTGTTGGAACAAGTGCAGAGGAGGCCACGAGGAGGATCAGGGGCTGGAGCACCTCCTGTATGAAGACAGGCTGAGAAAGTTGGGGCTATTCATCCTGGAGAAGAGAAGGCTGCATGGAGACCTACTAGCAGCCTTCCAGTATCTGAAGGGGGCCTGCCTACAGGGATGCTGGGGAGGGACTCTTCATTAGGGACTGTAGTGATAGGACAAGGGGTAATGGGTTAAAACTTAACCAGAGGAAGTTTAGACTGGATATAAGGAGGAAATTCTTTCCTGTTAGGGTGGTGAGGCACTGGAATGGGTTGCCCAGGGAGGTTGTGAATGCTCCATCCCTGGCTGTGCTCAAGGCCAGGTTGGACGAGGCCTTGGGTGCCATGGTTTAGAGCGAGGTGTCCCTGCCCATGGCAGGGGGGTTGGAACTTGATGATCTTAAGGTCCCTTCCAACCCTAATTATTCTATGATTCTATGATATGGCTCTCCCTGCCTACAAGCTGCTGTACTTTTTAGAGGCCAGGTGAAATGATGAATCCACCCAGAAGGAAGGCAGCAGGATTTCCAAGAGCACTTATTTCCACTGTATGAGGGAAGTGCCAAGCTCAGGTCCGTGCCTGCAGAGCAAGGTGTAGTATCTGTGGTTCTGCTTATATCATAAGCCACAAAGCAGTGTCTGACCTTGAAAAAGACCTTCTTAGCTGAGCATCTTTCTTCTCCCAGAGACCCAGGCACTGCAGCCATCACTGCCTTTGTAGTGGAAATGACACCACCTCTGAGCAAATCAACCTCCTGTTTATTCTGAGGGAAGAATCATAGAATGGTTTGGGTTGGAAGGGACCTTAAAGCTCCTCCAGTTCCAACCCCTGCCACAGGCAGGGACACCTTCCACTGGAGCAGCTTGCTCCAAGCCCTGTGTCCAACCTGGCCTTGAACACTGCCAGGGATGGGGCAGCCACAGCTTCTCTGGGCACCCTGTGCCAGTGCCTCAGCACCCTCACAGGGAAGAGCTTCTGCTTTATATCTAACCTAAATCCCCCTTGTTTAAGTTTAAATCAATTCCCCTTTGTCCTAACACTACTATCCCTGATGAAGAGGAACTACACACAAGCCCACAACAGCTTGACAATCCACACTCCCTGCATGGTGATCCTACAGACATGCCCACTGCAGAGCCTGCCTCCTTCCTAAGAAGCTTACAGGCAGCAGGAGAGGATTTCCTGGAGGCACACAGTCAGCTGTGGGCTCAGAGGAGGCCGTGACATGTCACATAATCAGAAAGCTCCCTGTTATTTGCAGCAGGAAATGGGAATTTAAGTGAGTACTTCCCCTATCTCTGCTGCAAGACAGAAACTGAGGCCAAGGTACTTCATGGAGAAGCTGCACCCCACTGAGTCCTGATCCTCACCCTGGTGCACAAGCATGCAGCTTGATCACACAGCACCCCATCCCAAGTAGGTAGAGGCTGGGTCTAGACACAGTTTTGTAGAATCCCAGAATCCCAGAGTTGTTTGGGATATTAAGATCATTCAGTTCCAACCCCTTGCTATAGGAAGGGACACAGCACATTAGACCATGTCGCCCAAGGCTCTGTCCAGCCTGGCCTTGAACACTGCCAGGGATGGTGCACTTACCACTTCTCTGAGCACCCTGTGCCAGCGTCTCAGCACCCTCACATTAAAGAACTTCTTCCTTATATCTAGAATACAGAATGCAGCTGAGGGATGCACTGGAAAACCAGAATAACCAAGCTGTCTCCTGGGTAGCAGAGCCAAAGGCCTGATCTCCAAAATCTCCTCTGTCACCTCCCAAGACTTCTCAGAAGCAGCAGCACTGGATAACGCAGAGCTGGCAAGAGGTTGCCACCTAAGAGCACTTGAAAAGGCCACCTTCTCCCTGCATTTTCCATGGGGTAGGCACTAGCCTGAGCCCCTCCTCTCTACCCACCTGCCAATATTCCCATTTTTCAGAGCTCCATCACCCATAAGACCTCAATTCCTGCTGTGCAATGAGGTTAAGAGGTTCAGAAGTGACTTGGGGAAGTGAAGAGATACTGAACAGTAGAGAGAGGCCAGGCTCCAGGGTTGTAAACTTTATCTCTATAGGGGAATACACAGCACGTGTAAACTTGGAATAGATCCAGACTGTTCCCATGCACTAGACTTTGTTTCCTCCCCATTTACAGATCCTTGCTGTACATACACCTCATATTATCAGGGTTATATGTTGACTGATAGTAAAAAGACAAACAAAGAAACCTCCAGGCTGTATCTGTATCTTTGACTCCCAATCCTAACACACTGACAGACCTAAAAAGAGAGACAAGATGTGTGGCTGTATCAGCCACAGGGATCTGCTTTAGCTGTAGCTAACTGATAATATGTCCTCCAGAAGCAATGTGAAAACACTGGAATGCAACTGTCAGCCTGCCTACTAGGATGGGATTGCCTGGGCTGTCTCACAGCCCCAGCAGATGCTGGGATGAAAGACAGTGTAGAACATTCCACGCTCTGTAGGGAATTCCTTCAACAGCCCCTGCAAAACAGCAACCTCCCCATTTGCACCATACAGGGAAGAACCCCCTGCATTGATATCCACCATGCAGAGCCTCAACCGGTCTTACAAAGAAGGCACCTCACCAGGACACAGCTTCAGAAGGTGAAGAGCAGATCATGGATCGCGGGATGAACTGGATGGTGTTTCCTGCCCTGTCCAGGACTCCTTCTGTTACTGAGACAGGGACTTCAGTTTAACTTGCTCTTTAAAACCCCCAACATGGGCTTTTCCTGCTCTTTCTCTCACAAACCCACTTCACTACATTGAGAAGGAGCAAACCTGGTTTTTGGCCTCCTTTAAATCCCCTTCATAGCAATTTAAGCCCTTTATTTTTTGTTCTGCCTCCAAAGCCTAGCAGAAAAATTTCTCTCCTCTTCCCTGCAGCCATTCTCCACACATTTCAAGTCTTCTGGCTGTCCTCAGGCGTCTGTAGACTAAACACTTCTCATTCCTTTGCTCTAGCCTCATAAATCCTTAACAAATTTCTCCCAATCCCCCTCACTAGACTTAGTCTGGTCACCCCCTTTTCCTGTGATCCTCTTCCAGGACTTGGCTTGTTATGAGAAGATTCATTTCCAGGAGAGACTTTTCCCTCCAGGTAACCCCAAGACCTAAAGAAATAATCAGTGTAACCCCAACTGAGGGACCAAAGGTGAACAGCGCCAAGTGAGGGGTACAGGAACGGAGCTGTTAGGAAGAGGGGAACAAGAGGCATTGCTTAAGA
This sequence comes from Neopsephotus bourkii, assembly GCF_033783945.1. NCBI lineage: Eukaryota > Metazoa > Chordata > Aves > Psittaciformes > Psittacidae > Neopsephotus > Neopsephotus bourkii. The sequence continues at coordinate 1,291,063 of NW_026900790.1, forward strand.
GAAGCTTGTATGTGAAAAGCAGCTTTTCCTTGATGTCTGCAATTGAATTTCTGGAATTTGCTGCTCAAAATCCCTTCTGGGGTTCAGGCACCTAATTCTGAATAGGGCCAAATGGCTCGGTTTTGTTTTAAGGTCTGGCTTCAGGATAGATAAACCTGAGTGGCAAGCAAATGGAAGAAGCCAGATCCACATTAGAAGGGCTCATTCCTCCTCCCTCACTGATGCTCCAGTACAAGCCAACAGGAAATGCAGAGGTCAGAGCAATCCCTGAGAGGAAAGAGAAGTCACCACACAAGGTCTGTCCCCCAGGAACCGCTTCTTGATTTATACAGGGATTGCTGAGCCATTGTGCAACCTTGTGTTAAGGTACCTGCATCCCAGCCTCCCAACTTAGCTTCAACTATCCCCACTGGTGGCTTACAGAGGCAGGCTTCCTCTTGCTCTCTTTTTCTCTGATTAAGCTGGGATGATGATGGGTGGGGAGGAAGTAAGGGCAGGTTTCAACTATGAATGATTGGCCAGAGAAGCTGTGGCTGCCCCATCCCTGGCAGTGCTCAAGGCCAGGTTGGACACAGGGGCTTGGAGCAAGCTGCTCCAGTGGAAGGGGTCCCTGCCTGTGGCAGGGGTTGGAGATGGATGAGCTTTAAGCTCCCTTCAACCAAACTGTGATTCTGTGATGTGAACACAGTACGGAGCAGTCAGGGGATGCAGCCCACACTGACTTACTATGACTGTAGGCACAGAAGCAGTTTAATCATTATTTTCTTCCAATTAGATCAAGCACTTTTGCCTTTAACAGCTTGCTGACCGACCCTGGACACAGAACCAGCAGGCCATCACCTTTTCCAAGCCATGCCAGCCTTCCTCCCTAAGGGCAAGGAAGCTGACACAGCACTTACACAGTACCCTGAACATCAGCCCTCCTCTCTCTCCTTTGCTCCAAGCACCACAGGGACTCCTTGCCATCACCACCTTGGCTTTGCGGATGCATTTTGCTACCAAAGATCACACTTCCAGATGGACAACGTCCCCTCGGCCCTGCCTGCTGTCCCCAGGGATCCCTACCCAGCTCCTGCACGTCTTCTTCTTGGGATTTCAGCTGTTACTTGGGATCAGAGTGGGGTTTTAGGGCCGGACTGATGCATGTGGTGGTCCCTGTGTCAGCAAAGACATGAGATTCCCAGTGCTGGGACCATGACAGGACCAGGCTGGGCCCAAGCTGGGGGGGGACAGCCCCCCAAAACCCCACCAGACACTGACACAGCAAGGCCAGGGCCTGGCAATCCACACCCAGGCTCCTTCTGGCACCTTGATGAGGAGCCCTGGTATTCCTAAGCCATGAAGGGGACCGGCCACCCCACCGGGCCCACAGAGCCCATCACCACAGACCCCACCACCACCCCAAATCCCTTCACAAACCGCTTCCACCTCCTGGAGACCCCCAGGCCACCGCTGCCGCTTCCTCCCCTCACAAACCCTGAAGCCGCTGGGGGACACCGTGCCCCGACCCCCGATCCCATCGCTGCCCCCGAAGCCTCTCCCCGTCCCCGCACCTGGCCAGCAGCTCCAGGAACACCACGTTGCTGCAGCAGCCGCCGAACACCAGCCCCACCGCCACAGCCGGGTGCATGGTGTTGCCTCAGGCAGCGAGGCAGCGGCCCGGACCGCCACCGCATCCCGCTCCCGGGCCGCGGCCCCGCTCCCGAGCCCGGCCCCGCTTCCTCCCGGCCGCGGGTAGTTCGGTCCCCGCCCGCTGCCCGTTCACCGACACCGCCGCTGCTGCAGGGCCGGGACTACAACTCCCAGCATCCCCCGCGGCGCCTCTTCTGCGCCTCCAGCCAGTGGCGCCACGCTGCGGGGTATGATGGGAGTTGTAGTTCCGTGGTGTCGGCGTGCAGTAATGGCGGCGGAGGACTCTGCGCTGGAGTGGCCGGAGGAGAAGGGAGGGGGGCAGCTCAAGCGCTGCTTCCCTGCTGAGAAACAGCCGCTAATTGCGGGTTTTGGGTTTAGATCATTAAATTATCGCTTTGATGTGCAATCGAGCTTGTCTGAGGCCTGTGGTGGAGCCTCCCTGGAGGTCCTCCCATGCGCTCAGGGCCATAGGCAAGCCCCGTATCAATGGCACCGTGGCGGAATCAGAAAACACGGGATAGTGAGGCAGCAAAACTGGGTCTGAAAAGCAGTTGTGTGCTTGGAAGGAGTCGAGGACGACACGGAGAGTGTGGGAAGGGGAGAAAGGAGGGAAAGGGTCATAAATGGTGGCACTGGGGTGGTTTGGGGGCTGTGTGGGTCCGACAGCACCAGAAGCAGCCCAATGCTTCACAGGGGGAGATGGAGGAAAACACAGCCCGTTTAGAGTGATGGGTGAGGGGTTTCTGCGCACATCAAGGGAAAGAGAAGGGCATGGGATGCTGGAGACAGAGGATTTGGGTGAGAGGATTACCGGTGTGGGGACAAACTGCACCCAGAGGCACCGATAGCATGTGTAATGATGTGTTGGTTAATTTGCTTTCATGGCACGGTACTTCAGCTTCTCTTGTCAAGGTGAAGATAACGCCCTGTCCATCATGGTAGAGACATGAATCGAAACACCACAACAACTCGAAGGATCCAGCCTTGACATGGATCTGGCGTGGACTTAACACAGGGCTTAATACAGTGTCTGTGGCACCTTCAGTTTTACTTTGTCCCTATTAGATTTTGTTGTTAGCCTGTTACTCCTTATCCCTGTTACCTAGAGAGTGATTTTGAATGGAGTTGGAGCAATTCATGCTTTCTGCTTTTACTGTAGCTACATATAAGTCAACGGTGAGCTATCTTCTAAGGTTGTATGGAGAGCCCTTTTAAGCACCTGCCAAAGCCCTCTGTGATCAAAAGAAGCCAAATTGATCAAAAAGTGGGATTTTCAGGCTGTAAATATTTCTTTTTGTTTTAAATAAATTTGTATCTGAATCAGACCCAAGTCTTTCTTTGAACACAAGTGTGAAATCCCGTGAGCACACTGCAAAGAACTATGGTCAGCCCAAACATGAAGCACTTCCTTTTATGATTTCAAGCTCTTTCAGGGAATGTGACAGCCTTGGCAGCTTCTCTGCTGCTAAAAGCAGCTAATGACAGGGGCAGAACTGCCAGGATTACCCATTTTTCAGCTCACAGAGAGAGTTTCTAGGCTCTTTGACCCCAAGCTGGTGATCCCAGCATTCCAGACTCCATACATGGGGGCTGGAAACTCAGGGTGGATGTAGCATGTGTCCTCAGGGCTTCCAGGAGCTGAAAACTTGGAAGCTAAAGCAATGACACCCTGGAATCCTTGGCTACCTTGTGTGCTTTGGCTGCAGATAGAACCACTGAGGTGTCCCTGGCCATGGCAGAGGTTGGAACTGGATGATCTTAAGTCCTTTCCAACCCAAACCATTCTGTGATTCTTGTTAAAAGCATCATAGGTCCAAGGGCTCTGGAGCCGCTGTTGTGATAGTTCCAGGAGTTTCAGCTTGGATATACCCTATAGGAGGATAGTCTGCCAGAAAATACAGCCTTGGGGGTCCAAGCATCTTGGAGACCCTGTTGGAACCCAGTAGTTGTGCTCTGTGTTTGGCAGAAGTTCATTTTTCCCTTATTTCACAAAGCATGTTGGTGCTTTCTGATCTCTCTCTCAGTAGAAATGCTTCCACTGCCTTCCTTGGTCTTCCCATTAGGTCCTTGTAAATGGTTTATATATTATTAAGAAGCACCATGGTTCATTAGCAGCAAACAAAGATGATGTCTCAGGCTCGCTGGCATGTTGTAACATCTCCAGGTTTTCCTGCTTCCACATCCTCAACTGCTGCACAGGTCAGAATGATCAATTCCTTTCTCTTCCCTTCACTAATAAGCTTTTGCTACCTTGGGTGCTCACTTCTTCGCCTTTATTCACTTGCTTTGTGCTTCAAAAGGAGGGGGGGAAAGGGCTGAAGTTGTTTTCCTGCCACAGTAAATGCGCCGCACCTTAGTTCCTAAATGCATTAAGCCACAGAACAAATTGCTTCTTTTGAACTGCTCCAGTGTAACAGTAAACCCCAAATGTCAGCTCATAAAGCATTTCCAGCTGGTCATTGTAGGCTGGCACCTCTGGGAGGGCAGTTTTGTCTGGGCTTGTGAGTACTTAACATCCTCTCTAATGTTACAGCTAGAGGTAGGTTCTGGGGAGGCATTGTCTGGCTGAGGGAAGGTCTCAGTCTGATGTGTTCATGGTCTAATTCTTATGGGATGGGGGCTTATATCACTGCAAAAGCCTCCAGGTCACCTCAGTGTGAGTACAGGGATGTAGCTGCCAGACTTGCCTTTTATCCTCGGAGTGAGTTGGTTTATCCTAGCTGTGATGCTGGACCTTGTTTGCAGGTGGGTGTATTCTTCACAAGTGATTCCGATCACAGATTAAAGATTAAAAGTATCATTATTCATTCCCATTAAAATAAAAATTAAATCCATTCCAAATTGGACATCAACTCCATGATATCAAAATGAATGACAAAGTAAGGTCAGAAAATAGAAAAAACATTAATACAGAATCATAGAACAGTTAGGGTTGGAAAGGACCTTAAGATCATCAAGTTCCAACCCCCCTGCCATGGGCAGGGACACCTCGCTCTAAACCATCTCACCCAAGGCCTTGTCCAGCCTGGCCTTGAACACTGCCAGGGATGGAGCATTCATGACTTCCTTGGGCAACCCATTCCAGTGCCTTACCACCCTTACAGTAAAGAACTTCTTCCTTATATCCAGTCTAAACTTCCCCTGTTTAAGTTTTAACCCATTACCCCTTGTCCTATCACTATAGTCCCTAATGAAGAGTCCATCCCCAGCATCCATATATATATATATAAAAAATAACCAGTTCAGAAGTAATTTAAAATCAGTTCACCTTCACTGTATCAAAAAGCAGACACCCAGCAGTGTGTCTCTGAGCATCCTCTGAGTAAGGGAGATTTCTTATCCCTGTCTCTCTCCTAGGAATGACAACTAACACTTGGCAGTGCAGCCAGGTTGTCTTGCATACCGTGAACAGACAGCAATGCTCTTGAGGCCATGTTCTTGCAGTCAGGATGCTCTAAGGGCACAGACATGATGAGGTTTGTAGGTTGAAATAATATAGCTGGAAAATTAAATAAGCTTTCAGCTATAGGACAAAAGCTTCACTTTCCTGCCCAGGGCTTATTTGTTTTCTAACAACAGCAGATGCTCTAATAGAAGATATTACTTCTACCTACAAACATCATCTTGCTTCTGCCAGGGTTATTTTGACTTTCTTCAGCGATGGCTCAGATAAAACAAAGCATGTTTTCACATCATGGAAACATGGCGGAGTCTGTTTCTGCCCAAAAAGCAGGCTGGCTGGTGGTGGTGTCTACCCTTAGACAAATCTATAGCACTTCAAGGTTTGAATAAGCCCTGGCAGCGTTTTGAGTTCCTGACTTCTAAAACGCAGTTCAAAGCAGACTGGGGACTCAGTCTGCTGAGTGAGGGGGGTTGTGTTGATTTACTGAATGCATCACAGAACCAGTTGGGTTGGAAAAGCCCTTTAAGCTCATCCAGCCCAACCGTTCCCAGCACTGCCAAGGCCACCACTGACCCATGGCACTGAGGCCTCGTCTCCACGCTGTGTGAACACTTGCAGGGACGGTGACTGCAGCCCTGCCCTGGGCAGCCTGTTCCAATGCCTGAGCACCCTCTGGGGCAGGAATTGTTCCTCAGCTCCATCTAAACCTGCCCTGGTGCAGCTTGAGGCCGTTTCCTCTTGTCCCATCCCTTGTTCCTTGGGAGCAGAGCCCAGCCCCTCCTGGCTCCATCCTCCTGTCAGGCAGTTGGAGGCAGCCATCAGGTCCCCCCTGAGCCTTCTCTTCTCCACACTGAACCCCCCAGGTCCCTCAGCCCTTCCCCATCACACTTGTGCTCCAGGCCCTGCACCAGCTCCGCTGCCCTTCTCTGGCCTCACTCCAGCATCTTCCTTCATCTCTGCCCTAGAACTGCATTGTGAGGGATCTTTCTCATGCCAGAACAGGGAATTCAGGAAGCCCAATTTCTTTAATAGTTGCCAGACAGTCAGGCCTCGATTCCCCAAAGAACCACAGATTTTTGGGCTTTGCTTTGGGACTAACTACAATGATGGGGAAAACCAAACAGAGCTGTAAGCTCCTGCATTAAAAGTTCTTATGTTTCGTTTCCAGACAGACATTTTTGAGCCCGTTTGGTGTGGCAAAATCTGACAGAACACCAGGGACTTTGACATTCTGACACGGGTAAACGCTTGTTTCTCAAAGCTGAGCTTTCCCAGAAAGGCTTTCTTGCTCTCTTGTTTTCTAAAGCACGGCTTTTTCGGAGCAGTAAAACCAGTCATGTTCTTAATGCGTGGGAAGCAAATCAATCAAACCAATCTTGGCTATTTTCACAATCAATACCCACGTGATGCATGCCTGGAAAAGGCAGGGGTTTCTAACATAACACCGATGTGCAGCGGGTTTCTATAGTGCCTGGTCCATGGAGGATGGGAATCTGTCACAGAGCAGTTCCTGACCCTTGGCTCAGCTCGAAACTGCTTGTACTTTTAGTGCTGCAAATGCCTTTTCAAATCATGGGGTATCAGTGGTGGTGGTGCTGTCACACAGGTATTGTGTGGCTATCTCCAAAGTGGATCTGCTAATGTTTCAGTTAAGTGTCTCAGAGACAGTGAATTCTGCAGCCAGGGCAGACTGTGACAGATGCAAACAGAGCAAGTTAATGAAATGCCTCATTTCTACTGCATCAAATGCATTATTTCACCATAGATTTCACCTTCACCTCTGACTTTGGGGTCAGATGGAGATGCCACCGGTAAAAAGAAGTCATTTATTAGTCAGAATTACTGCAAGTGGAGACATGAACAAGTTTTAATACATCTGAGCTCCACCTTGGCCTTCTGTTGTTTACCAGCACCTTTGGTCTGTCTATGTATTACACTGTTAACTCAGACCTCTCTGTTCCAGCAGTGGTGTCTCTGCTGAAATGCAGTGTGATGTGTCGTCTCCAATAGCATCATTATGACAGTTATATTTTTCCTGATGGATGATCCAGAGAAGGGATTCAGAACTGCCAAACTGGACTCTCTCCAATCCACATGGATTTGTGTTGCTGTGTGCAAGGCATTTCCGAAGAATGGGAAAACTGATGAAGAGGGAGATTGTGGAGTGATGGGTGGTGGTGATGGACTCACAGCCTTTTCACTGGCACCTGGGTTTAAACTGAAACGGGGTAAGTTCAGGTTAGATCTAAGGAAGCTCTTCCCTGTGAGGGTGCTGAGGCACTGGCACAGGGTGCCCAATAAAGTGGTAAATGCTCCATCCCTGCCAGGGTCCAAGGCCAGATTGGACAGAGCCTTGGGCAACATGGTCTAGTGTGAGGCATCCCTGCCCGTGTCAGGGGGTTGGAACTGGATGACCTTAAGGTCCTTTCCAATCCAAACCATTCTGTGATTCTATGATTATTATTAATCTCATTTTATAGTGGGAACAGTTATTCTGCAGACAGAGGCAGAGACTTGGTCAGATCATTTGGGGTGAAAAGAGGGGAACAGATCCTGGCATTAGATTTCCCTCCTCCACTATTATGTATCACTATGTTAGGTACATATTTGTGGGAGAGCAATGATAAGGAATAAATCCTTTTTGTATGCCTGAAACCTAAACTCACCTAACCCAGGTATCAATGAGTGCTCCTGAACAGTCCATACTGTGTCCTAAACCAGTCTGCTCTGCCAGCAGCCAGCTTGTTGCTGTGCAGCTCTCCTAACCTTTCCATGTCAGCTCCTTCACCTTTGTTTTGGGAATGTGCAGCAACAGAAACTCAAGAAGTGCTACTCCACTTTCACCAGCTTTGTTTGAAGTGCCCCAAACCCCTGGAATTCTGCAGCTTTGGCTGAAGGAGGAGTCTTTTGCTTCTCTGTTGGGAAGCTTTTTGTAATAGTGTTAGCTTGCCGTTTCTTTTATGGTATCATGTAACTTCAACTGAAGTCATTGATGTGTTTTCAGGTGCATTACAAGGGGTAAGCCTCTTTCCTCAAATCACTGCATTCTGTTCCATCACAAGCTTCCATGTGCCTCAGATATTCTTCCCACTCTCGTCGGTAGATCCTTTCTCAGCAATCTCAGTTATTTGCTCAACGCATTGTGCACCTTCTCAGCTTAGCATTCAGAAATGATCCCTGTTTCTGGATGGAGCAGGAGACATCTCTGCTGTCTCAGATGCTTTCTGAGAGGCACACACGCTGCTTTTCTCACTAGAGATGTTTCTGTCCCTCGCTAATGTAAAGCAGCGGGGCTCCCGTGACATAGTAGATGCAAGAAACTGGCCTCCTTTCTCCTCTTTGTCACTTCTTAAACACCCCCCTTTTTGTTTCCCTTCATTTTTCCTCTGCCAAGTTTTGTTTGGGTGATTTCCAGCGCAGATCTCTCTGATCAAGCAGTGCTGGTGCTAGAACTGCCGATGTGTGTTGCTACTTGTCAAAAAAGGCTAAAAACTCCAGGCATGTTTTGGGGGGAGAGAAGGGGAAAATTGGAAATAGCTTCTTTTTTCTTTTCTCTCACCCTCTCCCCCTTCCTTCTCCTCATTCCTTACAATCGTTAAATTTGACATCTCTTTAAATGAGCTGGAAGAACTTCAACCTCAAGCGCTTTTCCCTTCTGAGAGCATCCCCGTGTTGGATATGTCTCTCCATGCTTTAGGCAAGTGAGCATGACTTTGCAGAGGTGATTGATGGCTTCTCATAGAAATGCTCTTTCAATTAAAATAACCCAAATACACACAAAGAGGAGAAAAAGAGGTTCTTTTCCCCTTACTTGACTGTTTTTATGCTTGTCCAGAATGTGAATCAGTTATCTGCATTAAAACATGGGCATGTTTTATTCTCCTTTGCAGCCTAACACTTAACTGGCTGCTTTCTGTATGCTCAGCCCTGATCCATGTTGCCCCTGGAAAGCAGCACTGCTGAGCTCAGCTTGTTCTCCCTGCTCAGCTGTGCCAACACTCCCTCCTTGCAAAGCTTTCCATATTTCCTCTGATTTAAGACTGGGTTTGCCCCCTCCTTGTGCCTGGAGATGAAGAATTAATGGACTAATTCACTACACCCTCAAGGTATCAGAATCATTATCGTTAAACATCTAAACTATGCGTTCACCCCAGGTAGGGCTTGCTGCTTTAAAAGCCCTTGGTGACAGGGAAATTGAAAGGGAAATACATCTTTATGTATTAAAGAGCTTTGCAAGCTGCAGCATCGCAGTCTGCCTCCCACCTTTGTTCAGCACTGGGTTTTCATTCAGTGTGTTGTCAGTTTTGCCCCCAAATTCACTTTCCCTTCGATGAAAGCCAGGGAAACGGTCACTAACATGTTTTTATCTAGATATTGTGTCCATTATTCATTCTGCTCCAACCTTTGTTGCTTTTGGCTCCCACAAGCGTGGAAATGAGAGTTCTTCCCAACCTCGTGGCACCAAGCTTTAGTTTCAGTGCACTGCAGGATGTGGGATTTGGGAAATGGGACCTACCTGTCTATTCAGAAGTCTCATGGTCTAGCAAAAACCTTTGGAACCACAGCACTCCCTGAGTAATCTGTCATGACTTTACATGGGCTCCAACATGGTTTTGGGAAGCTGCTCCAAGATCCCCTCTGAGAGGGCTGGAAACCTTCTACAATGCTATATATGAAATATACCCATGTCTGGTTCTTACCCATCTGTTCTTGTGTAAAGGTCTTCCTTTCACTTTGCTTTTACTGTCTCCCAGAGTGTGTTGAGAGAACAGACATGGTGCCTAGGTCCATCACATGTATTGCTCCACCATTGTGACTTTAGTTCCCCTCTGTTGTGGGGGATCTTTGAAATATCATGCTATAGGATTTGGGCTCCTAAATTAGTAGCTGGATAATTTCTTCCACTATTAGTGGTGCCCCTTAGGGGTTGTTAATGGGACCAGCAGTATTTAACACCTTTGTTGATGACGTGGACAGTGGGATGAAGGACACCTTCAGCAAGTTTGCCCATGAAACCAAGCTGTGTGATGCGGTCATCACACTGGAGGAAAGGGTTGGGATCCAGAGGGAACTGTTGGAGCGAGTGCAGAGGAGGCCATGGAGATGCTGCGAGGGCTGGAGCAGCTCTGCTCTGGAGCCAGGCTGAGAGAGCTGGGCTGGGGCAGCCTGGAGAAGAGAAGGCTCCTGAAGGGGAGACCTTAGAGCAGCTCCAGTGCTTAAAGGGGCTGCAGGAAACCTGGAGAGGGGCTTGGGACAAGGGTCTGTAGGGACAGGCCAAGGGGAATGGCTTGAACCTGCCCGAGGGGAGACCGAGATGAGCTCTTAGGCAGAAGCTCTTCCCTGTGAGGGTGCTGAGGCGCTGGCACAGGGTGCCCAGAGAAGCTGTGGCTGCCCCATCCCTGGCAGTGTTCAAGGCCAGGTTGGACACAGGGGCTTGGAGCAAGCTGCTCCGGTGGAAGGGGTCCCTGCCTATGGCAGGGGTTGGAACTGGATGGGCTTTAAGGTCGCTGCCAACCCAAACCAGTCTGGGATTCTATGAGATTATTCTACCTGTATCATTCTTTCCATGTGACTAATGGCCTGTATCTCTGCAGGGAAATGCAGGTTTGTCTGGGAAATACTGGTGCATGCTGGTGTTCTCAGGCTATGGGTCTGGGGCTGTAATAGCTCAGCAAGGCTACTGCAGAGAGCACAACAGGTTTCCTAGTGCTGTCATAACCTAAACCCAAGAGGCCTTGGAGGCAGTAGATCACTGCAAACCCCATGAATGCAAGTCAGGGTAGAGAAATGAAATGTTCTCTGGGGCCCCCCTGACAAGACGATGCTGATGTCTCGGCTGTTATTAGACCCAAGAGAATCTGAGCCCGAGAGAAAGGGCTGGGGCTGACTTGGCTCTGTTTGCTCTGAGAAGACTCAGTTTATTCTCTTGCTCCATTGCCTGGAATTTTTCTGTGCCTGGGTCCTGTGTTCACTTGTGTGGGTTGGGGTAATAAAAGGGGGCCACAGGCAGTCTAGACAGAGGTGGTCTCCTGAAGGCATCAATCTTCATTATAGAGCCCAGCAGCTGGGAGATGAGGTGGGAAAGGAGCTATCCCTGGGTAGCACCACGTTTAACCCTTCAGCTTGCAATGCAGCAGCTCCCTCCTATCTCTTTTTATGCTGAAATTAACAATTTAAGGTGTTTTTCCTCTTTCTGATGGGGCAGTTATGGTGGGGCTTTTGTGCTGGTGAGGGTGGATGGAATAAGAATGATCCTTGTTTGTCTCAAGGTAGAGAACTGGGAGAATGGTTTGGAGGCAGTGGGAAAACTTGGGGGACTTCTCAGCAGGGATGTGATTGCTCCTAGCACAGAGCACTTGCTCTCATCTACACTTGTACATGAATTATACTTTGCCCCTTGTCCCCAAGGCTCATGGCAAAGCTTCCTTGCAGCTCTACCACAATGGAAACCTATTTGCTGGCCACTCACCCTCATCTCTGACCCATGTGGGAGGCAGCTGAGCTCAGCTCTCTTGGGGCACCAGCCACACTGTGCTCTTATGGGCTTTGCTTAGCTGCAAAGGTCCCTGAGAAGGGGCTGATGCAAGGCAGACACTTGGGACTTCCAGGGCCTCTGAGTATTTGTGTTTATTCCTGGGCCAAAGGGGTATTTTGGTAGCACGTCATCCACACTTGGGACAAGGGCTTTTTCCAGCCCTGGATGTGGCTGTTCGTGCAATGGAAGCTCATCTTCCACTTGGGAATGGTTGGCATGTTCTTGTTGTATGGCTTCATGGAAGGAGCAGGACTCATTGAGTTTATGGTTTGACTTGATGTTCTTAAGGGTCTTTTCCAACCTAAATGACTCTATGTTTTATTGCTGGGCCAAGGCCTGGGTGGAACTGAGCTGTTAACAGATGCTCATGGGGATCTTCAGGTTTCTTCAGTCTCTCCGTGGGCACAGGCACAGTACTATCTAGGTTGCACCGTTAGTGCTTAAATGTATTTCTGATATTGCCTCTGATGTACAAAAGTCATATTCCCTAGCCTTAGAGATGGTAGGCATCATATGGAAGAAATGGGCAATGTTTCTCCTAGGTTTTAAAACCTTTAATGTTTGTTGTCATACAAGAATTGAGTGGCACTATACGAAACAAGCATGACTGAGGTTGAAAACTAATGAAAGGACGTAACAACTTCATGCAGCACTTAGTAAACCTGTGGAACTCATTGCCACAGGGCATTGGGATGCTAAAAGTGTAAATGGTTTCCAAAGTAAGAAGTTTCTTCAAAGTAAGAAGAAACATTTGGGAACAATTCCTTGCCCAGAGGGTGCTCAGGCATTGGAACAGGCTGCCCAGGGCAGGGCTGCAGTCACCATCCCTGCAAGTGTTCACACAGCGTGGAGATGAGGCCTCGGTGCCATGGGTCAGTGGTGGCCGTGGCACTGATGGGGAAGGGTTGGGCTGAATGAGCTTAAAGGGCTTTTCCAACCTGGTTGATTCTAAGTTTCATAGAAGAAAAAATCATGTGGGGTATTAAATACAAAGACATTTCCAAGGTGCAGTCTGTGTTGTCCCTGAGCTATTGGTCACTGGAGGCTGGAAGGACGGAGGTATCTCCATGTGCTCTTACACTCTTGTTAAGGGCACATGGAGACATTGGAAGTGTCTCCATGTGCTACCCAGTGTAGGGTTTGCTTCCTACAACGGCCATCTGATGTTGGCCATTGTAGGAAGCTATGCACTGCATAGCAAGTAGGAATCTGATGTCCATTGTAGAAAGCAAGCACTGACCTAATACAGCAGCTCTCATGTCTCTCTTCATACTTTGCTTCAACATCTGCTATCTTTGCATAAATATTTCGCTGGCACCAGCTGCAGCTCTCTGGCAGAACGAGTCAGCAGGGTTGACTCTCAGCTTAGTTTTCCCAGAGTCTGCAGGATTTTCAGTGTGTCCTCCACAGAGGCTGAGCTTTTTCATCTTCCCTTTTCCAGCTCCATCTCGATCCTTGGCGAGGCTTCAGAGGAAGAAGCAAGTGTGGGATGCGTTACAGGTGCCGGGGCTCAGATGCTTATATTTTACCTCTTATGGACAAGGTAAGTGAAAAGGGAAGAGTTATATTATACTCACTGTGGGTCCCAGTCCAAAGTGAAGAGATAACATAACTCTGATTTTGATTTAGACTACAGCAAAATATATTGCAAAGGGGAAAGTGAGGGGCTATTCTGTACCTTGTTGTTATCTCTGTGCTGGAGTTTTACCTTGTGACCTTCTAATGAATTTTTGGTTTTGTTATAATCTACTTTTAGCAAAATATATTTGGAAAAGGACAGAAAAGAGGAAATCTGTGAGGTTCCCTGAATATCCTTTGGAATGTTTGGATTCAGGAGATGTGTGCTGCGTATGATGCACATTTAGGGATAATTTGCCCTTCCTCCGTATTAGTTCTAATCCTGTACCCTAATATCTAAGGGATAGATGAAATCTGAAGCAGAGGCTTGAAATCTCATATATAGGAGTGGCTTTTATGCCTTTTAATGGTCCCTGGCTATGCTTTCTGTTCACATGTGTCTGATTTGCAATCTCTGTGCAGATCTCAGCTGCACTTGGCTTGCAGTTGGGGTCCTATGCTAATGCTGTATTAGGTGGCTGTCATCAAGGCTGTAATAGCACAGGGTTGCCAGGTAAGCAGGGTCCCCAGGGGGAAAGTCAAACCCATCAGTCTGCCCTGGAGCCTTTGGCATGCCCATTCTACCTGTGCCCTACTGAGGAGTGGTGGGAGGCCAGGGAAGATGAAGCAGTCTCCAACCCTTCAGCCATGTAACCTATGTAGTCAAACAGCTCTTGACCACGTGGAGAGTTGGATACATGGCACCTAGTTTTATACTGACCCATTTTTTTCCCTTCTGAAGCAGCAGCCTCGGCCTGATGGTGTTTCATGACATAAATATCTTTTATCCATCTTTTCGTATCTACTGTCCTTTTAATTCATTGTAGAACAGCCACAAACGCTTCTTCCCTTGGTAGAGCAACACAGCAGTCTTTGAATACCTAAAGGGGGCCTACAAGAGGCTTGGAGAAGGGCTTTGGACAAGGGCCTGTAGGGACAGGCCAAGGCGAATGGGCTTGAACCTGCCCAAAGGGAGACTGAGCTGAGCTCTTAGGCAGAAGCTCTTCCCTGTGAGGGTGCTGAGGCGCTGGCACAGGGTGCCCATAGAAGCTGTGGCTGCCCCATCCCTGGCAGTGTTGAAGGCCAGGTTGGACACAGGGGCTTGGAGCAAGCTGCTCTAGTGGAAGGGGTCCCTGCCCGTGGTAGGGGTTGGAGCTGGAGGAGCTTCAAGGTCCCTTCCAGCACAAACCAGTCTGGGATTCTATGATTCAATGACACCAAGAGCCATGCAATGATCCCAGGAAAGGTTGGTAACAGAGGACACCCTTTCTCTGTTCAAGAAACATTGACAAGAAAGCAAGAAGTCTATTAATATTCTTCCTCTCAACTTCTTTTAATTCTGACAACATGATCCAGAACAGTGAGATTTGACCACATGCAGATTGGAAGGAACATTAGTTTTGCTGAAGGGTTTTGGGGCCCTTTTAGAGCATGTCCTCATCAGTCTCTGTGTTACGGCACAACTAATAATTTAACTTCTTGATGCTGTAGACATGCCATTATGCAGGGAATCCATTCACTCCTGCATGAGGGAGTGTGCATTTGTCAGTCTACCTGATAGCTGACTTGCAGCCCTCCTTGCCAAGGTAAATTATGCATAGATCAGTCACTTTGAGTGTCCTGTTACCTTTAAGTGCTTCCACAGCATCATTGGGCTGCTGGTGTGTATGTGTAAGTGTGAAATAGAGATGCCAGCCCTGGTGAAAGGTGAGGATTTGCTGCTTTGGAGAGACACCTCGAGGGAATGCAGCTGTGGCAGGAATCTGCTGTGCTTTGGGGCTCCTTTTTGCTCCTGGAAAAGTTAATAGTGCCAAGCAGAGCTACCCAATGTGGTTTATTTGGGCATCCTTTCATGAGTTACACCTTGTCAGGCTGAGCACTGAAGGCTCTTTGCTCACTTCACAGGGGCACAAGTATTGAAGTTGCTCTTGGGATGCACTAAAAAGCTTTTCCTTTTCCTCCCTTGTAAACATTAGGTACTCTTATGTGAGAAAAATGATGATGATGGTTTTCAGGTAGATCTTTGCTTCTTAGAATACAAGGGGTTGCAAGCACTGCCCTGTACCCTCGCTTACTCCTGCAAGGGCCTTGTACACTCCTGATGCCCCCAGTTTTCCCTCTTTGATCCCACTTTTAAATCTGTTATCCAACATCATTTGTGCTTATGGAAACATTTGTCCTGCAGACAGATCCTGAAGTCTTATTACAGGAGGCAGAAGCTTCCTGCTAAAGACACAGAATCTGCCTTTATTACACCATGGAAAGAAAATCCCTTGTTAACTCCTAGACTGCAATGGTATTAGCTCCCGAGTGCCTAACGGTCTGGGAAGGATGCTTCATGGCCCCAAAATGTAGTGTTTTATCCTGATTTGTTGTTGTTGCCACCAGGTTAGACACCTTCAGTCTGATGCTTCATGGGTAGTCAAGCCCAGCCTAACTAACTCTAATGGAAGGGTCTTCATGGTTCCTAGTGTGACATAAGCCGGTGGTCAGGAAGGCCCAGAAGTAGCAGGGATGGGACTGACTGTGGTGCAGCTGTGTCATAGAATCCCAGACTGGTTTGTGTTGGAAGGGACCTTAAAGCTCCTCTGGTTTTAGCTCCTGCCACAGGCAGGGACCCCTTCCACTAGAGCAGCTTGCTCCAAGCCCCTGTGTCCAACCTGGCCTTGAACACTGCCAGGGAGGAGGCAGCCACAGCTTCTCTGGGCACCCCGTGCCAGCGCCTCAGCACCCTCACAAGGAACAACTTCCTCCTTATGTCCAAACCCTGTTTCAGTTTGAGCCCATCAGCCTTTGCCCTATCACTACAGTCCCTGATGAAGAGAAATGTTGCATGATGTATTTGCTGTGGTTGCCATCAGTAGCGGTTAGGGCAAAGTTACTCCAAGGTTTTCCAGGTAAATCTGTGACTGAGTGAAGTTCAGTGGGTATTAATAGAGAACAAGGATATGAATTGCTAGGATGCTAATTACCTATTTGTGGTATTGTATTTAGCCCAGTGACTTCCAATGCAACACCCTTGAAGGGTGATGGGCTCTGTTCCCTGTCTCCCTTGATGAAAAAGACACTCATTTCTTCTAAGCATGTTCTCAAAGTTGTATAAACTGCTGGAACTTACCTAAAAATGAGCTGAGACACAGATTTTTTACAGAATATGCTCTAAATAATGAAAAAACTATCTAAATAGTGATTAACTTACTTGGGGAGGCTTATGTCTGAGGCAGCTCGGCAGTGCCTCCTGCCACCTTCCTGCCTTGGACTGATGGTTTTAAGCTGAAAGGTCCATTTTTGAGTGACCAGACACGCTACATTCATTTCAGCTTCTGCTCATGGCAGAGACAAGGTTTCCTTCATTCACCATTCATTTTGAGGTCTTGATGGATAAGGTCAAAGCATCAGAGCTCTCACTAATATCTGAGGGGAACTGTGTGGTCTTGGTAGTCCGTATCATTTTGGAGATGTTTAGAAGTTGCTTCAGTGAACTCAGGGAAGTGCTTCCCAAGTAAACCATGATCTACTGCCTTTTTTACCCCCTACTGCCTGTTGATGTCATTTTTAAGACCCATGGAGCTTTATATTGGTGACTTTCTGGACTTGAAGCACCTTGGAAGACTGGGACAAGTGTTTGTATCTGAGTTAGGGAAGGTCTTACTTCTGCTTCTACCAAGTGTGTCCACATTAGCTTGCTAAAAGCTGGATGAACAGTCAGTGCCATACCATAACCACATCTTGTATCTGGTGAAAACCACCCAACTGCTTTAGATTAGATGTCCCTAAGAGAGAACACACCAGTAAGAAGCACAAAATGCTGTCATCACATGAGGAAACATCATGTAACGCTCCCTGCATTGCTGTCCCTGTGTAGTCTTGGGACTTCACTGCTGTGTTTCCTGTTTCCAACATCTGCCCTGTATCCAGTTGCCTAACGTGAGAGTGAAATGGGCAACCAAACGGTGCCAGTAATTGAAATGGGATGTGTGACCAGGACAACAGGGACTCCAGCCCAGCTTTCCCAGTCCCATCTTGCTGTGGTATCCTGATGGCAAACGATACATCCCAGCAGGGTATTTTGTTATACCTCCCACAGAGCATTCAGCTACAAAGAGGGAAATGTGTTCTGTGTTATTTCCAGTGGGGGAGGGCCTCTGTTGCTTCTGATCGAGCTTAATTCCATTTATTTAGTGACTTCTTGTTTAGAGGGCTTGGTTTTAATCTCAAGGCATTTCTCCAGCCAGCATAGACACATGTGCCTTCCACATTGTGGGATTTGGTGGAACAAGTGGTTCCTAATCCATCTCTAATTTAATAAGGGGTATTTCCCCTCTATGGTGTTCCAAGTGATACTGCCTTTGGTGTTGAGTCTTCCCTTCAGTCTAGTTTCTCCAGGAGCTACATGCTGATTTTTCCTGTAGTTGGGATATCTGGGACACAGCACTTTACAGACTCTCCCTGGCTGTTGATTTCTGTGAGGTTTGGCTTGGAATTTTGTTGGGAAGATGGAAAAAGCCCCAGGATACAAATGTACAGCTAGACTGACCACAATTCTTGTTTCCATGGGCAAATCATGCTGAGAGTGCTTTCAAAGATTGTGATACTGAGGAAAGACTTGGACAGACATCAGGAAGGGATGGATAAGACATATGAATCTGTCTTTGCAGGTGTCTTTAACAGAAAGCAGAGGATGGTCCCTTCAGTCCCAGGTGACACTGAAATACAAGGGCAGAGGTTGACATAGCAAGCCTATGGTGGGGAGGGAAGTGCAAGGTTGCCTGTGGAAAGAGGGGGATCATGCTGGAATAGGAGCTATAGAGCATCCTGATGGCTTCCAGGCAGCATGTGGGTATCTCCAAAACCAGTCCTATGCCAATCTGGAGATCTGGTTTAGTCCTTTTCTCTCTGTGTAAACTCAGCAGCACCAAAAGATACCTCACGTTGGTACCCCAGGTAATTCACTGGAGGCCTGTTCAGGCCAATGGCCCTTCACACTTGTCATCTCTCACCTTTCTAGCAAAAGGAGTGCTTGTGATGACACTGGTTTGAAGGCAGAAACCATTTCCCTATGTTCCATACACTGTTCTAGGGGTCTGCTTTGATCATTCCTGGTGGCCAGTGCGTGTTGGGTTGGTCTCATGGAATACGAGACAAGAGAATGTCAGTGCCCAAAGGTGCCTATAGGTCTGGCACTGAAAAGAAGGCATCTTTAGCTGGGTAACTACAGAACCTGATATAAATGGAAGTTTGCAGGTGAAGTGTACCCACAAACCCACCATAATGCTGTGGTTTAGGCAGGAAAAAATATCCATGCTGTGTGGTGTTAGCCTGGATCCAGAGGTTACAATCCATCAGTCACTGATGATTCAGGAAGGTCTGGTTTGACCCAACATGCACCCTACTGTTGTGATAAGGCTTTTGGCTCTTCACAACAAGGTTCTGCCTGGGTCCAAACATCATTTAGAGGGAGAGCAGGGTGACCTCCCTTCCCCTTTCAGTGGCTCTGCTATAAGATACTGGGGAACCATTTGTCCTTGGTCCAGCACCGCCTATATGCAGGTAGTATCCTAGGCACTGGATTCCCCTCCCATAGGGTATCAAATAGCTGATAGATGTATATGTATTTCAGTTTTGAGAGATGTTTCATGCCCCGTTATCAGCCCTCAAAGCCACGCTACGATTGCTTTAATAGCCTGAACCTCAGCAGAAAGGTTACAAGAAGGAACTATATACGTGCTGTGTTTTGACTGCTGCCTGTTGAAAACATCTTGGCTTCCCCATGCCCTGGCACAGGCACAGTGCACAGTGGTTGATTTGGTTCATGTGCTCCAAACAATGCCCGGGGAAGATCTGAGATACTGAGATGTTGACACTTCCATTTTTGGTGGGTTTCATTCTGCTGCTTTCAGCCATCATCTCATCTCACCTCCCGTGTGCAGAGTTCCTGTGGACTGGAAGATGTGGTGCATTGCCCTGAGGTGGGGCTGGATGTGATTCCAAACGTCTGGAGCTTTCCAGCCCTTTCTTCCTCAGAAGCAGAGCTCTGGGCAGGGATTACCATGAAACTTGGCAAAGGAATGGTAGAATTTTGGTGTTGATGATGAGGAAAAGTGGGATATGAGGAGTTGAACCTGGTGGAAGTTGAGGGGGGGGGGGTGTGCTTATGCTTCCAGTGGGGATTATACCCTCAACATCTGTTGGTTGCAGTCAGAATGCACCAGGCTGTGGGTGCTGGGTTAAGTATGAGGTGTCTCTGCCCATGGCAGGGGGTTGGAACTGGATGACCTTAAGGTCCTTTCCAACCCAAACCATTCTGTGATTCTATGATTCACTGCATGAATTTGAGGGCAAATGCAGCTGCCCTCCCCATCCCACAGGGCCTGGCTTCTTGGTGAGTCAGTTCCCATCCCTCCTCCATATGTGAAGACAGTGAGAGGCGTGACACTTCCCACCACTTCCATCCGTATATCCTGGAACAAGAGGGGGCTCTGAAGTCCCGGAGTATTCAGATGTTTAATACTTTCCTTTTAGTTGCAGGAATGGCAGGGGCTGCGTCCTACTGAGCTGTGTGTTTTGACAGGGAAGATAAATGAACTTGCTGAGCAGCATTAAGTATAAAGAAGCCCAGGAGCTCTCCTGTTCCTCCCTGCACCTCCAAATTGAGTTTTGAAGTTGTGATTTTCAGCTGGCGTGGGACAGGAATGGATGGGAAGCTTGTCAAGTACAGGCAGCATCTGCTGCTCGAGGGGGAAGGAGCTGATGTAAAATGTGATCTCTGTGAATGAGGAGCCCTGGGATGACATATAACACAGCAGCACATGCCTCCCTTCCAAGAAATACACATTAAAAGGTTGAAAAACCACCCTGCAGAATGAGCAAGGAGGGGTGGATGCTGAGCTTAGCAATGTGTCCTAGAAGCAAATGAGTCTAATTTCATCTTGGGCTGCATTTCTCAGAGTGAAGCCAGCAGCTCCAGCAGATCCGTCCCTCTGTCTGGCACTTGTGAGATGGTATTTGGAGTGCAGTGACCAATTTTGGGCTCCCCAGTATGGGAAGGTTATTGATACACTGGAGTGAGTCCAGTGGAGGCCACTGAGCTGGCTGGGGGCTGAGATGTACGAGGAGATGCTTTGGGTCTGTTGAGCTTGGAGAAGGCAATTGGTCCTCCAGGGCTCCTTTCCTGACCTAAACTGATTTTACCACAGAGTGACATCCAGTCCGTCCTTTGGCTGTGCTGTATTGTCCACCAGAGCAAGCACTGAGAAAGCAGAACCATGTAGAGTTGGGGCTGTTCAGCCTGGAGAAGAGAAGGCTGCGTGGAGACCTCACTGCAGCCTTCCAGTATCTGAAGGGGGCCTATAGGGATGCTGGGGAGGGACTCTCCATTAGGGACTGTAGTGATAGGACAAGGGGTAATGGGTTAAAACTGAAACAGGGGAAGTTTAGATTGGATATAAGGAAGAAATTCTTTCATATTAGGGTGGTGAGGCACTGGAATAGGTTGCCCAAGGAAGCTGTGAGTGCTCCATCCTTGGTGGTGCTCAAGGCCAGATTGGGCAGAGCCTTGGGTGACATGGTTTAGTGTGAGGTGTCCCTGCCCATGGTAGGGGGGGTTGGAACTGGATGATCTTAAAGTCCTTTCCAACCCCAACTATTCTATGATTCTATGAGCTCTGTGTCTGCACCCTCTCCGAACTCTTTGGATGACTTCTGCTGATGGAGCCTAATGGGACCCCCAGCATATCCAGTGCCTTTCCTTCTCTGCCCTGTAACTGAGTGTTAGTGGCTCCCAGACATCCCAAAGTGTAGCTCAGGCCACCAGAGATGATGAGATTATCTTTGAAACAATTCTTTTTCAGAAATGAAGGTGGGTCTGTGACACCTCAGAGCATCAGGCTCAGCAGTTTGGATGCTGTAAAGTGAAAGAGTGCTGCGTGGCTGCTTCCTAAAAGGATCATTTTCATTTATTTGCTTTAAAATGACTTCAGTTGGCAGTGTTTTATCAGATAGGAGAATGGATTCTGTTCTTCCATAAGTAAAACAAATGTTTGAAGCTGTGCTCCATGTGCTTTTCTTTTTGGAAAACTCTGGTTTGCAGGCAGGGAAATCTTGAAATGGCTCAAAATATGAAACCCTCCCAAGGAACAGGGTGGGATAGCAGTAGGTGAAGAGGCTGTGGACACTGCTCCTGTATGCACATGTATGTGTGGGGACATCAGTGGTCTGCCTTCTGCAGGAGGTCTTGAATGTCACAACATCCTGATCTCCAGTGGCCATCCTTGTTGCTGTTGCTCAGTCATTCTCATTCAACATCCAATGGTAAGGGTTTTATTGGCAACATGGGCTCCTCTAGTTTTATTTTGATGAATTAAAGAGAAATGAAGCCCACAGCAACATGACAGACACATGTGATCCATCCTGTGCTGGTGATATAGGACATGCCAGAAGGGAGGATTAGCTGCTAGCGATCCCAGTGCCACAGGGATCAGACATGGGAATGGGTTCAGTGGCCTGAACTTGTGAATATCCACTGTATTTTCAGGTTCTGGATTATCTCTTCAGGCCTCCAAAAGCCTCTTCAGGAAGAGAGCTCTCCCTTTTTCCTGATGCCTGGTGGCTCCTCTTACAGCACTAAATGCCTGGCAGAGGCATCAAACCCACTGTGCCTTAACAAGTTGTTGGGGATCAGCTGAGCCTATATAACCATATGTGTTCCCATGGACGTGATCCTACACTGCCCCTGGCCAGTATGACTTCACACCTCTTCCTCCCTCCTAAAAATAACACTTTTCCCCTTGCACATATACTTGCCTAGGAGCATTTTCTTGCTTGAAGGCTTCCTCTCTGCTTGTGCATTGTGTCTTGTTAAACCACAGTCATTTGCTCATGGAGCTAAGCTCTTGATCTCCCCATCTATGCAACACACAGCTATTTAATGCTGTTTTGCTTAAAACACATGACATTTGTACGTATTTAAAGCAGGTAACACTGCAGTGCTTGCATAAACATGGGCAGAGTCAAGGGGAAGTTTTTGGCACTTCACTGTCTGGCTGATACTTAGAGGCTTAACTTATAGGTACTTACAGGCTTAATCACGGTGAGGCTCTTTGAAGGCTTTTCTTTGCTTTATTTCCTCTTTGATTTAGTAAATGGTGAAAAGAGGCAAAATTTGAGCATGGTTTTTGAGTCACTGCAAATGGCTTCACATAAACGGCTGCACGTGACTGCTACAAAAAGCAGGGCAGGCAAAAACTGCTGCTGAATTGGAAGCAAAGGGTCACCCTGGTCTGCAATTACAGCGGTCCCTAATGCACTGAATTGCAAATCATAGCCATTCCTGGAGTGTAACACTAGCTGGCTCTGCCTGCCAGACTGAAATGAGCTCATAGAGCAAAGCAGCCTGAGAAAACAGCTTTCCCAATGATGGGAAAATGGTCTGAGTCTCCAACCTGAGTGGGAAAGTAATCAGGCTCCATGCCCTAACTCCACAAGGAAGACCTTAGTACAGCAAGGGGCAAAGGTACAACTTGCAAATAGCCCTGTTGTAAGAGCTCCTGTGCTGGGTGTTGCTGTGCTGCACGAGGATGTTTTCAGGTATCCCAGTGGTTTCAGGACGGGAACATCTACAAATGAGAGATTCACTCTCCTGGACTCCAAAATGTGCTTTGAGATGACATATGGAAGTTATCACATGGATCAAACTTTAAATATTCCAACTCTTCTGATGTTTTTTCTGCAACCAAAGTTATTTTGACAGCAGAGTTTTGCCCAGATTTTTCCTTCCCCTATGATGGAGTGACCTAAAGTGAGCAGCAGTCCTGACAATAACTAGGCTCCTGAACTGGATTCCTCATCGGAATGTAATGAGTCCCATTGGAACGGGATGGCACACTCTGGCAGCATCTGTGGGTTCTTCATAGCTGTCTCAAGATCACAGATTCTCTTGAACTTCTCTTTTTATCTGTTATTTTGCTTCCACTGGGAGCACGCGTCGAGACTAAGGCCAGGACCTCTTAGTCTACGAGCATTGCAAGGTTGAGAGGGCATGATTGGCTTGGACATTGAGAGCTCAGTCTGCTTCTGTCCTCAGTTACCAAAATGAGGTCACCTTTTCATCCCTGACAGTATTTTTGCCACCTGCCCACTATGGGCATGTATCTTGGACTATATTTCTGAGTGGAGAGGATGGAAAGCTCCACACCACCACTTGGACCATATCTCTGAACTGCAATACAGCTCCTCACCAGTAACCCCAGTAGATCTGGGCCTGACAGCAGCACATCTCAACCTGACAGTCAGCGATGCAGATCTGCTGCTTCTGCTTCTGAAGTCAGTGCATCTGGATGCTACACTGTGATGTATCCACTGGTTCAGAGCTCCCAGGAGATTTGCCCTCTCTTTCTGCATGGTATGGTACAGTCTTGCCTTCGTTTTCCTGAATATGCATGTTTAAAGGTTCCCTGTAGCACTGTAGAAGCTATTTCTGGTTCTTACAGAGAAAAACCACTTTTCCTGTGGGATTTATGTTGTTCTATATTTAGAACACCTTAAAATGCACTAATGGTCGAAAGAAGATCATTTATGATTTCTCTTTCTTTATTTTTAAGCTGATGAAGACTAGAGTGGGAACATGTAGTCGTTTGCAGTATATCCTGCACAGGGCATAGGATGAGGGTCACGCTTTGATAAGTACCAAAGTCCCCAACCAAATCTCTGCCTCCTTTAGCTAATCTGTGCTCCCTTGCCCTGATACCCTGTGGCTGCGCTTGGTTTCACACCACAGATCAAATGCAGCTCGTTGCTGCCAACTGGAAGTAAGGTTTCCTCCTATCTTCTTGTTCTTTAATTACTTTTCCAAAGAACTGAAGCAATCCCCTTCTCCAAAACCACACTGCTGTGTTAAGGGGGAGCTGCTGTTGTCTCTCTGGGTACTGG
Organism: Neopsephotus bourkii; assembly: GCF_033783945.1. Taxonomy (NCBI): domain Eukaryota; kingdom Metazoa; phylum Chordata; class Aves; order Psittaciformes; family Psittacidae; genus Neopsephotus; species Neopsephotus bourkii. The sequence continues at coordinate 1,315,176 of NW_026900790.1, forward strand.
TTCAATGTTTCCTCTTGCTGCTGGCGTTTTCCTTCCCAAAATGAGCAAATCTCAGCATGGAAATGAATAAAAACGGTGAAACATGTCTGCAGGGAGAACCAGGTTGAACTGCAGTGGTCGGGAGGACCCACTTCATGTAATCCCATTTACACCTGTGTTATGCTGGCTAGTGAGATTGTGTTCTAATAAGCTTAAATAATAGGTTTTGCTGACCTGACTGCTTTTGATGGAAAAGGGTTAACATTTCCTCATATAGGAGGTCCCCTGAGAGGATGGGCACAAACAGGACTGGTGAAAGCAGCTTTAAATGGCTCAGGGTAACAGCTTCCCCATCTCCCCATCTGGTGGAAGAGAATGGGAGCTGAGATGCATCTATGCTGGCCATGGGCTATAACCCTGCTGCCAGCTTTGTGGAGGGTATTGAGTGTCTATAGGGTGTTAAGTGCCTCTCTTGTAGAAGTCCAGGGTCACCTCATGTCCCAGTGCAACCTCAGGCTTTGGAGGTGATCCCACAAAGCTTCATCCAGAAAGGGGCAGACTTCAAGGTCAGCTTTTCTCCATTGCTATGTCCCTCTGCCTGCCTTTTGTTGGTCCTTCTTGAGAGAGGGTTTGGGGGTGAAATAAGGTTTATTCCCATCCAGATATGTCTTACAAATCAGAAGTACAAAGAACTAGGAAGTGAGTGACCAAGTCAATGTCCCACATAGCTAAAGACATCTCAGGTGCCATTAGATGCCAGTCTGCTTTCATCTGAATCAAGCTCAGGATGGACCAGTGGCCTTGTCCTGGGGAAGTATTTCTGCTTAGTTCAATGGACACAGGGCCAGGTTAAGCTATGGTGGACCTTCTGGAGGGCTCTGCAGTTGGATGGAGATGTCAAAGTGCCCTGGGAAGCTGGGAAAAGGCAGTTAGAGAAAGGGAGGGAAAGGCCAAAACAATGAAGGTGTTCAGAACCTTCATGCAAGAAGAGTGAAGGGGCAGATAAATAGGAAAGGAAAGGAGAGATCTGCAAGGGGTGATGGCAGAATGGGAAAATTCAACAAGGAAAACAACTGGGAACCTGATTTTGGACAAGAGGAAACGTGGCTCCAGTGATTTTGGGGCTGGGCTTATCAAAGGAGAGCATTTATCTTGGAGTGGGAGTGATAAGAACCATCATGGCACAACTGGTCTGAATGAAACCTCATGTAGCATCCTTATTGCCTCCAGGGACCATTCCCAACCTCTCAGCCCCATGACAGCTCTGCTGTGTCTCTGCACCAGCCCCATCTCTGCTTTGTAGGCCTCAGGCTAGTGAAGAACAAGGGCATGAAAAACAAGGGCTGGTTTCCTTTCAATGGTTTCTCAAGGCAGAGGTGGTTGGGGATCAGCAAACACTGCTGAACCTCGCCCTGCTTTTATCTGATGAATTATGTGTTGGGACCGAGGCATTTTGCTAAATATTAAGCCTGAAGTTTAGAAAAAGGAAGGTCTTTCCTCCCCAGGAAGGTTGGCATTGAGGCGAGTGAGGACTGCCCATGAATGCTCCTCTTTGTTTGCCTTCCCTTACTCTCCCTTGATTGCTTTAAAATATTGCTGATTGCTTGAGTAGCTGAGAAGCCTCTCTTGGAACGGTCCCAAATATGCTTCAGCACAGTTTATTTCTATGATTTGCACTTGGCCTTGTTTGATATTCCCCCCTTTCCTTGGTTGACAATTAAAGAACCGATTTCATTCCTCAGCCCTGCTCCATCCCTTTGATGGAGGCTGTTTGGCTCTAGGGTTTGGTAACAACATACAGGGTTGTTCAGCTCCAGGTGTTCACTGAATATAAAACTCCTGCATGAACTGAGAACAGTTCCTTGGAGAAGGGTGGCACACAAATAAGTTAGCAGCTAGGTTGGCCCCATCTCTACGGCCCCACACTGAGATGGAGATGCTGGACACTTGGTTTCTTCTTGTTGCTCAGTGTGGTCATCCTTGCGGATTAGGACAGAGGAGCTGGATGTGGTCATGATGCAGGTGCCTGTAGATATCCCTGAGCTAGTGCCAAGGAAATTAGGCTTGAGAATGGGAAATTTCATTTCAGCTGTGCTGGGTTATTAACTGAGCAGCACTGCTCTGCCACCCCAGCTAGCTCACTTATGTACCACATAATCAGGTGTTACAGATTTATCACAGAATCATGGAATGGTTTGTGTTGGAAGGGACCTTAAAGCTCCTCCAGTTCCAACCCCTGCCAGAGGCAGGGACCCCTTCCACTAGAGCAGCTTGCTTCAAGCCCCTGTGTCCAACCTGGCCTTGAGCACTGCCAGGGATGGGGCAGCCACAGCTTCTCTGGGCACCCTGTGCCAGCGCCTCAGCACCCTCACAGGGAAGAGCTTCTGCCTAAGAGCTCATCTCAGTCTCCCCTCAGGCAGGTTCAAGCCATTCCCCTTGGCCTGTCCCTACAGGCCCTTGTCCCAAGCCCCTCTCCAGGTTTCCTGTATCCCCTTTTAGGCACTGAGAAGCCAACCAGGAGGCCTGGACACATAGGATGGCCAGCCTCATCATCACTGTGACTCTTGGTGCAGGCTGTAGATGAGACTGACCCCCATCATGCTGCAAACTGCCTTATGATTAGTGACCCTGGAGACAGAAAAGGGCAAGAGAACCCATTGGGTTGCTTTTTGTATTCCTTCTGAATACAGCAAGAAGCCACATATGCCCAGGAGGAACTCCAGTGGACCTGGATTAAAACCACAACTCCTGCCATAGCTTTGGGCACCTCCAAATGCCAATGGCAGCCCTGCTCTGCTGGAAATGCACTTGAGCTGCATGGCACAAGCATCTCCTGATTGCCCCACTCAGGGCTTGTGAACAGATTCAATTGCTGAATGCAGATACAATTGCAATTAAGCCTATTCAGCCTGATAACGAGGCATTCAGGGCTTTAGGGAGCTTTATATGGTTCAATTAGATTCAGTTGTTAAGCCTGAGCCTTAAGGAGTGCTCCTCTGAAGCCTGGGATCTGCAGGCAATCCTACTGCTTAAATCCTGGAGAGCTTTGGGTGATGTTTTCAGCCAGGAATGGTCTGAGTAGAGGGAAGAAAATGGGAGTATATATGGTCAGGAAGCAGTTAATCATTCAGATACTTTACTGGAGTGGGAAAACATCAGCCTAAGTGTTCTCCCTGCGGGCTCAAGCTGGTGGGGAGGGATGGGAAGAGCTGCACTGCTCTATCCTTACTGTTAAACCTACACACCTGGAAGCAGACACTGATTTATGTCTTCTAGCAGCCGTTTGAGGGTCCTCTTATTTGCTGATGGGGCTGTGATGGTCCCAGAAGCAGTAATAAAACGTGGAGCCCTGAGGATGCTTTGTACATCCTCTTCATCTATCTCCCCATCCCCTTTGGCTTCACCTGGACCTCCAGGGTCAGGATGGGGCTGGGATTCTCTCCTGCTTCATATCTCAACCCAGTGTGCTCCTGCTCACCCTGGGGCTCCTGTCTTTTACTCTTCCCTTATGTCTTTGACCTCTTTGTCCTGTTCATTATCACTTGGCCAGAGGCTGGGATGGATAGGACCTACTGTGATATGACCTGTTCTTCACTGGAGTTCTCAGGACCCCTGGCACTGCAAAACAACTGGTGATGTGGGGAACAGCCCCTGTTTTGAGCACCAAAATCAGGATTTTGGGATGTGGAGTCCCTGGTTCTTCCACTGGGTCTTTTCCTGAGCTGAAAGCTCTGTTTATGTGGTGTAAGCTCAAGGGGTGGCTGAAGGGGTTTTCACCCCACTACTGGACTGCTGTGGGGTGTATCTGGCTTTGATGGATGTCGGGGGTGATTGTGGATGGGGATCCTTTATGCTTCATGAAGGTGATATGTTGCAAGTGCTCCTCAGGCCCTCTTAGGCACTGATCTCCTTCCTAGTAGCAGGGTGCTTCATCTTCCAGTCTCACCCATTCTCAGCCCTGCAAAGAGAGCCTACCCACCTCATCTAGAGCTTTGTGGTCACTCCACCATCCCCATGTGGCACTGGTGTCCTTTTTGGGGTCATTTCTCACATATGGTAAATACTATGGGGTCATTTTCCATATATCCAACAGGGTTTGCTTATCAAATACACCTGCATCCCCTTCACCGCCCTGTGCCTCAGTTTCTTAATATCACTGCTAACATCCTCCATCTCTAAAAAGCTCTTTGCTGTTGTGAGGTGAGACAGATAAAGTGAAATCATGATTTACCTTGAGACATCTTGACTCCAGCCCCTCCATACCCTCCCAGCAATGTCAGACCCCTGAATCAGACCCATATGTCAGTTTTGCACCCCGCTTCTGGCATTTCCCATCTTCTCCTGCTGCTAATATCAACCTGAGCTCTTTGACCTCCTGGAAATAGAGCCTTTCCCTCCCTTCCTCCCAACCTTTTCCCCACACTGGCCCCTTCCTCTGCAAACATCCCAGTTATTTTATTACTATTTTGTGCCCACAAGGTAAGGATTTGTGTTTTCCCTCCCCTCCTCTTCACTCCAGCATTCCTATGGGGTGGCATCCCCTATCCCAGCCTCACTGCTTCCATCCCAGCTGCTGGCCCTCAGAGAAGGAGTCGGAGGTGGAAGGGGGGGAATGCCCGGAGCAGCCCCTCCTCCTGCCTCATAACTTCTTCTTCCAAGCGTGGAGGGAGTTTCACTGCAGCCCGACCGATGCTGATGCCTGTTCCTGGGGCTGTTGGACCCTCTCATCCATAGGGAGAAGCCAGCGTGCGGTGGTGTGGCCCAGGTAAGCAGTGCTCTCTGTCTGTCCCTCGCTGTCTGTGTGTCCATCTGCCCTGTTACTGAGTTTTCTATGCTCTGTTGTGTGTGTTTCTGCTCTCCCCATTCTCGGGTTGCAGTGAAATGAACCGTGGCATCAAAGGCGTGAGAATGGGATGGGGGTGATGGGGAGGATGAGGAGGATGCAGAAAGCCTCCCACCTTCCCTGTGCATGGCACAAACCCTTCACTGCTGTTTCAAAAGTGTCTGAGATGCCCCAAACTTGCCTGAAATCTGGATTTTTGGGTGAATTTGCACTTCCCATGATGGGGGGGGTGGCTCAGGGGCATCAGCTGGTTGTGGAGGCAGGGAGAGATGGTGAAGTGCTGTTGTGTGCAGCACATGGTGGGTTGGTTTGGGGGGGGTTGATGTGTTGTGGGAGGAATTGGGTTCCTGTTGCTTTCTTTGAGGCACACACGATGTCTGAGCATTGCAATGGGCAGAATCTGGCCCCAGTGAATTTCCCACCAGTGGAATAAGGAGCTATTCCTTAATACAGAGTTAGTTTTCTTCTGATCTTGTTCAGTTGGATTGTGAGAGGTGGATGGTGGTGAATAGCAAGAGCTGAAAGCAAATCCTGGATCAAAGCTTTAACAGCAGCGGAGCAGACCCCACTGGAACTGGGTATAACTGCAGACAGAATGGGTATTTCAGTGGTTTATGGGAGAAGCAGCAGAAAGGGATGGTCTGGGACCATTCCTGTCTGGGGAAGAAGGATGATTTCAGGGGTGGGATTCTGCTTTCCTACATCTGGCCCAGACTAATGGATCTTTGCAATGAATGCAGTGATTGCTTGAGTGCAACCACATGTGTGTAGCTCCTGATTCGAGGGTCTTTACTGACCTAGCATCAAGTCACACAACCCAGCTTTTCCTGCCTCAGTAGTGGTTATGGTGACTGAGATCCTTCAGCACCAGCCTCCCCTATGTCCCCCTGTAGATGCTGACATGATGTCTCGCAGGGAGCAGCAGTGATTAGCAATTCCAGTTGGCTGCTCTCCATCATAGGCCCAAAATAATGTGATTTCTGCTTGCAATCAGGGATTACAAGAAAGTGCCTTTCTTCCGGGGAGAGGAGAAAATTGGCCACCAGGCAGATGATTCATGGGGTGTCTGCAGAGTCTTTGTGGCTCTAATAAAGTGATGGAGCCGGCAGAAATCGCTCCATTGCATGGATCAGGAGGAGCAGAAACGGGATGGATGATGCAGACATCTGTTCTCCTGAATCTAGTTGAAGATATCCCTCCTCATTGCAGGGGTGTTGGACTAGATGAACTTTGTAGGTCCCATCCAACCTAAACCATTCTATGATCATATGATTCAATGATTCCAGTGCCCCAAGCAGCATCATGTGCATGGGGAGACGCATTGGGTCAGGAGGTGCTTAAGGCTGTATTTGTGAATATGAGGTTGGAACATGAATATGGGGCCATGTCCCCACCTGCAGGTCCTGGCACTGTCCTCAGTCTGGTTTATACAGTGGGAACTGGTGGGGTGGTATCTCCTCTCCAGAAGCTGTTTGGAACAGCAGCTACTCAGGGCTTTCTCACTGGAGCAGCACTGTCAGCTCTCCCTGCTCTTAAATATCAGTGCACTGGGGCTCATGACTGGAAGTGGGTTTACGTGTATGGAAGCTTGTCTGCTTTTTCCACCCAGCTTTCCCAAACACTGCTTATGTTTCAGCAATGCTCAGATCTTCCTGTCCCAAATAGTGCCTCTCCACCAGATTTGTTCCTCTGGCCCTGATAGTGGATAAGGGAAAAAGAGAAGAAAAGCAGCAGGCATCTCCAGTTCCTCTGTCTGGCTACCTGGACCCTTGCTCCTGCTCATGATGTCCCCTTTCCCATAGGAGAGGTAGGGAGCAGACCTGCAACCACTGCTGGAGGGAGCCAGAGCTAGGACCTGGGGACCTTTCACACCTGTGCTTTGGAATAGAGCTTCCCCTGGGGAGACCATTTCATGGCTGGCAGGGACCAGGGCTGCTCAAACAGGGAGCAGAGGTCTGTGTAAATGGGAAAGCTGGGGAAGGATGGCTGAGTGCGACTGTTTGCTGGGATAAATGGTGTTTTGAGTTTACCGTAGCACCAGGAGGTGGTGCAGGTGGTGGTGAAAGGAGTGTGATGTGTTCATTTCAGGCTCACCTTCGAGTGGAAGGAAGGCAATAAAGAAATGCGTGTGAAAAGTGAGAGATGTGGGGTTAAACCCTTCCACAGACCCCCCTGGTTGGCTCCAGCTCATGGACTGGTTGCTCTTGCCCTGGCTGGGAAGTGGGTGCCTCTTTCCAATTCACTGTCTATAAGTCCTTATTCCCTGTGTCTTGGGCGAGCACAGACCCAGCAGCAACCTGAGAGGAGTGTCCAAAATGGGTTTAGCTGCATCCATGGGAGCTTTGATTGGAGCATCCTGCTGAACAGGATGGACAGTTGGTCCATAAAACCCTGTCTAGATGGATACAGGGAGCCAGTTCTCAGTTCCTCAACCATTAACACCAGGTTATAGTGGGTATAAAATATGATTGCATGGAACAACAAGTTTGTAGAGAGGTAAAAATAATGGTGTATAGTAAAAATGGCAAGTTATGCCAGTGCTGTATGAACAGGGAGATGTCAGCCTGTCACAACACACTTGCTTCAATGCCCCAGCAACTCAGCCAGTGCTGAACATGAGACCTGGGAGACCAGAATAGTCCAAATCAAGATGTAAAACTAGTGGCACCATCTCAGCAGGATGCAAATGTCAGAGAAATATGGGAAGGTGCATTTGGGAAGGGTTTCACTTGGTTAATAGGAACTGAAGCTGAGATCTGTGGTGGTTCCATCCCTTTCAGCAGAGACTGTTAACACAAAGGCAGCCGGTACTTGCATTGTGACCATGTCAGGGGACAGCAGGGAACATTCAGGGCCCATCCTCATCCTAGGAGGCTTTGTCAAGCATAGTCTGTAGGGGTCATCTGTTACGGTGAGTTTGTGGTACCCCACTGAGGTTGGCTCCTGAGCAGGGTGTAGATTTAGGCTGTAGGTCCTGGAGGGTGTCTGTGAGGTTCGATGGGGTTGAAAGAGCAGATTGGCAGGGTTAGGCTGCCTGCAATGGGTCCTGAGCAGAAGATGGGGCATGCAAGTCCCATGCACAAGCCCTTCTTCCCTTGCTTGCTCCGACATGGTCCTTGTTCCAGCAAGATGGAATTGAATAGCCTGGAGGCAGTGAAATGGCATCAGCCCAGAGGCAACAGGGCTCTGCTTGTGGAATTTATCCAGCCACAAAACCAAGAGGCTCACGGGAGATGCGGGACCTCAGGCTGGGATCTGTGTTTTCTTTGTCCCAGCTCCCAGTCCCCTCAGTCCTGCTCAGGAGCACTTTGCAATGTTAATACCATGGAAAAGATCCAGCCTAAGTGAGTAACCTGAGGCATGCCGCCTGGCTGCCAGCCCAGCAGTCAATCCCTTCATCAATTGACTTCCTAAGCCTTTTTTTTCCACCAACATCCCCGCCACCATCTATTGATCTCCTTGTCTAGAAGTATTGCCTTTGACTCCATCAATACATAATCCCATGGGACCTTTCACCTTCTTTATGGGAAGACAGAAGCATCATCTCATGAATGCCCCTGATGACAACAGGGTGAAAACCCCACAAATACACTTAAAACTGTGGTACCCATTCAATGGGCAGCTCCTGTCTCTGTGCCACACGTGCTGAGGGATCTCCCATCACCTCAAAGCCCAAAGCAGGGAGGCTCATTTAAAAGATGAGCATTAAACTGAATGGAGGCAGCAGAAAGAAGCTGAAGTTGGTTTCGAGGTGTTCCCCATGTCTGGGAATGCACTTAAGTACTATTTAACCACCATCACTTACTTCTCTTTCAGGTTTTTCTCTTCCAAGTGTATCACACATTTTTAAGTAGGATTCACATTGTGATGCTTCTCAGCTTGTGGATGCCCAGGTGATGCTATCAAAGGCTGTATTAGGATCAGAAGCCCAGTGGGGAGGCCTATAGGGTTGAAGCAGAGCCATTTGTTCCATGTAGACCTCTGATGAGCAGTGAAAACCCTCCTTCAGAGTTACCCACCCCAAACCTTCACTGTGCTCTTGGCGTTGTTTGCAAGAAGGAGAGATTAGGGGTGAGGAGCAAACCCTCCATTGCTGTTCCCAAGCAAAACCATCAATCCCCCTCAAAACTGGGTCTCTGGGAGAGGAAGGAAGAGACTTGCTGGAGATGACCTTCACCAACCACCATCCAATTGTAACATTCAGCTTGGAAAGGTTTCCAAGTTCAGCTAGCAAGGTATTTTTCCTATTGTTAATGTGAAAACCTGACATGTAGGGAGTCACCGTGGTGCGGAGGAAAGGAGAGGAGGGTCCAGCTTTCATTTACAGGATCATAAGGTATTGCTGTGCTTTTCCCCTTGCTTCCCATTCTAAGCTGCAGTGCTCCATCCAGTGCTCCTGGATGCTGCTTGGGTAACTTCTGCAGGAGGAGGAAGGTGGCAAAACCAGCCCCAGTTGGACCCTACTCTGCATGTTGTCCCATACTGGGGGAAGAGAACCTGCCAGTTATCTCCACCTGTTTGTCACCTTTCCATTAGCCTTGCTGCCCTCTCCCCAGTTGGGAATGGCCCAGATCCCAAGGAGTTCTCTCCTCCATGAAGTTTTGCCCTTAACTGGTTGTTTCCATCAGATCTGAGCAAATCCTAACCTTTGCTTTGCTCCTTGTTGTGTGACTCCAGTATGAACACTGCAGAAGCTGCACAGTAGGATATTGGAGCCTGATGGATGAGAAGAAGATGGGCACAAACGACCCCACGCCATGTCTCCCACCCTGGAGGAAAGCCATAGCCAACCTTTGCCATGCTCTAAGGAGACCTATTGAGATATTAATCCAGCTGCTTTTATACATGATCCTCATCTCCCCACCACGTTTACGATGGGAAGCAACGGCTCTGGGGTCTAAACCTCATGTTGGTGGGACTGGGAAGCCAGCAGCCCTTGTGAGTCGCTGCCTTTGAACAAACCAGGCACTTTCAGATGGGTACTGAAGTGGAAAATAGGATTCCTCTGGGTACCACTTCATCTTTTAGTGAGCAGCCTCACCGGATATACCCCCATCATCTCTGTTAAACATTACTGCACAGTGCAGGCCATTTAAATCAGGAAATCAATGGAATTTATGTAAAAAGGAACAAAAAACACCCAACAAAACACTTTCTCAAAGCTTCAGCTCGAGGAGAGGGAGGGAAATCATTGACCCCTTCTGCAAGGAGCAACGATTTCTTCTCATTGCTGACACTGCTGTTTAACCAGGCTTCATGCTGGGGAATGCAGCAATAATGCTCTTTGGGAAGGTTTTCTTGCTTTAAAATCCTTGTGTTTCATGGCAGGATTGCCTGGAGCTGAGAAAGGTCCATCAGGAGAACAGGGTGAATTGATGCATCGATGAGAAGTGGAAGGGGGCTACAGCTTAGAGGATGTGGTGTTTGTTGGATCTTTAAGGCACGTTGTTGGCCATCAGAGCTTCCACCCTTTGCATCACCACCAGCTTCTGCTGTTTGGGCACTTTATTGCATGAAGGACACCCAAACCCTTGTTTCTTTTGGCACACCTTGACCCAGGATGGTGCTGGATAAGCATTCAAGCTTTGGCTTAAAAAGCACATGCAGCCAGTGCAGCCATTCCCCTTCATCAGGGAGTGTAGTGACAGGACATGGGGTGATGGGTTCAAACTGAAACAGGGGAAGTTCAGGTTGGAGATAAGGAAGTTCTTTACTGTGAGGGTGCTGAGGCACTGGCACAGGGTACCCAAAGAAGTTGTGAATGCTCCATCCTTGGTGGTGTTCAAGGCCAGGTTGGGCAGAGCCTTGGGTGACATGTTTTAGTGTGGGGCATCCTTGCCCATGGCAGGGGGTTGGAACTGGATGATCTTAAGGTCCTTTCCAACCCAAACCATTCTATGTTTCTATGGTTCTATGACTGTGTTAGCATAATCTTGACAGAAGGTGTCCAAGGGGCTTTCAGAAAGACAAGGGACAATCTCAGCCCTTTTGGGCTTGATTTGAGCTCTTGTTTTTGGTACCATTTGCACCTCTGCTTGCAAAGGGACCATCTCCTCCCTGCAGATCATCCCCTCTGGATGAGCTGGAGAGCACCATGTGTTACAGGAGTGTGCCTCCAGCCACCAACAAGTCAATGCATTCATGTTTCTTTAGAAACAGTTTAAACTTTGTATTCAAGGGATTTAGAGAGAAATCAATTACCATAAAAATCTATTAACTCCATTAAAAAGGAGGCTCTCAACTTTTGAATCCCCGAGGCCTATTGCTATCAAGCCAGAAACGACCCGTGTTTAACCAGGCTTCTTCTGCCCTCCAAATCCACCATTGTCCTTGAGGTTTGAAAATGGCTTTAAATCCCCTGGTACCTAATCCCAGGAGAGGAGCTGCAGAGATTCCCTGACCAGGCTTTTCCATGGGAACATTTCAGAGCAAAAGGAGGGAACCAGCATTTCCTTGGAATCAAATTGTGAACACATCTGCTTGGACAGAGCCTCTAATCGACACTAGCTATTACATCTGCATCCTGCCTCCTGGATTTTGCATGCATTGGTGACAACGTGCTGCTTTTGGATGAGCTGTTGGTACCGTTTGGGAGCCGACAGTTGTGATCTTTGCTCTCCATCTCTATGAACATCGGTTGCATTTTTGCTGGTGTTTTAAGCCTCAAGCCCTTGGTTTTATTCTTCATCTTGCTACCAAAATTCAATGGTTTCAGTGTGTCCTTTGTGTCAGTCAGCGCAGTCTGTGCCCTGATTTTCCCCATCTAAATACCATGCAAAATTACATGTAGATGTGCTGGGATCTCGGTGACCTCTTAATGTTGGTACCATCAATACCTGAACCATCTCCATACCCTTCTCCTGCCAGTCTCTTTGATGCTTCCACATCCTGAAGCTCCCATTAATTCTCCATTCAGTCCAGTCTCTACATTTCAGTTACAGATCTCTGCAGGGCTGCTGGGGTCTGTCTCCATAGGGTTTACCATAGAACCCCAGACTGGTTTGGGTTGAAGGGACCTTAAAGCTCCTCCAGGTCCAACCCCTGCCACAGGCAGAGACCCCTTCCACTGGAGCAGCTTGCTCCAAGCCCCTGTGTCCAACCTGGCCTTGAACACTGCCAGGGATGGGGCAGCCACAGCTTCTCTGGGCACCCTGTGCCAGCGCCTCAGCACCCTCACAGGGAAGAGCTTCTGCCTTATCTCCAGCCTTACATCTGGTCTTATTTTGTGATGGAGCATGGCAGTGCTCCGTGAACAGGAGCCGTGTGGTGCTAGGTATAGTAAGTTGAGGTGATGGCTAATATAAGGCTGTGCTCAGCCTGCAGTCTTTCAGAGGGAGCTGCAAACAAGGTATTTGTCCAGTCCAGCTGGCTGCTTTCAGGAGACATGTATGAACACATTTGAGACCCGCTTCCCTATGCCAGAGTTAGCTGATATTGCCAAGATCTTGTGAGGCAAAGGAGCTGTCTGCTTGTGCGATGTGCAACGTATGGCACAGTGGTGGGACATGGATCCACACAGATCCTCTGGGAAAGCTCTGCATGCACAGGTGCAGCTCTGAAGTGTAGTTCTTGTGTCTGTATGCAACAGGGATGGGTATTTGATAGATGGACTTAGCAGCATCTGGTGTGGGTGATGCTGGGCAGGAGATATGTGCGATCCAGCCTGGACCCACAGGCAAATGAGAGGCAGGCACCAGCCAGATGAGGCTGCAAATCCCTTTCAGACAGAGCTTGCTGACAGGAGGTAGTTATTTATCCCAAAAGGGTTATTTATTGATCCCCAAATTTGCTGGAAAAATAAAAGGAATAAGAGTTTAATGCAAACTTATACCCAGGAAGAAGTGATGGAGGGGAACAGCCCAACTGCTGGCATTACCACAACTGTGTCAGACCTGATTTTCTTCTTTTACCCTCTTGCATCTTGCCAGGCTTCCCCCAGCAATGTCATCTGATCTAGATGAAGTAAAGGGAGAACCTGGTCCATCAACTTTATGGGGTTTGAAGGCAATTTGTTCAAGAAACTGTAAAACCCAGAGAAGTTGCCCCTATAAATTATTTACCAGGGACAGTAAAAGATCAAGGGAATTGCTGGGATTCCTTGCAAAACCCTGAGGTTTATGGGGTCGTTTCCCTGCCCCTACCAGGTTTCTCTAAAGATCTCTGTAGAGGTTTTAAGACTTCTTTGATAGGGGCTGGTGGCAGCCAGTGTCTGCAAAGATCAGTTAAGAGCTGCTGGAGTGAAGGTCACCTATCTTTAATGTATAAAGTGAGCATCATAGCGGTACCTATGATGTGAACTGAGTTGTCCCAAGTTGGACAACAATGGTAGAGCAAACGATAGTCCTCCATCAGCCTTATATGTAAGGCTATACCCAAAATATATCCTGAAAAGTGAAAGGAGCAAGCCCTAGTGCGATCTTGGGCCACCTGTGGGCTGTGGATGGAGGGAGGTGTTGGAGCAAGTATTGGAAGCTGCAGAGGTTATAGACCTTATATACGTGTCACACCTGGGGATATGTTCTCATCTAGGACTGGTATTTGATACCCAGGTGAACACTTAAATGCAGTGGAATTTTGGAAGGAACAGGGAAGGACTGCACTCACAGCCCAGAAAGCAACCGTCTCCTGGGCTGCATCAAAAAGACCATGACCAGCAGGTCGAAGGAGGTGATCCTGCCCCTTTATTGTGCTCTCGTGAGACCTCACTTGGAGTATTGTGTGCAGTTCTGGTGTCCTCAGCATAAAAAGGACATGGAGCTGTTGGAACAAGACCAGAGGAGGCCACGAGGATGCTCAGGGGCAGAAGCAGCTTCTGTATGGAGACAGGATGAGGAAGTTGGGGCTGTTGAGCCTGGAGAAGAGAAGCTGCATGGAGACCTCAGAGCAGCTTCCAGTGTCTGAAGGGGACTACAAGGATGCTGGAGAGGGGCTCTTCATCAGGGACTGTAGTGACAGGACAAGGGGTGATGGGTTCAGACTGAAACAGGGGAAGTTGAGGTTGGAGATAAGGTTCAATATAAGTTCTACCCTGTGAGGGTGCTGAGGCGCTGGCACACGGTGCCCAGAGAAGCTGTGGCTGCCCCATCCCTGGCAGTGTTCAAGGCCAGGTTGGACACAGGGGCTTGGAGCAAGCTGCTCCAGTGGAAGGGGTCCCTGCCTGTGGCAGGGGATTGGAGCTGGAGGAGCTTTAAGATCCCTTCCAACACAAACCGTTCTATGATTCTAAGGGGAAAAACAAGAGACTCATTTTCAGTTCAGAGAACAGCATCCTTGAATTTGGGATCATCTGTAACACGTATGTGCTGCAGTCATCCATTAAGGACCCACGATGCCAGTGCAGCAGCAGGAGCTGGGTGGGTTTTCACCCTGAGCAAGCATTTGCAGCTCAGTGCTGGGAGGCAGAGCCCAGCTCTAACTATCCTTTGTAAAATCCATCTGATAAACAGAAATACTCAAGATGCTCAAAAATTGAACACGCAGACAGCATCCACACACATGAGTTTATATCTGCCAGGAGATGTGTTTGGTTTGTGGCATCCAGATTATAAACCCCTTTTGAACCCTCATCCTCAGCTTTGCAATGTGAATTCAAGGTGTGACTGGTTCTGAGCTCCAGCCTTTCTGCATCCACATGGTCTTTGCTTTTTGCAACTGTTAACATTTACTCACTGAAGGCCTGGGGCTATTGTGCTTTCTCTTTGCCTCTTCAGAGCCTTCTAGGATTTATTCCTTATGTGACCATTTTCCTATTGCCTTCTTAATGTGCATTTTGCACTGTAGTTAGAATCATAGAATAAAGTAGGATGGAAAAGACGTTTAAGATCATCAGTTTTCCATGCTGGAGTGTTGAACAGTATCAGAGCTTTTAACCCATTGCTCAGACACCCATTCAAAGGGTTTGCTGCCTTCCAGCTCCATGAAGGGTTGGTTATGGCGCAGGACACTCTGCCCTATGGAACTGAGGATTAGGGTTAGGGAAAAGGATTGGGAAGGATTAGGATTAGGGAAAAGGATTGGGAAGCGAAAAGGGGATGCTGGCAGGTTGTTATTGATAGATGCTGGGATCTGAGGGGCAATGGGGTCATCTTCCCAAAGCTTGTAATACAACTCTTGTGAGGGAGGTGCAGTTAAACCTAGTTTTCTTCAGCTCCACGCTTTTCCATTACTTTTTTTCCCTAGAATCTTGTTTATTCCTGTTGTTTAAAAGCCTGGATGTGTTTGGTTTGGGTTTTTGTTGGCATTTTGTGGGGGGAATGGGCTGGTTTTGCTTTGAAGCCATCTCCAGAGCAACTAATAGCAGCCCCACATAGAGATTTGGACAGGAGTTATGAGGGAAGGACACAGCACAGGTTAACCACTGCACAGCAGAGATTCTGATTGCATCCAGCAATTAGGAGAAGAGAGAGGGAAAATCAGGAGCAGGAAACACATTCAGAGAACTGACATCCTGAGGGTCTCGGATGAGTGTAGGTCCGTGATAGGCAAGGTGACCACAGCTCTGGAGCCCCTGCAGGCTAGCTGCACACAGGCTCCCCTTATTTGTTTGGAGATTCATTTAGATAGGGTTATTCCAAGCTGTGCACAGGAACTCAGCCTTGTTTTCCAAGGAGGATTTGATCTATAACACAATGTGATTTCAAGGTTGCATGTTGTTAACTGGAAGGAACAACCCAACCTTGGCAAAGAACTGCGTTGGATGAAGTGGAGCTCATCTTTTCCCCACATCTGTAATTTCCAACCTGGAAGCAGCCCATGCCTCCCTGGGCAATGTGTTCATCCCAAGATGAGCAGAGAAAGCTCAGAGCAGGAGAAGAACATTTTAATGTCCATTAAAAAGGATAAAGCCCCTTCTGGCAATGCCACTTCTGTTACTGTTGCTTCACAGAGAGTAGTCCCTTCTTTACAGAGGGAGACTTATGTAGCAATCTGGGGGGGGTCACTAAACCATCCATAGGTGATACCCAGAGCTTTCAGCCCCCTTTGCTTCATGATGGTGATGTGGGTTTCCAAGGGGAGCAGGTACAAGGCAGTTAATCCTGGATTTGGCAAACTACAGGTTAGTTGCAGAACAGGGTAATAAAGACTTGAGTGCAGTGATTGCTGTCTGCAGTGATGATCCTTCCTTCCTGCATCACTGAGGCAGCAGATGCTTCCTCTTCCCTCACACCACTCGTATTCACATTGAGGTGGTTGTTGCCTGAAGAAGGGTGCTGTTAGGGAAAGGTGCTGTGGAGCAAAGCTGAGCTCTCCCCTGTAGCATCAGCAAAGGGATGAAGGAATTAGTGGGTTTATGGACTTCAGGGCCAATAGCGTAAGCCAAGATGAGCCTTTATAGCTGGAGAAAAGCTTCTCTTGCCCCTGTAGGCAAATGGGATCATCATACTCCGGTGGCTTGTCTTAAAGCCACTCTTCTCCTGCAGATGAATGACTCTCAAGGCTGTGTGCTGACTCCAGGAACCAAGAAGGAATTTCTTCCCAAGGAAAAGGAAAATGTATGCCCAGATCCTTGTCCTGGCAGTGGCTGTGGTGCAGTACGGAGCTGTGGCCACCCATGAAGGTATGTGACAAATGGGTTACTATGAATACTGCTTCTAGAGGTGATGGTGAGACACATCAGGGAGAAAAAGACCTTTTCCAAGCAGCACTTCCTGCTCGTGTTGTGGATACACACACAGATACTGTAGTGCTGATGCCTTTAACTTCTGCATAGGGTGCTTTTAGGTTGGGATCATCTGGCTAACAGAGCATCTCAGCTGGCCCCAAAAGGCAGGCAGGATCTGACTTGCTGAAGCAGGGTTTATGGGGAAATGAGGGCTTTGCTCAGTGTCCTGCCTTTAATCCTGCTGCACCTCAGCTGCTCCAGAGGAAGGTGTCCCCTCCTGACTCCTGATCTCCAAGGCCTGGTACAAGCCACCACACAGAGAATACAAGAGTAAAGACCTCAAGGAAGCCTTGAATTCTCCTGCTACTGTTTAGAGATGGTACAAAGGTTCATTTCCTCCCTGAGAAGCTCATAAGAGCTTTTGGGGAGGAGAGACCAGAGCCAAAAGGCAGAAGGACCCCAGAGGAGAGCCTCGTAGAGTTACAGCATGATCCATGGCTTATCTCTAGCCTCAGGATGGGGAAGGTCCTTGTGAGCATCCAACAGAGCTAATCCAGAGCTCCCGGGACTGTCCTGAGGCTGGGTTTGAGCCAGTGGATCCTCCCTTTTCATACTGTTCTGCAGCAACAAGCCTCCAGGTTTTGAAGGTGTAAATTCACCTGGACTAATCTCAGTCAATTCACCAAGGACTTAATGGAAGCTTTGGTGTCAGCTACAAAATTAACTTGATTAAGTTCCTGTCCATCAATTAATCCAATATACTTGACTATAATGCTCTTTAATTCCAAGCTGGGAACAGGGCAATAAATCACCATTTACAGATGTCTCTGGCAAACCTGTGATTGATGGAACGTGGTAATTTGGGAGGTGTCTGGAAAATTTCAAATCAAGTCATATCCCCCTGTGATTAATAGAGCTGTCTGTGGTGGTGCTCTCTCCAGAAGGTACCAATCCAAATGTGCTTAACATCACATGTTTCCAATGACAGCTTCAGGTACCACATCCAAGCAGCAAACGCTCTCAGAGTTCATTGCCAAGCTGGAAAGGTGCTGAGCTCCTGGCTCAGTGTCTTGCAGAATGGGCTCTGGTTTTCCTGGGGTAATGGTTGGACTTGATGATCACAGAATCACAGGTTGGTTTGTGTTGGAAGGGACCTTAAAGCTCCTCCAGTTCCAACCCCAGCCACAGGCAGGGACCCCTTCCACTAGAGCAGCTTGCTCCAAGCCCCTGTGTCCAACCTGGCCTTGAGCACTGCCAGGGATGGGGCAGCCACAGCTTCTCTGGGCACCCTGTGCCAGCGCCTCAGCACCCTCACAGGGAAGAGCTTCTGCCTTATCTCCAACCTGAACTTCCTCTGTTTCAGTTTGAACCCATCACCCCTTTTCCTGTCACTACAATCCATGATCTTAAAGGTCTTTTCCAATCTAGATGATTCTGTGATTGGATGGTTGCCTGTTTATGGAGAAAGGAAACCATCCTGCCCTTTTTAATCCCATGGAGCTCATGCTTGTTGTCTTTCCTGTCATTATCCCTGGGTGCAGATGAGGGCAGGAGCATTGTACATGGTGAGCAAGACTCGGGTACCAGGCACAGGTGGCGGAGGTTCTCTACGGATTTGGGATATGGAGAGGAAGGTCTTTTGATATCCATGGCATTTTGTGCATGTTTTCAGATTAGGGCCAAAAATGCAGGTCTTGCATAAAAACTGCACTGCTTTGAGTAGCGCCAAGAAATGGGTGATTTGAAATGATGTGAGTGATTCGTACTTGGCAGTGCTAGGTTCATGGGTGGACTTGATGATCTTAAAGCTCTTACTTTTGGTCTTGGCAGATTGCTCTCAGCCCTAATGATTGTATGGTTCTGTGATTTTGGGAGGGCTGATGGATGGTCTTCTCCACCTTATTGAACCTTTATTGGGATTTTCTTGTGGTAATGCAGGTTGTGGTTACTCTGAGAAGCTTTTGGATGCTTTACATCAGTTCTGAGCTCATAGCCAAGACCTGGCATTGCCTCTGTTCCAAGTCCTTCTAAGGGAGCAGGGAGATCAAGGTCCAACCTAGGGAAAAGGGGTAGATCCAAACTGGAGCTGGCAGTTGGGAAAAGAGCTTGTGATCTGCTATTAGCAGCTGAGGTGCCTCCAAGACATTCTGACAGGGAGATCTCAATAGAGAGCTTTAGGAAGGGCAATTTAAATCATTGTCTCCCGTTTTTGTCAAGGGAAAGTGCTTTATATTCCCAGCTGGGTACAAGTTACACCAAACTCAGTGCCACGGGTTAGTGCCGGTCTTGGCAGCCCTGGAATAATGGTTGGACTTGATGATCTTAAAGGTCTTTTCCAACCTGGTTGGTTCTATGATTCAAAAAGAGCCCAGTCATTATTTCTCTGCAGTAGCCAGATTGGGTAAGTCTTCAGGAGCTCAGTGTCAAGAGGCACAAGGAAAGATGAAGAAACCAAAACCTTGGGTAACAAAGACACTTGGACTGCCATCCGTCTGCACCCAGCAAATGATCCTCTGTCCTGCTGTGTGCCCATAGGGGATTGATCAGGGACACAGCAATGAAGAAGAGCACAAAACCTGCATCTTTGCAAGCACTTTGGGAATCCTGCTTATAGGAATCAGGTAAATGTCAGGTAAATTGAAGGGGTCAAGCTAAAACAGGCTTTCCATTTGCAGCAGAAGCATTAGAAACCCACCCAACATGTCACCATAGCAAACCAGAACAAATGCTGCAGCCCGGTTGGGTCCCAGTTGGGTCTCCAGACCTGCAGCTGAAGGTCGAGGCAAGGGCTGGGTAAAATCCAAAGCAACAGTGGCACAAAATGTGAAGGGATTGAGTGCATTCCTGGTGAGCAAGATACAAAAAGCCCTCCTCCAGCAGTCTGCTTTTTAACATCCCTATGGTAATAACTCAGCATCTATGTGTGAAGGAGAGAAACACAAAGATAATACACATTTTGAACATCCCTCGTGGGGCCTTCATTAATTTAAGGTCCCTAAAAGTCATCAGATTTCTGACCATGAAAAGTATTTCAAGGCTAAAGAAAATTACTTTCAATTGAGCCTGAGCGCTGTAAAGGGAAATATGCCCTGATGTTTGTTAAGCTCATTTCCATGTACCTGCCTAATGGCTCTTCCCTGCCAGATGTCATCAGATAGCTCTGCTTGTATAGAAAAACACTCAAATTGTTCATTCTTTGCACAAGATACTGGTGCTTCTCATGTTTCCAGCATGTTCTACAGACCTGCATGCTTTGATGGCTGAGTGCAAGGTCCTGTACATGGTCAGAGCAATCCCAAGCACAAATGCACACTGGGGGGAGACTGGATGGAGCAGCCCTGAGGAGAAGGACTTGGGGGTGTTGGTTGATGAGAAGCTCCCCATGACCCAGCTTCAGTGTGAGCTTGAGCCCAGAACCCCCCCGTGTGCTGGGCTGCACCCCCAGAGCGTGAGCAGCAGCTCAGGGAGGGGATCCTGCCCCTCTGCTGTGCTCTGGGGAGACCCCCCCTGCAGTCCTGATCCAGCTCTGGGGCAGCAGCACAAGAGGGACGTGGAGCTGTTGGAGCGAGTGCAGAGGAGGCCATGGAGATGCTGCGAGGGCTGGAGCAGCTCTGCTCTGGAGCCAGGCTGAGAGAGCTGGGCTGGGGCAGCCTGGAGAAGAGAAGGCTCCTGAAGGGGAGACCTTAGAGCAGCTCCAGTGCCTAAAGGGGCTGCAGGAAAGCTGGAGAGGGGCTTGGGACAAGGGCCTGTAGGGACAGGCCAAGGGGAATGGCTTGAACCTGCCCGAGGGGAGACTGAGCTGAGCTCTTAGGCAGAAGCTCTTCCCTGTGAGGGTGCTGAGGCGCTGGCACAGGGTGCCCAGAGAAGCTGTGGCTGCCCCATCCCTGGCAGTGTTGAAGGCCAGGTTGGACACAGGGGCTTGGAGCAAGCTGCTCTAGTGGAAGGGGTCCCTGCCCATGGCAGGGGTTGGGATTGGAGGAGCTTTAAAGTCCCGTCCAACACAAACCAGTCTGTGATAGATCTGGGTCTCAGCGTTTGTGCTTCAAATGGGAAACTTCCCCTGAGTGAGAACTACAACATGGGGAATTAGGAGGAAAATAAAAACATCAAAGCAGCCTGTTGCTCTGGGAAGCCCATCATTACCCACTTCATTGGGCCTAAGCATGGTATCACTTCTTTAGCTGCTATATCTCCTGTGTTTACATGACCCATAGGGGGTTATCTCATGTCTGGCTTCTTGCATGGTTGGGATGAGCCCTCCTGCCGCTCTTCTCCCCCAGCGTGCAGGACAGCGGAGGTGACCGACGTTTTGTTCCTCGTGGGACAGTCACAGGGCACAGGGAAGGAGAGCTCCTGGCTGGTCAAGGACTTCATCAGCAGTGTGGCCCGTTCCTTTGAGAACGTGGTGATGGGCAAAGGGGGCGTCCGGCTGGCAGTGGCACTCTATGGGGAGAAACCAAGGTAGGTCCACCAACAGCACCAAGGTTTCTATAGCCCTTTAGTTCTATATGGGCAACCATATCCCCTTTAGTGAACCATTGCAAGAGCAGAGCAGGAGTCTAACCCTCAGCAATGTCACCAGAACCAAGAGTGCTCAGCCATGGGGAACACTTTCAGGACAGGGAGGATGAGATTTAATACTGGTAACAAGAAATTCCCCCCACCACCCAATGTTTTATGGCAACAGGGAGCTGGAGCTCATACCCTGGACTCCCCTGACCACTGTAAAGAGGAATTCTTGCCTATATACAAGCCTAGAGTAACCAGCTAAATTATTGCTGGTTATTGCCATTATCAGTGCATCCTTCTTAATGACAGTATTTTCTTGCTCTTTGTTCACCCATATTCCCCCATTCCCAGGATGATCATTGAGCTCACAGATTACGTGACCATTGAGGAAATGCTGGTGGCAATTCAGGATATCTCCTTTGAATGCAACACCTTAAAAACAGGGGCAGCCCTGGCATTTGCAGCTCATGCCATGTCTCACCTGGACACGATGAGAGAGGATGCAGCAAAGGTGAGTGACCTCCTGCGATTGACTCTCCTGGTGTCATCCTCAGTAGAGACTAGACCTCTAACTTCTTTCCCCAAAGGCATAAGGAGGCCACGAGGATGCTCAGGGGCTGGAGCAGCTCCCATATGGTGACAGGCTGAGAGCATTGGGGCTGTTCAGCCTGGAGAAGAGAAGCTGTGTGGAGACCTCAGGGCAGCTTCTAGTGGCTGAAGGGGGCTACAAGGATGCTGGAGAGGGGCTCTTCATCAGGGACTGGAGTGACAGGACAAGGGGTGATGGGTTCAAACTGAAACAGGGGAAGTTCAGGTTGGATATAAGGCAGAAGCTCTTCCCTGTGAGGGTGCTGAGGCGCTGGCACAGGGTGCCCAGAGAAGCTGTGGCTGCCCCATCCCTGGCAGTGTTCAAGGCCAGGTTGGACACAGGGGCTTGGAGCAAGCTGCTGTAGTGGAAGGTGTCCCTGCCTGTGGCAGGGGGCTGGAACTGGGTGAGCTTTAAGGTCCCTTCCAACACAATGCTCTGGCCACACTCCTCCTGAGATGGACTCATCTGAGTTCTGGGTTGTCAGTGTGAAAATCCTGCAACTCTCTGTGACCTCCTCATATTGTTCTCTTTCATTCTCTGCCTCTCACACTCATTCCTGAAGGTGGTTGTTTTGATCACGGATGGGAAATCCAGCGACTCAGTTGAAAATGAAGCCCAGGTCCTGCAGGATGGAGGGGTGACAGTGTTTGCTGTAGGTATGTATGGACACACTAAATTGTATAGAGCATCCCACCAACACAGTCTACACATTGGGGTTGATTTCTGATGGACAACACCCCCCTCTTCTAAAACAGCACCATCGCCAGCTCAACCACTAGCAACTACTTCAAGTACAGGAAAACCACGTCTGTGCTGTGCTTGGGTATTTTGTGGTGTTGTCAATAGCTGATTTATTCAGTGTAAACCTGCAGTTTTGCATCTGTCAAAACTACTCCTGAATTCAGGAGGAGTTCAATAAATAGTCCCATAAAAGTCAAAATGTTTTGATGTGACATTTTTGCAAGTGAAATGTTTTTGCTTTTGAAGGTTTCTCTTAATGGGGTTCAGAGACTGACTTTAGCTACGTTAAAAACGTCTATCACAATCATTCTATAGGCAAGGAGAAGTTTCAGCACCCCTCCAAGTCCTACATACAGACATTTACAACAAGTCAAATATTTCCCTTCACCAAACATTTCAGTGGAGAAGAAGGGAATGGTGGTGATGGTTCATTATAGAGAGCTACCAGGTTGGTTTGGACCAATATGAAGTGAAAATTAGGGGAGAGTTGGTTTGTTGGGGCAGGGGGGGTCCTTCTTCTTTAGTTCTACACAGGAAACCTCTGCAATTTCCAGACCGCCTCCCAAAGTCCTGTTTTCTACCCATCCATCAGAAAAGCAGAAATGCCTTGGTATCCAATGGGAAGGGTGAGGCCAGGTCCTGCCTTGCTTCTTTGCCCTTTCCACGTCAAGAGAGCTTTCCACCTCTCAGCCCATAAGCAGCCAAAAACCTTGGGGCAATCTCTCACATACCTCTGGAGGAAACCTTCACCTCTTTTTCCTGATGGAATAGGCTTCATCTGCTTCACCACTGCCCCTCCAGCTTGAGACTCCATTCCTTGTTTCATCCTTTGCTGTGGGCAGTAGGATTCCAAAGCTGTTTTATACCAACACATCACTCCCACTTGCATTTGACAGCCCTTGCCAATGCCTGGCCTGCCCCATAGATGGTGTTTGATGTCCTACTTTCCTCTTCTTCCTCTAGGAATTAAGGATGCTGACAGGAATGAACTGAACAAAGTAGCTTCAGAGCCCAGTGCAGAGCACGTGCTTTATGTTGAAGACTTTCACCTGCTCAACAACGTGGCTCCCAAACTTTCCCGAAGACTCTGTTTCACTGCCTCAGAGCCACCACAGCCCATCAAGCAGACAGTGCAAGGTGCGTCAGGGTCTCCCTTTATCCTGCTCTCCGAACCAGTCCCTTCCCAGTCCCTGGATGTGCCAGCCATGGTGACAGACCTCCTACATCCTGTCCATGCCTCTACTCTGCCCTTGTGAGACCCCACTTGCAGCACTCTGTGCAGTTCTGGTGTCCTCAGCATAAGAAGGACACAGAGCTGTTGGAGCAAGTCCAGAGGAGGCCACGAGGATGCTCAGGGGCTGGAGCAGCATCTGTATGGAGACAGGGTGAGAACATTGAGGCTGTTGAGCCTGGAGAAGAGAAGCTGCATGGAGACCTCAGAGCAGCTTCCAGTGTCTGAAAGGGGTAAAAGGATGCCAGAGATGGGCTCTTTATCAGGGACTGTAGTGATAGGACAAGGGGTGATGGGTTCAAACTGAAACAGGGGAAGTTCAGGTTGGAGATAAGGCAGAAGCTCTTCCCTGTGAGGGTGCTGAGGCGCTGGCACAGGGTGCCCAGAGAAGCTGTGGCTGCCCCATCCCTGGCAGTGTTCAAGGCAAGGTTGGACACAGGGGCTTGGAGCAAGCTGCTCCAGTGGAAGGGGTCCCTGCCCATGGCAGGGGTTGGAACTGGAGGAGCTTTAAAGTTGCTTCAACCCAAACTATTCCATGATTTTGTGAAGAATCACAGGGGAGCTTTAGGGTTTGGATGACCCTAGAAGAGCAGCCAGCTCATGGAGCATCTATTGCCTACGAACAGTGGTCCTGTGTGTTTGTGTCTGCATCTCCATGGTTCATCTTGTGATACCGGATCCTGGAAGTCTTGCTGATGCTTCAAACAAAAAGAGCAGCAATGGGCTGAGGCATCATTTATGCCACTCGGGAGCTTTCGTGATGGACTTCTATCACAGTTCAGGGTCTCAGAATCACAGATTGGTTTGGGTTGGAAAGGTTCTTAAGATCATCCAGGTCCAATCCCCTGCCATGGGCAGGGACACCTTCCACTAGACCAGGTTGCGCAAGGCCCTGTCCAACAGAACTTAGTTCCTTACAAAAGATGCGAAGAGCAGCCATAGAGATATACAAAGAGATCTAGATCTGCCCCCTAAGGGGATATTGATGTTGGAGTGAATCTGGAGGTGATGGCAACAAATTCCTGCATGCCTCTTGGGACAAAAACTCATGAGAAGATGAGTTAAATACTTGGGGCAGAGTCTGGGAGAACTTCATCTGAGGCCTTCAGGGGTCTTCTTTTGCTTTCTCTGTGGTTCTGTAGCTCTTCAGGGCTTCCTGTGACAGTTCAAGCTTTCTGGTACTCTTCTCTGGTGTCAGTAAGGAGAAAGGCAGGAAGAGCTGATGCCCTATGCATTAAGCAGGTCTTCACAGGAGGAATGTAGCCAGAGCCAGTTTTGTTTTCCCTCCTTGTGCTGCCAAGCAATTTGCCAAGAGAAAACCTGGTTGTGTGTCTTTGGCCTGGAAACAGATCCCTAAGTGAGTGTCATCTATACCCAAGGCTTTCTCTGCATTGAACATGTTGACTCCATCCATGACCAGCTTGCACGTGTACAACACTGGTACCATCACAATCCAAACCAAAGGCCTTTCTCCTCTCTTTTTACAGCTGAGAAGATCACTGGTCCCCAAGATCTGCATGTCAGTGAGCACAGCCACAGCTCTCTGCGCCTCACCTGGTTGCCAGCTACAGGGAGGGTAATGGGGTACCATGTCCATCTGCATCCCTTGATGCCTTCAGGACAGCCAGTTTTGGAGGACCAGCAGCAGGTAGAGTTGCATTCCCACTTTTCAAAGCACCAGTTACAGGTCTCAGTGTTCAGGTTTAGTCCTCTTCTGATGGCTAAGCCTGGTTAGGAGATGGCATCATGTTCCTCAGCCATCCTTAGTCACAACCCAGTGCATTGGCATGGATTCCTGAAGCTTGGAGTGAAGGTCTATAGACAGACCACTGGATTTACAGATGTGTTGATTGCTGTTGTGGTGAGGTGATGTTTCTGGGAGTAACAGGAAAAGATGGGGTGGAGGAAGGATATGGCATGAACTGGCACAAATGCCATTGGGATTGATAGGAACAGGTCAATGGGGCTCACTGCTTTGCTTACCCCTGTGATACCACCTCTCAAATAAGCCCATCCAGCTTCCCTACCGGCATGCCCTGTTCCTCTTACAGCCAAAGTTGCTCATCTTGGTAAGATATCCACGGGTTTTGGTTTGGGGTTTGTCATGGCCTTGTGTGAGGGATGCTGCTGCGTGTGCCAGCTCACTTCAGTATTCAGCTTGGCCACAGCCCAAAGTTTGAGAGCAAGATTGAAGGATAGATGTATGCCTAAGAGCTTTGATTCCTAATAATAGAACAAAGAAATGAAAGCATCAATTATTAAGGTTAAGAATATTTATTCTATTAATTATTAAGATTTAACAAGAATAATCATCTCTGGCTGCTTCAGAAGCACATAGAATATAGTGAAAACACAGTCGATCTGTCTCCACTTCTCTTACCCTCAGGTTACGTTGAAATCTCTCTCTGTGAGCTTAAAAGAAACTTTCTTTGTCAAAAGTGGTTGTTTTTCCTCCATGATCTTCAAGGGGATTGTGACCACCCTCACCCTTATGTCCTTGTCTTTATGGAGTTTTTCAGGGCTATCCTATGAAACCCACTGTTGGCAATGTCCTATGTCAGTCCTATGTCCATTGTGAACCTGGATATCCTTTGAGAATTACAGTGTTTTGAGTTAGTGCATTTTAAGAGGCTTATGGTCGTGGAACTCACCTTGCACTATATGTGAAGCCTTGTGCTCCTAACCTGTTGCCAACATGGTTATGGAGGTGTAATGATGTCCTTTGTCCCCTGTGTGACAGATTGTGGTGGATGGTGACAAAAGCACCGTGCTTGTGACTGATCTGAAACCCAGCACCAAGTATGTCTTCAAGGTGAGGGCTGTCTATGGAGATGCCCTTGGGGAATCAGCAGCTGTCAAGGGGAAAACAAGTGAGTGTCTCTTCTGCAGTCATCTCCATGTGTTCCTTGTCTGTGGGCACAGGAAAACTCCCTCCCAAAACCATGTATGCAAGGAGTGAGGGATGGATGGGTAGGAAGGGGTAGGAGGAGCATTTGTGTAGGTGTCCATAGTGTGGGGTGAAGGGTTGTGAGTGGGTGCAGAGTAACCCATGTGGTTAACCCACTTCAAAGCAGAGAGTGCAGCCTGCTGGATAGCTCTCATCCTCTCATTAAATCAGGATTTAATGAATCCAGGCTGGGGTTCAGTTCATGTAACACCCATGTACCTGGGATAAGAAAGCTTTTGAAGACCATAAGTTGAGAAACAGAGACATGAGTTTATATGGAGAGAAGTATATTTAAATATCTTGTTTCACAAGTGGATAGTCCAGAAGGTTTGGGTTGGCACTATGCATGCTCTTAGGGCTTCATTTAATTCAAGTTAAACACCAACGTGGTATGAACATGGCCTTTAGGAAATGCTCCAAGCAGTGATGTCTGGACCAATGAAAACGATGTAGGGTTCTTCTGGCTTTTAATCTGCCATGCCAGTTTCCTTCGCTGTCACATGGCTGGCTGTAATGACATGGTTCTTGGAAGCAAAGGAGCAAATTCATCTTTGGCCAAACCCTGGAGTGTAAAACACTGAGTCAGATGTGATGGATGGAGCAGGTTTTGTCCCAGAAGCCTTTGCACTGATTTGAGAGGGTTTAAGAGTTTAAGGGGTGGCTGATTCCACTCCCTGGTTTGGATGAAGCATCAAATCTGCTTTGCCAGAGGGGTTTTGGAAAGAATTATTCCCTTTTTCCCTTGTCTTTTGTTTCTTCCCCACCTCCTGCAATGTCTTAAGCTGTTTGTCTTCTTGAGGGACAATCTCCAACAGGATGAGTAAATAAAGCTTCTGAATGGGGTTGACTCATGTGGACTTGCCAGGAATAAGATTTAATGTCTTTATGGGTGGAAATAAAGTCACTTGATCTCTTCTCTTATTATCCCCAACATGAAGCCAGAGGCAGAAGCTATAAATCTGTCTGCCATGGCTGGCTGGACCACAATGGGTTCCTCATTATAAGAGTGGCATCCATAGGTGCAAGCAGTGTTTGATTCATGTGTCCTTGCTCAGTCTGCATGAAACCACTGCAGAGTTTTCTCTGCTTAGGAGGAAGTGGGTAGATAATTCAGTTCCAAACACCATTCAAAGAGGAAGCATTGTGCTTTAGGGGGGGGTTCATCTCACTTCTCAAGTGGACAAGGGTTTGGTAGAGGGTGAATGGTGGCTTTTAAGGAGACCGCATGGAGAATCGGTGCTACTCAGCTTTGTGTCTCCCTGCCCTTGAAGACAAAACATTTCCCAAGGCTCTTTGCCATGGTGCTTTATCCCAGCACTGTCACATCCATTTCTGCCATGTTTTTGTACCCCAAAGCCCCTGTGCCTCCGGTCACTAATTTCCGTGTGATAGAAGAAGGACTTTACAGCTTGAAGGTGGCTTGGACACCTCCACTGGGCAAACTGGAGGGCTACAAGATCTACATCTCCAAAGGTGAGTTCAGGTTGGATTCTTTCCTCTTGGAGTTTGCTTTAAAAGGAGCAGTGACCCAAGGACACGAAAGGTGCCACAATGGACCACAAAGCTCTTTAGTTCAGGTTAGCCTCTTCCAGACAGTGTGGTTCCTCCAAAACAGGGCAGAGTTCATTGAAGGACTTCCTGTTGAACGCCAAGGTAGGGATGATGCTGAGGATGCCTTGTACCCGTTTGCACTGTCACATCCAGACCATGGATGTTTTTCATGCTCAAGTGCCTGCTTTAGTGTGGATAGGAGTGAGTTCAAGCCTTTCATATGGTCCACACTTACCTCTGTGTGATCTGGAGGGCTGAAACACAGCTTTCATATATGTTTGGATACAGCTGCAGACATAAATCTTAGCATCACATAGGTTGGGGGACTTCAACCATGCACTCCTATGCACACTTTTCATAACTATGGGATGTAGACAGGCAGCGGGAAGGCTTCACCATCACTTTTCTCCTTGACTTTGCAGCCAACAGACCAGGGATGACCTCCGAGCAGGTCCTGCGGGGTGATGTCTCTTCCCATGTGCTGGATAACTTGCAGGAGGATAGAGAATACAGCATCAGCATCTATGCAGTGTATCCCCAGGGGCCAAGCCAGCCTGTGGCTGCTGTGGGGAGAACATGTAAGTGGTTCGAGGCTGTGGTTGGTCCTTTCATGCCCTGGGTGCTGTGAACACCCCTTTGTTGTTGATGAGCACCTTACTGTTGGTGAGTGCTGCTGCTACGTGTGCATCAAAGGGGCAGCGTTCAACTGATCCCTAACTCTAACCTTCACATGCATGGACTGGGGCACCTTCAAACCCCATCGTGCTCTTGGGAGGAAAGGTGGGAGATCTTCAAGAGCTTTGCTTGCTCACAACTCCACTGACAAGTTTGTTCCTTGTCCTCCTTCCAGTGAAGCTCCTGCCTGTGAGAAGCATCTTGCTGCAGAATGAAACCACCAATGCTCTCCAGGCAAGGTGGAGCCCTGTCCGGGGAGCAACAGGATACAGGCTCACTTGGACATCAGCAGGTAAAGACACAGGGATGGGGTGCATGCATCAGTGAGCAGGGGGATGGAGAAATGGGAGCTGTGAGGTCCCCAAGGCACTGGATGTACCAACACATTCTTTGTCCAGCCACATAGTTAAGAAGCTGGAGGGAAACAGGTTTTTGGGGAGCCATGAATGAGGGAGTTAGAATTGTGGAATCAACCAGGTTGGAAAAGACCTTTAAGCAAATCCAGTCCAACCTTATCCCAGCACTGCCAAGGCCACCATTAACCCATGGCACTGAGGGCCTTGTCTACACGGTGTGTGAACACTTGCAGGGGCAGAAGGGTTCCAGCCCTCACTCCATCCTCCTGTCAGGCAGTTGTAGGGAGCGATCAGGTCCCCCCTGAGCCTTCTCTTCTCCACACTGAATCCGCCAGGTCCCTCAGCCCTTCCCCATCACACTTGTGCTCCAGGCCCTGCACCAGCTCCATTGCCCTTCTCTGGCCCTGCTCCTGCACCTCAATGTCTGTCCTGTAGTGAGGGGCCCAGAGGTGAACACAAAAGCTGTTGTCTGTACGTGGGGATAAATCAGCAGCTTGAAACCAAGAGCTGTGTCATGGATGTGGATGATGAACTCTGCCATGGATGCTAAGATACCTGCTCTGGCTCTGCATTAAGGCAGCCTAATGGGTATCCAGCCTTTTAAACGTGGGATTAGTGCTGGATTTACTGGACCTGAGTAGTGTTGGAAAGGGTTAACAGCTGGATTGAAGCTTGTGAAGTGCTCTATGCAGAGCAGCACATTACACAGCCCCTGAGCATATGGGTTACTCCCCTGTTTGGAGGGACAGGTACTACATATTATAGACTAGAGTGCCCGTGCTTGTTGCTTTTCTCTCTGCAGCATAAAGACCTGGCTTCATCCCCCAGCATCCCATAATTCATCCTTATTCTCAGGCAAACATTGCTGTTTGAAGGCAGATCTGCCTCTGCAGCTGGAGCTTCTCCCGTGCCCCGAACCCAAACATGTTTCCACTGCTGGTGTGGGGGAGCAGGAGTTAGATGGCATGTTTTGGCCTTGGGAGATGGATGTTTCTGTGGTTCAAAGAGGGGATGGGATGTCAGGACACCTGGGCTCCATCACAGGCTTTGAATAAACAGCACAAACCCCTCTGGCTCAGCTCCTCTGGTTATGAAATAAGGAGACATCTCCCACAAGGGGAGGGAGGATTAGCTGGAGAACAGCTCCAGAGGACATCAGAAGGGAAAAATGTTTACAAAGAAGATATAAAACTGCTTTTATTGCTTTGTAATGAATATCACTATTCATTATATGAATATGACAGGGCCTTGAGCAACCTGGACTAGGAGGGGGTGTCCCTGCCCATGGCAGGGGGTTGGAACTGAATGGGCTTTAAGGTCCTTTCCAACCCAAACCACTCGGTGATTCTGTCTCTCCAGTAAAACCATATCCTACCTCAAACTCCAGTCCTTGTTCAGTACCCCAGCTAGAAATGGAGCACACATGCTCTTCCTGCCATGTCTTTGCAATAGGGACATCCCTTCTTGAGGGGACAGTGTGGGACATCCTCAGATGAAGCAACAAGAGCACATCACCCCGTGTTTGCTCTTTCTGAGCAGCTCTTTAACCTGGTAGCACTTCACCACAAATCCAGGGGTGGCAAAACCCCAAGGAGCATCCCACCCTGACTGCTGGGCACTTTGGGGTCCTCCTCCCCTGCTCCATCCCATCCTGGGCCTATGTGTTAGGATGCAGTGGTATTGGGATCCAGGCACTTTCTGCCCATCCCTCCACAGCCATCCCAAGCACTGGAGGGGGTTGATCTTTCTTCTCTCGCTTTTAACAGAGAACGGATGAGCATAAACGGCTGATGCTGGGATGGGAGAAGGGGGATGGGGCTCAGGGTGCTGATGGAGCAGAAGATGGGGACATGGCACCCTCCAGTGACCAAACTGCAAATGGCAGCTTCTCCCCAAAACCCCATCTGCTCCTTCACATCTCTGCCCGTCTGAAACAGGGTGTGATCACAAGGGATTAGGTTTTAACTGTTTTCTTTCCATGCTGAGAGGTTTAGCTGAGCAGTTCCAAGTCCGTAAGGATATATCGTATGCTAGAGCATCTCCCATGTGAAGACAACCTGGAGAAGAGAAGCTGTACGGAGACCTCAGAGCAGCTTCTGGTGTCTGCAGGGGGCTACAAGGATGCTGGAGAGGGGCTCTTCATCAGGGACTGGAGTGATAGGACAAGGGGTGATGGGTTCAAAGTGAAACAGGGGAAGTTCAGGTTGGAGATAAGGCAGAAGCTCTTCCCTGTGAGGGTGCTGAGGCGCTGGCACAGGGTGCCCAGAGAAGCTGTGGCTGCCCCATCCCTGGCAGTGTTCAAGGCCAGGTTGGACACAGGGGCTTGGAGCAAGCTGCTCCAGTGGAAGGGGTCCCTGCCCGTGGCAGGGGTTGGAACTGGATGAGCTTTAAGGTCCCTTCCACCCCAAACCAGTCTGGGATTCTGGGATTCTATGATACCGAATGAGAAAATGTCTTTTTGGGCATGAGTTGCCTCCAGTGTCCTGCAGGGAAGGCAAAATGACTCCAGGATTGAGTGACCCAGGGCTGGGGGGGTGTGGGCCCTCTTACAGGACTGCTCACAGACCCATGTGTGGCCATTTGTGTGCTGCTACCTGGTTTATCTTCTTTGACCTGCAAAGCCCTGAGTGGCCTTGATCTGTTGGTGATCACAGAGGTCTGCCCAAGTGGCTGTGGGTTATCTCTACCTGCTTGTCCATTAGCTCTTCTTCCAAGAGCTTGGAATCATAGAATCAACTGGGTTGGAAAAGACCTTTAAGATCATCAAGTCAGCTGGTACCCCAGCACTGCCAAGGCCACCACTAAACAGTGTCCCTAAGGGCTGCCCTTCCTTACCATCTTTGGCTTGAGGACCTTGCTGGCACACATGAAACTGGGAGGATGAAATGCTATTGAGTCTCACACATGGTGTAGTTCTCAAGTGGTTGTTTGCATGATTGCCCATTGCCCTCCCAGACAGGGAGACCCAATAGGGTGACCCAAAGGAACCCAGATATCATTTCCCTTTGCAGAGGGCAGCATCCAGGATGTGAACCTCAGCAGCACCTACAACTACTACATGATCCAGGGGCTGCAGCCTGGCACAGAGTACACCATCACCATCAACCCCATCTTTGGGGATGTCGAGGGACCAGTGGTGAGCAGTAAAGCAATGACAGGTGAGTAACAGCCCAAGTAGACACGGACGGGGCTGGCGTCATTTGGTGTCACCACCCTGCCTGTCATCTGGTGCAGAAGGCATTCTGGGTCATTATGATTTTGGGGGGCCACTTCGATGCTGTTGGGACCTTGATGCAACTGGGCAACTCTGCTCTCTTGCAGTGGCATCAAGCACAGTCCAGATGCTGAAAGTGAGTGAGATATCCATCAACAGTGCTCTGGTTTCCTGGGACTCGGTTGCTGGGGCCACAGGGTACCGAGTGGCTTGGGGTCCTACACCAGGTAAGATCCAGCTCTCCTCCAGCCTGCATCACCTCTGTCTCCTTCCGTAGCATGAGAGATGAGGCACTGGGAACCTCAGAGGTGGTGGATAAAGGGGTGCAGATGCAGCTCATAATTGCTCTGAGCAGCCTCTTCCACAGCTTCAGGCTATGAACTGAAACCAGAATGGACTTGACCAGAGGCAGGGTGCCTGCAGAAGCTACATTCATCTTGATCCTGGCCCAACACAGAGTCTTACACCACCTTGCGTGGCCCTCAGGGAACAGGGGGAGGAGATCATCTACCACAGGAGCTTTGCGATGCGTGCAGATGGTGGGGACAGGCAGAGCACATGCCCATGTTAATGTGGGCCCTGGATGTGGTAGCTGGTTTGGTTCCTTCGGTTCCTATGAGCTGGTTTTGATCCTTTAGTCATTCAAATTCACACATAAATAGCCATAGGAAAAATCTTCCCCAGTGCACACATGGGTGGTGTCCTTCAACTGAGGTTCAGCTGAGCTGGAGATGGATTGCCAGGGAAAGCATGGTGTCTTTCCCAGTGTGCAACAGAGATGCTCTCCAGCCTCTTCAGTCTTCACCCATTCCTATTGCATTTCCTCTCTTCCAAAGAGTTCTTTGGCAAAGACCGTCCTCACCAGCTGGCCCTCAACAAGTCAACCACAGCCCACACGCTCCGCAACCTGGCCCATGACACCGAGTATGTGATTTCTCTCTATGTGCTTTTTGGCTCAGTGGAGGGACCAGGGATCACGACTTCAACCAGGACATGTGAGTGTGGGCAGGACCTTCAAGTAGCTAGTACAGCACACAACAACTCTTCCATCTCTGGTTCAACCTTGGTATCCCTACAAAGGTCTTACACTGTGCTTCCTGTGTGCCACTCCCATCATCTTCCAGTGCCTAAAGGGGCTGCAGGAAAGCTGGAGAGGGGCTTGGGACAAGGGCCTGTAGGGACAGGCCAAGGGGAATGGCTTGAACCTGCCCGAGGGGAGACTGAGCTGAGCTCTTAGGCAGAAGCTCTTCCCTGTGAGGGTGCTGAGGCGCTGGCACAGGGTGCCCAGAGAAGCTGTGGCTGCCCCATCCCTGGCAGTGTTCAAGGCCAGGTTGGACACAGGGGCTTGGAGCAAGCTGCTCCAGTGGAAGGGGTCCCTGCCCATGGCAGGGGTTGGAGCTGGATGATCTTAAGGTCACTTCAAACACAAACCATTCTAAGTTCTTCCTCTCGTGTTTAGTAACCCTGGAATACGCTATGGAGATAAGGGGCTGGCCTTTCTGAAGAAGAGCACAGGCAAACTCTGATGTTCAGCACCCATGGGAGCTCTGGACAGATGTTTCACCCTGCAGACAGTGTGAGGGCACTGGGATTTGGATCTCACATCTCCCTGGATCACTGTACTGCCTGTCCTGGGCTTTCAGAGGTGTTCCCATCTGTATCTAGAACAGAATGTGCTCCTTGATGCCGAGGGAGGTAGGGTGTACATTTATGGCCCAAGCTTCAAGCAGGGTGTGATGATGAGACACTGAGGACAAGCAAAGATACCCCTTTTAACTCTTTTATATCATTTTGGCCTCATTATACTGCCAGTGAGGAGCCCCCATTGCACAATAGTCAGGGCACTGTCTAATGCTGTCCTCACCTTGCAGCTCCTCTTGGCTACGTGTCCAATTTCAAGGTGATGTCCTACACCAGCACAAGCCTGTCTATAGCCTGGAGTGCCACAGCAGCGGCCACCAAATTCAAAGTCACCTGGAGCCCTGTTGGGACAGGCAAAGGTGAGCAGAGAAGGGGTGAGCAGAAAGGTTGCATGTGTCTATGGCCATGGTAGACACCTTTCCAAACTCCTCATCTACTGCCTGGGGTAAGAAAGTGATCTCACTATTGAGAAACATGGGCCTCAGGCTGCACCCACTGGTGATGGCATCTTCTTTCCTTGTATTCATGTTCTTCTATTCATGAAGATAACCCCCAAGTTTCTGAAGCAGTAATACAGCAAGGAATGGCTGTTCTCACTACAAGGGAGATATTGGGGAGCAGCTGAGGGACCTGGGGGGTTCAGTGTGGAGAAGAGAAGGCTCAGGGGGGACCTGATGGCTGCCTCCAACTGCCTGACAGGAGGATGGAGCCAGGAGGGGCTGGGCTCTGCTCCCAAGGAACAAGGGATGGGACAAGAGGAACCGGCCTCAAGCTGCACCAGGGCAGGTTTAGATGGAGCTGAGGAACAATTCCTGCCCCAGAGGGTGCTCAGGCATTGGAACAGGCTGCCCAGGGCAGGGCTGCAGTCACCGTCCCTGCAAGTGTTCACACAGCGTGGAGACGAGGCCTCAGTGCCATGGGGCAGTGGTGGCCTTGGCAGTGCTGGGCAATGCTTGGACTTGATGATCCTAAGGGCCTTTTCCAACCCAGCTGATTCTATGATTCTTTGATTCTACTTCTTTTGGAGGGGATGCCACCAGCCTCACTGCAGAGCTACAAGCTCTGAAACATCCCTTTTCTCTTACAGAAAACCAGGTTGCCAAGACTCAATACTTGGGCAGTAATGTGTTGTCTTATCGGATCAACCACTTGCTGCCCAACACCCTGTATAAAGTCAGTGTTCGGGCTGTCTTCAGCAAGGCTGAGGGACCAGAGGTGACCCTGACTCACCGCACAGGTATGTCCTGGTGGAGCAAACCTCTTTGTGCTGTGATGTAAAGGTTGAATTTATGGTCTTGTGCATTGCACGTTGATGGTGGAGTGATATGAGCAGCCCTTGTAGCTGGTAGCAGTAATCTATGGCTCTTCCCATGAGTGGGAGTGGACACATCCTTCTGGCATGTTAAGCAGGCTCCATCCTTGGCAGTGTTCAAGGCCAGGTAGGATGGGGCTTGGAGCAATCTGCTGTAGTGGAAGGTCTCCCTGCCCATGGCACAGGCTTGGAACTGGATGATCTTAAGGTGTTTTCCAACCCAAACCAGAAAGTAGGTGTTGCATAAAAACCCAAATCTTTCTTCAGGGCCATGAACCTTGTGTTGTGTAACTTGAAGTGTTACTTCAAACATCTTACCCTAGATCGTTTTTCCAGCATCTTCTGGAGACTCCAACCCCATCCGGACCATCCAGGATCTGAGGATTACTGACACTAGCATAAATAGTTTGAAGCTGTCTTGGAAGAGGCTTCCTGGAGTAACTCACTATAAGATATCCTGGGTGCCATTCAATGGTAAGCAACCTGGTCTCTCTGTCAAGTGTGTTATAAGGACAGAGCACAAGGAACCCCAAAAATAGGAACTTAGATGAGCTCGTTCTTTTTCCCACAGATTATCAGGGCACATAAGAACCATAGTGTGACAGGGAGCAGCCCTGTCACTGAACCAGGTTTTAGTCACTAACAATGACATCCATTGGACATAGGCATAGTTGGGATTTGGGAAGCCAAAGAAGCGGATCCCTTCCAACAGCTCATGTGATGGATGCCTTTGTGACCCTATCTCTTACCTCCCTGTGCCTCAGTTTCCCCATATGCAAAATGAGCTCAGACACTCCTCCATGGCCAAGTCCCATAAACTCTGTATGATAAGCTGCTGTAACAATGATTGTTAATAGGAATTACCTGGTCCTTTCTATGTACACTGTGTGGGGTTTTGGAACGTCTCCTCTTAGGTGGCTTGGAAACCTCCCAGCTGGTTGCAGCAGAGACAAACTCCTTCACGATCCCCAGACTGAAGGAGAGCACCACCTACACCATCTGCATGTCTGCAGTGATCAGGGGAAAGGAGGGAAGCCCCACGCTCCTCACAGCCAAAACCTGTGAGTATGGGACCGCTGGATGGGGACAAGAGCACCTCTCACACATCTCCATGGGGCTGTCTCTTCCTAGGGGCTATAATGGGAGGTGAGGGTGGAAAAGAGCAATATTGACTGATAGACACCTTATTACTTCTCAGGTCCCACTAGGAGCATGCTAGAAAACATGCATTGGTCCTTTCTTCTTATTACTGCGAAACCATGGGACTTTGCCTGTCTTCCCCTGTCAAAAACCACCACGAGATGTTATTTTTGTGACCCATTGTCTTGGAATTATCTCTTTAGTCATGATATCTTGACCATTTCCAGTAGAAAAAGGCAAACATCAATTATGATGCTATGGCATTATGCAACCTGGTTGATGCTGCAGATGAGATGGTGGAGAGGGTCAGGGGAGTAGATCCAGTGCTGTGGCATCAAGGAGCATTAACATTTGGCACACATGAGCAGGCAAGATCTCAATTTCCATCCCAACAGTTCAAATGTCACAGTCAGTTTAGAGAAACACCCGAACAAAGATCTGCCAACGGTTACTTGCTAAAACCCCACCAGTTCCCACCAGTTCGAGATCTGATTTGACCCAGCTTTCTGGAAAACCCTGAAGTGCTGCAGGGTTCTTCCTCATACCAGAAACACGGTGTTTTAGGAGGAAGAAGATCTCCAGAGCTGTTTTCAGGCTAAGATGTGTTTCCTGGCACACACATCTTTGTACCCTAGGGTAGATATATCATCAGTGATTCACCAGCAACTGGAGCTGTGAACAAGTGTAGCAAAGATTTGCTTCATGTTCATTACTTCTATCTGGACTTTTTCCTTTGATTTCAGTGGGGTCAGGATTTGCATCTCCCAAAGGATGCATCGGTTCCTTTCTGGCTCAACCAAGCTTTCAGTGGTAGCTTCTACCCACCCTAAGCTTTGTTTCTTTCTCTTCCAACAGTGGATTTACCCAAAGTGACTGAGTTCACAGTGCAGGAGGCTGCAGAGACCAGCATTGTGCTGACTTGGAGGGCTGTTCCTGGAGCATCCATGTACATGTTAATGTGGCGCTTGTCCTCAGGTAATGTGGCTTTGGTGAGGGGAAGAAGGGTGGCTTGGAATTTGGTCCCCTCTTGTGTGAGCTTCCCTATGACCCAGGGGGATTTGAGGATGGAGCATGGGTGTATCTGGCTTGCCCTCTGGTCTGTACCTGGTCTTGGAGCCAGCTGATGCTGCAGAAGATGCAAGTGGCAGGTACTAGCTAGAAAACTTCTTTCCACCACTACCCTTAAGTGGCTGCTGCTACCTTCAAGCCTCATGACT
The DNA here is from genome assembly GCF_033783945.1 of Neopsephotus bourkii. NCBI lineage: Eukaryota > Metazoa > Chordata > Aves > Psittaciformes > Psittacidae > Neopsephotus > Neopsephotus bourkii. The sequence continues at coordinate 1,352,723 of NW_026900790.1, forward strand.
TGTGTCTCCCTGCTACCCAGTTTGACCTGGGATAGATGATGCTGTCACTGTTGGCACCAATACCGTTCCTTCTTTTGGACCCATCTGGACTTTGTTTAGCAGAACAGAGAGTTGGCCTTGAAGCCTTACATACATTATGTCCCTTCATCTCAGCTTCTTCACTTGGCTTAAAAAGAAGGGGAGAAATAGATGCTGGCCCATTGAGGAGGCTCACAAGATGATCCATTTGGCCATTGCAAAATCCTCTGTAGAAGAAAAAGGAGACATGAAAATTACTGCTCTAGTGGAAGATGCCCCTGCCCGTGGCAGGGGGTTGGAATTGGATGAGCTTTAAGGTCCCTTCCAACCCAAACCACCTTGTGATTCAACTTAGGAAAGCTCTGCTGGTGGGCATTATCAGTATCTCTTCTTCTAGGGTAACTACCTGTCCATCAAGGATAGTTGCAGTGAACCAAAAAGTTGGGATTTGTCATCCATAGAACCTTAATGCTCTGTTTAAAAGCTTTTCTCTATGGTAAAGAGCTTTCAAAACTTCCTTAATCATTGCTCATGACGTCCAGTATATCTTTTTCCCATTGGTTTGCCCTTAGAGGGTTTGTCCTTTTCAAGCACCAGCTGTATCATTTCTTTCCTGGAATGGGCTTAAATCTCTTTGAATATAGCAACTTCCCTGCCATTGCTGCTTCAGCCACTGACTTTTTGCTAGGGATCCCTTCATCTTCCCAAGTCAATAAAGAAAAGGAAACCTGACACAATTCCCCTGTGCTCCCTGCAGTGCTTTTTGAGTTACCAGGTCTTCAGCTTTCATTCTTATTGTAATTCCAAGGACATTTTGGTATTGGCAGCTTAAGACTTGCAGCATATGTCACTCAGGATGAAGTCTCTTGTGGTAGCATCAGTTTGTTGCTCTACATATTATGGGTAAGTGATTAAGGAAGTGAACATTCAGTTCTCGAGGGTGATTTAAGTGATCTAATGCAACTGTTCCCCTCCTGTGCCATGCTTTTAAAGTATCGACCCCTAAGTATCCAAAAATCATTGGTTTCAGCGTTGTCAGGGGCTCAGAAGTGGATAACACCATGTCTGACAGTCCCCCTGTGCCCTCACTGGATCAATCCCTCTGAAATAGGTTTATAACTATTGATTTCACATTCCAATCAGTTGAATCTTGCCACCACATTTCAATAGTACCAAAGAGATCAGATTTATAAGTGGGTAATTCCAGTTTCTCTTGTTTAATTACCCAAGCTGCCAACATTAGTGCATAAAGGCAATTAAGAATTCCTTTCTTTTGGGTCTCTTGGTGTCTTGATTAATTTTCTTGTCCACAACTTGATTTTTTCCTAAATGACTGCTCATTCATTACCCGTGTTCCTTGCCCCCCCCCCCCCCCCCCTTTTCAGCTCATATAATGCTCTCTTCCCTGCTGGCTGATTCTAGCCAGCCTGACCTATAAAAGATTGGGTCCCCTTCTACACAGCTTGAGGTTGTCCCAGTTGGAGACTTCCTCTGTCCAGTGTTAAACAGGACCCAACCACATGTATGTCAGTAGGGCTCCATCCGGAGCTAGCCTTCCTCTCCTATGACACTTTGAGCTGGGCTGGTTCAGCCTGGAGAAGAGAAGGCTCCTGAAGGGGAGACCTTAGAGCAGCTCCAGTGCCTAAAGGGGCTGCAGGAAAGCTGGAGAGGGGCTTGGGACAAGGGCCTGTAGGGACAGGCCAAGGGGAATGGCTTGAACCTGCCCGAGGGGAGACTGAGATGAGCTCTTAGGCAGAAGCTCTTCCCTGTGAGGGTGCTGAGGCGCTGGCACAGGGTGCCCAGAGAAGCTGTGGCTGCCCCATCCCTGGCAGTGTTCAAGGCCAGGTTGGACACAGGGGCTTGGAGCAAGCTGCTCTAGTGGGAGGTGTCTCTGCCTGTGGCAGGGGTTGGAACTGGATGAGCTTTAAGCTCCCTTCCAACACAAACCAGTCTGGGATTTTATGTGAAATCCCTATTATGTGAATCAAAGGGGTTTAGCGCTGCTCAGTGGTGTAGCTGCAAAAGGAGAAGTAGCTGAACTTGCCTGTTTGGTAGTCTAGAGTGGGTGGTAGACTCCTGTAGATCTGTGCTTCACCAGTGCTGTCAGCTTGTGTTTCACACATCATATTTCTTTGGGCAAGGAAAAAGGCATCTTAAACCAGTTACTATTTTAACTACCCAAAGGGAGAGAAGTAGAATGGTTTGAGTCAAACTCGAAGAAGGAGCAAAATCTCCCTTCCAAAATTCTGGGGAGTAATTGAGAACATTTAATGAAAATGGAATAATCATTTATGCTGAGTAATTTCTTTCCATAGGAATTGAGCTTTTTCATATTTTTGAAGGGAAAATATTGTTTCAGAAAGAAAAGGTGTAAGTTCCACTTTGAACAGTGCCAAAACTCTTCGTTCAGTATTTCCAAAATAAGACACTTCTAAAATGTCAAAACATGATTATGACATTTTTTGCAGATTTTTTCCTATCATTATTTTAAATCCAAACCATCCATTGTATTTCTCAAGTAAGTTTGATTCAACTTTTCATCAAACTTCCCATTCATCAACAAAAAAGCCTGTTTCTAACCATGCCAACCACTGCAACCATTGGTCTATCACAGAGCTCAGCCTCAGGCACCACTTAAAGCAAATGCCCTCTCTAAATACTTGTACAAATTCCAATTTTCTTTTCCTGTTCATGTACTCGAAAATTCCCTTTTTGCATGCAAACAAGCTTATTTCATCTGGTTTAGGACCTGACCATTGCAGTTTGCAAACATGTCTTACCAAGAGCCTCCGCTCTGAAGCCAAGGACCCAACTTATACCCAAGCTCCCGTTTGTCCAAGTTGATGTTATTGGAAGATGGATGCTGCAGAAATGGGAGTTATTTTGAGTTTCTCTGGCTCCCAGTCAATGCATGGTTTCTTTTCCCTTTTTCACAGCTTCTGATGTTTCCCAGGAACTGTTACCAGCAGCTTCTAGCTCGTATCGAGTGATGGGGCTGAGTGCCAAGGAGATGTATTTGTTTTCTATAAGAGCAGTCTTTGGAGATGCCAAGGGACCAGAAACAACTCTCCTTGGGCAAACAGGTATGAAGGCTGGAGACTTGTGTAGCGGTTTTATCTAGGTAAATGCTATTGAGGCTAATTTCTTGGCTTCTTTGCCATTATGACTTTTGGTAGATTGTGGCATCATGACTAAAAGAGGTTTAAAACATAACTAAAAGAGGTTTAAAAACACCTCTTCTGTTTGTCTCTTACAGCGGGACCTCACATAGGGTCACCTGCACCTATCACTCCAAGTGAATTGGATATGATGATATCTACATCCATATCTCCCAGCAATGTGGGGACCACTCCTCTTCCACTGGCCACCACCACAAATCTACCACTAACCCCAGAGACCCCACTATCAACCACTGCAGTGTCTTCACTGCTGACGACTGTCCCTGGGCCAAGTGAGTGTGTATCTGTGCGTGATATGATAATGATGTAGCAGTAGGCCAAAAACCACCAGGGACAATGGTCTTCTCTGATCTCAGAAGCAAAAGTAGCCTTTATTCATTGAGTAGTGAGAGGGGACAGTATCAGGCAAAGGGAAGACACAAAGCCTATAAAATGGAATGAAGCTCTTAGAACTATGCGGGGGAAGGTGCTGCCTGCTCATTCACCCGCTCTGGGCATCACAAGAGGTATTGGGTTTGTTTTGTTGCTCTGAACATAAAGAAGCATGCTTCTGCTTTAGGAACCCCCAGTTTACAGAGATCCTCTCTTCCCTTTGCAGTCTGTGGCAAGTTCAAAGCAGACATTGGGTTCCTGGTGGATGAATCCTCGAGCATTGGCCAAAGCAATTTCAATAAAGTGAAGGATTTTCTCTTCCGGATCATATCCTATTTCCCTAAGATTGGGCCTGAAGGGACACAGGCAAGATTTTGTTCTTCTCTTTCCTGAAGGTGTTTTCCTTCCAAGTGTTCACCATTTGCTCACCCTTGCTATGAGAGCAGTCTGTTTGCTTACATGTTGTTTATCAGAAGGACTAAGTGCTCTGCCTAAAGACGTGTATTTGTCCAACAAAGACACGAACAGAAGTCTCCTAAATGTCAGCTTACTCATTTGGATCTATTTCCATTTCTTGGTTATTTTTCCAAGACCAGAAATTCAACAGGAATAAAACAAATTCCAGATCCACTGAAATGGTGTCTAGGTTATGGAGTCCAGGGATGTGTTAGGAGCATGTACCCCTTTAGTGCCCCATTTGTGCCCACATCCACACTGCTGATGGTTAGAGACCCAAGCTGGGGCCCAGATGGGAGACAAGGCACATACCAGCAGATGCCTCCTCTAGACAAGCAGAGGATGAGATCCCCAGGCTGTGCTGTGAAACACCCCAAGGACAAATGAAGCCTACAGCAAATGACAGCAAAGCCAATGGGAAGACCCAGTAGATCATTTATTTGGGGTCATTTGTGCTTAATTAATGTAATATTTGAACTAGCTTTTCAAATAAAGAGACCTACATAGCCCCCTTTCAGTTGATCAGGAGATGGGAACTTCTTGCACTTGCTTTGCAAGCAGCTTTGAAGCTTTAGGTACATGATGCAGTTGCCCCAGCTTATCAGAGAATTCTGGGGAGATGAAAACAATTTAGGTCCTATAATATGAGATGAGTAGATCTCTGTTGACTGCAAAAGGAAGCCAGCAAGGGTTTCATTCAGGAGGTGTTGGGTGGGTTTGTGTGTGTTTGGTTTTTTGGGGGGGTTGGGTGTTTTTGGGTTTTTGGGATTCTGTGATTCTGTGATGGTGCTGCTATAGGAGGTACTGCAGCAGGAGATTCTCCCAGCCAGCCATGAGCAGCCTGAAGTGTGCCAGTCTTCTGCCAGTTGTATTCTGTATCCACCAGCCTGTGCAGGAATCTCTGATGCCCTGGAGAGTCAGAAAGAGTATCTTACCTACCCTTAAGCATATGGATTGTGCCCTGTGTGCCTGCCAACCTGACAGACATTTTTGTTCCTGGTTTCAGTCTGGAAGAAACACAATCTCTTGTCTCTGTTCTTTTTGCACCACAACTAGTTATCATCTAACTAGTATTAGCTATCTAATTAATGTATCATAGAATAGTTAGGGTTGGAAAGGACCTTAAGATCAGCAAGTTCCAACCCCCCTGCCATAGGCAGGGACACCTCGCTCTAAACCATATCACCCAAGGCCTCGTCCAACCTGGCCTTGAACACTGCCAGGGATGGAGCATTCACAACCTCCCTGGGCAACCCATTCCAGTGCCTCACCACCCTAACAGGAAAGAATTTCCTCCTTATATCCAATCTAAACTTCCCCTGTTTAAGTTTTAACCCATTACCCCTTGTCCTCTCACTACAGTCCCTAATGAAGAGTCCCTCCCCAGCATCCCTATAGGCCCCCTTCAGATACTGGAAGGCTGCTCTGAGGTCTCCACATATCATCTAACTCAAGGCAGTTTACTGAGTGATGGCACATTTGTTGTGTGCCTGAGCCCTCCATGTTTTTAACCCCCTTCTCTTTGGCAGGTTGCTGTTGCTCAATACAGTGAGGAGCCCAGGGCAGCCTTCTACTTCAACCAGCACCATGACCGCAACAGTGCCCTGAAAGCCATCAAGGGGCTGCACTATACTGGAGGCAACACAAGAACGGGTGGGTATGGCTGAGCTGCAGACATGGGGTTGACCTTCTAGCCCCAAGACAGAGTCTGAAAGCCAGGGAAAGCATTTGAGTGTTTTGAACCCATTTACTTGGTTAGAAAGTTATGGCCCAAAGTTCTTTAAAGTTTGAGGACGGAGAATTGAATGTAGTTTGATTGCTAGGGTTGGTCTTTCCAAGTAGCCTGATGTCCTATATCTACATACCAGTTTTACTGCTGGGTTCCCCTTCATAATTTTATAACCTTGCCTGCACTTGAAGGAGGTTTTTATACCTGGCTTGGAGATAAACCCCATAGACATTAGGTGAGGAGAGCTGATGCTGGAGCATCTTTATTGCTCACTGTATGCACATTTTCATCAGCAAAGTCTGTTATTGCCTTGTATAACCCAAGCAACAAAACTATGTGCCCTGTCCTATTTTCATCACCTAATATCCTTTGTTCCCATGTGTTGACAAGTGGAACAGCTCTTCATTAGCTCAGGGTATCAGAAATCCAGACACTTTTGGTTTATGTAGTTCAAAAGCTCAGAGACAGGCAGGACTTTCCAACTGCTTATTCCCAGAGGGACAATAGGGTTTACCTGGATCCCTGAAGGTACATGAGCAGTAATACTAAGTTGAAAGTAGCTTGTTTTAACCTTACCATTTCTAAATGGCCCAAATAATGTCTTCCCATCAGTCAGCATAAAGGGAAGCTTTGAGGCATCAGTGTGTGTTAACTGAAGGCTTAAATACCTCCTCCTGGCTCAGTAGTACTGGTCAGGAACACAGAAAAATGAGGCTGATCCAAATACAAGAACAGGTCAGAAAAAGCAGGGGTGAAACCGGTCAGACTGCAAATTCCTGGGTAATGCTGCCTCTAATCCTTTTTATGTTTGCTCAGGTCGTGGTATAAGCTACATGCTGAAGGAGCTATTTCAATCCTCCAGAGGGATGAGACCAGATTTCCCTCACATGATGGTGCTCGTGACTGATGGGCAATCCCAGGATGATGTGTTGCCACCAGCCAGAGTAGCCCATGCTTTGGGTAAGAGTTTCCCTGTTGCATTTCCCTGAGTCCTTGGTTCTCCATGGATTTCCAAGGGGTGCAAGGTGGTACACTGTGTGATGTGTGTGTTCTGGCTCTCTTCACTCCTTTATCTTTGCTTCTTTCTGCTCCTAGCTTGTGTCTCTTTTCTTTTGCTATAGCTCACACATGCTGCTTCAGGTCTGTTCTCATGTTATAGGAGTAACTGATCCCAGCAGAGGATATTAACAGGAAAATGGTGATGAAGGGTTTGTAAACTCTGACCTCAAACACTTTTGCTTCAATTGGGTGATCAATGTGTTTCAGGGATCCGCGTCATTGCTGTGGGTGTCTCAGGAGCTGACCCCATTGAGCTCAACAGCATCGTGCTGCAGCAGAACCTCCAAAATGTGTTCTATGTCAGCACATTTGATGACCTACCTCATATCCTCAGAGAGCTCATAGAAGTCATTTGTTCTGACCCACAGCCTTCAGGGACCCAGCTACCATCTGGGGAGGTGAGATCCTTCTTAGAGCTTTGACTATGAGCCATCTCTTGGTGTGGGTCATGCACACAAAGGGCAATCTTCTTCCTCAGGCAAAGTTTTAAAGCAAAGTTAGAACAGATTTAGGACACTAGGTCCAATCCTGACCTCACTGTCCAACCCTAGAGATAAGGAACAAAGTTTGATATCAAGGGGGTGGAATTGGGGAAGCCAGACCATGGGTTTGGAAGCTTTGTTGAATAAAGCCACTGCAGAGCACTTGGGTGTGTTATAAATTCATTGCCCTCTTCTAACTATGGTTGATGGGTCATTGGTACGGATGTGAGCTCTTCTGCAGAGTATCTCCAACAGTGATATTTTATGGCTGTTTCAATGAAAAGGTTGGTGATATAAAAGCACAGAGATGTCTTGAGACCTGCTGAAGGTTGTTGTTTGGTGTCTGGTTGCAAAGCCTGCAGGATCACTAATCTAAGCCAACCTCCATGCTGTAGGTTGCCAGACATGAAGCTGACAAGCGGTTACCGTTTGGTGACACAGAGAGCGAGCCACACATCCCTGATCCATCATCAACCGAACAGCATATCCAAAGAGGAGAGAAGGCTTGTGGTCCTTGGTGTTTAAAGGTGAGAATTAGTTCATTGGTGTCTGCTTAGGGGACTATATTTAAAGAAACATTGATGACTGCTCTGATCAGGTCACTTCTCATATCTGTGTGGTGTGGAGTTATATCAGTGTCAAGACCCTTAACTTTGGAAACCATGTCCATGATTGGGAAGGTCATCCTAGAAGCTACCATTTCAGCATGGGAAATGCAGCAGCCTCCTGTGCTCCTTCCCAGCAAACCAATGAGCTGCAGGCCTTCCATAGAGCCCACATCATATCTACCCATGCAGATGTCCCAGATGTTCTGTGGCATCTCAGATAGCTCTAGGCTCCATGGGAGCCACTGAAAAGACCAAGCAGCTGCCACTGCTCCTGACTTCAGAAATAAAATGTGAGGAGGCAAATCTACCCACTCCTTCCATCAAGCAGAAAGCCAGAGGACATGAAGAACAGTAGAACAGACCCAGAGCCCATGTGCTGGTCTAGTGAGTTGACTGGTGTGGCTTGTAGCTAACAAGATTGAGCAGTCTGTGTTAGCTTTATAGAATCATAGAATCATAGAATTGTTAGGGTTGGAAAGGACCTTAAGATCATCAAGTTCCAACCCCCCTGCCATGGGCAGGGACACCTCGCTCTAAACCATATCACCCAAGGCCTCGTCCAACCTGGCCTTGAACACTGCCAGGGATGGAGCATTCACAACCTCCTTGAGCAACCCATTCCAGTGCCTCACCACCCTAACAGGAAAGAATTTCCTCCTTATATCCAATCTAAACTTCCCCTGTTTAAGTTTTAACCCATTTCCCCTTGTCCTATCACTACAGTCCCTAATGAAGAGTCCATCCCCAGCATCCCTATAGACCCCCTTCAGATACTGGAAGGCTGCTATGAGGTCTCCACGCAGCCTTCTCTTCTCCAGGCTGAACAGCCCCTCTCTAGTAGCTTGGTCAGTGTGGTCCGCCAAGTCTGGTCATGATTCAGTTCATAGACAGGTGTCTACACTGAAGTGAAGTTGATGCTGTGGCAGTCTAAAATGAGGTGAGATGAATGTTGTCCATGGATGGTTGAATTAGGGTCTTTATATCTCTGCCAAACTTATTTCTACAGTTTCTTCCGTGGTGGGTAAGAAGAATTGCATTGATGCTATCCTGAAGTCTTGTAGATATGTAACCAAGAATACTTAGAGTGTCACTGAGACAGAAAGAAGATCCTGAACTGTAGATGACATGGGCCAAGACTACTTGAGGCATCAAAACATCCCCTGACTGCATTTTGTCCTCATACAACTCTGTGTTCTTCATTCTGTTCTCCCAATTTTGGTGCAAACCAAAGACAAAATAAATAATGTATGACCTCCAAGGGACTTTAAATAGTGTGAGGATAGGAACAGGTCTTCTGGATGGTCAGCTCTGCTTCTTGCTTTTGTTGCATAAGGCAAGCTTGCCAGTCTGTGTTTCATGATCACTCTGGTTTGAGTTTATTTGCTGTCCTTTGGTGGATAATAATTTCCTGATCATATTCTGTTTTCCTTTTCCTTTCCAGAGCTCCAGGGCTTCACCAGCTCATGGTGGCTATGACCCATACAGCTTTACTACAAAGGGAGAGAAAGGAGAGCGGGTGAGTTCACCAGCATGAACCATCCACTCAGTTGATTAATATCTATCTAAATGGTTAGAACCAAGGAAGAGATTAGAACCAAGGAATCATCTTCAGATCTTTCACGTTGGTGTTTTGGCCTATCTGGTTCCATGGTGGCTTTGAAAATTGGGCAAATGGGAACTAATATGTGTACATATGTGTGCTGGCAACTGGGGACTCTCACAAGAGATGCTTTTTGAGAGGTACATCACTTTGGGTTATACCCAAAGTTCTTGAAGCTCTTTGGGTTTGCAGGTCTGGGCCCATAACCTACATGCTGTTACTTTCCCCATGTTTAGGGTCTACCTGGGAAGGATGGCATTCCCGGGCTGCCGGGCAGACCGGGGCGGACAGGTCCTCCTGGTCCCCCTGGACTCATGGTATGTATTTGCTCTAACAAGCTTTGTCCAAGTGCCATTGAAGAGAACAGTAACCATGGCTCTCTAATCTTTCTCTCCTGTTTTGCAGGGTCCTCCTGGCATCCAAGGAGATGTTGTAAGTAAGAATGCACAGCATCCATTGGTTCTTGGGCATACTGTACTGTTACTACATCAGGTGTCCATCCTACATGCACCCATCACTAGAGAAGGACATACAACACACTGGCCCCACAGGTGACAAATACATGGTTATCATCAATGTTGGGACAGAAATCTATTTTCATATTCACTTTAAAAGCAAATGGAATTTTATTAGAAGCAGATCTGTAACGTGAACATTCCACAATGATGGTCTTATGGGTGCTTTGCTGTTTAATGAAGCAGGATGTGTTTTAATTCCAGGGATCTCCTGGCTATCCAGGACCAGCGGGGCCAAAAGGAGACAGAGTGAGTTTAATTCCTATGTTTCATTGGCAAAAAGCTACTGCATTGCTCTGCTCTCTAATTTCTGGGCATCCACAGTGACCTTGGGTTAATATGAGCTTCTGAGCTCCATTAACAAGCCCTACACAAGTCTCCAGCTTGGGGAGTTGGTCTTCAGCTTTGCTAGGTGGAAGCTAATGTCTTTATGGAGAAAAGTGCTCAGTCCTTGTCACAGGCTCTTGGCACATCTTGGCTATTTGCAGAAGGAGGTAGCCCTGAGTTGGGTCATTCTGCCTTTTTGAGTTTCCATTATGAACAAGCCTGTTTGCATACCTTTAGGACACAGAAAGGTAAGGCTTCATGACCGGTTGTAGGCAGATCCCAGGAGCAATTGTTCTGTCTTTCCCAAAGCCCCAGTGCACATTCCTCCTTCTTCCTTGCATCCACCTGTATGGCTACAGATCATGGAACAGATCCTGCTGAAAGCCAACCTTTTATTCTTCCCCTGGGATTAATTTTCTTCCATGCCAGTAAGCAAACCTCATGTCATAGCTGTTCTGGTACCTCTGTTAAGGTGTTTCTGCAAGTAGGTGGTTTGAAAACAGCTGTTTGGCTTTAAAGTTGCTTTTGCACACCATGAAGTTGCCTCTAAGTCATGATACTGCCTGTCTGCTTGGTGAAGCTAAGAATGAATCCTTCTCCCTTTGTGCTCAGGGTGAACCAGGCTATGTACTGGGAGGAGTGGAGGTGATTCCTGGACGCAATGGGCAGCCTGGACCCCCTGTGAGTATCACACCCAGGGTGTGCTGGACCCTTCAGCCTCCCAAGGGCTAGCAGAGAAAGGAAGGGAGCAGTGAGAGAGCCCACATCCATCCCTATCCTGGTTTTCATTGTTGCAGGGACAAAAAGGGCAGCCAGGGGTTCCAGGGGTAGCAGGACCACCAGGTTTACCAGGGCCACAGGGGCCACCAGGCATCCCCATCAAGGTAAGTGTGATTTGAAGCTTGGTTCTGTGATATGCCACAGAAGGAGGAGATGCAGCATAGCCCATAATCTGGATACTCTTCAATCAAGGGCCCTGGGAATGCACATTTCTCCTCTCCATCATGGGATTCTCTCATTGAGATATCAGAGGAGGCATTGCAAAGTGTGCCTATCATCAGGGCCCTGCTGTTGAACACAGTGAGAGCTGATGGTGGAACTTGGAATGGTTACAGTTAGCCTCATCTGACATGGGACTAGATTCAATGGCTGCCAAGCCTTTTCCAGCTCCAACAACATCCCTAGGACAGCTGTGCAGTGATTGGAGTGGAATTCACAGTATCACTTGTGCTGTGCCAAAACTGGCCTGATGGTCATCACCAAATGTCTCCTTGCACTGGGGATGGGTTAGAAAGACGCAGCAGACACCAGGAGACCTAAACTCCCCTGCTTTACCCAAAGGGATGAGGGGTTGACACCAGGTATTGCAAATTGAGGTATCTGGACCATTCAAGATAGCAGAAACCTCTGCTAAAGCTCTATCTTCCCTTGGGGATGAGGATTTTGGTCTCTGGGTTTGTCAGCCTGCAGGAGCTTTTTACTGGGACTTACAGATGACCCCTCTCTAAATTACCACCCTATGGTAATTCACATCGTCCTTTGTGTTTCAGGGTGAACCAGGGGATTCAGGCATCAGGGTAAGTACTTGAGATTGGCTTTACTTCTGCATGTGATGAGAAGCATTTATTAGTAGTATTTCTAAGCTGGCAATAGGCTTTCATACCTATTAGGTGTCCATCAAGACTCATAAAGGGCTGCTGGGACATGCAGTGACACTGTCCTGTGCTCCATGTAGGGCCCTCCTGGGAGGAATGGCCTCAAGGGTGACAGGGGAGGCATAGGAGAGCCAGTGAGTGGTTCGCCAATGGCCAGTTCATAGAACCACAGAGCGGTTTGGGTTGGAAAAGACCTTAAGGTCATCCAGTTCCAACTCCCTAGGTAGACACCAGGGTATATATTTCTCTGCTTGTGTTTCTGCAGACTTAAAACTAAACCTTTTCTTTAGTAGGATTGGTAACAGCCGGTTTGGAAGAGAAAGATTTGATGCTGTATCTTTCTTTTCAGGGGAAACCTGGCTTGCCGGGCCCTGTGGGGCCACATGGTGTTCCTGGACTGCCTGGACCAAGGGGAGAAAAGGTCATTACTTAGATACCTGCTGAATCCATCAGCTAGGAATAGCTGAGACAAAGTAATAGGAAGGTCGACATGTGGGGAGGCACACTGGGGTCTTCCACCATTCCCCTTCTCTCCCTGCTTGTAGGGGTTGGAGTTTGTGTGTGGTTGAATACATGCTCCATCTCCATCCAAGTCTATCATCCTCTGCATCCTCTTGTTTCCAGTCAGTGGAAGATCTCCTCTGTGGTTCCTGCTCTCAAGAACAGTGTTTCCTCCCAGACATGGCCCAAGCCCTGCATGCTTGCTGTCCACTCGATATAGGGTTGCTCCATTGAATGCCACATTCTGCAACCTTGGGGACCAGCTTTCCTGAGTGAATGCTGTGCTTTCCTTATAGGGGATTGCAGGAACTGGTATTCCTGGCACTGCTGGAATGAAGGGGGAGGAAGGAGAGCAGGTTTGTTGGCAATTTTGATTGGGATTTGCAGCTAAAATCCCTTTGGAGGGTTCAGTGTTTCCAGAGTCCCCTCCAATACCTCTTATCAAGGTGTTCCTTGGAGGGCACATCCTGTGGTTACAAACTAAGAAGGGAAGACATCGGGTTTCAAAGTCTGAGTTTTCATTGTTTCTCCTGTTTCTAGGGGGTTATGGGACCTCCAGGAGCACCAGGACCAAAGGTGGGTACTGAAATGCTGAACCTGAGTCCCTGTGCCTGGTACTCAGGTGCCAAGGAAAGTGTCTGGCTCTGACCATCATCATAGACTGCAGGAATATTGCGGCATCCTTAGATTTGTAGAGCACATCGCATTGTCATAGGCTGTGGGAATATTGACCCTCTACGCAAAAGCTAAGAGGGAGTAATTCTACACATCAGCAGTCCCTGGTCTGTGGGAGTCATTGCTGCACAGACCTGGAATGGTAGCAAGATGTGGTTTTTTTAATCAAATAATAAATGGCATTTCTGTGGCCAGTGAAACTCTATAGAACTGTGGGAATTCACTTTAAATGTGTTTGGGGAGGAAGGTGTAAAGAGCAGGTTGTCTCACATCTGCATTTTTGACAGCCTCCTCCAGGCCAGATTCACTCCCAGATATCCAGTGGAGAAAGATCACCCCTGTGAGAGGTGATTGATCCCATCCTGAAGTTCCATTCTTCTAATGGAAGTGCCCATTTTTTTCCAACTCTTGGAGGAAAAAAGAACCTTGACCAATTCTCTCGCCATACTTAAGAGCGTGGCATTGGTGGAGAGGAATGATTTTGGCTTCAGATGCTGCCAGATGAAAGAGACTGGAAAAATATAGCTCCAGTTCAAATCTGGTAACTCTGCTGTGAAGCCAAAGATGACACAGGACAAGGAAGGGACTCAAGCAGGAAATAAAGCTGCAAGAAACCTGGAGAGGGGCTTGGGACAAGGGCCTGTAGGGACAGGCCAAGGGGAATGGCTTGAACCTGCCCGAGGGGAGACTGAGCTGAGCTCTTAGGCACACGCTCTTCCCTGTGAGGGTGCTGAGGCGCTGGCACAGGGTGCCCAGAGAAGCTGTGGCTGCCCCATCCCTGGCAGTGCTCAAGGCCAGGTTGGACACAGGGGCTTGGAGCAAGCTGCTCCAGTGGAAGGGGTCCCTGCCTGTGGCAGGGGTTGGAACTGGAGGAGCTTTAAGGTCCCTTCCAACCCAAACCAGTCTGGGATTCTATGAGATTTTAGCAATTTAAGATGAAAAAGCCATATGTAAATAGAGAAGCTGTAGTATCATAGAGAACTGTAGTAACTGTGCCCTGGACCAGTATCTCACTTTACTCCTTTTGGTTATGCTCAGTCTGATCAAGCTCAGACCAGTCCGTACATACATATAGTAATATATGTATATTATATGGTAGATAATTATGGCATAACTATACAGTCATTATGTATTATAATATGCATGCATTTTAATATTAGTCATTATATATAAAGTATGTTTGATTATACAAGAAACCTTAATATATTCTAGATACTCTGCAGGTAATTAATATGCAATATAGCATGGACTATATATATAACATGCTATATATGGTATATAACATGCTATATATGATATATATGTGATAAACTTAACATTTGCTTTTATTTCCATTGCTTTCCTCCCTGCTTTCACAGTCTCCAGTGGAGGGAACATGCTCAGCGTGTTCTGCAGCATGGGAGCCTCCAGTCTCATCCTGCTCTGCCACTGGGGCTTTGCCTTAACTAAAGCATCTTCTGTTTTCCAGGGTAACAAAGGGCAAGGAGGTGTTAAAGGGGAAAAGGTGAGACTGGCCAGCATGGGAGTGCAGAGTAGGAGGGGAAGAAGCTCTGGCTGGTTTTGGGCTCAGGACAGAGCAGTTGAGGTACCTGGCTGGAGATCCAGAGGGAAGGATTTGAGATCTCCCCTAAAGGTTCTCCCAGTTTGACCAGATATAACTGGGCCACATAGGTACACACCACATAACTGTAGGGTTCAAGGAGCTTGCAGCTTGAGGATAGACCTTGCCCCAGTGGCAGGTCCCCAGGACAGTCTGCAGCAAGCAAACACTGACAAACCAACCTGGAATTCTCTCTGATGGTCCATGCTGAGTATCACAGGTTGCTTTTACTGGGCTGTGTTTCAGGTTTGCAGCTCCTGCAGCTGCGCTTGCATTTAGTTATAGCCTCAAAGATCAAAAATCACCTCAAAGAACAAAAGAGACAGCAATATTTCTTCCTAAGAACAGCCACAGAAGTAGGCTGAGTCCTCCCTGAGTCAGTGTTCCTTGCAGGAGCAATGCCATGCGAGCACAACAGGTCCATATACTCAGTGTCCAGTTCTGAGCAGATTCATGGGGCTGGGTTATGGAAAGGACTGACCTAGTCTTGTAGCTCCCATGCATCTCATGAGTATCTCCATACCTTTTCTTGCTTGCAAAGGACCATCTTTGGTATCTTTACCTGGTGTGAGAGCTTGTAGCTCTCCACTTGGTCTCCTGCTAGATGGCAATAAGGCATCCTGGAGATCAGCATCAAATCATAGAATAGTTAGGGTTCGAAAGGACCTTAAGATCACACGGGGATTTCTGTTTCTCACCCAAGAGTCCTTATAGCCAATCTGTCTCGTAGTTAGTGAAAGATTGGGCTGAAGATCTTCCTTCTTCCCTCTGGCTGGGAGCTTCTCACTGCAGAAGAGACCAACAGTTGCTGACTCTGATTTCAGCCTGGTGGAAATTCTGTTGTGATGTCTTACAGGGACTCGCAGGACCTCCAGGGCAGAAAGGAGACCAAGTAAGTAAAGCAGTAAGAGCACAAGATGCTTCAATAGCTCAGGTGAAGCCATCCTGACTGTCCCAGCTTGTTCCATGTGTGCAGCTTTTGCAAGCACTGTCGAGTGTGTTTATAGATAGATGAAGCCAGCAGGGAGGTGCTTAAGCTCAGCATCTCGTCTCTGTTTTGCTCTTGTGCTTCTGAGATGAGTTTTGGGCTGTTTTAAGGAACAGATGGGGGAAGGCAATGGGCAGGTATTTTTCACTGCCCCAGATTGTTCATTTTATGTCCTTTTGCCTTGCAGGGAAACCCAGGATTTCCAGGTGCTCCAGCTATGGGGGTAACTATGAGCAAATTACAGCCCTTCTTGTGCTATAGCTATAAGGCATCACCACCAGCAGTGCCCATAGACCAAGAGAGATGTGTCCCACTGAACTGCAGGAAGAACTAACAGACCCGTTCCCTGTCCCTCCAGCCTTCTGCTCCCTTGATCCACTTCTTGAATACCCAGCCATTGCACCCCAGTTGCCCACTGTCTTCTCAAAGGAGCTTCACTGCTATTAAGGAAACACAAGGATAAAGCCTCCCAGCACTGAAACGCTGTGCTCCAGACCTATTCTCCTGCTCTAGCTCCTCATTCCCTATGGGAATGCTTTAGTCTCTGCTGAAGAAGCACTGCTCTTCATGTCCTCAAAATGCTAGGGCAGCTTTGAGGTGAAACCTTGGTGGTGGCCACCTCTGCGTGCCCCATGGCATTGTTGCAAGGGAGCACATGGAGGTTGTTTTAAGGACTGAGATCCACCACCAGGACAAACTGATGTGTCCTGGAGGATACTGGAATGAGCAGGGACATTGCTGTCTGAAGGTTGGTCCTTGGTGTGTGTTAGAGAAGGCTACAGCAGAGAAGAGAAGGCTACCAATAACACACATGAGTGACCATTCATTCCCATCTCTGGAGCCAAAACCTATTGAAGTTGGTGGGGTTCCTCATAAGCTTCACTGGGATTGGGATTTGGCTTGTTGTCTTTTCTAGCCATGAGTGCTGGTCATGGGTTTCCTATCCCATAGCAAGGCTGAGATTCTCTTGCTTTGGAAAAGGTAAAATGAATAGACCCTCTTTTGAACATCCTTTTCCTAAATAAGAGAGCATTTCTGTGATTTATCCTCAGGTTTTGGGACCTCCAGGAAAGAAGGGTGTCAGGGTAAGTCCATTAATCAGCACTGCTTGAAACTTAGGTGAGATCTTTGCTTGGAACAGGGAAGGTCGTACCATGTTTCACCATGTGAATCCTATCTCCCTTGTGATTGACTAGGAGGAGAGGTTGAAGTAGTAGCAACAGCCTTGCCCTGCTGGTATTTCTTTGCTTTTATTAACATTTTGTATCTGTCATTCTCTTCCTAGCCCTATTCTGCAGGGAAAACTGGGATTTCCATGTGCTAGTTTTGGAAGGGAGACATCACTCAAGTGCAAATCCAGCCACTCACAGAAGCTGGTTTCCAACCAAGGGAGGCATTGACATAAAATCAGAGCAGAACTGAGGCTGGAGGGGACTTCTGGAGGTCTCTAATCCCATCTATTGCTTGAAATAGACCCCACTTCAAAGCTGGGTCGGGTTGCTTGGGGCCTTGTGTGCTGAGCATCCCCATGGATGGAGAGTTCTCCATGTCTTTAGTCCCCTCAAGCAGTATTTGGCCTCCCCATGAGCAGAGGGAATTGAATTTCTCAACCCAAGGAGATGCCCTCCATAACTCCTTTACTCCATATGGATGAGTTTTGCCCTTTTCCTTCTGCTTGGATGTTGGAGTAATCTCCCTTCATTGGTCTTACTGTCCAGACTGCTTAACATTGGTTAGCAAAGTATCTCTATTCCTTCAGGCTGGCTGCATTAGGAAGTGGGCTGGGGTTTTTGCAGTGGCCTCATGATAGAATGTGGCCTGGATTATCTTACATATTTAAGATAATGATAATTATTAAATGATAACCTCATTGCCACCCTTCAGAGAAATAAAAGATCGGGATTTTATCCTGCTTATACCACTATAAATGTACATTTGGTGGTTTACAGCATACCAGTTGCATGGCTGGGGAGGGTGTAAGTCCTGTGATGAGTTTTGTATGGCAGAAGACCAGGTACCACAGAGAAAGCTTCAATGTAAACCCCAAATCGAGTGGATTTGGCAATGGAATGGTTTTCAGAGTGCATTGGAAGTGCAAAATGCACCTCAAGGGAGCCAGATGAACAGGGCTTCCTGCATGGTATTATTAGCTTTGGGAATGCCTTTATGTACAGGGAGACATTGGACCAAGTGGGGCCTTGGGACCACAAGGAGACAAAGGAATGCAAGGAGACAAAGGAGAGAAGGTAACACACTTGCTTTTCTTGGTGCATCCTTTATGGGTAGAAGGGTTTATTTTGTTCATGTCCACGAAGCAAACTCTGAGGCAGATGGAATTCCTTCCCAAGTCTTGCTACCAAGGAGCACCCATGTGCTGAAAGCCAAGGGGGGACTTGTCCCATCTAGAAGTCAAAAGCTCCCTGAAAGGATGTCAGCGAGAGATGCAGTTATGAAAGCTCAGGTCAGGCAGCTGCCCATGGTTGAAAATGAGTAGGGTCTGCTCTGTCCTTTCCTGCAGCTTCAGGTGTGGAAGCTGTGTCCTGAGCTTGGAAGCTGCTCTGGTGAGATGCTGTTACCTCCTGAATCTTGCTTAGCACCAAACACAGTTACAGGAAGGATGGGAAGCAGGTTAACCCTTGAGGGGACTGCACAATAGTGCTGAGGTTAAGACTGCCAACAGTGAGCATGGCATAGGATGTGTTCCCATGAGTGCAACAATGAGTAGAGCAGGGTCATGCCACCACGTTGTGTGCATGGTGATGGAAGAATTGCAGGCAAGGTCTGCAAGATCAGGATGGGTAAGTGAAGCACGTGCTGGGTTCCTCAAATAGAACTCTAGTGAAGGTTGGATATCCACAACAGCATATCCCAGAAGTGGCAAGGAGTGTGATTAGGAGGGGAGAGGGACCATGCTGGAGCAAGTCCAGAGGAGGCCATGAGGTTGATCAGGGGCTGGAGCAGCTCCCATATGGAGACAGGCTGAGAACATTGGGGCTGTTGAGCCTGGAGAAGAGAAGCTGCATGGAGACCTCAGAGCAGCTTCCAGTGTCTGAAGGGAGCTACAAGGATGATGGAGAGGGGCTCTTCATCAGGGACTGGAGTGCTAGGACAAGGGGTGATGGGTTCAAAGTGAAACAGGGGAAGTTCAGGTTGGAGATAAGGCAGAAGCTCTTCCTTCCCTGTGAGGGTGCTGAGGCGCTGGCACAGGGTGCCCAGAGAAGCTGTGGCTGCCCCATCCCTGGCAGTGTTCAAGGCCAGGTTGGACACAGGGGCTTGGAGCAAGCTGCTCCAGTGGAAGGGGTCCCTGCCTGTGGCAGGGGTTGGAGCTGGATGAGCTTTAAGGCCCCTTCCAACACAAACCAATCTGGGATTCTATATGGTGGCCATAAAGGTAAACTGAAAGGCAGCACCAGCACGGGATTTATCTCTTGCTGCGTCTCTGTTGTACATAGAGTTGCATTACACTGATGCACACATCATCATTGATTTTTTGCAGGGAAGTCCAGGTTTCGGCGTTCCAGGTCAACCTGGTCTAAAGGGAGACCCAGGCGACAGGGTGAGTGGGGCAAAAGGCTGGGATGTGGAAAGGGGAGGGCAAAGAAGGCAACTTGGGAGCCTCAGAGATAGAATCTCTCTGTCGCTTCCATGTATGTGAATTTGCTGGGTTTCATCCCTAAGGGAGTTAATACTGAGGTGGTGACAAGGAGCTGGGCTCTCACCCTGTGTTTGATGAGCCCATGGTGGTCTTGTGTGGTGGGGTTTGTCATCCACAGTCAGTGCAAAGGCGTGCAGAAAGAGGATCACTCATGAGCATGCAAGAGGGCACAGATGGTCAGTGCTCAACTGGTAACTCTGCAAACAGCAGAGCCAAGGAAGCCCCATTTCCAAAGGTTTCGTGTCCTAAAAGAGAACTTGACCTTTATCTTCCTGGAACTGTGTCTAAGAAGGTGCAAGCTTCTGTTGGCTCCCATGTGAGTTCACTGATACCTAGTAAGGGTTGGGTTAATGCCTCGGTGTGCCCTTCTACATGGGCATCAATAGTCCCTTCGATTTTAAAGCAGCAAAATCTTGCAAAGCTTACACCTTTGTGGTCCTCAACCTTCTATCAAAGGTGGTCAACCAAGTATTAATGGTTTCAAAGAGCAGCTTTGCAGCAGTGAGCCTGATGTTTGCACCCTTTAGATACAACAGAAGGACCTTCACCCGAAATCCAGTGCCTAAATTCCAATACCTGAAGGGGCTGCAGGAAACCTGGACAAGGGCCTGTAGGGACAGGCCAAGGGGAATGGCTTGAACCTGCCCGAGGGGAGACTGAGCTGAGCTCTTAGGCAGAAGCTCTTCCCTGTGAGGGTGCTGAGGCGCTGGCACAGGGTGCCCAGAGAAGCTGTGGCTGGGTTGGAACTGGAGGAGCTTTAAGGTCCCTTCCAACCCAAACCAGTCTGGGGTTCTATGAGATTATTCTACGTGTATCATTCTTTCCGTGTGACTAATGGCCTGTATCTCTGCAGGGAAATGTAGGTTTGTCTGGCAAACCAGGGCAGAAGGTGAGTGTGTGCAGTGATTGCAACATGTACTGATGTCTGTGTCACCCAAGGCAACTTGAGTCAGGGGTGGTTTATCATTGCCATGGGGCTTGTGTCAAAACATGGGGAGGGCTTAAACACTGAAAGGTCCAAACAGGTCCTGCTTTGCTCGAGTCTCTGTGTGACACACAGAGCCCTGCATAGAATAACAATGAAAAGGTGCTCTTCAATCTTTAACAAGGCCTTAAAAAACCCTGCAAATCCTGGCTTTTAGGATTCCTCCTTGCAAAGGTTCTAAAACAGTCGAGAGAAACATCCCTAATGTGGTGTTCAATGAATCTGTCTCACTGTGAGCATTTCTCAAAGAGCATTGCTCCCCAGGCTGGGCTGAAGGAGCATGTGGATCTGGGAAATGTTACAGCATGATGCATACATAGCCCAGTGAATAGGATATCCAGTCTGGATCAGCTTCACGGGCATGGAGAAACTGGATGTCAAAAGCAGTAAAGGAGAGACATCCAAGACAGGATGTGTCCATGCTGTTGCAAAGCAGAAAAGGCAGCAAAGGGTATTTTGGGTTGGGATGAGGCATGGTGAGGTGGTTGAGTGATGAGGAAAGTGACTTTTACAAAGATCAATCAGGTACCCATCAATGAGAGCTCAACTGGTTTTACACTGGAATACTTAAAACATGGAGGGGGAACTGATCCTGTGTCCACACCATGCTCTCAAGACAGGCCCCATCTCCTGGGTCTCTGCTAATGGGCCACCTCAGCTGAGCTACAGAGCTTCCTGGAGGTGGAGAACCTCATAAAGGTCTGTCCTGCAGTGTCTGCCAAGGCTGGTTGTGTAGTCTGGATGGACTGCATTAGAGATGGATGCTTTCCAGCCTAACCCACTGAGCAAGCAGTATAAACACAGCCCATCATAGGACAGGGTAATGCTCTGAGCCCAAGCTTCAGTCAGGAGCGTGGAAGCAATTGCATGGCTATAGGACCTGGGCATAGTGTCTGAAGTATGAGGACGATGAAATGCAGAAGAGGAATGTAACGACAGTCTTGTTTTCTTTAGGGGGATACAGGCCTGAAGGGACAGAAAGGTGAACCAGGATTACCTGGGAAACCAGGCAAGACCGGACTAAGAGGTAAAGATGTAAGTAGAAGCTATCAATCCAGTCAGATTGATGTCGTGCTGAACCGCTTGGTGTACTGCTCTGTACCAAGCTAACAACTCCACGTTATGCCCTTGCAGTAGCAAGTAGGGACAAGTGACAGGATGGGACCACTCATTCATCTTCTACAGGCTGGGGAAGAGACAGGTCTCAACACAACTGGTTGTGGACAACTACCTCTGATTAGACGTGATGGTTTGCTCATCGAGGGTTCTAATTTCTCCTTTGATCTGCCTGCTCTCCCATTGCAAGTGAGGAGGCAGATCCTTTGCATGTTGTCATCAGGGTGTGCTTTAGGCCATGTTTATTCATGATGTTATTCAGCATCATGTTTTTTCATCATTGAGTCATGGAACTAGGGAACTAGCACAGTGTGCAGCCACAGCAGCCCTCAAGGGCTTGCTTGTGGTTTGAGGGCATAATAGTTACTTCTTAGGATCAAACAAGGTGGTCCCTCACAAATGCATCATAACTGGCTTCTGGAAAGCCTCTGCTAACCACAGGCAGTGAAGACATCTCTTCAGTTCAAAGGACTGAGTTGGTCCCTCAAGATCAAGTGGAATGGGATCATCAAGGGAAGCCACGTTTCTGAT
Source organism: Neopsephotus bourkii (assembly GCF_033783945.1). NCBI lineage: Eukaryota > Metazoa > Chordata > Aves > Psittaciformes > Psittacidae > Neopsephotus > Neopsephotus bourkii. The sequence continues at coordinate 1,374,774 of NW_026900790.1, forward strand.
CCTGAGGCTCCACACCCTGACTTCAGTCACTGGTGATGTCAAAGCAAGAGCTCTTAACCTGAGTAGGGAATTAGGGTAAAAAGGACTTGGTCATGGGTGGAAGTGAAACCCAGCACTTCTGCATTGTGTTGTAGGGAGAAGCAGGGAGGAAAGGCACCTCTGGGACCAAGGTAATCAATGGGGAGCCCACAACTCCCGGAGTTACATGAGGACCAAATGCAGCTCAGAGCTGGAGCTGTGGGTATAGTGGTGTAGAGAGGGAATGCACTGAGTTAGAGTGAAGGTCTGTCCAGCCCAGCATCCCCAACAGTGACAAACATCCCTGGACATCTTTAGACCAATACAAAAGCAGGATGTCCTCTGTGAGAGGTGATGTCTCATGGGTTGAATAGCCCTTGGAAGACTTTGCTTCCGTTAATTTCCAGCCCACATAAACCCGTATCACCCTCAAAACCCTGGGCAAGGCACTGCATAGGTTAATGAAACAGCAGCTGGAAAACAAATCCCTTTGGTTTGTTTTGAAGCTGACCCATGCTCACTATATTCCCTGTTTACTTGTACTTAGGTTAGGTGAGACCATGAAGAATCCCCTTCATCTTGCCCTTGGCTTTTCTTTCTCTTACTTTAGCTTTGGTTTCATCTTCCAAAGCTACAGGCTGAAAAAGAAAGACCAAAAAACAACTAAACGATGCTTTCTTTGGGAGATAGTTCTTCTGCTCTGCAGCTGATGTGGGAAACAGACTGCCATAAATAACGGTGGGGTTTGGTGGAAATAACCTCATTCTACCCCTAAATATAAACACTCTACAGTCACCCTACACCTTCTGCCCCATTTACTTCATTTATGGGACTGCTGTAAAACACCATCCCTAACTTAAGACATCCCATAAACCTGTCTTTGTCCTGGCTTTCCAAACATTAAGAATGCCAAAGAGGAGATCTAACCTGCCTTAGAGCCACTGAATGGTAGGTGTACTCGGTTCTCTCCCATTAAACTTTTCCTCCAGGTTTAAGTGCAGTAAAATTAGTATCACCAATAAAGGTTCAACCTGATGGAAGCAAGCTTTTAAAAGCTGTTACTCCTCTCTTTCAGGGAGAAGCTGGTGCCCCTGGAGAGCCAGGAAAGAGGGGAATCAGGGTAATAGTTGCTATTACTATCATTTTCTGCCCAGGTTACGATGGGGCATCAGAGGAGGTTGCTCCTTCCCTCTCCATCCCAATGAAAGTCCCCACTTAGAAACATCCGTGTGCATGAAAAGTCATGGAGGGGATAACATTCTAGTTGGATTTACTTCCCTGAGCTGCTGGAAGCTCTATTTCTGTTTGCTTCCCCAAATCCTTCCTTACAGGGTCCACGAGGGCTCCCAGGACGGCCTGGAGAGAAGGGGATAAAAGGCGACACCGGACAACCTGGAAAGGATGTAAGGCAATCCCTAAAGGAGCAGTTGAGGGAGGGTGGACTTGGGATAGTGCAATGCCAATTGGAGAAAGCCATATTCTTCTTCTGCCTTACCGTCTGCAAGGCATAGAAAGCTCCCTCCCTGTCTTCTGGGGAAGGGCATCTCCTCTTCATAGGGAAGATCAGTGCTGTTTCTCCCTCTTGATTGATTACCTAGAGCACAGATTAAAGAGCAGGATGGGCACTGGGGGGGTTCTGAGTGTACAAAACCTTCCCCAGACCCACACTGTTGGAAACAAAATGCTTCTCAGTCTATTGGGTAAGGAAAGGTAATTACGCACTTATGCATTGTGTGGTCTCCCTCTAATAGCTTTGGGAAGCACTAAGACTTTGGGAAGCATTGTCAGAGATCTCAAAGACATGGTGTTTCTGCATACGTTGTGAAACTGAGTAGAGGGAAGTCCCTGCTGAGCCTTCCCACTGAGGCAGAGGTTCATAATCCCACCCCTTATTACATATCAGAGAACCCATCACAGGAGAGATGTTGAAACCCAGATTTCATTAGCTCAAAGATGGGCTTATTCATCCATCAAACACTCAGCTGGCAAGAGACTGCTGAGATCTCCTACCATGGCTTGTTCTCATCCTGTTTCTTTCTCCACCTCCTAGGGGATCACTGGAGAGAAAGGAGACAAGGGTGAACCTGTAGGTTTGCACATTCCCATTTATAACCTTGCATGAGAAAGAGTCTGTTAGGGGGCTCAAATGTTGAATTGCACCACTCACTATTGGGTTTCGGGGTTGGGGGTATCTTCATAGGGTGAGCCTGGGCTGCCTGGCACTCCTGGAAGCACTGTGAGTAGCACCTACTGCTGTTGACCTAGACATTTGTTCAGGGAAGGGGCGTACTGGGATTTATCATGAATCCTGGGTACCACAGAGGACACATTGCCAGAATGTATTGCTTCCAACCATGCATGTTATGGAATGGATTTATCTTCTAGCCTTATCGAAGGTGCAAAGCGATGCAGCTAGCTCCTCTATAGGTATATGCATGAATCCCTCCACAGGTGGTGTGTTATTGATGCTGCAAGGAGACTGTGGCACAGAAAAGCATAAAAGCTTGCTCTTTTTTGGCAGGTATCTTCTCTGGAGAACACCATTACCCTGAAAGGTGACAAGGTAAGAGCTCCTTGCTGCAGAAGGTGGGTATTGAAGTTCAATATGTGATTATTTTCCACATGTTGTGTATTCTGTAGCTTCATTACTTTTACGAGACAGAGTTTGCAAACATAGCCTGAAACTCCTTAAGCAAATACTTGTTCCCACCTCTAGCAACAAAGATCCTCCAACCACAGTGCATCATCCTCTTCATCAGGGACTGGAGTGATAGGGCAAGGGGTGATGGGTTCAAACTGAAACAGGGGAAGTTCAGGTTGGAGATAAGGCAGAAGCTCTTCCCTGTGAGGGTGCCGAGGCGCTGGCACAGGGTGCCCAGAGAAGCTGTGGCTGCCCCATCCCTGGCAGTGTTCAAGGCCAGGTTGGACACAGGGGCTTGGAGCAACCTGCTCCAAGGTGTCCCTGCCCATGGCAGGGGGTTGGGAGTGGATGATCTTAAGGTCCTTTCCAACTCTAACCATTCTGTGTTTCTAAAAGCAGAGCTGCTCCAAATTTAACTTCATTGTGTGAATTAGTATGATAGTTACAAGACAAGGCTGGCTGGTCCATCTGAAAAAAGTGCTGTTAGTTTGGGGCCAGCAAGCAAGAAATGCCACAATGTATGATGAAACCACCATGTTCACTAGCAATTGTAGAGGGATCAAAGAACGAACATGTTCCTTCTTGTTTACAGGGGGATCGAGGGAAGGATGGATTGAAAGGCGAAAGAGGTCCTCCGGGCCCAAAGGTATGTTCTGAATGCGTGGATCATCTTTGTGTTGATGCCATTGTGTTGGGGAGGGGTAGAGCATCCATCTCACGTCTCTTCTGGCTCTCTAAAAGGTTGGGTTTTCAAAGCAGTTTCTGAGATGGGCTCAGAAGCGTGTGGTCACAGTGATGATGTAGTCCTACAACTCCATGAAGCAGATACACAATATTCAGGTCAGGAGATGTTGTTGAGGAGTTGAATGGAATGAAGTTCTAAACTGTTCAGGAATGTTTCTTTCCTTTCCTCCCCACTGCAAGTTGAAGAACACATCAGAAAGGGATGAAAGAAATGGCTTCTGATACCACACACATCTAGAGAACTTTAGAGTTGGAACCAACTCCTTCAGTCGATGGAGAGGAAAAGGGTACAGAAAGCAGCATCAGTGGGTACAGGTAGATCTCCTGATTGGCATGAGATCCAGGTCCTTGTAAAGGCAAAGACTTATCCAGGAGCCTCAGATGTACCCAGTTCAACCAGCGCACCATTGCAGTTCCTGCACCTCATGGAGATGCATCCTTAACCTTGGCATGGAGCTGCAGCACCACTGGGGCCTTCCTGGTGCCCTTCATTCCACCGGAATCTGTCAATGCAGACAGCAGATTTCAGTGAAATGAAGCCCATCAGAGGGGCAGGTCACCCCCACCTCAGCAGATGTCCCTTGCTGCAGTGCTGGACCTCCCAAGCCATTGCAGCTCATCTGTAGCTTCATCTTTGGTGGTGGTGGAGGATCACTCACATGGAGAGTGTCACCATGAGAGCAAGGAGAGATGGACAGCCTGACTATGTGACTTGCTCTTGGGTATCCAACCCGTATTTGACCCAGACTGCATCGTGTGAAGTAGGGCCACCAGCACCACTGGCCACATCCAGAAGGGGCTGTCAACCATGGTGGCACCTTGGCCACCCTTCTCTTTGCTGCTACCTCGGCACTGCTGCCACCACAGTGACAGCATTGGTGGCACCAAGGGGCCTCAAATACTGTTGCTTATTTACATGTTGAACATAGCCAAGAGTTGGAGAAGGGGATTGTGCAAAGCTCTGGTCCAAACGTCATTTTGATGATGCTCTTGTCTGGCTCTGGTCCATACCTGCCCTATATATGCAGACAGCTTTTGTATTCAATGGAGGAGTGAAGGAGCCCATTGACCAGGGGAGGATTGAGCCTGATGGGGCTTAATCTGGGGTTATAGCATCAGCTGGTAGCAGAGTAAGAGTCACATATGTGACTCTTGCCCCTTCTCAGAGCTTCTCTTCTCGCTACTCACTGGGATAATGACTTAGTTAATGGGTTGTTCTTGTTCATTTGAAGGGAGAACCGGGTCCACCAGGCAAAGGAGTGGAAATGCAGGTAAATAAGATTTACAGAGCATATTGATGTTGGAAACACCTCCCTCTGTCTGGGGTTAGGGTGCCAGAGGGGACCCGGTTTGGGTCCATAAGCTTAGCTGTCTGCCACCCACAGCACCAGCTTCCTGGTCTGGACAAGAGAGGGGAAGTTCTGACCCTTCTTTCCTCTTGCAGGATCTGGAGAGGCTTTTTGAAGCAAATGGTATCAAGGTAGGAATGCTTTCACAGAATCACAGAATCCCAAGGGTTGGAGGGGACCTCAAGAGATCATCTGGTCCAACCCCCCTGCAAGAGCAGGGTAACCTAGAGTACATCACACAGGAACTTGTCCAGGCGGGCCTTGAATATCTCCAATGTAGGAGACTCCACAACCCCCCTGGGCAACCTGTTCCAGTGCTCTGTCACTCTCACAGCAAAGAAGTTCTTCCTGATGTTAACATGGAACCTTCTATGCTCCAGTTTACACCCATTGCCCTTTGTCCTATCACTGGACGTCACTGAAAAAAAACCTAGCTCCATCATCCTGACACTCACCCTTTACATATTTGTAAAGCTTTGACCCTCTTCTGACAAGGTGATTGTAATTAAGCTTTTCTATCTGTTCCCTGTGGCCTTCTGGAGATGATGTGTGCTCACCCAGGTCCAGCACTGCACTCACAAGAAGGCAGGGTTATGGCATGTCCTTTTACAGCTCGCCATGTTATATCACAGAGATGCTGCAAGGGCTGGAGCAGCTCTGCTCTGGAACCAGGCTGAGAGAGCTGGGCTGGGGCAGCCTGGAGAAGAGAAGGCTCCTGAAGGGGAGACCTTAGAGCAGCTCCAGTGCCTAAAGGGGCTGCAGGAAAGCTGGAGAGGGGCTTGGGACAAGGGCCTGTAGGGACAGGCCAAGGGGAATGGCTTGAACCTGCCAGAGGGGAGACTGAGATGAGCTCTTAGGCAGGAGGGTGCACTGTGCTACTGCCTTAATGGTCTCTACTGGTTGCAGCTGGCACTGCTGAAGGACCTCTCCAACGCACTCCTGCGGGATGGGCTGGATGTGCTGGTGCAGCAGCTCAGTGGCTCCAAGACAAGCCAAACCTCCATGAGAAAGCCAGCAGCTCTGCATGTCACTGAGCACAGTGTGAGTATTGTCATCTGTCAGCCTTGGGGCACACAGACCTTGGAGGAAATGAGATTCAGAAATGAGTCATTGAAGGATTCAGGGTCACCTCTGTCATTAAGCAGGTTGTGGTGACTTGAAGCCACTTGAAGAAACAGTCAAGCTGGAAGAGGCTAATGGCGCATATCAGAATTCTGGATCTTCAGGTTAAACTGATGGGATTGCAAAACACTCTTTTCAGTGAAAATAAAGCAATCAGTCTACTGTTATTGTTGATGGAAGTAGCTAGAAGCCATGGGATTTTGCAATGGTTTGTGTTGGAAAAGACCTTAAAGCTGATCCAGTCCCAACCCCTGCCACAGGCAGGGACCCCTTCCACTAGAGCAGCTTGCTCCAAGCCCCTGTGTCCAACCTGGCCTTGAACACTGCCAGGGATGGGGCAGCCACAGCTTCTCTGGGCACCCTGTGCCAGCGCCTCAGCACCCTCACAGGGAAGAGCTTCTGCCTTATCTCCAACCTGAACTTCCCCTGTTTCAGTTTGAACCCATCACCCCTTGGCCTGTCACTCCAGTCCCTGATGAAGAGCCCCTCTCCAGCATCCATCTGTTCTGCTGTTTATTTTCACCTTAGGGAGTCTGCAGACCCTGGCACCCTAAACTGATCCTCCACCTCCAGGTTCTGTGCTGCTTCTGTTACCTCCGTGCTGACTGGGGCATTATGAGTAGTATCAAACACCAGTGATTGCAACATCAAAATAAATGGGTTGATGTGGTGATGACAAACTTGAGCTCCAAGAACTCACATGTGATGAGCTCATTGCAGTGTTTAAAGGGTGGTTACAAAGACAATGGACATAGCCTTGGGTGATATGATCTAGTGTGAGGTGCCCCTGCCTGTGGCAGGGGTTTGGAACTGGATGATCCTAAGGTCCTTACAACCCAAACCACTCTCTGATTCTATGAAGTGTGGATCTATGCTCCATCTGGTCTGGGGCAGAAATAACATTAGGAGATTGCATATCAAATGTATACAAGCTTCTTGTGAGCTTCCGTGTTCCAATGATGCCTCCTTCTGATCTTCATCCTCCCTTCCTTTCCACCCTTGTCTTCTGAGCCAAAACCCAGCACAGGTTGGGCTGGTTTCAAGCCATTCCATGCTGGTTACATGTTGAACACGCCCTGCAACTTCTCCTCACTTGGAGGCTGTAGTCAAGGTGCATCTCTCCTGCCCTGGCAAGAATAGAGCCAATCCTGCTGTTAGATTGGATTGAGACTGCACAAGAGAAGAGTCCCTACCATGACTCCACAGCCCTCATTTGCTTCAGTAACCAGGCTAACTGCTATAGGTGATCTAGTCACCTGCATCCTTTGCAACTTCAAGCAACAGGTTGTGTTTATGGGAATTAGGAACTTACTAGCAATTTAAAGGCTAACTCTCCATGCTGGACCCAAACTGCAGCACACCTCCATGAATGACATCAGAGGGCTATATCCAGATCATCTCATAGCTGCTGGAGGAGTCATGGATCTTAATTTGCCTGATCAGACAGTCCTGATAAGAGATAGTCCAGGAAATAGTGCCTGCAGCAGTGGTGGGGCTTTGCTTATCCTCTTCTTGTAGGTCACTGGTAGGAAATGCTGTCTCTAACTGGAGCACAAGAGCTGTTTGGAGCCAGCTCCTGATGATTTTGTCTTCCTCTGGTTGGTTCAGTGATGACCCTGTTGCCCAGGCACTTAGGCAAGGTGAGCCAGGCTCATCCCTTCTCAGCCCCAGGCTCCTGCTGTGGTCTCAGGGGAGATGTGTTGCTTTTCAGGATCATTGCAACCTAGATGATGGTAGCACTTTAGGAGCTTGAGAGGGCATGAAGTGCTCACCAGTAGATGTGTTTGCACCAGGAGACACAAACTGGATGCATACCAGCATACCAAACTGCTGGGATTTGAGGTACAGGGACACCAAAACTGTCTCTGTTGGGCTTTAGGAGCCCATCTGAATTGGCAGAAGGGGTTGGGGACCATCTGGGCCAGCCCGTCTAGGTGGCACTTGCCAAAGTAAAGTGCAAGAAAGGTCTTGGCATCTTGGTTCCCCAGCCTTGTCCTGCTGGCTCTGAGCTTGCTGTTGGATAAATGGCAGCGTTGATAGTGTATTGTGGATGATGTCTTGGCTTAGGAAAGGCAGTAACTTGCTTTGGTCTCCACAGGGGCCTTCTGCTGGTGGTTCTGAACCTGAGTATCAGTCCCTAGGAGACCCTCCTGAGCCCTTGGAGAAAACACCTGAGGAAGGAAGGAAGCAGAGAGACTCAAAAGGGACAAACACTTCTCTCAGCAGTGTAAGTAAATGCCTGTTCGGTGACTTTTAATTAGGTTTTCATTAGTGCTGGTTTAATAGATGCAAAGGAGTTACTCTTCTTAGAGCTTGACTGGACAAATCACTGCAGTTCTGTGAGGTTTGCCCTATTTTACTGCAGTGAAACACTAAGTTAGAGAAAGGAAAAGGATCTCTGCATGAATCAGTGTCAGAGCTTGGAAAAGGGTCTGGCTTTCCATCTTCTGCCCTGGTTATTAGTGATACTACGTTGTCACTTATCCATCACCCTCTGCAGAGCTTGGCTGCGCCCCCATCACACCCAGAAGACGATGTACAAGGAAATCAGTCCACGGAGCTTCAGGAGTCCTTGGAGGACAGGGTGGAAGGACAACCACAGCAGGACATCAGCCATGTAGGTCTTCCCCAGCAGTTCTGGGCATTAGACCACTATGGAGATAAGTGATGGACTGGGAGTGACCGGGATGCACATCTCTCAACCATTGCTCTGGGGCAGCTCCTCGCACATCCCTGCAGGACAGTAGTACTTGGAAGTGGGACCTGGGCTGGAAGCTCATGGCCAACCATGTCCAATGCATACAGACAGAGCCCTTGGAAAATGTTTTGTGGGAAAAAGAAGTGAAATCTCTTCCTAATCCAAATCCATCTGGCCACAGCATCCATCCATTATCTGGGCTTGGCTGACTGAATACTTGATGATTCTCAGTACTATTTAAACTCAGCTCCAGCAACAACACAGACCCCAGACAGTGAAGATATGTCCTGATAAGATGTTTCCTTTGCCTACTTACTTTCCATAGGTATCTCAGAATAGTTCATAGACCCTGTGGCTTCCCTGCACAGAGTTAGTGTTTTAGACTCTGGTATGCACCCTCCTGAGCCCAGCTGTGGAATGCGGAGGTTGACTCTTTTAAAGAAGAGGATTTTAGTGTCTAAGCAGGAATTTGGGATTTTCTCCTTTTTAAGGACTCACCAACAAGGGCAAATTGTAATGTAATGAGCCTTTGTGCATCGCGTGAGCCAAGGTGATGTCCCAGTTGAAACATGATGCAGAGTGATTCACTTTACCTCTTCCTTCAAGGTCTAAAGTGGTTTGTTGCTGCACTTTAGCTACAGGACAGCAGCAAAGTAGAGGGTTCTTCCATAGGCAGGAGTTAGAGCTGGTTTAAAAGTGTATGTGTAAGAGATTATAACATTTTCAGCAAGGTTGGAGGGTGCATTCAAGCTGGTAGCAGCAGTTACCACAGCTCAGCTGATGGGCAGTAAGTTGTGAGATTGCTGCAGTGTGGTTGTCTGATCCCTAGCATCCAGTTTCCCTTTTGGTTTCTGCCCTCCTTGGTATGCGTTTTGTCCTGAGAACCCAAACCATGCTCCTCTGCCATGTACCAGACCCAGCACCCTCCACTTTGAACATCATTGTAACTGTAAGTGCACAGACCCTAACATTGAGTGACACCATCCCCAGTGATGGAGAGGGAAAATGCCTTCATCCCGTGCTGCTTTAACACCTTTGCACAATGATGTGCTGCTGTGTGATGGGGGGAATGCTCTTTTGGGGAATACTCGGAGACAGGATCCCAACAGGCTTAAAAAATGAACTGAAAAATCCCTTTGCTGTTTGCTTACAACTACAGCCACAGTTATGGATAGGAACAGCATTAATGAGTGTATAGGCATAGCAATGAGGGAGTAGCTCACAGTGGGGAGATGCTGTTGGAGGAGATCTGCTGAACCCTTTTGCTTCCATCTAACACACATTGAATCATGGAGCTGGAATAAAGGATGTGGCAGCAGCCACGAGAGGGCTCCCAGCACAAACACACATTCACACACCCCACATATCTGTATGTGTGTTCGCTGTAGCTCTGGAGATGGTGGCCTGTGCCATGAACATCCATCAGCTTTGTTTCTCCTCCTGGATGCACCATTTCGCTTGGCTGGGAATGGTTAAGCTGGAGAAATACCTGGAAGAACAAATGGATGGAGCCTAAACCCCCTCATTTCCTATGGGATTGGGCTGCACGATGCTGGCTGAGGTGGCAGCTTTTTGGTGTCCTGCTCTTGAAAGCAGGTAGAGCTCAGTCCCTATGGACCTGTACCCATAGACCATGCAATGGGGGTATCCCGAATCTGTCGCTCCATTTGAAACTGTGGACATCCAGCTGTTCTGGATGCTTTTTGGGAAGCAGATTCCTAAAGGCTACACATACATCCCTGTGTGGAGTTGTTTAATAAATCAGAATACCTCACACAGCATCTCCTTCCTCAATGAAATGGGAGTGATCCCTGTTTGTTGGATGTCTGGAAGCTAAGTCCATCTCTGTGCCCAGACACTGTGGCCATTGGCACTGGGAAGGAAAAAGGACTGTGTGGCCCTGTCAACTGTGGCATTTGGGCAGAAAGAACTGTCCTCATTCATCATTATAAGCAGTTAATTTAATCCCTGCATCCCAAGGACCAAACCCAATCTCTGTGTCCTGTTGGAAATGCTTTTGTTATTAAATCCCCATGGGAAGTTCAGAGCAGAGCCCCAAAACTGATTTGTAAGCAGCTTTCAGGCTCATTTATCACCAGAGACCCAAGACTGGTCACTTTTTAGCCCAGTTCAGAGTGCCTGAGATGACTTGATTTCTGCATCCGAGGTTTTCACAGGGAGAACATACCGAATGTTAAAGAGCTCTTTAATCTTGTGGTGAAAGGCAGAGGAGAGCCAGAGGGAGGGAGCTGAATACTTGTAATTCAAAGGGGAAATTAGAGCTCAAGTTGATTAACCCCGGGAGCAGGCTGGAGGGAGATGGGATGAGAAGGTGATTCCCTGTCCATCGCTCCCTGGGTTATCAGGAGCAGAGCAAAGAGGGCTGGGAGAGGGAAAAGTTTTCACTTTGGGTTGGCAGAGATGACCTGCTGCCCTGTTGGGGCTGGTGGTCAACAGCCCTATGGATTAGTGGGTGCAATGTCAGTGCTACCCTACAGTGATGCTGCATCAAGGTGTTTGGCAGTAATCGTTGGTGCAATCCTGAGCTGTGGTGTTATCAAACACCTTTCCCTGAATCCCAGTCCAGAGAATTCCCTATCAAATGAAGAGCTATTGGAAAGATAGGCAGATAGCATCACCCTTCCTGCTCGTGTGTGTGATGAATGTAGCAGCCTTCCAGTATCTGAGGATGGAATACAGGGATGCTGGAGAGGGACTCCTCGACAGGGACTGTAGCAATAGGACAAGGGGTGATGGGTTCAAACTGAAACAGGGGAAGTTCAGGTTGGAGATAAGGCAGAAGCTCTTCCCTGTGAGGGTGCTGAGGTGCTGGCACAGGGTGCCCAGAGAAGCTGTGGCTGCCCCATCCCTGGCAGTGTTCAAGGCCAGGTTGGACACGGGCTTGGAGCAAGCTGCTCTAGTGGAAGGGGTCCCTGCCCATGGCAGGGGGTTGGAGCTGGAGGAGCTTTAAGGTCTGTTCCAACCCAAACCAGTCTGGGATTCTATGATCCCCATTTTGGTAGGGGTGTTTGTAAAAGTGGAAGGGCTGCCACAAGTTTAAGGCTCTTCAACCCCCACCAGCACGATGGGATCTGCACCCCAAGAGTGTTTTCCTCACTTGCAGTTGGTGTAAAGTCTCTTTTATCCTCAGGAGGATGCAAAAGTGTGGTCCAGAGGCAGGGGAACAGCAGCAGCCCCTCTCTCCCTGCAGCTCCAGCTCATTTAGGCTCTCAGAGTGAACCCAGTGATGCGAAGGGAGCGGAAGAGAGCCAGTTGTTTTCCTGTCAGCAGCAGCTGTAATCACAAATTTTACCTGTTAAAAGGTTCATGAGGCCCTGGAGAGAAGCAGCAGTAATAGCCCAAGAGCTTCATCTCAGAGGTGCAATTACTGCCTGGCAGGAGTTAATGGGGAAGCAAACTCACTGATAGACAGAGGCAGGATGAGCCCAGGTACGTGTGTCTGTGCAAGGAGCAGCGACCGGTTACTCTTTCTATGGGTGAGCCGCTTCTTTGGTGTTCCAAGACCTTAACAGCCAACCCCTGCCTCCTCCATCTCCCATGCAGTAAAGGTAGTTCATTTTTAGACTTAATTCAGATAAATGCCCCTGGTTATCCTGGTTATCTCCATGTGGATAACCCCATAGTCACAATTTTCCTGCCTGGTATCTGCTTGGCCTCTTCTTTTTCCCTTTTTCCTGTGTTTTTTGGCATATTGTTTCATTCCCCTTTTATTGTCATTTTTCTCTTCCCTGCTCTAATTTTGTCTGTTCCTTCCTTCTTCCTCTCTTTTCCCTTCTTTTTCACACCGTCACCCACCCTCAGTAAATCATTCCTTTAGAAAGCAGCAGCCTCCCTCCTTTCCTTAGAGGTGCCTTATTGCTGGCACCTCCAAGCAGGAAACTGCTGAAATTGCAGAGGAATTGCAGAAGGAAGGCAAGTTATTACCCCCTGCAATTTCCCAGCACCCCAGTAAATGGCAGCTCTATGAGATGAAAGGCACACGGGTCACCTTCAAACCTCAGTCAGGTCTCAGCAGCCCATTCTTGCTTTACCGCTGCCTTGTGATGCTGTTCAGCATGTCTGTGAGTTGAACGTGGACCCGTGCTGAAGAGAAGCAGTGTTTTAGAGCTAAAAGTTCTTTGCTATCAGTGCAAAGAGTTGGTTTTTACAACATTTAAGAGTTAAGGATGAACTATCATGAGAAATCCACGTGGTCTCATCTAATGGGACCATCTGACCCATCTAAGTCACTTCCATGTAAGCACTGGAGATGTTCCACTTGCTTGTCCCATTAAAAAACAGAGCCTTGATGGGCCCTCCCCTGAACAAGCTGTACCAGCACATCCCTGACTTGTCTTTTATTCCTCCTTCCGTCACCCTCGCTGTCTTTCAGTAAAGAATTTCCATTTTAATTGGACCAAAATACTATTTTTTTTAATCCTTTACGTATTTTGGTGAGTCAGAAACTTCCTGAGTTCATTTGCCATTAGGTAAAACTCGCATCCGGGCAGTGAATATCCAGCAAAACAGGATATTTTGCTATTATCCCCAAAAACCTGACAGCGTAATGTCCAGGGCTGCCCCAAGCAGCATTTCCTGGAAGCCCTTCACTTAGGATTTACTTTCCCTTAACTTTAACCATCTAAAAGCCTCAACGCTTACTTTTAGATGAAATAAATTGAGATTAATCCTGCTCTTTGTTTCTGCAGCAAAAAAAAAAGTGGGAATAGTGCTAAATAACTAGTGATTTTTCCCTCTCCTTCATGTCCTTCTGGCAGGGTTGAGGTTTGGGTGCAAGGAGATGCCGAGCTTTCATTCATATATATATATCTCATATATACTTCATATGTATATAATATATATTTAATTATGTATATATAGAGATTTATATCTATTATACATCAACATATATATTAAGATATTCACCAGAGCCACACTACAGTGCTCTCACTGTGTGGTTCAGGGAATCACTGCTGTACCCAGAGATATCCAGCAGTGAGGAATGTCATCGTCTTTACAACAGCAAGTAGATAATTTACCGTTGCTAATATGAAGAAGAACAAACCATGCCAGTAACTATTTGCACAAGCTTTACTGTGTGTGCCTTAAAAGTTTATTAGCCTAAATCCTGAGCACTGCAAATATCACCAAGTGGCAGGTTAACGTGTAGGCATTAATGGGCATTAATAATGGTTTTATTCCAATCAGGTATGTTAAGGTACAGTAAGTGTATAGCTGATGTGTTACTCAGGCATGACTGGGGCAGGGAGGCATTTGAAGTCCGAAGTTGCAATATTTTAGGTGGGTTTTATTTCTTTTAAATGGAAGAAAATGAATTGCTTTAATAATCACAGAATCATAGAATCCCAGACAGGTTTGGGTTGGAAGGGACCTTAAAGCTCATCCAGTTCCAACCCCTGCCACGGGCAGGGACACCTTCCACTGGAGCAGCTTGCTCCAAGCCCCTGTGTCCAACCTGGCCTTGAACACTGCCAGGGATGGGGCAGCCACAGCTTCTCTGGGCACCCTGTGCCAGCGCCTCAGCACCCTCACAGGGAAGAGCTTCTGCCTAAGAGCTCATCTCAGTCTCCCCTCTGGCAGGTTCAAGCCATTCCCCTTGGCCTGTCCCTACAGGCCCTTGTCCCAAGCCCCTCTCCAGGTTTCCTGCAGCCCCTTTAGGCACTGGAGCTGCTCTAAGGTCTCCCCTTCAGGAGCCTTCTCCAGGCTGCCCCAGCCCAGCTCTCTCAGCCTGGCTCCAGAGCAGAGCTGCTCCAGCCCTCGCAGCATCTCCATGGCCTCCTGTGCACTCGCTCCAACAGCTCCACGTCCCTCTTGTGCTGCTGCCCCAGAGCTCGATGCAGTGTTATGTTCATTATTATTGTAGTTGTTGTTATTACTATTGATACTATATAATACGAGGTGCTCAGAAGGGTGCTTTTTCCCTTCCCCCAGGAAGATGTGAATTCCGATGGTGGCTCTGTGCTCCCAGGGCATGTTAGAGCCAGGAGATCTGCTGAGCACAAGACACACAAGGTAAGCACCCCATTTCACTGCAGCAGCTTTGCACTTGCCTATGTGCCACCAGTGTGATCCAGGAGGAAGTGGTGACCTTCCCATGTTGGTTCCATTCCAGATTCATCCTCCTGGTGCCTCGGGAGCTCGGAAATCACTGCCTGGATCTGCGGTGAGTGAAGACCCCATGCAAGGGTGTCTTGTATGGACACAAAGGGAATGCTGATTGCCCACTTGTGCAAAGTCATAGTGAATGTAGAGGGTGGGGTGAAAAGTTACTGATAGATATGAATAAATAAACCAAGAAAGAGCTGCTGCAGAAGCATCTTTCTTGCCAGAGCGGATTGTTGTCCCTGTATCAGCAAGGGCCTTGGAAACAGAAGTGGGGAAAATCAAACTCAATCAATGAGGGAACGTAATAACCTGGTTCATGGGGAAGGCAGCGTAAGTGAAGGGTGTTTTGTGTCCTGAGGGCTTAGATGATATCTGTATGTGTGTTTAAATGTGTGAAATATGTTTATAAATGCATCTCGTATGTACCTGCATCATTACATTGTCAACTTATAACACAATATCCCAGGGAGGGGAAGTGCAAAGGGTTTTTTCACAACATTTAAGAGCTGAAGATGAAGGATTCTGAACAGATTTCCCCTGAGTTTCAATGAATTCCTTTAAAAGCAGTGAGTGGCCCCTCACCCTGCATTCCCAGGGGAATGGCAGCACTGAGCTAAGCTCATCCACTCCATCCATCATAGCTCTCCATGAAGGGACAGGGTTAAGGTCTATTGCCAAAAGCCTGGTTCTGAGGCATTTCTTGGCTCGTGACTTCATGGTTCATTTCTTGATTTCCTGGCAGCCCATCTGCAATGGGCAGCACCAGCTCTTAGATGTCCCATCCATGCTGTAGCAGGTCAGAAGGAGCCTGGAAGCCACCCCATATCCAACCAGAAGCCTTTCAATGGGGTTCTTGTGATCCTGTGGCTTCCCTGGGAGATGCCTCCAGCCTCTCCACTTGCTGCCTAACGTCTTGCTGCTCACAAGTGTCTTTTCCATGACCCAAGGGCAGAAAGTTTCTCCAACTGCTCTCACACTTTCCTCCTTTCTTTTCCATTCAAGGCATACCTAGGGCCTCATCAGTCGAGGAGAATCAAGGTACAGCATCATGTCATACTCCTCTTATTGCAGCTGAGCACAGTGAGGATGCTGCTGGTCCTTTCTGCTGTCACACCACATCCCAACCCCATTCCATATGTGCATTTTGTCCTTACAGAAGGAGGGAACTGGCCCAGCAGATCCACCCTCCTGTGGCCAAAAGGTCAGTGCTTTTGCTTCACCTTTTAATGCTGACACCAAACAGCACCTGAAGGGAGGCAGGATAGCGATCACCTCCCAGAGCAGATTCATCTGGTGGCCCAGGAGTCATTGGTGCCAGCAGGTTCAAGAGGCAGTAATCAACTGTTTTCGCCACTGGCAACGAGCACTTTCCCTGGGACACTGGCACAGGGTGCCCAGAGAAGCTGTGGCTGCCCCATCCCTGGCAGTGTTCAAGGCCAGGTTGGACACAGGGGCTTGGAGCAAGCTGCTCCAGTGGAAGGGGTCCTTGCCTGTGGCAGGGGATTGGAACTGGAGGAGCTTTAAGGTCCCTTCCAACCCAAACCATTCCATGACTCCAGGCTTGAACTTTTCATAGATGATCCAAACGTGGGGTTTGTGTTTTGGGGATCCTCAATAGTTTTGTCCTCCGTGGACTTCTCTATCTCCCCCAAACTCATTGCATCCTTTAACATCTGCAGTATCCTGGGGCAGGGAGATCCTCAGCTTACCACTCATCTGCATTTCCACCGCACAGGATAGGAGGGATGGGGTCAGGGACATCCCCAGTGGGGTTGGGGTTACAAGTGGTGGAAATGAGGGGTTCCTCCAAAGTTGTTTGCCAAAAGCTGATGCAGGAAAGAGGGCAGCACCCACCTGGTCTAAAGGGGGAAAGAAAAATTCCTTGTGGCAATGTGTGTTTGCAATTGAAAGAGTTGCCTGTTGTTTTCCAGGGAGAAATGGGAGCTCCAGGAGTCCAGGGAGACAAAGGAGAAAAGGTAGTGATAGTGTTTTCTCGGCCTGAACCTCTGAGACCAGGAGAAGGCTCTGGGTTTGGAAAAGGAGAGGCAGCTGGGGATGTGCTGATGGAGATAACATTCAGGTGTATGAGAGACTGTGCCCGTATAAATTGGGATTGTCGCAGTTCCACCTTTATCCCCGAATCTGGCTGCGTGTTTCTGTTCCTCCCCTTGCAGCAAATGGAAAAATCCAGGAGGTTTTCCTGATGCTCCTTTTCTGCTGGATCAATGGACTAAACCAAGTGACAGGCAAAAGCCAGCCCTGGCACCAGGACAGGGGTGGAAGAGGGGCCACACAAAACACTGTTTCATGAACACTTCTAGCAGCAAAGGCTTATAGGGACCTAATGGCAGATCTGGGGTGATGGGACCCAGATATTCAGGAGGAAGACAAGGCAGGTGGTTGTTGAAAAGCACAGCCTGATGGGGAAGGGGTACTTTGCATGGGCTACCCCTTAACCACCTCTGTAGTGGAGAGTCCTGGGCACACAGGCATGAGGAGGGATGGAGGGAGCTGGAAAGTGGATGGCTTTTGTCTTGCAGGGGCAGCCTGGGGAGATGGGAGAACCTGGAACAAAGGTGAGCTGTGGATCTGCATCAGCAGCTGGAGCAGGACAGTGTTACCAGCTGAGGGGCCCAAATCCAGCAGTGGAGATTGCCATAGGAAAGTCCATATTGATGGGGTCAATCCAGTTCTCCATCTCCTTCTCATGAGCAGTGGGGCTCTGTGTGAGGGCATTTGGCTCTTCCCTAGGCACATAGCTACTGCCTGTCTCCCCTAGGGAAAAGAGGTGGAAGCCAGAGGGTCCGGTTGCTCTGGCTATGAGTTTAGAAGAGGCCATGAGGATGCTCAGGGGCTGGAGCACCTTCTGTATGGAGACAGGCTGAGAACATTGGGGCTGTTGAGCCTGGGGAAGAGAAGCTGCATGGAGACCTCAGAGCAGCTTCCAGTGTCTGAAGGGAGCCTATGCTTTAGAGGGACTTTTTATAAGGGACTGTAGTGATAGGACAAGGGGTGATGGGTTCAAACTTAAACAGGGGAAGTTCAGGTTGGAGATAAGGCAGAAGCTCTTCCCTGTGAGGGTGCTGAGGCACTGGCACAGGGTGCCCAGAGAAGCTGTGGCTGCCCCATCCCTGGCAGTGTTCAAGGCCAGTTGGACACAGGGGCTTGGAGCAAGCTGCTCCAGTGGAAAGGGTCCCTGCCCGTGGCAGGGGTTGGAACTGGATGAGCTTTAAGGTCCCTTCAACCCAAACCATTGAGTGATTCTGTGAGCACAGCTGGAAACCTTTGTTCTTGCTCAGGGCTGCACTGAGGTGATATTTCACACGGCTTCTTGCACAAGCTTGGTAACTCTCTGTTTATTCCATAGGGCACCAAAGGAGAAAGAGGTGAAAATGGTCAAAAGGTAAAGAACAATGCTGGTGCCACAGTCAGGGGCAACTCTTACACTCTGCTCTTTTTGCCACCCTGACCTTTCTGTCTCAGGGGAAGGTGTTCAGGTAACCTTTTAGATGTGGGGTTAGTGGCCAGCCACTCACTAGGGACCTGGTGTCTCGCTGTTGACCAGGGAGGGACTCAGATCACATAGACAGAGCACCTACCTCATAAATGAGTAATGTCAGAAGACGAGAGTCTCATCCAGAGTCTTCTGATACCATCTCCAGTGATACGGTAATTCATCCCTGCCCATGGCCGGGGTTGGAACTGGATGAGCTTTAAGGTCCCTTCCAACCCAAACCATTCCATGATTCTATAATATTCCCACAACTCAGTTCCTTCTTTTCTAGAGCTGTTTAAATGCTCTCAGGAGCTTTTTCTATCCAGGTTGGATAAAACTTCAGATCATCCAGAGCAGATGTGATGGTCAGTGAGGGCTCTGTAGAAACCCTCGATGTAGGATAAGCTATGAGGGGCTTCAGGGAGCAGCATGAAGCAAGCTCTTATTCTCATGGGCCTACAGTCAAAGGAATGATCCTAATTTCTTCACAGGGAGAACCAGGAATTGGGTTCAGAGGTCCTATTGGTCAGGCTGGGCCACCTGGACTTAAGGTAAGCCTTTCTTCTCTGCTATATAGGATCTCACTTGGGTTTTTTCCAGGGCTTTCCACCACTGGATGTGAAGCATAGATCTGTCTGTGGCTACAAAGGTAAAGCACCAAAGCCAGTCCCAGCCTGGGATGGCAAACACCATCATATGTGTCTGGGACAGAATGAGTGCTCTGTGCCCTCCAAAGGGGCAGTTCAAAGCAGGCGAGATCCAGAGGATAAACATTACAGAATCATAGAGTGGTTTGGGTTGGAAGGGACCTTTAAAGGTCATCCAGTTCCACCCCCCCTGCAATGAGCAAGAACATCTTCAACTAGATCAGGCTGTGAAATATGGCTGTGAGAAATCCAGGGAATTGCAGTCTCAGCAGACAAGTGTTTCTGTGATCCCCTGGGATGCCAGTACAGGTTGGGGGTTGACCTGCTGGACAGTAGTGGAGGGGAAAGGGACCTGGGGGTCCTGGTGGATGGGAGGATGACCGTGAGCCAGCAATGTGCCTTTGTGGCCAAGAAGGCCAATGGCATCCTGGGGTGTATTAGAAAGGGGGTGGTTAGTAGGTTAAGAGAGGTTCTCCTCCCCCTCTATTCTGCCTTGGTGAGGCCGCATCTGGAATATTGTGTCCAGTTCTGGGCCCCTCAGTTCAAGAAGGACAGGGACCTGCTTGAAAGAGTCCAGCACAGAGCCACAAAGATGATGAAGGGAGTGGAACACCTCCCTTATGAGGAGAGGCTGAAGGAGCTGGGTCTTTTAGCTTGGAGAAGAGGAGACTGAGGGGTGACCTCATCAATGGTTACAAATATGTAAAGGGTGAGTGTCAGGATGATGGAGATAGGTTGTTTTCAGTGATATCCAGTGATAGGACAAAGGGCAATGGGTGTAAACTGGAGCATAGGAAGTTCCATGTGAACACCAGGAAGAACTTCTTTACTGTGAGAGTGACAGAGCACTGGAACAGGTTGCCCAGGGGGGTTGTGGAGTCTCCCACATTGGAGATATTCAAGGCCCGCCTGGCCAGGTTCCTGTGTGATGTACTCTAGGTTACCCTGCTCTTGCAGGGGGTTTGGACCAGATGATCCCTTGAGGTCCCTTCCAACCCTTGGGATTCTGTGGTTCCGTGTGCTACAGGTCTGCAGGGGTTGAACTCACTGGAGAGCTCTGAAGGTCTGCAGATAAGGGCTCCCTGCTTAGAAAGTCACGGTACAGCCCTTTCATAGAGTCATAGAATCAATTAGGTTGGAAAAGACCTTTAAGATCATCAAGCCCAAGGACTCCAGCCCTAGGACCTCTGTTATGGACCAGTGATAGAGGGGTGTCCTGGTACTGGTGTTTTGTGTATGGTCATGTGAATTCAAGGGGACACCCCTGGCTTTTACCAGGACCTTTAGGGGTGCAGTTAATACCACTTAAGACCCAAATTCCTTGTGATCTACTCAACAGGGTGAGCCAGGGGCCCCAGGATCTCCGGGAGCTCAAGGCATCCAGGGCATTCGTGGCAACCCCAGCATCCCAGGGTCACAGGGAGACAGAGGGGCTCCAGGTCTGCCCGGGATGCCAGGACAGAAGGTAGGTGTTGTGAGGTGAGGGATCAACGTGTGTTGTGTCAGCCACCCTATGGTGAGAACAATGATAACCCTATTGAGACTGTGCTGGGTGTGCACTGTGCGTCAGGCTCCCACTTATCCAGGTCTCCTCTGTATGCCTGTATGTAGTCTGTATGTAGTCTATATGTAGTCGGGGAAGCAGGAGCAAAGCCTGGTTGCAGAAGGAGAGGTAACAACATTGATTAGACCAACTGATATTGTTAGGGAATAAACAGGCCAAGAGATTTGGTGCAGAGGGATGTCCTTCAAGAGGAAGGGAAGGGAAGAAAAAGGAGAAAGGAGAGGAAAGAAGAGGAAAGGGAAAGGGAAAGAGAAAGGGAAAGGGAAAGGGAAAGGGAAAGGGAAAGGCAAAGGGAAAGGGAAAGGGAAAGGGAAAGAGAAAGGAAAGGGAAAGAGAAAGGAAAGGGAAAGAGAAAGGAAAGGGAAAGAGAAAGGAGACTGGGAAGGAAAGAGGTGATGATAGCACAGGAGATGTTAGCAAAGGGTTTTGGGGTCTTTAGCCTCTGGAAACAGAGGAAGCAATGGGTAAGTCTTATTTCAGGAACATGGAGACTTAGCTGGAGGTGGGGTGGTGGACAGCAATCAGGTCTCCATGTAGCTGGAGTCCCCTCTCTTCAACAACAAGGAGCCCACACAATGAGGCTATTCCACAACACCTGAGGGCACCAGCTCCTGCTCTCTGTGTGGATGGGGAAAGCAGAACCTTTCCCATCAGGGTGTTCTCCTCCTTAAAGGGTTTTGTTTTCAAGGGGGAGCGTGGGAAGAGAGGCCGGAATGGATTTGCTGGACCCCCGGGACCACCAGGATCCCCAGGAAAGGAGGTGACTTCTGTACCTTGCCCCTGTGTCTTGTGAGCAGCAGAGGGATGGCTGGTGGTGAGGTTGAGGCCCTGGGACTGGGCTGAGAGTGCATTCACCCTCTTGGGACACCAGGACAGAGAATTGCAAAGCAAAGCCCTTTCTGTTTTGTTTTTCTTGCCCTACAGGGGATTCCTGGGACACCGGGACCCAAAGGCAACAAGGTCAGTGCCAGTCTAACCCTAACCCTGTCTCCTTACCCCTGACCCCATCCAGCCACTTCATCCTTCTTTCTGCCTCGTGCCCTTCTTCCCAATGGTTGCTGGAGCATCTTCCAGAGAGAGCATCAGCAACTCAATGGAAGTGACTCTATGACTTAAATCATGGCCAAACTAATCAGCAGCCATGTGATGTGGTGTCCTTTCTCCAAGTGAGACCTCTGGGCTTCTCTGTTCTGCAGGGAGAAATTGGCTTTGGAGCAGCTGGACCAAGAGGACCTCATGGACTGCCTGGCCCTCAGGTAGGTCCCTCTATAAATGCTCCTGGCTTGGCTTCTTGCAGCCTACCCTCTTTTGGAGACAGCTTTATGGCATCACTTCCACTCACCCATCTTAGAAGATGCCAAAAGGGCTGATTTCAGACCCCTCAATTTTTCACCAGCCAGATTTGGAGGTGATGGACACTGGTCCATCAGGAGCTGGAACTGGCACAGAGCAGAATCTGTCCAATAGGTTGCAATTAGCATCTCCTCCACACCCTCAATCACTGCAGGTCACACTGGCCAACTGCATGGCCAAGTGAATCCTGCCCTTCTGTGTTGGCTATGCTCTCACTGGCTAGATGGGAGTGTTGAAGGCAATATCTACACCCCAGTATCTGCGTGTTTTAATCCCAGTGACTTGTTGAGGAACCACCTTGGGTTTGTGTGCTTTGGGGATGCTACCTGCAAGCTTGTTCCTTCAGAAACCTCCCTCCAGCTTCTTTATCCTCATTCCCATCTTCCCTCCTGTTCTCCTGGCAGAGGGAAACCAGCTCCCATCACTGGGGCAGCAGCATTCCCTTTTCTTCCTCCTGCTGAGAAGTTTTGGTCTCCTTCTGGCAAAGCCCCTCTTGAGCTGTACTCAAAAGCCATGTTTCAAGTTGCTCCTTCTGTGGCTGTTGCACAAATAAACTCATTTTATGCTGCAATCCATTTAGACAAACTCTGCATCTGCCAGAGGAAGTGTTCAATGAGGCCCCTGAGACAAAACACTTACTGGGAATGTCACCAGCTGTGAAAGGTCTGGGGTGAAGCTTCATTACGGGGAGGAAATGATGAAATGATGTTTCTGCTCTTCTGACTCCAGTGTAAATCTAAAGTGAATCACAGAATCTCAAACTGCATTGGCTTTGTATGAGATCTAAAGGGGCCTCGTAGGACAATGACGAAGTTCAGGCATCTTAAAGACATGTAAGTCTTGTAGGATTTACCTCGGGAGGTCGTAAAAGGACTTCATAGACCCACCAGCACAGCTATACCTCACAGCAAGGTTCATAAGGAGCTAACAGTACACTTAAAGGGAGGCTCAGGACAAGGTCTAGCATCTGGAAACCACATCTGGGTGTGAAGATGAGCCTCACATTGGTCTCCAAAGGTACGAGTTGCTGTTGAGCAGTTGACTGGTGGCCTCTTCTTTCTGAAAGTCAGTGGAATGAGTTTTCAGATGAATTCCTGGCTGCCTTGTTCATTGTGTCAGTCCTGCTGGGATCATGTTCAACAGGGAGATATCTATGTGCAGAAACACTACTGAGGCTTCTAATAGCGGGGGATAAGCCTCTGTATCCCAGGGACAACTCACAGCTCTGTCCCTTGCCTTGTTAGATGTAAGTACATCTGGGGAGGGACAGACCAGGTCATCCAGTTTCAAATGGCTTCTTCTGAGCTGGTCCTACCAGGGCCTCTCTATACCAACAGAAGGAACAGACACCTTTATGGAGTGATTTATATGATGCCAAATCAGATGCATATCTCACAAATGCCTGTTTCTCTCAGGGGCTGAGGAGAAGCTGAAGCTTGAAGATTCAACCTGACCAGAGCATTATTCTCTAAACACTGCAGTGTCTACCTGCAGTCACATGTGGCTGATCTCAAGCCCTTTAGGCTCTTTGATCCAGATCCATAGGAACATTACGGTTCCTAATCCTGACAGAGATACAAGTGAAGAGGTTGGACAACTCCTTTGAGGATCTCAGCTTCTGCTTAATTCCTGTTGTCCCCAGTGGGATGGTTTGCAGAGTTGAGACTGTGTGTGTTGCATTTCTTTTTGCTGATGTCCATCGCTACCCTTCTTCATCCTAACAGGGTGATGAAGGCATCGTGGGAATCCGGGGTCCTCCTGGCATAATGGTGAGTGGTAAAATAGAATAAAGGGGAGATTTCTGGTGTCCTCAACATAAAAAGGACATGGAGCTGTTGGAGCAAGTCCAGAGGAGGCCACGAAGCTCTTCCCTGTGAGGGTGCTGAGGCGCTGGCACAGGGTGCCCAGAGAAGCTGTGGCTGCCCCATCCCTGGCAGTGTTCAAGGCCAGGTTGGACACAGGGGCTTGGAGCAAGCTGCTCTAGTGGAAGGGGTCCCTGCCCATGGCAGGGGTTGGAACTGGGTGAGCTTTAGGGTCCTTTCCAACCCGAACCACTCCATGACTCCTCTATGATTTTGCAAGCTACATACTGTGATTTTCATACCCTTAACATTAACATAGGCAGCCTCTACCTCTTAGACACCGTAAGGGAAGGGTTGCTCCCAGAGGGCTCTTCCAGGTGGAGGTGATGGGGATCCCCAGATGAGAATAAGCCTTTCAGGGATGAGATCCTGGGGTGAAACCTGGTACTGGAATAACCCTTGGTCTTGTGAGGAATTTCATACCATCCTGTTCATAGTAACATTCACTCCAATAGAGAAAACAGCCGAAGGAGAGTAGAAGCTCCTGTGCTGATCCTACCAGTAGCTTCTCCATGGTGAAGCCCATCCTTGGAGCAGCTCTGCCTTTGAGTATTGTCTGCTCTTTCCTAACACCTTCCCCATGCTAGCATTTACCTTCACATGTTGTTTTATGTTCCTGCAGGGTTTGAAAGGCTTCCCGGGTCCAAAAGGCGAAAGAGTAAGTAACAATCATCTCATCTACACAGTGCCTTGGAGAAAGGCACCATTGTGGGAGCCTTTATCTGCAACAGCACACACTGATGATGCCTCTGTTAAACCAGTGGGGATAATCCAGGCACTTTATGGAGTGGACTGGGAGGGGACCTCAATCAGTGTGTAGTGACATTAGCAGCCCCCTGTAATGGCTGGGCTGAAATGAGGCACGTGCTGTCTTTATGCGTGCCTAGGTGGTTTTGAATGGAACTTTGGGAGTTTGGGCAGAAGGTGACCCCAGGTATAATCTGGTTAATCCCAAAATGTAAAGGGTTAGGGGAAGAGGGCTAGAGAGGACAATGAGTGCCCAACAGGCAACACATAACCTTTCATTCTCACTGATGAGCGGGAGTCTCCTTGGTCTCCTTCTGCATCCCACTTGCAACCCATGGAAAGTGCAGTGCTGAGAACTGCATCCCAAATGTAAGGGATTATAAAAAACGTCCAGGAACAGCTGCTATTCCATGGATTTACAGTAAAGTATGCCAGATTTGAGGTTGAAATGTGGGAAATCCTGTATTGTATAGGATGCCATCCCACCCTAGATTCAGTGTATGAACATGCTTGCAGCATGGAAGTCCTACATCCCATTGGGAGGTTGAAATCCAGCAGCAGCTTCACATCGTGGATGTATTGAGCATAAATTCAGGCAAATCACTTCAGTTTTCTGAGTCTTTATTTGTTGTCAGTGCAACAAATTCTAGTTGCATGGATGTAGAGTGCCCAGAGGAGCTGTCTTCCAGCATAGATAGAGCTTAGTGGCTTGGAGTGCGCATCAGTGGACTGAGCAACACAAGAAGAGTTGTGTTAAGGCATAAAGGTGTGGTAAAGGGAATCACTCACTGTCTTCTTTTCTTTCCTGTGTGCAGGGTGATCGGGGACTTCTGGGACCCAAGGGAGAAAGAGTAAGAACATTCCAGATTGTGACTTTCTGGGACAGATGGGGTAAAAGGTTTTTATTCAGGATTTTATAGTTACCAGCGATCAGGTGGACAGTGAGCAGTTATTTTAATAAGTCAGACATTATAGAAGGTAAAGATGTAAATAGTAAATAATATTTATATGTGCCTTCAAATATCATAGAATCCCAGACTGGTTTGGGTTGGAAGGGATCTTAAAGCTCATCCATTTCCAACCCCCTTCCACTGGAGCAGCTTGCTCCAAACCCCTGTGTCCAACCTGGCCTTGAACACTGCCAGGGATGTATATCTGGGGTCTTACTGGTTTTATAAGTATTCATATCATTACATGTGGGTGAGCATAGCCCGCTCAGCGTAGAGCACTGAGCAAGATTCCCAGATGATGGGGTGCAAATGCCCTTCATTGAAGAGGACTTTCTACTTATTTCTACTGATTTTCACTTTCGATCCATGGTGTTGTGTGCAGTCCCATCCATGTGCCTGGACGAAGGTGTCATTGCCAATGATATCTTCAGGATTTGAGGCTCAGGGAGTCATGTGTGCTTCTGTGTGTCCCTTCTCAGGAATCTGGCCAGTTCTAGTGTGAAGACAATTTTCCTTTTATTAGGATTTTCCCTTGTTGCAACTTGTCCTTTCACTGTGTGCCTCCAAGAGCCTGGAGAAGAGAAGCTGCGTGGAGACCTCAGAGCAGCTTCCAGTGTCTAAAGGGGGCTACAAGGGTGCTGTAGAGGGACTCTTCATCAGGGACTGGAGTAATAGGACAAGGGGTGATGGGTTCAAACTGAAACAGGGGAAGTTCAGGTTGGAGATAAGGCAGAAGCTCTTCCCTGTGAGGGTGCTGAGGCGCTGGCACAGGGTGCCCAGAGAAGCTGTGGCTGCCCCATCCCTGGCAGTGTTCAAGGCCAGGTTGGACACAGGGGCTTGGAGCAAGCTGCTCTAGTGGAAGGGGTCCCTGCCTGTGGCAGGGGTTGGAACTGGATGAGTTTTGAGGTCCTTTCCAACCCAAACCATTGTATGATTCTATGATCCGTCCTCTCTACATTGTACACCCATGTAGGTAGCAGAAGACAACACACAGATGCCCCACTCCTTTTCAAGTCTCCACCAGTTTCAACCCACTTTATTAATCCCATCCTTGCACTGAACGCTCTGGACTGAGCTTGAGTTTTGATGGGATCCTACAAAAAACAGGAAAAAAATAAAGTAATTTTGGCCCCTATTTGCTTTGACACAAAAAGGTTTCCTGTGAATTAATGGAGAAAGAAAATTGCCACTGATTCTGGTATAAGCAGCTCACCCAAAGCATCCAAGCGATCTTAAACAGCCTGAGCTGGCTCATAGCAGGTAATGTGGAAATAACTCCCCGAACACTTCTGGATAACGCAGAGAAACTGCTGAACTCCTGCCCAGTGTTTTGTTAACTTCCTTCCTGGCTGCAATGCCTTGTTAGAAAATGAGGTTTAGAAACCCTACATGATGATTCTGCCTTTGAGTCATGCAGTATGAAATGATTAAGGCCCATTTGTCTCCGAGGAAGTTACTTGCAAAAGGGGGCTTGCTCTAGAGATGAATCAATTCTTAATCTGCTTCATGAAGATGCCCCAAAACACTTTGCAAGCTCCAGGAATGTTTAATGCTATTTTCAAAGAATGGTTAATAAAAGATAAGGTGGAGTACGAGATGGAACAGAAAAGGGGGGGATAACTGGCTTGGGTTTGTTCACATGATTGCCGCTTAACTTTCTTTCTGCTTCTCCCTTGATCAATACAGGAGTAACTGTGAAATCCAGGCCCTGTGCTGTGTATTGGGTTAAGCTACAGGGTCTTTATTCTCCTTTTTGTTCTCAAAATCGATTGAACCCATTCCTGTGTCCTGAAAGACCCTCCTGAGCAGGGAGACAGGAGGGTATATTAAGCCAGAATTTAGTCAGGATCCTATAGTGATGGTTGGATAAACAGCAAGAGATTGTCTAATTCTGGGGAATATTGGTTGTTTTGTGGTTGTTAAGACACCAGCAGCAAGGCACTCTCACCCTGCATGGGGATGCTTGCAAAACTGAAGAGAGCTGGTGTAAAGGGAGCCAAATGGGCTACAGTTGCCCATCAGAAGGTGGCTTCAGCCCTTTTCCCTCTGTACTATAAACAGCATCACCACTTTGGAGACACAACCATTTCTTGCATAGGAATAGCCTTGTCTTCACTCTCTGAGGAGCAAAACGTCCCTCTTCAGCTGCTGGGCTGATAGAGACTTGGCAATGATGTGTCCATGGGGTTACTGTGTGCCTGTAGCTACTGGATGACAGTTTGGGGGTTCTGACCCTCCAAAACATACCTCTGAAGGGTACCCTAAGTGCCAGTCCTGTTCCTTAGCTCCAACTATGCATCTATAAATCACAACACATGAATAGACCCCTTCACCATCCAGCTCCCACACCTGGGAGGCGATGACATCCTTGACATCCTGGGTGACACGCAGTGACAACAAAGCCAAGCCACCATGTCAGATATGAATCAATCCACCACTGACAGCCTCAGGTCAGGAACTGAACCCCAGGGTCATGCCATGCACAGCTCCATTTCCAGCCATGACATTTAGACTGGGGTAATGCCACTGGACCCCAACAGTTTTTGGAGCAAGAGGTCACTGTCAAACCTCAGGACTTGTTTTCTGTGCACATTCATCATCCAGCTTTTAGTTAAGGACAACTGTGGAGCACACGTGCGTTTCCCAGCATAGAGACCATAGTTTAGGCAGTGCTCACCCATTCCAGATGTTTTAATGACCATTTTGCCCACCATAGCAAAGGCAGTTCCATCTACTGGGACCAACGAGTTCATGTATCACCGGGTGTCTACATCTCCCTGTGTCTCCTTTCTCTAGGGTGAGCCCATGACTATTTTTGGACCCCAGGGCTATAAAGGCAGTAAAGGAGATCCTGTAAGTTTGACTTTTATTGACTATTTAAGTTGTACCTTCCCCACTGTTGGCATCAGCATCAAGCACAGCTTGAGATGAGCACTGAGAAGTAGCACTTGAGGGCTACTTCTAACTTCTAACACAGACTAATCCCTGTCTTACCTTTCAGGGGGAACAGGGCCTGCCAGGTTTTGATGGAGACAAAGGAGAGAAGGGAGAGGATGGGCCTGTAGGAGAAAAGGTATGAACCTCCCAATGCAACTGAGGGACACAGCAAAAGGTCGCTGATGGTGGGATAGCTCTGCATCATCCCTTCCCGCATGCCTGCTGGAAAACACAGTGCAAGGGCACACTCACAATCTCTTACCAAAGGAAGGGAGAGGAGGATGCAGGGCTGGAGCTTGGGAAGGTGATACACATCCAGTTTAGCAAGTGACAAGTTTTGGGACCACATCTGCAGTACAGATGCGGTGACCATTCAATTACTGCAGCACTGTAAGAATCCCACATCTCCCTCTCCCTCCACAAGCTGGCTGTGCTGCTTCAAACCCTGCAGCTCTGGTGGCATTAAGGCTTGGTTGGCTCCTCTTCTTCACACAGAGCTGTCCCCTGGGTGGTGGCAGAGCAGGTTGTCGCTCCTCCATCTGCTTTTGCTCTTTGAGGTCTCAACCCATCACCATGATGCTGGGAGGAAACACGTAACGCTCCCACTCTCAGACTGAGTCACGGATTAAATCTCCATGTACTAATCATACCTATTTTCATATTATGTTAATGCTTTTTGCTCCAGAAGAATGACCCAGGATGGGGACTCTGCTGAATAAAATACAAGTATCTACAACAGCAGCATCCCTGTCTGAGCTGGACATCCAGCTCCTGGAGGACCTGGAGCACAAGTGTGATGGGGAAGGGCTGAGGGACCTGGGGGGTTCAGTGTGGAGAAGAGAAGGCTCAGGGGGGACCTGATGGCTGCCTCCAACTGCCTGACAGGAGGATGGAGCCAGGAGGGGCTGGGCTCTGCTCCCAAGGAACAAGGGATGGGACAAGAGGAAACGGCCTCAAGCTGCACCAGGGCAGGTTTAGATGGAGCTGAGGAACAATTCCTGCCCCAGAGGGTGCTCAGGCATTGGAACAGGCTGCCCAGGGCAGGGCTGCAGTCACCGTCCCTGCAAGTGTTCACACAGCGTGGAGACGAGGCCTCAGTGCCATGGGTTAGGGGTGGCCTTGGCAGTGCGGGGCAATGGTTGGACTGGACGAGCTTAAAGGGCTTTTCCAACCTGGGATTCTGTGATTTTGTTTCCCATGGTGACCTGTATAATCAGTGTAGTTCTGGGTGGGAATTGCGTGACCCAGCGTGCACATCTCCCATGTGAAAAGGCAGCTCGTGTTTTTGCCTCAACTGATGGCACTGATCAGGTCCCCAGCTACCATAAAGGAAACCCATAGAGATGTTCCCATGGGGGGTGCGGGGGGGATAGTTGTTTTTTTAAGTTGGGTGAAAGCCCGTGCATGGTATCTGTCAGTTTGCTTTCTAAGAAAATACTACATGATCATCTAAGAACACTGGGGCTGTTGAACCTGGAGAAGAGAAGCTGTGTGGAGACCTCAGAGCAGCTTCCAGTGTCTGGAGGGGGCTACAAGGATGCTGGAGAGGGGCTCTTCATCAGGGACTGGAGTGATAGGACAAGGGGTGATGGGTTCAAACTGAAACAGGGGAAGTTCAGGTTGGAGATAAGGCAGAAGCTCTTCCCTGTGAGGGTGCTGAGGCGCTGGCACAGGGTGCCCAGAGAAGCTGTGGCTGCCCCATCCCTGGCAGTGTTCAAGGCCAGGTTGGACACAGGGGCTTGGAGCAAGCTGCTCCAGTGGAAGGGGTCCCTGCCCATGGCAGGGGGTTGGAACTGGATAAGCTCCAAGGTCCCTTCCAACCCAAACCATTGTATAACTCCATGATTCTATCTCTTAAAGCAAGAACATCTCTCAGCCAAATATCTGAGTGACTTTGACAGAGCCCCAGAGTAGTATTTCCACTACCAGTAAGTCCAGCAGGGTCTTGTACCTGAGTGTTTTCAGGGAGGCAGCTCACCCAGAGGCATTGAGGCCCTTTTCTGCTTGTCTTCCTTCCATGCCCGTTTCTGGTCTTGAGCTTTCTTACAGGACAATTCACTGAGGTTTCTGCCAAGCTGGTAGCTTCCTTCCCCAGCAGTGGCTCCCATGCAGACCTTCGGGCTCCCCAGGGCTGAAATCTGCTGTAGAAACAATGCTTTTATTTGATCCTCTCTGTCATCTTCATGGGTTCTTCTTCTGGCCTCTCTAAAGGGAAACAAGTGTATTCAATGTGTATTTGACAAGGATTTTAAATTTAGGGAGGCAAGGGTGAAGCCGGCTCCAAGGGAGTGATGGGGCTTTTTGGAGCAAGAGGACCAGTGGGGCAGAAGGTGAGTACAGTGCTAAGGTATCCCACCAATAACTGATGTGTAAAATCACACAGGAACTGATGGGTAAGATCCCACCACCGTTTTGTTGCAGAATATACATCTGCATTCCCTCTTCAAGTGTTAATGGGGCTACCAGAGAGCAGAAGTAGCTGCCCTTTTCCAGGAGAGCCCTAGAGATATCTCCCATTCTGTAAGGCAGCTTTCCTGGGCTAAAATGGTCATAATGACCCAGTGAAGTGTCAATATCCAGGTGTGAGGTGTGAACTGCTGTCCAAGCCCCAGTTAATAGTCAATGGAGATGTAGGGCTCCATTCAGTTGCCCAGAGATGTTTGGGTTATTCCACTTTTCCCCTCCTTCAGTTGCTGCTGCAGAGGGGTCCCCAAAGGTCCCCTTGCCCCTCTTTCACAGCTGTAGGTATCTCCCACAGCAGTCCCCATTTCCAGAGGAGATGCAGCTCTTTGCCATGGTAACTCATCTCCACTTTCCTTCCAGGGGGAGCCGGGAGAACCAGGCTGGCCAGGCTCTGCTGTGAGTTGAAGCATGATTCCCTCTCTGCCTTTTCATTGCTGGTGTTCTCCACACCACCATGTGTGTGGGTCGCAGGGTGGGATGAGGTGATGCTGGCTTGGTGCTGCTCCACCAAGCCCACGTTCAAAGAGGCTTTGGTGGGAAACCAGCCATGGGCATGGGGTACCACAGCCAGAGGTATGCTTTAATAGGTATTGCATTTTGCATTAAGGAATGCATTAAATATGCATTTATTTACTATTTGTAATGCCTTTAATGTATTAGGGGCATTGCCAGATATGAAAACGTGATGTTTCATGTTCAGATAGCTTTAGAATTGCTACTATAGGCTATATATCCAATGAGAAATGTGTATGTTCTTAAGAGACTGGATTAGAAGTAGCTATTCTCAGTGGGTGCATGTTGCTGGCCAGGGGGAACAGTTATGTTGGAGGATCTGGATAATCCCCGAGTTCACCTTATTTCATGATGTATTTCAATTGGGAAAACAAAAAGCAAAGCAATTTTGGGTTTCAGAAGTGTTCACATGCCTTTGAACTTCCCTGTTTCACCTGGAAGTGAACAAATGGTTCCCAAGCTTGTCCAAAGTGAAGAAAGTCCCCCCCCGCTTTCTTTTTGTCTGTTAAAGGAAGGAATAGGAGGGGAGGAAACACCAAAAAGTGACTGGGACTTTTTCTCAGACCATAGGAGTCTTTGCAATTGTTTGGTTGCAATAAGAAATATCAGTGTTTTCTATTCCCCAGTTATGCATCTTTGTGTTTGAGTGGGGGATTCTTGGCAACTATCTGTTGCTGTGAAAGCCCACAGCCCTGCAGTGCTGCCCACTGATTACTGCTCATGGCTGTGTAACTATTTACAAGCCCATAATGCAACCTGGCAATTGTTACTGATTAAAAAGCCCTCATTCCATTAAGTATTTCCACCCCTGCCTAATTGCAATCAGCACTTTGCAGAGTGCTGTAAGACCTCAGCATCTGGCATCACTGCACGTAGGCATTGCACTGAGATTGCTCTGTAGGGAACATCTGAATCCATAGGTGACAACCAGTAGTAGTGCAGGAGTAGAGCAAAGGTGTTTGTTGAGGTTGCTGAGTGGAAAGGAAGCACAGGAGGAATCCACCATCCACGGATGTTTAGTGATAGGCCAAGGGGAATGGCTTGAACCTGCCAGAGGAGAGATTGAGATGAGCTCTTAGGCAAAAGCTCTTCCCTGTGAGGGTGCTGAGGCGCTGGCACAGGGTGCCCAGAGAAGCTGTGGCTGCCCCATCCCTGGCAGTGTTCAAGGCCAGGTTGGACACAGGGCTTGGAGCAAGCTGCTCTAGTGTGAGGTGTCCCTGCCCATGGCAGGGGTTGAAACTGGGTGAGCTTTAAGGTCCCTTCCAACCCAAACCAGTCTGGGATTGATTCTATGATGTGCTGTTTTCTACTAGCACCCACAGGCATTGACACGTTAACACAGTTAGCTACCAGAAAGTGGTATCTTGTCAACCAGTATTTGAGGAAATCCAAGTAATCTTTCTTTTGGAAATATGGGATGCTGCTGGTGTAGGTTGATGCTGTCTGTGCTGCGCTTGAAGCGAGATGAGATAATAGAGCTTGGGTTTGGTCCTTCATTGCATTTCTAAAATTGCAAAAGTCAGATCAGAGCTGGGGCCTTGTTGGAAGAGCTGTGATATACAACATCCTGGGTGAAACTCATCTAATGTCTGCTCTCTTCACTGCTCAGACTTGGTTTATTGACAGCTTTAGGGTACTCTTAGTGCGTGATTCACATCATCTATTTCAGAAACCTGTGTTAGGATGCAACATCCTGATGTGACTCGCTCTTCACAAACGGATGTCTCACTTTATCTTCTAAATACTTTATTTTTTCCCCAAGTTATTCTGCAGATCTCATGTATCATTCCCCAAGTCCTCTTCTCCCATTTTCTGGAAGACAAGACACTATTTGATCCAATCTGTCTACACCAAATCTGTCCTATGCGAAGTCATAAAGGTAATGGGGTAGCAGCTCTCATTTTCCTTTGACTCCCACTAATTCCCTCTTTCATATCCACATATTGCCACCAACTCACTGCAAACTTTTGCTGGTCCCTTTCTGTCCTGTTGAATTCCCTCTGAGTAATTTAACCAGCTTGTAGAAAGTCTCATCCAGTTACTCTTTTGATTCGGTGATCTATAGGAGTTCCCAACCAAGCTGACAGCATTTGTGTCTTCTCCCTGTAACCATTACAATAGATCTAGTTGACTTTACAACTGCACCTCAAGGTACACGAGTGTATTCTTGATATTCAAGACACCTCCTTCTCCTTTTTCCTCCTTTCTAAAAGCACTGCACTATTTTACAATGACATTCCTGCCGTGCTTGACCCTTTTATATTCATCTTGCAATCTGTGTTATGCATATTAAATTATCATCTTGATCAGATATTAATGTTTCCAGCTCATTTTCTTTATTTCCCATGCTTTGTGGATTAATACACAGGCAGATTAACCTATTATTCTCCCTAAAGCAGTCCCCCAGTCCCTCTCTCTTGCCATTACTCTCTATTTTGGGTTTCTTGGGTCTACAATTACCAGTGTTCTTGGCCCTCCCCATCCTGGTTTGCAGTCCTCCTCATTAGGTCTTATATGATCTTCACCTCTTCTTGTGAGCTGGGCTCTGTATCCAGCCAGCAGCCTGTCGCTGCTACAGTGAAAACCAGGCAGCACTCTGAAGGGTCTGACACTAAATGATGATCAAGGCCCTATAACCCAGAGTATGGTAGGTGTGAGAATGCCTATAACCATAACTTTACAATAGATATTAAGAGCGTAAGACCTTGAGGTATCCCAGCCCATGGCAGGGGGTTGGAATTGGATGATCCATTGAAAATGGATGAAACCATTCTGTGATTCTGTAACCTCTTGATACAGATAAGGGTGGTGGATAGGCAAATCTGAAAGGTACCAGCAAGAAAGGTCTATCTCCCTCCCTCATCTGCACAGGAACTTGGGTGGATCCATATGGCATCCCAGTTCTCCTGCCTGCTGAGCAGTGGGCTGTTTTGAGACACAGGAGAGCAAAGGTGCAGAGTGGGGTTCTGCCCCAGGCTTGACAAGAGGTGCATTTGGCCACTCAGAGTGGAAAAAGCCATCTCCTAACAAGTCATTGCCTTGGGAGGGTGCCTTGATGCCTCCTGAGCACTTCTGATGAGTCCAGGCTGGCCAAAGGGAAGTTTGTCACCCAGATCTTGTGGAATCTCTGCCCAGGATACCTTGGAGTCTTCGCAGGAGGGTATCAGGCTAACCCATCTCTGAGCTGTAGTGCCTGAGAATGAATGCACATTACGGCTATGAGGGCCAGTGACATCAGGAAAGGATTCTGGTGGGGATGATGCTCAGAACTGCATCAGATAATTGTGAACAGGACAGTCTAGACAAAAGACACAGCAGGGAAGGGATAAAAACACAGATGAAACTCTGAGGTTGAGACTCCCAGCTAATTCATATGCATCATCCCATCAAATATTGAGCACCAAAGCCCAGGAGGTGGGGAAACCTTTAAGCAGAGGTTGCAGCCTACACCAGGGTTTGGGAATGCATTAGTCCTCTGATGTGCATCTTCAAACAGATTGATCCTACCAGGGCATGCCTGAAGGCGATGTTTCTGCGGATGAGTTTCCCACTTTCCCAGGGTGTCCCAGCTAATTCCCCATCTTGTTCATCTGAGTGGAAGTGAGGAGCCTGGAGACAAGGCAGGCTCCTCCCTGGCTCCAGCCCAAAGCTTCACAGGAATTTGTGCCTGGAAGCATTGATCCTCGGCTGCTCCAAGACATCTTTGCGTCAACAGGCAACGCTCAGCACTTATGACTAAGCCTTTGCGTTGCTCTGCCTTCGTGGTACCTGGTGCCTCTGCAGTTAAATGAAGTCTGTTCCAAGCAACACTTTAATAACAGAACCAAATAGCAAGAGCCATTTCCAGTACTCCAGTAATTGCCTTTAAACTACCATTTGACGAGCTTTATTGCCCAGCAGAACGTGGAATGTAAATCGGAGGGAACAAATCTTCATTCTGCTTCTTTCCCTTGCTTGGTCTCAAATGTCTTCCTCTTCCTCTGTTTGGTTGGGGTTTTTTTTCCTTCTATTCCATCTTTTTCTTGTCCTTGGTGCAGATGGTCTTGGAAAGCATCACCCCTCTGACCTTCTTCCCCCCCCAGGATGAAGCAGGGACAGACCTGCTGTCATGTCCAAACCTTCTAGTCCATATGACAAAGTCTTTTCAGCCTATGATGAGTAGGAGTCCACCTACAGCAAGATAAGACCCAGGTCAAAATCTTGCTTATGATTACTGGACAAATAGGTGTAGCTTAGACCCAGCTGCTTTTCAGCCTACCAGCACATATTGTGAGCTTAACTCTTCCTAAAGCCATTTGAGCTCCTTTCAGGTCAAGAGCAGGCAAGAAGCATCTCATGATCTAAGGCAGATAGAAAAAGTTGGACATGTGCAGATAAAGAAGCACAGGAAAACAAGGAAAGGAGAGACCTTTTCACAGTAAGCACAGGAAAACAAGGAAATGTCTTTCCTTTCCTTGTTTTCTGTCTCTGCAAGACACTGGGGATAACCTAGAGAATACTAAAGCAAATTTGGAAATCTCTATTTAATGTCAGGTTCCTTCAGGATCAAGCAGTGCTCAAGAATAAGCTTTTTAGCCCATCCCCTTGAATACAGGTGTATAAATCCCTGGCCAGATGGATCCGTACCCAGTTCACAGCTATCTCAAAACCATGAGGCACTTGAAGGTATCTTGGGCTGGTGAGGTTTAACCATCAAACCAAAAGGTTTATTGCCTTCCTAGCAAACAGACGCTCTGGTTAGCTGGGGTTTTATGGTCCATTTACTTCCTCAGATGGAACAATATATTGATCATGTGAATAAATAGTTACCAGTAAATAAAGAGCTTGCACAAGATGTTTGTGCCTGATAGTGTAGGCAGAGCTTGAGGAACGTGGACTTTTATACCTGGGAATGAGAAGGTAATGGATCTGTCCTTGTGGTCTGGTACAGCACCATCCCACCCGGCTGTCTCTGGGATGTTTGCTTGTCACTGTGGTTGTGTTTGAAGTGTCCATTTGTCACTAAAAGGAGGAATAATTTGATGCACAAATCTGGTGGCTGATTTTCTCACTATATTTTTGGGTAATAAATGTGTTTCCTTTCAACAACCAGCTGCAAATGAATCCCAAGTGGAGAACATCACTTGTTCATCTCCTGATCTGCTTAAACAGCCAATTCATTCTCTGAATGAGCACAGCCCTGCGCAATCAGTGTCTTAAGTGGGGATAAATCCAATTTCATCTCACATCCAGGCTCTGAAGACTACCATCAAAATTGGCCAGAATGGATGAGTAAACTGTGGGAACCTTGCAGAAACAAAAAGTGCATTGCCAGTAGCTTTCAATTTGCTACCAAAGCAGTAGGAGACCCATTGCAAAGAGGCCCCAGTGCTGGACTTGGCTCCAGCGTCTGGGCTGGGTGACAATCTCTCTTTGAGCTCCCAACCACCCAGATGAGAGATCTCTCAACTGCAGCTGTGAGCAACATCGTGCTTGGGTCCCTCATTCACCAAACCAGATTTCACCACCCAGTGTTGCTTGCCTCGGGTTCAAAGCCATCACCACCTAAATTCTCTTGGCCCAAGACTACTCTTTAGCTGCTACATGCCTCTATTTCCCAAGCTGTAATTATATCAATTCACAGGTTGCATTTGCTAGTGGCTTACAAGCTTACGAGGAATGGGTGCTAAATCCCAGCCTCAGGTCTTAGTATTAAGATATTAAGTGTTAGTATTAAGGTATTAAGGTAGCTTCTGACCTCTGACCGCAGGAACATGCAACCCAGGCTATGGAGTCTCCATCCTGATGACTGTCCTCAGCCACCTTCTCTGCAAGGGCTGACACAGAATGCATTTCTCTCCTCTTTCTGGCAGGGTGCAGCAGGTCTCAATGGGCAGAATGGACACAAGGGAGCCAAAGGTGACAGAGGTCTTCAGGGGGAGAAGGGGAAGCCGGTGAGTAGCAAGGAGGGACGTGGTTCATTTGGGAGGTAGAAAGAGGCTCTGTGCCTTTCTTATATCCAAGTTCATTTCTCCTTCCATACCCTGTGTGCCTCAATACTGGAGTCAAGTTCTTGCTCATGTTTTTTCCAAAACAGAGATGAAATCACTCCCTAAACATCCTGGAGAAGTCTCTAGTGCACGTCCTGGCCTGATGTTTAGGAGGAACCATTCTGTGGATGCCAACAGAGAATCCATGTCTCTAGCAATAGACTTTTAAGTTTTCCCATGTTTTCCAGCATGAGTTTTCCTTTGTTTCTTACCAAGGCCTAAGTTTCAAGTTCCTTCATGTACCAGGTCCAGTTCTCCTCGATGCTGACCTGCCTGATGAAGGGAGCAGTTAACAAAGCAATCATTTGCTAAAGCTCTTATGGAAGACCTGGCTCTCTCTCACAACAGAAGGCCTCCCTTGTCCCCAGATAAGTTCCTGCACATGGATGGGGCTTAGCCCCCTTATTACTGAAAACACATCTCCAAAGGGATTCCTGGTGGGAACACGCCTTCACTCTCTGGAAACAAGCTGAAATCTGCTGGTGTTTTTCTCCTTTGTTTTCCCATGAGAGAGAAGAAAACAGTAGAAGATTTTGGGAGGGATCAGGAAAGAAAGACCTCACTGAAAGTAATGAGCATCCTCTAGATCATTCAGGTAGTGCCAGAAGGATCCAGGCTTTGAGTGACAGCCTGTATTTCCACAGGCAGTGACCAACAGAATTGCTGAGTGAGACCATCTTAGCACCTCCATAGTGCAGGTCCTTGTGATTGTAGCCACTCCATTAATTAGCTTCCAAACCTCAGTAGCATCCACTCCAACACACACATCCACCAAGGGTCATTGTCTACATGTTGCCCATTGTAAGCTACAGACCCGGTGGAGACCCATCACAGCACTTGTCCCACTTCACTAGCAGTACTGTCGCAGTCATCCATCTTCTGCAAGGTCATTCCCTGTCCCACCACAGAGCTGGTTGCATTACTAGCATCATCTGCTGATTTTCAAGGAGCTTCTGGTGATTAAAAGCACAATGTAAGTGCAATGTGATGCTATCACCAGGGCCGTATCCTTTACTTTTCAGGCTGTGCATTATACGTTTGTCTTCTTTTTTTATTTAGGGAGGAAAAGGTGATGCTGGGACCACTGGTGACACGGGACAGAAAGGAGCAAAGGTAGGAGATGGGTGAGATCCTGTAAGATCTCCATCTGTGGAGATAATCAAAAGCTGTCTGAACATGGTACTCATCAACCAGCTTTAGATGGCTCTGCTTGAGCAGGGGGCTTGGACAAGATAGTGTGAGGTATTCCTGCCCATGGCAGGGGATTGGAACTGAGTGATCTTAAGGTCCTTTCCAGCCCAAACCATTCTATGAGTCTAAGATGTCCTTCAGAGCTTCCTTCCAACATCAACCATTCCATGATCCTGTGAAGCAGAGGTTTGGGCAAGCAGGGAAGAGAGCTCAAGCTCCAAGCTGCAGTGAGGCTAATGAGGAAGGATGCTTTGAGCAAAGGAACACAACAGCTTGCAGCTTGACCTAGAGCAACCTGCCCCATTGTGCAAGCACACAGGGAATGCTCTGGGCCTCCAGCATCATCCAGCATCTTATAACTACAGCTAAATCCCACCCAATGCTGCACCACTGACAGCATGATTATAGGAAGGACTTCCCCAAGCCTTCCCTGTGGGGTGCAGGTGTAGAAAGACACTTCAGAACAACAACAAGGGTTAGGGTTAGGGTTATAGACCATAGGTTAGACCATAGTAGCAACTACACTGGAGTTAACCCTGTGTACACACAGAGTCCCTCACTCCTTCCCTCACCTTGACTGAACGTCACCACCTATGATCTGCTTTATCCTCAGGGCTTACGAGGGCTTCCAGGACGCATCGGAGCTCCCGGAGCCAAAGGCATTAAGGTGAGCTAAGGCCAGCTTTCCATCCTGCTTTGACTGCCCCACTTCCAGCAGTGTTTCCCACTCATCCCAGGATAGCATTACGCATGAAGAAGCCACCCTCTGGCACAAGTCCCACTTGGTGGGATATGGCCTTGCAGAGCAAGCAGCAGTGGATGGAAAGGTTTTAAGGCTTGAAGGGAACTAAAAAACCCAGACCTTGCCCAAATCCCCTCCTGCCCTGTGGCTTAGCAACTGCCTGGACTCAATTTGCAATCAGTGCTGGGCACATCACTCTGGCTGTCAGCATCATTAGACCTTCCTCTATAAACAGGGATAATGGTCTTTTCATGAAGGGCTTTGGAAAGCTTGATAAGAACTAAGGGAGCTGTTAACAGCTGAGCTGATGGGATGTGGTGGTGTTATTATTGTTGCTGTTATTAATATTTGCCTTCATTGGCCTATTGGGTAAATGAAGCACTGTTCAGTGGGTTTCCCACCTACTTTCATGTAGGTGGGCTTAGAGTTGGGACAATCTAGCATTTATACTGGCTTTGCCTATACTTAGGTTTCTGCTACCAGGAGTGTCATCCTGTTCCCCCTCAAGTAGCACCTAACCTTGGCTTTTTGGGGCCAGTTTTCCCAATGTTGTAGGAGTTGTTTGTGCTTACAGCACACCCTCTGCTGTTTCATCCACAGGGAGAACCTGGCAGTCCTGGAAAACCAGGGATCCAAGGATCAGATGGACAGTATGGACCAAAGGTATCTAAATTAGGCACCTCCTACAAGTAAGAGGCTTCAAAAAGCTTTGCAAATGCTGCAAATCCACCTCTGCAACGTGCTAATTCCTTTCAAAGGGCATAAACAGGGTTATTCTGGATCTGTTCCTATAAGCCAACATGGATCTGAGCAAAGATGCTTGGATACTGAAGTAGGGACCCCTTCACTACCTCTGCAAGACTCAACCATGTTCATCCACCCCATCCCTGATGCTCCACAGGCATCGTTGCACGTGCCAAGTAATGGAGCTTCTTAATGTGATTTCCTTGTTTCCTTGGGTACCACCAATGCACAGGCTCAGAGGCCCACTTAATAGTGTAATCTGAAGAAAAGCTGGTTCATGCAGCAATTTGCAACCTTGCCAAGTCCACATTGGCCATGATTTTATCTTGGCTCCTTCCAGGGTGAACAGGGAGCATCAGGGGATGATGGTGCCTCAGGGATTCCTGGAGAGAAAGGAGAAAAGGTCAGTGCTCACCAGACTGCATCAAGCTGCCATTTATAGAAGGATAGATCTGACATCCATCAGATGGAGTTAACAAAGTTATACACTTTCTGCATCATAGGTACCCTTTCCAGTGGTCAAATGTCAACTGGCTGGAGCATTAAAGGTCCCTTCCAATCCAAACTATTTTGTGACTCAATGATTAAGGCTGGAACTGCAGGTGGAAAGGGCAGGAGAGGGGAGGTTCCCTTAAACTCACCTTCTGCCCATGTATGAAACCCCAGGAGGAAGCCTGCTTAATGTGAGGAAAACCATCCAAACCCTTCTTGGGATTAGCTGTTGGAGTTTATTCAACACCACCATGCCCAGGGTAAAGGGTGCCTGGGATGCTGTGGGGCAGAAAAGCTGGATAATGCTGGACACATGGACACAGTGGTGGGAAAGGTCTCCAAGCTGACCTGTTCCTGGGCTCTGCTCTCAACCCCATGAGGAATCCCCACCATGATCACCCCCCTCCAATCTTCTTTCTCTGCATTGCTTAATTTTCCATTTTCTTCCCTAAAAGATCAAGTCTAAAATTTGTGCCTTTCCATGGAGGGAAAAAATAGGGCTTCAGTTAAAAAAGAAAACTAGACATTAATCCCGGCAGCCTCCATCAAGTGTTCTGGCATTTTCCAGCCCCTCAGGCCCTTCTCTCATTCAGCTCCACCATCTGGTGTCCATCTGATTTGGGATCTTAAAGAATTTATTGCTTTTATTGATAACAACGCTTCTGGTCATCACTCCGCAATAGTCATCTGTGTTGAACACTAAGGGTTCTTCTGTTGTCAAGCAACCCTTCTAGCTCACTGAGTCTCTGAGCTATGAATGGTTGGAGGCTGGGGAGTCATTTCCTGGGTAATATCACTCCCTTCCTCTCCTGTTCTTCTCCTCTCCCACAAACATCTCCTTTCAGCCACTGCTGCAGGTTGGGTATTGGGTTAATTGGAGGGCTTTCTTTTTGCTGTGGTTAATGGGAGCTGTTGCCATTCCTACACATCTGTACCATTCACAGTGGTGCAGGTGATTGGGAGATTTATAGGCCCAGGGTTGTAGACTAAAGGATTCTGCTTACACGTGCAGGGAGAGTTGGGCATTAGGTATCATTAAGCATCATCCCAGAGAGAGGGT
The DNA here is from genome assembly GCF_033783945.1 of Neopsephotus bourkii. Classification (NCBI taxonomy): domain Eukaryota; kingdom Metazoa; phylum Chordata; class Aves; order Psittaciformes; family Psittacidae; genus Neopsephotus; species Neopsephotus bourkii. The sequence continues at coordinate 1,416,262 of NW_026900790.1, forward strand.
GCCCATGTCTTACCAAGCAATGAGGTGCCTTCTGGACAAGTAAAGGTGAAGAGCAAAGCTAAAGTGATCTCTACCCTACAACTGGTGCCCTGTTAATAGCACAACAGTAGCAGACAAAATAGGATACAAGTGGTCTCCTCTTATTGCCAATGCCATGGAAGTATTTGGGTAATACTTGGCTGGCCTGTCTCTATAACCAGCTGTGCTTGAACTTCTCTGTTGGTGATCCTCAGGGGACCAAGGGAGTTCCTGGCTTGGGAGGCTTCAAAGGACAAATGGGGTGGCCTGGGAAGACTGGAGTCCCTGGACCAGATGGGCCTCAAGGGCCACAGGGTGAGCCAGGGCCACAGGTGAGCATGCCCTGAACCATGGTGAGATTGGCACCTTACATCCCCACGCGACACAGCATCCCAGATGTGTCCCCACATCACCATGTGCACGTACATCACCCCTCCCCTTGCAAACTGATGTGTCCCACAGTGAGATGGCTGCAAAGTCTGTTGTATTTCTGTGGGATCTTGGCCAAGTTACTTCATCTCTTGGTGCATTTATCACCGGAGATTCATTTCTTTTTCCTTTCCTCTCTTCTTTGCCTCTCTGCAGTGTAAGATGTGACCTCTCAGTCAAGAAAGGAAAGATGATAATTTCAAGTTAGCTGGGCATTAAGTGCACCTTTTGCATTGTTAATTATGTGGGATCAGGATGCCAAGGCTTCGGAAGGAGCTGGTGGCTTTCAGACCCTGTTTGTGGGCCACCCTTAATGAGTGTTTTTGCATGCAAGACATGCTGTGCACCTTTTAAATGTGACAAAAAGACTTTGAAACAAAACATGTTAATGCTGTTGATGAGCAGGAACACTCTGCCCCCAGATCCTATGGTAATGAAGAGTGTCCTGCTGCTGCCAGCACAATGCAGAGGGGACGATGATAGAGATTAATGCTAAACACCCGCCCTTAGATAGCATCCATTAGGTAATGAAGGACTTGTCAAGTGAAAGAGGACTGGAAATGAAAATACCCTTCTCATCTCTGCTGAGCTTCAGGCTTGGACAAGTGAACACATAAATAACATGGAAAACTGAGAACAAAAGAAAAGCTGGATTTGGGTAACTACCTGAAAGACCAGCTGCTATCCATAGTGTGAGGGATAGCCCTGGTTTGACTCCTGCCATCCTCTGAGTCTGGCAGGTATCTGTCATCCCATGTTTCACCCTTGAGTGATGTATCCCTATAGAAATATGTGTATGGTTTGTCAAATACTTGAGTTTTCCCATTCTAAATGGGAATTAGATGGTGTTTTGAAGACAAGGAAAGGAGGTAGAGAGTCTGGAAGGATTTTCCTGTTATGCCCTGCTGAATTATTCCAGCCAGATACTCCAAACTCTAGTCACCAGTGAATATCCTTCACCAAGTGAGAAGCACATGCAATAACATGGAGAATTTAGGTGATGTGTAGCTGCATCTGGCAGCTCAGGACTGTGCTGGTAGAGATACACCAATGAAAATTGCTTTGGCTTTTGAGGATTGAAGTTGGGACCATTCAGACCCAGTTTGAATGAGTCTGGACCTCATCAGATGAGCTCTCCTGGGTCTCAAAGGTCTCCCTGTCTTCAAGGCACTTGCAGGACTTGGGTGGTGTAAATGTGTCTATGTAGGCTTTATTGATTCCTAACCTGGTTTTCCCCCATATGGAAGCTGGGAAAGCTGTTACCCTGCTCTTTGGAGCCACAAACCAAAATACTCAACACCAGGTTTTAAGTCTTAGGGAAGAAATGATTAAGGAAGGGGAAAATGGAGGTGGTGCAGCAAGACGGTCAAACTGAACATCTGTATTGTGTCCTGAGACACCATCAAATAAAGGCTTGACCTAGAGCAATCTACCCCATGGTACAAGCGCACAGGGGATGCTCTGGGCCTCCAGCATCCTGTAGCTACAGCTGCATCCCACCCAGTGCTTCACAGGTTGATTATAGGAAGGACTGCCCCCAGCCTTCCCCTATAGGGTGTAGGTGTAGAAGGACCCTTCCAGAACAACAAGAAGTGGACTAGATCCAGCTTCAGACCATAGCAGCAACATCATTCTTCTTCCCCTTGCTCCCCATGGCATACCTTGCAATGAAAAATGTATCAAAGGAATCACAGAGAGGAGGAAGGAGTCAAAAGAGTGAGATCCCCTCATGCATGTTTAAAAAGGCTGGAAGTTTTTACATTAGCAGCTACAAGCACTGCATGCTCAGAAAGCTGTGTATGAGATAACAAATGGCTTTTGTTTGGATGCTGATTAAAGAGGGACTGTGGGATGCCACTTCCCACACCCACACTGTTACTGCTCTTCTCCCTAGATTAAAAGAGGAAGTCCCTGGGTCTGAGCTGCAGCAGCGAGGTTACCCTCATTCCTAATGTGGGAGGGGATTATCTCCATCTGCAAGGCCTTCTCCTCCTGCTGAGGCTGTTTCTTAACTCAGTGTTGGGACAAACAGAGTGTAAGAGGGAAAACTGCCTTCTGCCCGTGCAGCATCCATCCTTTCTGCAGGGAGGGACCACAGGAAACACTGTGTCGTTGCCCAAGGTAGAAGGGACAAAGCCCAGGGCTGTGACCCATCATATCTATCTGGGAAGCATCTGAGATCCAGAGGGCTCTGAGTGTCTTCTGCTACTGATGTCCAGGTTGGGCTTTAGGGGGGGAGAACCCCAGCTGGTGCTGTGGGATATCTCTAGAGGGTACTTAGGCATCGCTAACTGAGCTCTGCTCTTCTCCTCTAGGGTCCACGAGGGAAAAGAGGGAAATCTCAGTTCTGCCTTAGGGGACCACCAGGCATGGACGGGCAGAAAGGAGAAAGGGTCAGTATGAGGATGAGCTTCCCAGTGGGGTTCTTCACCAACCTGCATCAATACAGAGCTCTGCACTGGGGCTGCAGGGACCATGGGTGTTCAGGGTTGTGTTTCTTGCAACCACAAAAGCACAGAGAGCATTTTACTCCCGAACACCAGGATATTGGATATCCACCAGGCATGGGATATGGGCAGTGCTGACCACACTTCTACCTGGAGGTATCTCCAAAAGGGGCAACTGCTTTGAACCCTGTGGGCTGCCTGTTTCTTTATGTCAGACTTCCATAAAACATCATATTTTGGGTCAGCACTATGCTTACCATGGCAGACCAAAACGATACTCAGTGCAGGACCTCACTACAGAGGGGCAATGCTCAGCCTTTTAATACACATCAGAGAATACAAATGAGAGTTTAATCTCCAGATCCCAACCTGCAACCCATGTTCTGGGTCAGTCCTTACAGGCTGCCAGCACTGACTCAAGGCCTTTTTGCATCAGGACGTGGCATTGTATTAGCTCCATGGGTTGGTAGAGGGTAATGTGATTTCTCCTCACTCTGCAGCCCCTGTAAGCAAGCGTGGATTGAGAAAAATGACTATCACAGCTTTAATTTAGATCGTGCTTCCTGTGCTCCTTTTCCTTTAATATTTTTTAGTATTTTTAATCAACAAATCCAGTTTTCAGCAGTTCTGAAAGGAAAATTGCCCAAGGTATTTTCTCCTAAGAGACAGAAAGCCCTCTTGGCAAACCTCAGCATCCCCCTCTGTTTCAGTACTGGGGCTGCAATCCCAGCCTGATCTGGTTCCCAAAGGTTCATATCCTATCCACATCTCCACCTCAGCCTTTGTGGTCCTTTATAAATAGCAGAGAAACCTGGCTTCAACTGGAGCTGTTTGCATCCTTACATAGGATGTATAAGGATGCTAACATATCCTTATGGATAAAGCAGCGCTCCCCAAAAACATGGGAGCCTGCACCCAGCTCTCTTCTGTTCATGTTGCCTTGCACAGGGATGAGTCTATTCCTTTCTGCTCAGTGAGCTACCCACAGATATCCCTAAAACTTATAGGAAATCATGTAAGCCTTTCTCCCCATCTCCCTTCCTAGCTTATCTTTTCCTCTCTAAGGCACACTTATTCTTGCAGCATTTAATGGTCAATCTACTGAGCTTTCGTAATGACTTAAGTGTTTTTAACAGGGTGAAAATGGTCCGTCCGGCCAGAAAGGAGAAAAGGGAGGTCCTGGTCTTTCTGTGAGTACTTTAGCTCAAGATCACATCCTATTAGACAGGCTTGAATAGAGAAAATAGGACAAACTGCCCCTAAGAGGTGTAGGGGAGGAGGGAGATGCTGAGAAACAGATTCATTCAGAGAGTATCTGGGAAATGAGAGTGTTGGCCATTACCCAGGACATCAGATGTGCACAGCCTGGGGTGGGAGCAGTGCTGGGCTGTAGGATGCCAAGCCCAAGGCACATTTCTCCTCTCTCATCCTCCTTGTGGTGCTTCAAACTCCTTGCAGATAGGATCGGTGCCGATGCCCCAGGGCTGGTAACAGAATCCCAGACTGGTTTGGGTTGGAAGGGACCTTAAAGATCATCTGGTTCCAACCCTTTTCCATTGATGAAATAGAAAGAAAGAGCAGGATAGAGAAATGTGCCCCATTTTCAAGATTAGGAAGCTGGCATTGCTGCAAAAGCTGCTCCTTTGCTTATAAATCCTGAAGGAGTGGGTGACCCACATGGGTCAGGACAAAATCCCTGTTGCAGCTCCCCTTAGGGTCTCCATCCTATTGCCTGAGAAAATGTGTTCGGTGCCGTTTGACTGACACAAGGAGGTACTTCCATCTTTCCAGTGTATGGAGGCAAGGCAGGATTAGTTCTAGCATGGGTGTTGTAAGTAAAGATGTCCCACATGCAGGCTGTTGATGATCCCAGATCCCTATGTAGAAAGTGGCCCAAAATTTGACATCTTAAAAAGCACAAGAGGTGGTGACCATGTGAAGTGCAGTAGGACACCAGCCATCACACATGAAAGATGCTCAGCTGAAACAGGGACTGCGAGACCGTATGTCTCGTTCTATGGGGAACTGTGTTAGCTGATAAGGAGGAAGAGAAGAACAAAAGGAGGTGCAGCTACATCTCACCTACATGTAGGGCTACAGCACATTTCCAACCCCTGCCACGGGCAGGGACCCCTTCCACTGGAGCAGCTTGCTCCAAGCCCCTGTGTCCAACCTGGCCTTGAGCACTGCCAGGGATGGGGCAGCCACAGCTTCTCTGGGCACCCTGTGCCAGCGCCTCAGCACCCTCACAGGGAAGAGCTTCTGCCTAAGAGCTCAGCTCAGTCTCCCCTCAGGCAGGTTCAAGCCATTCCCCTTGGCCTGTCCCTACAGGCCCTTGTCCCAAGCCCCTCTCCAGCTTTCCTGCAGCCCCTTTAGGCACTGGAGCTGCTCTAAGGTCTCCCGTTCAGGAGCCTTCTCTTCTCCAGGCTGCCCCAGCCCAGCTCTCTCAGCCTGGCTCCAGAGCAGAGCTGCTCACTGCTGATCACTGCTAACTCTGCTTTCCCCCCATGGCACAGGAGGAAGAGGTGAAGGAGGTGGTGAGGAGCGAGATGAGAGGCAGATGTGGTAAGTTGGCCCCTGAGCCATGCTTGGGGCCACCCTCTGACACACACCAGCAGCTAAATTGGAGCAATTTGAGTGCTGGCACATGCTGGCTCTGCAGAGCAAATATCACCCATTAGCAGCAAGTGGAGACGCGTCACCTCTCCATGCTCCGAGATGAGTGTGAGCCTCTGGGTTGCCAGGTCTCTGCCATGGTCCTGACTTCCTACTCTAACTCTTAATTCCTTCCCTTTAAACCCTGTCTATTCCCACTTATTCCCTTGTTGTTTTGTCAGCAAAGCTTTTCCTCCCTGCTCATCTCCACTTCCCCACCCATTGGTGACAGGCACTGAGTTACAGGGCAAGTTTAGAGCTGCATTTTGTCTAATCACAACCTTTCAATTCCTCTCTACTTCTTGACACACAAACCTCTTCATTCTGGTGGTGAATAACTGTCAACCAGCACCATAACAGTAAGAAACCCCACCACATTAAGGGATGTTTATACCCCAGAATCCCGGTGTCACAAGGATGTCAGGCTTTGGGTATCTTGCTTTCCTTGCCTTGCAGAGACCAGCTACCTGAAGGCCATCAGGTCTACCTATGGCCAAGGAGTGGGTTCACCACTTGCCATTGAGCTAGCACCACATTCATTTCTGCCCAGAGATGTTAGGCGTATATTTGAATGCTTTGAAGAGGGGAAAAAGGATGAAAAGCAGTCCATGAAAGCATGTGCTGCCTATAAAAAAAATAAGGATTTTGTTGGAAAATCTTATTTACATAGGGAAAAGAAGTAGCAAACAATGTCCTGTCTTATGTTTGCAGATTGTGGAGGTGAGTTGGGAAGGATGCTCATCGAAAGGGGTAAGGCTGCTAATATCTAGAGAAATGCATGTGAATTCATGCAGTAAAGGATATTCTCCTTGTTTCACCAGCCTGAAACTGTAGGTGAAAAGATGTTGCTAAGAATAAGTGGGTTTTCTTGTGATTCAGTGCAGAAAATGACCCTGGATCACCAACTGGCTCTGGAGGGTATTTCTTGAGAGGAATAGGAGAAAACAGGATTGAAAGGGACACCAAGAGGTCTCCTGCTGTTACCCTCTACTGCAAGAGAGGATCAAACTGTTCTTGACACCCAGCTTTTAAAGCTGCACCCATGGGAACACCTCTCCCGTACCTGGGATCTGCCCTTGCCTCAGCCTCCATTTGCTTCTGTGATGTAAATAAATCAGAGCAAGTGAATCCTGCGCAGTGAGTGCTCTTGGACACAGCAGCCTCCATGCTCCTGCAAAGAGCAGCTTTGGTGAACCCTTCATGACTCAGGTGTTACCCAAGGGCCCTGTTGTCTGCCTGGTTGATCCTTCAACCAGGAGCATGTGGTCTTCTCCATCCCTCATGCTTAGAGCATAGAATCACAGAATCCCAGAATGGTTTGGGTTGGAAGGGAGCTTAAAGCTCATCCAGTTCCAAGCCCTGCCACGGGCAGGGACACCTTCCACTAGAGCAGGTTGTTCCTAATCCCTGTCCAACCTGGCCTTGAGCACTGCCAGGGATGGGGCAGCCACAGCTTCTTGCATCATTTAGATAACACGGTGATTTAGCAAAGGAAAGTAAACCCAGATCAAAGCCACAGCAGACACACCACAGAGCATTAACCTGGGATGGATTCTGTCTGCTGGTCCACAGTGCTTTGAAACAGGTTTCTGGGTTAACTTTGCTTTGTTTTGGTTTAACTTTTGGGTGACATGGTCTAGTGTGAGGCATCCCTGCCCATGGCAGGGGTTGGAACTAGATGATCTTAAGGTGCTTTCCAGCCCAAACCATTCTATGATTCTATGCAGTCAGACTCCACTATATCTACTGTCCCATAGCTGCCAACTCTGTCCATCCACCATAAAACAGATCTCCTAAAATACCTGCTTTGCTAATGTGCTCCCAGCCTGGTCCAGATCACGCTTGTCCCTCAAGACACTGGGCATCAGACATACCCAGTATGAAGGATGATGGGACCATAGCTTCAATCACATCCAGACATAGAGCTGGATGTGTATAACTCAGCTAACTCTTCTTGTGGACTCCCAGCCTGTGGGTAAACAAGTCCTACCTGAGAAGACAGGCAGTGCTCAGCACTATCCCATAGAGATGCTGATCCAGCAGCATTTCATTATCCATGTAGTTCTGATTATGACTCCATCCCCACTGACACTGAGGTCCATGCAGTCATGGAGGTCCCAAGGAAGCCCAACACACTTCTAGGGAACCAATTCCTCAAAAACAGCTTTTATTATTGCTAAGTTTAACATACCATTTGCTGCCTTCCTTGGGAAGACAGTAGGCAGTACAATGTCTCCTTAACTGCTTGCCCTTCTCTATACTGTATGTGATTTAGCAATAGGTTTCCTACTTTGACCACACACCTCAATGGTCTACAGGAATTGGCCAACCAAACACAGTGTTGTGACTGGTCTCCCACCCTGTGTTATGCAGTGACAGTCACTGTTGAGCTACAACTGTTTGTCATGTCACATCATGATGCCTTTCAAACTAGGGCACCAGATCTCATCCTCACTGACCCAGAGATTAAACCCACAGGTGTGGAGGCAGCTGAAATCAACAGGCAGCTCCAAGGGGATTTTCAGCCTTGGGAACACAGCAGAAGGGATGGTGAAAGCCAGGAGGAAACACTTAACAAACCCCAGAACATGACCACGGTGGCGACCTCACTGAAGCCCTTCATGAAGCCACCTTCACTTATTGCAGGTAAGTGCAGCAGAATAACTGCATGTTTCCCATCATTCCAGTCATGGCAACCAGAATCTTCTGCAGCATTCCATGAACCCATTGCTAAATCCTCTTCCCTGGCACTGGGCAGAAGGAACGCTGTGATGGGATTTACAATGGGGGGTCCCATGCTGTGATTCCCCTGTGCTCATCCGTGCTCAGAGATAAGGTGAGCTGATGCCTCTGGAAGGAGTGGTAGGTGAGGAAAAGCCAAAGTGTGTGGCCTCAGTGATGGTCATCACCTTCAAAAGGATGCATTTGAAAGGCTGGTATGAGGCTGCTGTTTTCAGGCTGATTTTGTCCCTCTCTTCCCATTGTGTCCTTCCCAATCTCTAGTAAAGCTTCCTATCAGCCAGAAATTACATCTCTGAGACCAAACACTCGAGCTATTACAGACTATTTCTGCCCAGAGCCTCCTGAACCCTTTAATGGGTAAAACTACTGATAACAGCTAATGGGAAAACAACCAGCTCTATTTCTGTTCCTTTGTGTTGCCCAAGAGATGGGGGGGGGGTGTTGAAGGGGGGACAAGGGCCAAGGTCCTGCCCTGAAGACATATGCAATATAGATCCATCTATACATGAGCACCAGTGAGCTTGTGGCATCACCTCACACTGCATCTGCATCTACACCAGGCAACTGGAGAAGGCAAGAGCATGATCCAAGACTGGATACACATGTATTATCAAGATCCCAGTAGGATCTTGAGCAGCAGCAGGCAGACAAGCTACAACCATCATTTTGGGGATGAAGGGTGTTCAGCCATAGGGAGGTAATCTATGTCCTGCTATTTTGCCCATGGGCTGGAGGGAGGTTCATGGCTCACTCCATAGGCACAGCTGATGTTAGCATAGGAAGCTCCAGGACCAACTTTGGGATGCAGTGGGTGTCATGGTGGAAAAGCCCAGGAGATGAACCTGATGGATACAGAGAAATCCCTTACTGCCTGGCTGAGAACAGCCATCTTTGCAGGGAGAGGATGGGATGGGGCAGTTTTAGCTGCATTTCAGATCATCTACCCTTTCTTCTGACCATGAGCCATGGTGAGCATTACAATGAGGGAATTCTTGGCCCAGCTTCATGCAGACTTGATGAGCAGTATGATCCCATTGGCACAGAGGAGCTACCAGGCAGGCATCCTCCTTCTCCTGTCCCCATGGGGTAACGGCTTGTGGGTGGCTTTCCCTGGCCCTATGGGCCTGCCCACTACCTGGGATGCTGATGGACGCAACAATCTGCCTTTGGATGCCAAAGAGGGACTCTTCATCAGGGACTATAGTGATAGGACAAGGGGTGATGGGTTCAAACTGAAACAGGGGAAGTTCAGGTTGGAGATAAGGCAGAAGCTGTTCCCTGTGAGGGTGCTGAGGCGCTGGCACAGGGTGCCCAGAGAAGCTGTGTCTGCCCCATCCCTGGCAGTGCTCAAGGCCAGGTTGGACACAGGGGTTTGGAGCAAGCTGCTCTAGTGGAAGGGGTCCCTGCCTGTGGTAGGGGTTGGAATGGATGAGCTTTATGGTCCTTTCCACCCCAAACCATTCTGTGGTTACCTTTCCCAGAGCCTTGGGAAGAGATTTAAGGCAAACCTGTTGATGATGACCTCTACTTTTCTCCCATGTAATCTCCTAAGGACTGAAACAATCCCACAAATCTAGCTAATCATAGAACTGGACTGAAATCCCCACCACCTTCCTCTCTCCTGACGTCTGTGTCATACATCAAAGACGTCATCTATCTGGCTATAACCTCACTTTGTACGAAGGCAGCGTTTGGGATCGGGGCAGTTTCAGACCAATGGGATGCACTACATCTGATTGAATCGGAGCTGCAGCCATCGCCAGCCAGCAATCCCATTACAGCCCAGATCCGAGGCAGGAGGGCTCATAAATCCCTCTGCTAAGTGATGAGCGTGGATAGGAGCTCCAAATGTTAACAGGATTCTGCAATGGGAGCGTTATTGCTGCCAGATTACAATCGCTCCTGGCTTCTCCAAGCCAAAAACTCCAGCCTGACATTTATCTCCTGCAAACAACCACAAATACTTCCATTTTCTCTGACTAACACCCAACCTTTTGGGGTTGTTTAACACCAGTAAGACTTTTATTGCTGCCCCTTTCTCCCTCCCTTTGCCTGTTGCTCTGTGACATTTATTAAGAGGACTTGTTAACTGGTGGAAAGCCAGGTGAGGCTCCAGTGATCTCTGTTTAAATGGTGCCTGATTTGCTTGTGTGCCCTCATTACTTGTGGTTTGCATTTGCTTCCCCAGTGGCTCCCCAGGCGCAGCAGATAACGGGTCCCTCTCAGCACCAGCGCCAAGAAGCCCACACTCAATTACCAGGTGAGATGCGCTGAATTAAGTGGCATTTAGGGAAGACACTTCCTGATGGGAAGTGTTTGTTGGCATTGACATTAAGGGGATGTGGTGCTGAAGGAGTTACACATGCCAGAAAACAGCTCAACTCATAACAGAGGTTTGGAATGGGCTTAAAGGAGCTGGTTTTGCCCCAGGGCATTGAGGTGATGGTGAACAAATTGGAGGGTGTCCAGTGAGAGTCCCCCAAGCAACACCCCAAGTACAACCACCGCTGCAAAGACATCACCCTGCCCAGGACACAAGCGTTAATCACCCCCTTGCAAAGGTCAGACACCACCATGATGGGCAGCACAGGGATGGACAGTGCCGTGGAGCAACAGGGAGCTGAGGGACCTGGGGGATTCAGTGTGGAGAAGAGAAGGCTCAGAGAGGACCTGATGGCTGCCTCCAACTGCCTGACAGGAGGATGGAGCCAGGAGGGGCTGGGCTCTGCTCCCAAGGAACAAGGGATGGGACAAGAGGAACCGGCCTCAAGCTGCACCAGGGCAGGTTTAGATGGAGCTGAGGAACAATTCCTGCCCCAGAGGGTGCTCAGGCATTGGAACAGGCTGCCCAGGGCAGGGCTGCAGTCACCGTCCCTGCAAGTGTTCACACAGCGTGGAGACGAGGCCTCAGTGCCATGGGTCAGTGGTGGCCTTGGCAGTGCTGGAATCGGTTGGGCTGGATGAGCTTAAAGGGCTTTTCCAACCCTGTTGATTCTATGCTTCTATGTTGGAGATTGCACTAGATGACCTTTGAAGGTCCCTCTCAACCCAAACTATTCCATGATTCTATGCTCATCCCACTATGGAAATCCAGTGCCAGATGCCTCACCTTGGTCCCTGTTGACCCTTTGCTCTGCCAACCCCATTGCTTTGGAGTAAGATGTTGACTGTGTGGCCGTGGAAGTCCTTGGACCAGCCAAGGGGGAGGATGTAGGTGGCAAAGTGTGGCCTTTTACCCCCTGGGTCCAACACATGTGTGGATGGGGGTTGTTCCCCTGCAGAACCCTGCCTGCAGCCGATGGACGAGGGTTCCTGCCAGCACTACACCCTGCTCTGGTATTACCACGCAGAGGCAAACGCCTGCCGGCCCTTTGTCTTCGGGGGATGCCAAGGGAACAGCAACCGCTTCGAGACCAAGTGGAGATGTGAACAGCAGTGCAGAACCTCAGCAGGTAACGCAGCCCTGAGCCCTCCAACCCTCCTCCTCCTCCAGCCAGCAGTGAGGCCAAAGCAGGAAACCCACCCGCAATGTACCCACCTCCTCTGGACTTGGTCTATTGCTGTTGAAGCAAGTCCAGAGGAGGCCATGAGGATGACCAGGGGCTGGAGCAGCTCCCATATGGAGACCTCAGAGCAGCTTCCAGTGTCTGAAGGGGGCTACAAGGATGCTGGAGAGGGGCTCTTCATCAGGGACTGGAGTGATAGGACAAGGGGTGATGGGTTCAGACTGAAACAGGGGAAGTTCATGTTGGAGATAAGGCAGAAGCTCTTCCCTGTGAGGGTGCTGAGGCGCTGGCACAGGGTGCCCAGAGAAGTGGTAAGTGCTCGGCTGTGTTCCCATTACCAGGTCTATGGGTTGTGGGGTCAGTGTGTGATGTCCTTTCTCATCTCCATGCTCATCACAGGGGAAATGAGCTCCTGCTGGCCCTGACAGTAATGCAAACACTACTGCTACCAAGCAAAGCATGAGCTGCAGCGGAAACCAGCCTCCCTAGAAAGATGCTCCTCTCTCAGCCTTTCCTCTACATGGACACAACCCCTCTGGGCATCAGGAGAAATGCATTAGTTCTCCATAATCCATTATAAAAACCCCTCTGGTGAGGCTCATTTTCCCTGTTTCTGAAGAATGTTAAAAAATAGAAAGAAATTAAAGGTGGAGATGTATAATTCCAGGTTCATTTCAGAGTTTTCAGGTGGTTGGTTTTCAGACAAGCACCTATTATGCATAAAATCAAGGCCATTGCACACACTGTTATCATCATCCACTTGAATCTTTTTGATATGCAATGGACTTTGCACAGCCCAACCCTCCTGTTCTGCAGGAAAGGAGGCAGTGCAAATATTCACTGCTCTAAGTCCAGGTTAGGACAGGCAATGCCACCCTGGAGAGCTGAAGTGCTCTGTGGGGAGAAGGAGGATACGTTGTTTGGCTTAGGAAGGAGGGCTTCGCTACCCAGTGCAGCCAACCCAACCTGGGTGCCCTCTTCTGTCCGTCCACTGCAAGGGTTAACATCACACCCTGGGCTTCATGGGGAGCCCATGGAATCATGCAGAATGGTTTGGGTTGGAAAGGACCTTAAAGCTGATCCAGTCCCAACCCCTGCCACATGCAGGGACCCCTTCCACTAGAGCAGCTTGCTCCAAGCCCCTGTGTCCAACCTGGCCTTGAACACTGCCAGGGATGGGGCAGCCGCAGCTTCTCTGGGCACCCTGTGCCAGCGCCTCAGCACCCTCACAGGGAAGAGCTTCTGCCTTATCTCCAACCTGAACTTCCTCTGTTTCAGTTTGAACCCATCACCCCTTGTCCTGTCACTAGAGACCCTCACCCATAAGGGCAGTCGGGGTAGACCAGTTGGCCCAATTAGCCTGGTTAATGCCCACTTTTGCTGACCTGTTTCTTTGTGATGTGCTCTGTGAGGGGAAGCCACTTTGGGTACTTTAAATCCAGTCCCAACATCACCAGGCGATAACTGACCCTCTTCCCAACCAACACTTTACCCTTGGAAATAAGCATTAAGAGACAATGTAGGCTTCACAAAGCAGCTGTAGATACCTCCAGCACTGTATCTGCACTCTGTTGTGGGGTGATGGCACCCCTTGGGAGTGGGAGTCATCCAAATCCAGGCAGGCCCATGTATCCTCTACATGCCCACTCATCCTGGCTGAGCCTAAATGCTGCCAGGAGCTGGTCTGGATGGGGACATTTGCTTTATGGATATCATGACCTGGCATAGACAATCCTATAGTATCAAATACCTCCTGAGCCACAGTGAGCATGAGAGGTCCAAGAAGAAGCCCAAACTTGAGCCAACCTCCAACATCCCCTTTGTCTTCTCTTTTCCTTGCTTATGAAAACCAGCCAGAGGGAGGTGATGAGCTGCAATTGCCTTGTGTAAATCCAAGAGGAATGAAGCTGGGAGAAGCATTACCAGGACACCTCAGAAGCTGGACAAGCAAGAGAAACCATTTCACATGAAGAGGCAAGGAATGCCTAGAAGATGATGCTGGAAAACTCATTATGAGCAGGAAATAAAGTGGTGTGAGGAGAGGGAACCATCTGATTGCTCAGGAGAGCAGAGATATCCAGGGGGTCACAACAGCACCACTCATCCATAGAACTGCTGTGCAAAACACATACCTGGAGTTTATTTTTGTAAAATAAAAGTGGTTTAATGTTGTTGTGTATAATTCCAGTTCATCATTCACCTGGAAGCAGAAATCCTTTTAGAAAGGCAGAGAGAAAGGTGGGAATTTCTAGGTCTCCGTGTCAGGGATGGCCTTTCAGCTTGAGCCTAAACTCCCTATGGCCTCTAGTAAGTCCCACCTTCTCCTTCACTTGAGCATCCCTGGGTAGGTTAAGAAGAGCCATCCCAAACTGTAGAGTACAGGGTTCAGAACCAGGCTTCTCCATGCAAAATGCCACCCCAGGTCCTCGAGGCATTTGGAGCTGCTGCTTGGAGAAGTGTGGAAATCAAAGAAGTGGGAGGCTGAGCTTCTGGGTTTTGGTGGTCATATGGACCCAGATGAGAGGAATCGTATCCTATTGGATCTCCTCCAGGTATGCCAGCCCCTGGGAATGGTCACAGCAGCTTTGATGGCACAAAAGTCTCTCCTTGCTTTTGGAACACTTGTAATTTGCCAAAGAAGCAGCAGAAGCAAAAGGCTTTGCCTTCCCCTGTTGTGTTGCAACCAGATAGGAAATAAAGTGTCTAAATATGACACCTCTCAGATGTGGCATGTGCTGGTTGACCATGCCATTGCTGCCCACGCTACCAGCTTAGCAGGGATCTCCCCAACATGGGAGCTAGCATTTTGGGCTCCTTGCCTTTGCCTGGGGTGCCCTGCTGTGCCTTGGGAAGTTGAGCATCCATGGATGCAAGCACAATTCCTCTTGCCACAACAGGTCCCCAGTAAACATGCCCAGGATGTCTATAAAGGGTCATTCTTCTGCCCCATATAGATAAAAATGCATCCATTAATGAATGTACATTGTGTTGCATCTTCAAGGGAATTGCCTTTCCTCCTCATAATGCCTTTGGTGGGAACATAATGATGAGGATCCGTGGTGCAAAGGGATTGCTGGCGAGTTGGTTAGGAAACCAGTGGGGCTTATCAGTTTTCTGCACCATTTGGTAAGGTTGAGCTCAGATTTCCCTGGTTTCAGGGTTGCCTCATTGCTACTGGTGGTATAAAAGGATACCTCTTACCCTTAATGGGTAATTCCCACTTAATGTGGTTACCAGAGAGGTGGTGGATGCACCATCTATGGAGACATTCAAGGCCAGGTTGGATGTGGTTCTGAGCAACCTGATCTAGTTGAAGATGTCCCTGCTCATTGAAGGGGGTGTTGGAACTGGATGAACTTTGGAGATGCCTTCAACCCAAACTATCTTATGTTTCTACCCACTTGTCCCAGGCACTGAGGAGCGACAAACAGAGATTTAGGGGATTTTTATTCCCCTTCATAGCTAAAAAAAAGAGCTTTTTTTGCTAAAGAAAGAAAAGGAAAGAAAAGATGAATTTGGTCAATGCTGGCAATGAGACAAGTGCCATTTTCAGCCTAATATTTCCAGCCTGTCCTCTCGCAATAATGCTCTGTATCAGAATGTACTTCAGCAAGAAAAACGCTCAGGTTTTGTTTCATAGCAAGAGAAATACTCCCTGAGAAAACGAGCAAGATGTTCCTGGCTGAGCCAAACAACGGAGCAGCACCATCCAAAGGAAAGTGTTTATTCAGTCCCAGGTGTGGCCACAGTGTCAAGAAACAGGGTTTATTGTGAGAAACACCCCGATTTCCACATTTCCCTGCCATCACAGTGATGGGAGCACTTTGGAATGAAGGATGCAGGATGCTGATGTCTGCAGAGCCCTGGTTGGGTTAGGGAGCTTTCAGGGTACCCATCTACGTAGATGCTGCAACCTCTGCCCTTCAGCATCCCAGGACACATGGAGTGACTCGAACTTCAGCTCCTGCATCAGCTCAGGATTGTTGACATCATCCAGGGGAGCATTTGCAACCAAGAGGAAAAACTTTCATTCCATCATGCTTGATGGAAGTAATCACTGTGCACAAGAAATCAGAGACCTAACGGAGCGCATGGCCTGCAGGTTCAGTTGTCACCTTGGTATGAAGATCTTTATTTAGGTGGGACCTTGCCCAGGATCACAAGTTACTGAACTCCTACAATTGAGCACAAGTGTGATGGGGAAGGGCTGAGGGATCTGGGGGGTTCAGTGTGGAGAAGAGAAGGCTCAGGGGGGACCTGATGGCTGCCTCCAACTGCCTGACAGGAGGATGGAGCCAGGAGGGGCTGGGCTCTGCTCCCAAGGAACAAGGGATGGGACAAGAGGAACCGGCCTCAAGCTGCACCAGGGCAGGTTTAGATGGAGCTGAGGAACAATTCCTGCCCCAGAGGGTGCTCAGGCATTGGAACAGGCTGCCCAGGGCAGGGCTGCAGTCACCGTCCCTGCAAGTGTTCACACAGCGTGGAGACGAGGCCTCAGTGCCATGGGGCAGTGGTGGCCTTGGCAGTGCTGGGAATGGTCGGGCTGGATGAGCTTAAAGAGCTTTTCCAACCTGGTTGGTTCCATGACTGTGCAAAGAAAATGGCATCTCAGAACACAGGAAGAATAAGGCAAAAGGAACTCAGCCATATGGAGGGCGGGGAATGCCCTTCCAGAAATGTTCACTTAGGATAATTTGATCTGGGACATCTCTGCTTGCAAACCCCTGTGCCCCAAATGACCCTTCTTGATGCAAATCATCCCAAGGCTGGACTGGAGCAGAGGTATTTGTATGGGAAAAGGGGACATATTGGAAACACACTGCTAAGAAACAACCAGCAGCCCAGTTAACACATTGGCAGTGTCACAGTTCTCACTGTTCAATTAATAAATACATAAAAACCTCATTAATAACATTAATTATTATAAGAATAACTCTCCTGGCACCTTGCTTCTCTCTGGTATGGTGATGGCCTCACCAGCATTCCTCCAGTGAAGGCACCAATGGCTTCCAGCAGGAATATGGGGTTACCATACTTGAGTGGCCACCACTACCTGACCCATGAAGTCATGTCAAAGCCTGGGCTGTTTTATTAGCAATGGCAATAAACATATATATATACACATAACCATATATATTATTTTATATATCTGAATAATGCATACACGTATTTATGGGGCTGCAGTAACTCTGGACCAGCTGCAGTGGTGAGTTTCCACCATGACAATGGAGACAGATATCACCAGGAGCCCTTCTCCAGTTGAAGGTGCACAGCATCACCTCCTGGGGACCATTGCACCAGCCAGCTCAGTAATAACTTAAAGTGGCACTTATTTACCAAAAACCAAGAGGAGAAGGAGACTTCCTTCATCTTCTGGAAGTTGTTTCCCCAAGGAGCCCAGCTCCACATTTCATTGACCCACATCAGCTATCAGCTGCATCAAGGCATTAGGGAATAGGAGGTTGCATCGCTCTGGGCTGGCGAATCCATTCATGAAGTCATGTTAAGTTGACATCAAGTCTAAGGAGACAGTAACAGCAGTAATTGCATGAAGATTGGTTTTATCACTGTGAATCAGCAGCACAGTGAGGGTCTGGAGCCAGCAGTAGGTGAGCAAATGGACCTGGGGGACCTGAGACGTGCCTGAGAACATGAGGGATTCACCTTTCTGCCTCCCTGTTCCCAGACACCAAAGAAATAGGATGACACCTTCGTATTTTCCTTTCAAATCGCTTAAAATAGGTCTTACCCTCCCAACATGCACAACTTCTTGGCAGCTTTCGGCTCCAAAAGCTTGGTGAGGAGTGCACGAGCCCCAAAGCCAAACCTTGGGGACAAATTCATCCACCTTCATGATGAAGATACAGCCAAAAGGAGAAGGGAAGAGTCTCGAGAAGTGATTTGACTCAAGACCCCTCACCATAGACCAACCCAAAGCAGCATCTCACCTGGGAGTCACCAAGTGACTTAATTCAGATGCAAAGCATCTGGATGACTTAAGTGAAACCCAATATTGTGGTCAAGTATCTCAGCTCGAGCTGTGTGGGGCTTCGGGAGGTGTATTAAATGCAGCTTGAATTTCCCATCAGTGCTGTGGGAGCTTTGGCGTAATGGGAAATGGATAACTTGATTGGTTTTTAATACGTCTACCATTAAACGTTCACTATTGATTTGCCATCTGAACCGCTTTGGCAGGGCCAAAATATTCCCGGAATGCATCCTCGGAGCTTCCTTGGAAATGTCATGTCACTCTAATTGAGTTTCTTGACATGATTTGATTTCAGGGCAGGGAGGGGGGTGACTTTTAGGACTTGGCAAGCCGGATGCTTTCCAGGCGCAGGGAACTGGGGATGCTCCAAACCAGACTGAAACCAGAAGATTCCCGAATACACGTTGCATTCGAAAGCAAAGGACATGGCTATGAGCATGTGGAAAGCTGGGGCTTTAATGCACCTAAAACCGGCTTCCTCATGGAGTTTGCAATGTGAAGGGTGATTTCAGAGCATGAGTGACCCTATCACTTGTTTTGTCTGGCTCACAGAGCTCCAGAGCTGAGTACATAGGCCTATATCTCTGTATATAGGTGTACCTATAGCTTGAGCACACAGGTCTATATCTCTGTATATAGGTGTACCTGTAGCTTGAGCACACAGGTCTGTATCTCTGTATATAGGTGTACCTGTAGCTTGAGCACACAGGTCTATATCTCTGTATATAGGTGTACCTGTAGCTTGAGCACACAGGTCTGTATCTCTGTATATAGGTGTACCTGTAGCTTGAGCACACAGGTCTATATCTCTGTATATAGGTGTACCTGTAGCTTGAGCACACAGGTCTGTATCTCTGTATATAGGTGTACCTGTAGCTTGAGCACACAGGTCTATATCTCTGTATATAGGTGTACCTGTAGCTTGAGCACACAGGTCTGTATCTCTGTATATAGGTGTACCTGTAGCTTGAGCACACAGGTCTATATCTCTGTATATAGGTGTACCTGTAGCTTGAGCACATAGGTCTATATCTCTGTATATAGGTGTACCTGTAACTTGAGCACAGATCTGTATCTCTGTATACAGGTGTACCTGTAGCTTGAACACAGGTCTATATCTATGTATATAGGTGTACCTGTAGCTTGAGCACACAGGTCTATATCTCTGTATATAGGTGTATGTATAGCTTGAGCACACAGGTCTATATCTCTGTATATAGGTGTACCTGTAGCTTGAGCATACTCGGCCCCTTTGCAGGAGGGGGTTCCTTGTGCATTGAGCCAGTAAAGTCTTGAAGGAGGAAAGGAGAAAGGAGAGAGGAGAGGAGAGGAGAGGAGAGGAGAGGAGAGGAGAGGAGAGGAGAGGAGAGGAGAGGAGAGGAGAGGAGAGGAGAGGAGAGGAGAGGAGAGGAGAGGAGAGGAGAGGAGAGGAGAGGAGAGGAGAGGAGAGGAGAGGAGAGGAGAGGAGAGGAGCTCTCCTCATTGCACATCCATGTCCGCGGGCAGTTCCTTAGCAACCCTGACAAAGGAAAATGGATGGGGAGGGATGAAGAGGCCGGGCCAGTGTAATTTAGTAATTTGATAATGATACAGCCCCTGAAATGGCTGTGAGCGCTGACAGCAGGGTCCTGAGCATCATCCTGCATCCTCTGCCTGTGGATCGAAGCCAGCAACAACCCTCACCTTCACTCCTCCAGTCAAAAGCAACCCAGTGTTCATCACTGTGGCACCAGCCTGAGCTGCACCGGGTTAATTATTACGTGGTATTTTTAGAGCAGGAGTAATTTAGGCTCTGGAAGTTAATGCAGGGCTGGACCTGAGCACCTCCGTGGTTCTGTGGGAGGTGGTGGACGTTTGAATGCTGTCCACAGCCCTTTTGGGTGATGTCCATTGCTATTTGGAGCAATAGGAATTGCTGCATTGATGTATTGGGATATGCAGGCTCTTGCCAGCATCACTGGGAGGATGCTGGTGAGCTCCATCCCCATTGCAAAGATGGAATTACAACCCAACAGCCATAATGCCCTTAAGAAAGGAAGGAAAATGTTGGAAAAGCCTGGAAAACCATGCCAACAAAGCAGCTCTGCTCATGTGAGCTGGGACAATCAGGAGCAGAAATGGGGATGGATTTGCCCCTGACATCGTTGCTGTGTGGGTTAGGATGAGACCCAAGGAGAAACTCTCCCATCCAGGAGGCAGTGCTCCTGCAGGAGCTGCCTCAGGCTATCCATCCTGCCGCAGTTTGCACCCCAAAGCACCCCAGTAAATCCCATTTGATCTTTTAGGATTCCTCTGGATGGCTCCTTGCCCATCCCTTGCCTTGGGCATCCTCTAGCCCAGCACCCTGAGCCCCACTGGTGGGCTCTGCATCACCCAGATGTGTCCTGAAACCACCGCAGGCACCTCCCCAGGGATCATGAAGCCAAGGGGCCAACCCATACCCACAATTGCAAGGATCAATATAACCCATCCATAGAGAAGGAACCACCACGCTTACTGAGCACTGTCTCTCCCACCAACTTCATCCAGCTGCTGCAGCCTCACAGTGGGAATTATCCCTGCGTACGGAGGCAGGGAGAAGCAGAAGCAGCTCTTTTTATGCTCCATTCCGCTGGGTGTAAATAGGTTTTATGTTTAAACCCACTGTCAGGATAAGTGCCCTCAGGCCAGCCCTGCTCCTCTACATGGACCCAGGCTCCTGCTGACTCCCTTTACCTTTATTCCTTCCTTTTAGATGTTTCCTTCAAACCAGAGATGTGCTAACAATAGCTGCAGGCACCATGTGTGCAGATAGGTGCTAACACCCCTTTGGCGAAGAGGTAGAGGTGCAAGGGAGAGGCAGCAGATAAAAGCATGGCAGCAAACACTTGAGGAAGACGATTCCATAGAATCCCAGAGTTATTTGAGTTAAAAGGGATCTTAAGATCATCCAGTTCCAACCCCTGCCATGGGCAGGGACCCCTTCCACTAGAGCAGCTTGCTCCAAGCCCCTGTGTCCAACCTGGCCTTGAACACTGCCAGGGATGGGGCAGCCACCATTTCTTTGGAATTTAGAGGATTTAAGATTATTTATTTCATTTCCACTGCTCTTTTCTTCCTTTGGAGGGAAAGCATCAAGAGCCTGAAGCATCTCATGCCTGAAGGCTCTCAGTGATGCAGTTGCCCTTCGGGTATGGCCCAGCCGTTCTTGCAGGAGCACATTCAGCAATCTGCAAAACAGCCCCAGCACATTTTATCCCAAAGAGGCTTTTTGCTATTACATTTGTATCAGAAGCTGAGGGCAGAGCTGATTGATTGCCAGGAGCATGACGGTGGGGTGGGTAACTGCTCATTACAGACATCCAAGTGCTTTGCATACAATCAGGGCTGTAAATCCCCTGTGACCCTGCGGCAGCAGCCAAAGACTTGGGGCTGAAGGAGGTGAAAGAAGGGCAAGAAAGGGAAAATGATGCTTCAAGCTCTGCAAAGCTAACTCCATGTCCCTGGGTCCTCTTCTTCCTCTGCTCATGTGCCAGCTTCAAGAGACAGGGCATCCACATCCACTGTATGGTCCCTTTGGAGCCACGTGCAGGGATTTGCTGCTGCTGAGCTGTTGGAAGGAGTGAAAATCACCCCCAAATGGGGTTCTGGGAAGAGAAACCCCCATAAATCAGCCTCACTGGAGAGGAAGGGCTGTTTGCTGTAGGGCTATGGGAAGATGGGCAAACCCTCCCTCCACAGCCTTGAAAATGCAAACTGAGTCTTAGATTAATAAAGAAGGGTCAGAGTGAACCAGAAAACTCCATTCTGCCGCTCTATAGACACAAAGTGCATTCATGTCTTACTTCTCTATGCAATTCTGGTGCTGGAAGCAGTAAACAGGACCTCACATCACATTCCCTTTGCTTCCCCAGGCCAGGCAAAACTTCCATGCTGCTATTTAGGATCATAGAATCATGGAATGGTTTGTGTTGGAAGGGACCTTAAAGCTGATCCAGTTCCAACCCCTGCCATGGGCAGGGACCCCTTCCACTGGAGCAGCTTGCTCCAAGCCCCTGTGTCCAACCTGGCCTTGAACACTGCCAGGGATGGGGCAGCCACAGCTTCCCTGGGCACCCTGTGCCAGTGCCTCAGCACCCTCACAGTAAGGAATTTCTTCCTAGTATCTAACCTAAATCTCCCCATTTTGGGGATGTTTTTTGTTCTCAAGGTGCTGGTGTTCCTCTGCCTTATTTTTCCCAGCAATGGATTGGTTGTGATGATGAAACTTTAATAAGATCCTGTTCATCTGCCCACATTTGGGCTTTAAATGATTCACAGACGGAAATTGAGCTCAGCAAGAGCAAGAGAGGCTGTGGAGAGTTGGGAAGGTGTCCTGCTCCTGAAGAGATAGAACATAAGGGAGATGTGCGAGGATGCGAGGGACAAAACATGCATTTATCATAAGTTTGGTCATTTCCATTAAAACTTTTGGTACTTTGAGGCCTTTTGGCCATCACCCAGCTCCCATGGGTGCCCCATGCTCTTCTTAGGGTCCTCTGGGGTTATCCAGCTCCCATGGGGACCTCAGGATGTTCTTAGGGTCACCTGGGGGTATTTTCATGCTGTGACATTTCCAGTTGTGCAGCAAAGACTCCGATCCCTTGTGAAAGCCAAGAGGAAGCAGGGATCTACACACTGTGGTAGCCAGTGACAGCTGGAACTCTGGTTTGCTTTTGAAGCAGACTGATAGGGATGAGCCAAGTGATTTGACTTCTTCCATCTTTCTTTCTTGGGCGCTGCCTTCTCTTTCCTGTTTTCTCCTAATCAAATCACTGTGGAGGCTTCATGGCTGGTGTGTGGGTTTGCTTCCTGCAAGGACATTGCCCTGCACCAGCCCTTCCTAACAGCAAGGCTTTTATAGAATCATAGAACCATGGAATGGGTTGGGTTGGAAGGGACCTGAAAGCTCCTCCAGTTCCAACCCCTGCCACAGGCAGGGACCCCTTCCACTGGAGCAGCTTGCTCCAAGCCCCTGTGTCCAACCTGGCCTTAAACACTGCCAGGGATGGGGCAGCCACAGCTTCTCTGGGCACCCTATGCCAGCGCCTCAGCACCCTCACAGGGAAGAGCTTCTGCCTTATCTCCAACCTGAACTTCTCCTGTTATTCCCCAAATGATGGGAAGCACATTCCCCTCCGTTCTCCAGCTTCTCCTTCAGGTAGTTTTGGTCATCTGAAGAATAAAAATGAACAGACTTACATTTACATGGGCCATTATGGCAGTAGGACGGACTTTTGAGCGTGACCCATGTGTATTTGCCATTCCTTCGAATTCGGTGTGTCTTCAAGTTTGGTTTGATTGCTTTTCATCTTTGCAGCCATTGGATTCTCTGTCTCAGGCCTGGCTTTAAGTTCCTCCCTGCCTTTTAGTCTGCTCTTGTGCCCTGAGACCTTTGGGATCCACTGGCACCCAGCTCAGTCAAATGGGGTGAGGTTCAACTCAATCATGGGAAGATGGACCCATGCTGGAGGTGGGTAACTGCACTTAGCACCCTCCTGTGCAAGGCTGCAGCAGTAGCCACGGACACCAGAGAGCCCAAGCAGGAGCTGGCACTGACAATCACCTCCTCAGGGTCCCACAGCACCTCCCAAATCCCTTAGGAACATGGATCAGCCCTTTCCTAATGTCCCCAAGCTAGCCAGAAAGCCGGGAAGGGCTGAGCACCCAATTTCCAACCATTCAGATGCACAACGCATGGGGACAGCCTGAAGCAGTTGCAATGGATAAAAACTACCTCAAACCTTCTCCCTCCATCACGCACCATCTCCTCTCAACCTCAGGAAAGCTTCAGTGAGAAAGGGCGAACACCCCATCACAAGGGATGGGATGGTTGCAAAGGTGGAGCAGCCATCTCCTATGTGACCTTACCCATCCCAACCTACAGTCTTTATATAGTTCAATTCACCTTGGAGACGCACTGAGGTAAGCTAAAGATCCATCACCTCTGGAGGAGAGTGGGCTTTAGGATGGATTCAATAACCTGCTTTGATATTCCACCTTTCCCTAACCTATGTTCCCTTCCCCAGGTACCAGAATCCCAGCTTCCCAGTGATGTTGGCAACAACAGCACTTCAGCTTTGGCCTGAAGATCTGAAACTCTTGGAGGTGCTCAGGGACACCAGGTCTTTGTGTCAGAGGTGTGCACCAGGCCTTGATTTCTGGGGTACCAACCTCAATGGGATGTGATGTCAGGGCACAGGATGGAGACGCCCCCGTTGGTAAGTAGAAGGGACCCACTTTTTGAGTGCCAACACGAATTCCATAGGATCATAGAATGGTTTGGGTTGGAAAGGACCTTAAGATCATCCAGTTCCAACCCCCTGCCATGGGCAGGGACATGAAATATCCATTAGCCAGGTCAGCACCTAGAGCTCCCATCCGTATGTATTTACATCCTCAACCCCCTCCTTCCATCCCCAGACCAACAATAGCAGGGGAGGTGAGTCCCTAACCCACCCTGAAGCATGCAGGGCTGTCAATGGTCTGAGTCAAACAGGGTCCAAAGGTCTCCTGAGTGCTCCACAAGGACACAGTCAACATCAACAGGGAGCAGGAGGATGCAAAACACATCTCTCCAATAAGGTGTGATGGTAGAGAAACGCTGGTGAAGCCCTCACTGTCCACCCCAGGCATGAAGCCTTCTTCCTTGGGTGGTCAAACCTGGGTTGAGTCAAACCTGGATGGAGTTTAGCACCACCAGGAACCACATGTACTTTACAAAGCTTTAGATACCTTCTGCCAAGCTTCAGGCTTTGCCCTGCTGTGTTATTTGATCAACCAGCACTAGTTAAGCTACTGGGTAATGGTGCTACTGAAGCCCATCTCACCCTATGGAGGTCAAGGGAAGGCAGGACACAAGCCAAGCTGGGGGAAGCTGAAGGTTGTTTGAGAATCAGCACCTATAGATCTGAACAAGAGCAAGGGGAAACTGGTTTTGGGTTGGGACAGGATGATCTTAAGGCCCTTTCCAACCCAAACCATTCTGTGATTTGTAATGGACCTCCACCATCAGGGACAGGTTGGGAATAGCTCTCGTCTATCACCGCTTCCCCAAGCAGTGAGTTCAAGGCTTTCATCAGCTACAGGGACCATGGAGCCCTTAGAGACACCAAATCCCTCTGCAATAAATGAACCCATGAGAGCAGAGAGGACTATGTGCCAGATGATGATTTACCTCCCTCCTGGTGTGAAGATGTCCTCCTAATGGAGTTTCCCACCCAGCTCTTAGTGTTGAAAATGAGTGTTCTTGCCCAAAAATACAACTGAAGGCTCCAAGGACTGGGATAACCAAACCACCTCTCAGGTCCCAGTGAACGAGGGGAAAGAAAACATCGATCCAGGAGGTGAAAGCATGACATGAAAATGGAAGAGGATCCACTCTGGAGCAGTGGATCCTGATGTGTCCCAGCCAGCAACTGGAGGTGATCAAGGGCAGAACACTCTACCTAGGTTAGAAGCCAAAGGGGAGCTCTCATTTTAACTGTCACTGCCTTTCAGACACCAACCAGCATCTTCAAGGTCTGGGTGGGAAACTCAAAGAGGCTCATCCAAGAATATCCATAGTCACAGCTCCGTGTGCCCAAAGGAGCTGCTGTGTCCATTGGCTGTGTGGTCCAGGAGCAGGAATCTCTCCCCATTCCAACTCAGAGTCCATCCAGGGTCACTACTGGCTGCTGTTACCTTTCATGGAGGGTTTTGCCCACCTACAGCCGGATGTGTCCCTTCCCAACTGCACCACACCAGCCCTTTGCTAGGACAGGGTGGTGATGGCATCTCAAAGCAGAGAGGAGCTCTGACCAATAGGCAGGGCTGAGAAGGGTCCTGGGGCCACAAACCCACACTGACCATCAAAGGGAACCCTCCATCAGGGACCTGACCCCTTTGGGTGTCAGCCCATAGACTAATCCCTGTTCCAGCAAGGAGACCTCCATCCCCATCCTCTTTGTAGCACAAAGCACTTTTCCTTGCAAACCAATGCCATGGGACACTGCAGGAGAACTCCCTCTGACCACACCAGAACCAGAACCAGAGGGGGTTTTCCTGCCTTGCTGCTGTCTTGGAGCAACCTGAGTTAATTCTGCTGGATCTCAGTGTCTCTGGGGAGTTCAAAGGGTTTTTGTCCCCAAGACACGCATAATCCTTACAACCACCCCTCTTCAAATGCTGCCTCTGGGAATGTGCAGCCCCATCCTGCAGGAACTTCCCCATATTTCCAGTCTTCCACAGGTTTTCCTGACTGCATGGGAGGAGAAAAGCCCCCCGAGATGGGAAACTAGGCAGAGAGCAGAGCAGTGTGAGCAGGGCAAGTCTGTCCTTGCTGCGGGTAGGGGTTATGGCACCATAGAATAGTTAGGGTTGGAAAGGATCTTAACATCATCTGGCCCGGGGCAAAACCCTGCTGAGGTCCTCCACCAGCTCCACTCTTCATATAGAAACACATTAATTAGGATAACACTTAATCAGAGCTGAAAACCCCAACAGGCATCCTTAGGGGGCATAAAACCCTTTGCATTTAAAGCATCCTTGCACCAAGTGCCTTGCTACCTGGAGGAATGGGGGAGAAACGTGTTTGTGTGCCCCTGCAATGTCCCAGCATTGGTGACAGCCCCGTTTTGGGATGACTCCCACCAGGTTGTCAGGTTCAGACGTCTGGTTTTGCCCTTGTCCCCCCTCCTTTTTGGCTCCTGTGAATGGGGAGCGGCGCCGCAGCCCCGTGACGTTGCCAGCTCCCTCTGATTTCAGCTTAATGAAATCATGCCCAAACGAAGGCTCCACGTCTGGAGTTACGACTCCGACCCCGTGATCACTCACTTTTATATATACACGAGGGAGGGGAAAAGCGTTTCCATAGAGAGAATAAAACCAGCTGAGCCCTCTTTAAGAACAAGAAAAGCAAAGCAAGGGGCGCAGAAGTTCAGGGCAACGCGCCTGATGCTTCTCTCCTTGGAGTGAGCCCACAGCAATCCTTTCCCATCCCGACCACTGAGGACTACCAGGTGAGTGCCTGGGTTTCATTTATTAACCATAAAGCAGGTTTATTTGCACGAAGTTGAAGTGTTTTAGTGTTTTCCTTGGGAGAGCACATCCCGCTTTTCTCCACGAGAAAAAGGCAGGATCGGGGAAAGCAGTTTGGGATATTGTGTTGAGGCTCCCCACATCCTCCCTCCTAACCAAAGGGATCTCTTTTTTATTGTTACATCAATTCTTGGGTGCTGGGGATAGTTGGGGAATCTTGGGAAATGGAAAAGCGGGACAATAAATCACTGCTGCGATTACAGGGATGGGGAGGAGAGGAGGGCACAGCCCCATGGGGCCAGTTTGCATTGGGGAGCCCCTGGGAATCAGCATCCTCAGGAGGGATTCATTAGGAAAGTGGAGGTAGCATCACATGAAGAGAGTCCAAAGGGTCTAGAGGTCTCACCCACAGCGTTATTTTATCCCAGACTTACTTTTGATGGGGAAAGAATCAGTTTTATCCAGTGCCTCCGGTGCCGATGAGCAGCTTTGATCCCACTTTGCCAGAGCCGCCTTCCCGAAGTGATTTTCTCTTTCAAATCCAAGAGGCAGCTCCTCAGCTGAGCAGGTCCTGCTGTGCCTGTCGGCACCATCTCAATAAATGCCTATAAATTCCTCATGGGCATCCCAGCAATTCCCATCAGCAGGAGCAGCACCCGCAGGTCACCCGGAGCAGCAGCAGATTTAACTCCGACTTCCTCAGATCCACCACATGTGGGTTTTCTTCTTTTCCTGCTTTGTTTTTAGGGGGGAGAAAATCCCCATTCCAGCTTCTTTCCTTGCTCCATACAAACTTCCTGGTGTGCCCAGGTGCAAACCCACCATGGAAATAGAGACAAACCCTGCAAAATCAGCTTTTCCTGCCCATCCAGCAGATCCAGGCACTGCTTTCCTTTGATTTTTGCTCTTTCCACCAGAATATACACCACAGCCAAGGACCAGGAAAACAGACACAGGATGAGATTGTGTCTCAGCCACATCTCCCCCTTGCTCTGCCTTTCCTGAGGTCCCCAATGGGTTTTCCTAAATGCCACTGGTTTCAGATAGCAGTGGAATAGCTGTTGGGAAGCAGCTATTGGAGATGCTGCTCTGTGGCTTTAGGGAGGGCAGCAGCAGTTCCAACCAGAGCAATTGTCTCCCAGCAGCTTTGGGTACCATTCCCATTCTCCATCTGGCAGCTTGGGGTCATGGAGGAACAGGGGCTGCAGATAGGGGGGGCAAAAATAAGCCATTTGTAAATCCATGTCCCACATCCTGCTAGCAGGGGATACAAAGAAGTTCCTATGGGAAATGCTCCATCTGGGGCTGAAGTAGAGCAAAGGGAGTGGGAGATAGGTCTTCATCCTGTTGAGCTTTTGCAACCCAAAACTAAGCGCCAGGATTTAAGTGTCTGACTTGGGACTAAAGGAATGAGAGTTTTGGGTGTCCAGACCTGTGAGGGTTGGGTGTCTGGAAGGGTTTTCTTCCCTTATCCTACAGGGATTTGCTGGTGTTGCCTGGGCTGTGCTGCTGCTGCTGCATGTCCTCAGTGCAGGGCAGGGTTATGGGGTGGTTGGTTCCTGGGGGAGCTCTGCGGGGTTCTGAGCAGGGGCAAGTGGAAATCATAGGATCATGGAATCAGCCAGGTTGGAAAAGCCCTTTAAGCTCATCCAGTCCAACCCTTCCCCAGCACTGCCAAGGCCACCACTGACCCATGGCACTGAGGCCTCGTCTCCACGCTGTGTGAACACTTGCAGGGACGGTGACTGCAGCCCTGCCCTGGGCAGCCTGTTCCAATGCCTGAGCACCCTCTGGGGCAGGAATTGTTCCTCAGCTCCATCTAAACCTGCCCTGGTGCAGCTTGAGGCCGGTTCCTCTTGTCCCATCCCTTGTTCCTTGGGAGCAGAGCCCAGCCCCTCCTGGCTCCATCCTCCTGTCAGGCAGTTGGAGGCAGCCATCAGGTCCCCCCTGAGCCTTCTCTTCTCCACACTGAACCCCCCAGGTCCCTCAGCCCTTCCCCATCACCCTTGTGCTCCAGGCCCTGCACCAGCTCCGTGCCCTTCTCTGGACAGGATTAATGGGACAAACCCATCCCCACCTCCCCATCCCCAGGACAGGGTTCAGGTGGCAGCAGTTTGAGTGTCTGTGGCTCAGTGATAGTAGAGCGGCTCCAGGGTGAGAGCCACTGGGGACAAAGGGGTTGATTTGATTGGACCAGTCTGAGGACATCTCCCCCGGCAGCCACCCCTCCTGCATCAATGCACAGACCCCATCCCAAGCCCCAACACACCGACATCCACAGGGACTCCCAGGAGCCGTCCTGCTCCTCAGGACATTCCCAGGCGCTTCCCCACCCTCTTTGTCTCCTCCGTGCTCCTCATGGGAATCCCATCAGCATGAATGAATCCTCATAGGAAATAACATAGCATCTCACTCAAACATCGGGTCCCCAAACCCCTGGGCACTGTCCCCAGACCTGGGCTTGCCATGAGATGCGCTTACCACAAGATGGGGCCCGAAGATTGGGAATGCCAACACACCTCCAGGCTCATGCAGGGTCTGTGTGCCCTTGGGGCTGGCCCAAGGGGCACAGGTCAGTCCTCAACATAGGCAAAGGCACCCACGCAGAGACCCCATGCAGGTTTTTGGTAGCCAGAAGGGCATACAGAGCGGTGGGTCACATCCCAGATAGCCTGGCCTCAATGATGGGAGGTTTTGCAGAGCTGGAGGGTTATTCCAAGGTTTTCATCCCCCCCTCAGGACCCCAAAATGACCGCATTTCAAGCAGGGAGGATGCTGCTGTGCTGTGATTTCTGTGGTCCCCTCAGCTCCCCAGTCAGGGCTGCCCATGAGGGGACTTCACCCTGGATGTGCCATCAAATAGGACAGCCTGTCCTGAACCCAGGGTAAAGGGGACTCCTAGGGATGGAGCACAGGGAATGGGCATCCCTGGAGCACCCAAGGCCAGGGTTGGAGAAGGGGCACGGGGCCACCACACTGGGTGGGCGGTAGATCACATCCCCTGCACTGGGGATGGCTGTACCCCATTCTCCATGCCCGTTTTGGACCCAGTTGCATGAGCAGGTAGATGGGCAATTACTGGCTTGAAGGAGCACAGAAACATCTCTGATGGCTTCAGGCTGAGAGAGGAGCTGAAAGGAAACCCCACTTTTGCTGATGGTTCTCACTGTGGGGAGGCATCAGCAAGGTGCACATGGGTGCATGGGGAGTGACATGAGATTGTCCCAGGCAAGGAGGGACCCTGGTAAACCAGCCCTCCTGCAGCAGGCACTTGTGTTCGACAAAGGGATGACCAAATCCTCCCCTCCATGGAGGCTGCAGCTTTCCAAGCATCTTGGACATCCCAACTCCCACCCAGCACTCCAGAACCAAGGGCTGAGGGGCTGTCCCTCTCCATGACCTTATAGAATCATGGAATGGTTTGTGTTGGAAGGGACCTTAAAGCCCATCCAGTTCCAACCCCGGCCACGGGCAGGGATACCTTGCACCAGAGCAGCTTGCTCCAAGCCCCTGTGTCCAACCTGGCCTCGAACACTGCCAGGGATGGGGCAGCCACAGCTTCTTGCATCATTTAGATAAAGCAGTAAGTTAACAGAGGAAAGCAAACCCAGACCAACCTATGCCAGGGTCTCACCACCCTCATAGTAAAGGATTTATTCCTTCTATCCAACCTGAACTTCCCCTGTTTCAGTTTGAATCCATCACCCCTTGTCCTATCACTCCAGTCCCTAATGAAGAGTCCCTCTCCAGCACCCTTGTAGCCCCCTTCAGACACTGGAAGGGAGAAGGAGACCCCAAGACAACTCATTCCCACTCATCCTAATGATTAGATGCAACTTAGTGGGGATGTGGGAGATGAATCCACCCTTGCAGGACCTGGGAGGTTGAGGCAGTGTCCGTGGAAGGACATGGGGGTGACGATGCTCTGCCGCGGGCCCCGCGGGATGCTCATGCCCATCTCTGCCCTCCCCTTGCTCTCTCCATTGGACAGGCCACCGCGATGTCCCACTGCAGGCTGCTGCTCCTCCTCGCCCTGCTCTGTGCCACCGAGAGCAGCCGGGCTCTCCATCTGTACAACCCCACCTCCATCCTCAGCTGCCTCAACGCAGCCCTTGCCGAAGGCCAGAAGAGCTTCCCGGAGGAAAACACCGCCTTGGACAAGCGCAGCTTCGAGTCCCCATCGCTGGAAGAGGGCTCTGAGGAGCAGGAAGGGGATAACGTGGCAGAGGAAGAGATAGGGAAAAGGACGTTCCCAGGGGAAGGCCATTACAAATACGTGTCCCAAGCGCAGGTGAAGGGGAAGTCGTACCAAAACCGAGCCAAGAGCGACCGCCGCACCAAGGTCACCCTCTCCCTCGACGTCCCCACCAACATCATGAACATCCTCTTCAACATCGCCAAAGCCAAGAACTTGCGGGCGAAGGCGGCTGCCAATGCCCACCTCATGGCGCAGATCGGGAGGAGGAAGTGACCCTCCATGGGCCAGAGGGGACTGATGGCCATGTACGATAGCAGTGTTGTATAGTTTTGACCCATCGAGCTCACTTTCATATCTCTTCTTTGTCCTGCTCTCCTCCCTGCTCTCCTCCGTCGCTCCTCCTGGACATTTCCATGCACAGGGAAGAGGCTCATGTCTGCTCCAGGGCAAGGGGACTGGTCACCTCGGGAAGGTCCCTATTAAAGCTATGATCTCTTGAGTTTCCCATGCTTTGTTGTCCCATTGTCTCCACTGGGTGCTCTGTTGGGTCTGTCTGGGCCTTTTGGGTATCCAGAACCTCCCTCCAGCTCAGCCTCATGGTACTCTCCCCACCACAGTCCAATCCCTACTCCACCCTCAAACACAAGCTGTCCCTATACACAATCCTCAATGCATTGGGAAGGGAGAACAGGACTGGCCAGGGGACCTCAGGAGGGATAGAATCATGGAATGGTTTGGGTTGGAAGGAACCTTCAAAGCTCATCCCCCTGTGATGAGCCAGGACATCTTTTCAACTAAACCAGGTTGCCCACATAAATGGATGTGGTTCCCAATGTTTGGATTCCACAATTTCTCCTCCTGGATACTCTCTAGGTTTTAAGGTTGTCTTTGCAACCACCTCTTTGTCCACCAGCACATTCCATAGTCACAACTGGGACAGCATCAACCTCCCCATCCACATGGTCCTTCATGAGTGGCCCCAGGCCAGGGTCACCCCATGGCCTCAGGTGAGTTTGGACCCCAAGAGCTGCAGGTGCCTCCCTGGCTACTCCAGACACACCTATGGGGTCTGTCCATGTTGTCCAATCCACCCCTGCCCACCTTTCTACTGCTCTGAGAAATCTCTGCATCAGCTCTTTAGCTGGTACAGCTTCACCTCCCCACACACAGACCATCCCCATTCACCCTCCACTGAGTCCCAGCCCACCAAGCTCCCACCCCTTCACCTTAGACTGTTTATCCCTTCCTCTAAACACCCCAGCACAGCTCCAAGATGGAACTTCATCTCTGGTCTCCATCCCTGCTGTCTCTCTTTCCCCATTAGATGCTTACCAAGAGCAGCTCCCACCAGCCCTATCCAGGCCCTGGCCATAGGTAGCATTCCAGGTGGGACACTAAGAGGGATCAGGTCCCCAGGGTTTGGCAGATGGACCCACATGGTTGCAGAGATGTAGTTGGAAGCATTTTCTCTCTGTCCCATTGGGCACCCAAAGGAGACATCACATGAATTCAGACCCAGCAAGCCCACGCTTAAGTGGCCAAGGCTCCTAACTGACCCACAGGAGGGGGATTTGGGATCCAAATTCACCTGAAGCCCAAAAATCAAACCCAAAAAGGGTCCTTCAGCATCTTCCCAACATAGCATCAACCGGGTTGGAAAAGCCCTTTAAGCTCACCCAGTCCAACCGTTGCCCAGCGCTACCAAAGCCACCACCAACCCATGGCACTGAGGGCCTTGTCTACGTGTCTTATGAACACACACCACACATCTCCAGCAGACAGCTCACCAACATGCCCACAGCATCTCTGTGCAATGGTCTTTTCCTGCCTCAGCTCCAAGGGTGTGGATCTTTCCTCATGGCAATCTCCTGTAACCTTGGACTATATGGTCCTTTACACCATTTCAAAGCCCAACACCCTATACATCCACCCCCCATTGCTATATTGAGCTCTCATTCAGCAGGGCATAGGCATTGTCCCCATCTTACATCCAGGGAAACTGAGGTACACACTCCTGCTCACATCTGGTCAGGCAAAGCAGAAGAGAACAAGTCACACCTGGGCAGGCATCCAGCTGGATGCAGTCTCATCCCTGTGTGGGTTTGGCCATAGGTGTCCTTACATTGTCCAGGCTCTGATGCACCTCTCTAGAGGAGCCGTAGCACATTAGAACTGCTCAGAGTCATTGCTTTGAGCAGAAAATGGAATAGATTTCCCCTGTTCTCCCCACTGAGCTCCAGTAAATCCTTGGCCCAGGCTTGGAAGAGGCTTTACTTCACCATCAGCTGCTGGGGGCATGTGCACCAGCCCTGCTTGGGTTCTGTCCCAGCACCGGGTTAGACAAGGGGAACATCTCAGCCCCATGCTAGTGCCTGGATCAAAACACCCCATGACTGGGTCTTTCTTCTGTTCCCCTTTGATGAAGGCCATTAACATGGTTTGGGTAGGAAAGGGCCTTAAGATCATCTGGTTCAAACCCTTGCCATGGGAGGAGATGGGCCAAGGTGTTTGCTGGCACCAGGCTGTGCTTGTACATGAAAGCTGAGATGGAGACAGAATACCAGCTGGTAGTGACTGATGCGGAAAGCAGAGATGCTCCTTCCCCAGCTGCATCCCCATGGGGAGTCTCATCCAAGCACTGGCTTGGACAAACCTTTCCACTATTAATCCTCCTTCCCAAGCTCTGCCAAGCAAGACCAGGGGTTGATTGGAGGGGCTGAGACACAAGTAGAGGTTGGGGGAAGCTGGATGGAAATAGGAGCAGTGAAATCTCCATCAGCACCCAGCTGGGTTTGGGAGCATGATGAGCAGGGATGAAACCCAAACTCTTTTTGAGCTCAATAATGAGTTTGCTCTGGTGCACACGGCCAGGGCATGGGGAGCTTCTCATCACCCAACACCCTAAGTCCTTCTCCTCAGGGCTGCTCCATCCAGTCTCCCCCAGCCTCTATTTATGCTTGGGATGGCCCCAGCTCAGGAGCAGAACCTTGCACTTGACTTTGCTCCCCTTGTAATAGGGAGAGCAATGCTAAATCTATATTTAAAGGCCAAACCCCATGGATCTGCAGGTGCAAGTCCTTCAAAGCCCTTTGATGAGCCCCCATTGCTCTTCATAGGAAACACCTGAGCCCTTTGCCAGCAGATGCCAACACAAGGGCAGGGCAGGAAGGAGCACTTTAGTAGAGAGCCCAGCCCTACTTGATAAAAGGTGCAAGAGGGAAGCACATAGGGCATGCTCTCAATGAGGTGATTGTGTGAGGAGCCTGAGTGGTTCAGAGCCATGGTGAGTAGCCATGGAGCTGGGTTTGCTCTCTGATGGCTGTGGATAGCTCTTCTGTTGGTTTCCTTGGGGGTGAAATTGGTTATGGGGTATGGAGGAGCATTGTGAACCCTGGAGAAGGGGCTCCTAAGGGTACAGACCTGGGCTGGCTTTGCAAGAATGGTGTTTCCCTCCTCTTGGTCTGGGGAGGATTGTCCTGATGGCATTCAGGTTCGCCTGTTCCCCTGCATGAAGATGCTTTGAAGGTCTTGCTGGTGGCATCTAATACAAGACTGAATTCTGTGCCCATTAATGCTGCTGTAGGGCTGAGGCAGACCTGGAGCATGAGGTGAAGGTCTCCTTGTGAAGAGTGGCTCAGCATCCCTGATTTGTCCCCTAGTGCATTGGGCCTTTTATGGGTCTGTTTGTGGTGGCTGAGGGCTGGCACATTACATCCTAACCCTCGGGTAGGAGCCTCTGCTTCAGTATAGGGTGGTGTTGCCCTGTTTCTGTGCTTGGTAGGGCCAGGCTTCTGCCAAGAAGATCGTTTGAGGCTTGCTGGGCTGGATCTTCAGCCCAGGCCAGAGGTAAAAAGCAGGTTGTAATGGCCATATGCTCTATAAAGACACCCAGAAATGCCAGTGTTAGTCTGGTTCCTCAGCGCACATTCCTAACCCCCTCTTCTCTCCCATCCCCATGCAGAAGGAGTGTGTTTCTGTCCATATTGGACAAGCAGGCGTCCAGATGGGCAATTACTGCTGGGAATTGTATTGCCTAGAGCATGGGATTGGGCCGGATGGCATCATCTCCTCCAACGCATCCTCAGAGAGAGCAAACTCTTCCTTTAGGACCTTCTTCAGTGAGACAAGATCAGGGAAGTGTGTGCCCAGAGCACTGTTTGTTGACCTGGAGCCCACTGTCATTGGTAAGTCATGGAAGGCCTCTTGGTGGGGTCTGTGTAGGGGAGCACCTTCTCTGACCCTCAAGGGTTGGCCACCTAAACTGCTGGTGGGGCTGGCAGCTTCCATGTGAAAGTGCATCCCAATCAGTGCAAGTCACTTAGTAGATGGGGGGGGTCTTGTGCCAGTGACACTCATGAGGTCTCAACCTTCTCCAGATGAGATCAGGACTGGGACCTACCATGCGCTCTTCCACCCGGAGCTTCTCATCAGTGGCAAAGAAGATGCTGCCAACAACTATGCTCGGGGTCACTACACCATTGGGAAGGCTACCATTGAGTCAGTTGTTGAGAGGACTCAGAGTATGGTAAGAACCATGCAGAGTCTGCATTAGGACTCTGGTTGTGGTTGATCTGATCAAGAGATGTGATGGTGGAGAAAGGCAATTGGCTCATGGTCAGCTTGACCATGCCACTATGACTAGAACATGATGGAAAGCATGCGGGTGTGTGTCTTGCTGACTGGGACTGGAGGGGAAAACAAGGGGTTAAAGATGCCCCCAGCTGAAGCAGGAGAACAAGCAGTGGTTTAACTGTCCAGGTTAAGTTACTTTGTCCTACTCCTGATCCAAAATCTCATCCCAGCTGATGTCCCAGCTCAGCTTCTGGCTGAATGTCTCCTCTTGAGCCTCTGCTCCCTTGTGTAGTTGCTTCTGGAGCACAAGGTTTCCCCCATGTAGACTCTCATACGTGCTGTGGTAACACAAAGATGGTTTTGGATTAGGTGGTACCTCTTAGTGGCCTTCAGACTCTCCCTAGTCTTCATGATTGTTGCTCTCATGAGTCGCCATATAACCCAATATGTGACTCTCAGGGTAGGCCTTGCTGCTAAAACAGGAGATGATTTACAAGCTGTGTCTGCTCTGTACAGCAGAAATCACCTGTAAGCAATTGAAGGTGTATGAGAGTGGGAGTAAATATGGCCTTAAACTTGATGGTGGAACATGGTGCTTTGCCTTGGTTCTAGTCCAGTGAGGCCACAATAACTTGGTTATTATAACTTGGTCCTTATGGTTCTTTCCCTGCTGCTGCAGGCTGAGGAATGCAGTGGCCTCCAAGGGTTCCTGATATTCCACAGCTTTGGAGGAGGCACAGGCTCCGGGTTCACCTCCCTCCTCATGGAGGAGCTCTCCGTTGAGTACAGCAAGAAATCCAAGCTGGAGTTCTCTGTGTACCCAGCCCCACAGGTCTCCACAGCAGTGGTGGAGCCCTACAACTCCATCCTCGCCACCCACACCACCCTGGAGCACTCGGACTGCTCCTTCATGGTGGACAATGAAGCCATCTACGATATCTGCAACCGCAACCTGGACATCGAGCGTCCCACCTACACCAACCTCAACAGGCTCATTGGGCAGACAGTTTCTTCCATAACAGCCTCCTTGAGGTTTAATGGTGCTCTCAACGTTGACTTGACTGAGTTCCAGACCAACCTCGTACCCTACCCACGGATACACTTCCCCTTCATCGCCTATGCCCCCATCATCTCGGCAGAGAAAGCCTACCACAAGCAGCTCTCAGTGCCAGAGATCACCAACGCTTGCTTTGAGTTCTCCAACCAGATGGTGAAGTGTGACCCACGCCATGGCAAGTACATGGCGTGCTGCCTGCTGTACCGGGGCGACGTGGTACCCAAGGACGTCAACGCGGCCATCGCAGCCATCAAAACGCGCCGCTCCATCCAGTTTGTGGACTGGTGCCCCACGGGCTTCAAGGTGGGCATCAACTACCAGCCTCCCACCGTGGTGCCCGGTGGGGACCTGGCCAAGGTGCAGCGCGCTGTGTGCATGCTGAGCAACACCACGGCCATCGCCGAGGCCTGGGCACGCCTGGACCACAAGTTTGACCTGATGTATGCCAAGAGAGCCTTTGTGCACTGGTACGTAGGGGAGGGCATGGAGGAGAGCGAGTTCGTGGAGGCCAGGGAGGACCTGGCTGCCCTGGAGAAGGATTATGAGGAGGCTGCAAGGGACTCTGCTGATGAAAGTGAGTTTCATGGTGAATTCCTTTAACTGTTGCATGGTGCCTTGGGTGAAGCTTTTGGGTATCCTCATCTTGCAATTGCTGCCAGAGGAGGCAGTTGTGGGATGGGTCTAAGGAACTGTGGCTTTAGAACTTTAAGCTTGTCCAAAAGCACTTCTTGCTCCAAGTCTTGTGTATGCACAACTGACTGAATAAATGGTGACCTGCAAAACTATCTCCTGTCTTGATGTGCCGCCAAACCACTTCATAGTGTGGTGTGGGTGGTGGCTGCAGGGCTGTGCCCATGGTGCCTTGGTCAGTGCAGCCCTACCTAAAGGGCTGTCTTCCTTGTAGATGCTAGGGTTGGTGACATTAGGATGGGTGCCCCTTGCCCTGGGGTGTTAACATGAACATTGGGGTGTTGACCCCACTTGTGCACTGGCTCCCAAGGTGTCTGTGTATGCTTCAGTATGCCTGTCTCTGGGTTTCTGTGCTGCTCTCTGCTCCAAGGCATCGAATGGAGCAAGATCAGGTTTGTCTGGTCCCTTGCTACCATGCAGGGCTCTGCTAAAGCAATCCATGTCCTGCTGCCAGCCCTGGAAGTTGAGATGGAGTTCTGTCTGGACCCTTTCAAATGCACCCAAACAATGTCTGATCCCTAAGTCCTGAAGTCTGGGGTTGTCTTCCCAATTAGACTTCTTCCCTCTTGGCTGTTCTCCATCATGATGCTGAAATCACTGCAAGCAGCTAATGAGCAGAAGAAGGGGATTTAACTTGATCCCTGCACTGCAGCAGGTTATTGCTGTGTTAGGCTGTGTCACCCCCAGCTGCCCTCTGCTTAGGGAGCAACGCTGCTTGGACTGGTGGTGCTGGTGATGTGATGAATGGGTTCTCCTCTGCCCGGTTTGAGGCTCCTGGCCCCACCAGGTGCAGTTCTGTGTGCTTGGGAAAGCCCCTCTGCAGGGAGCTGTTGTAGACCCCAATGTGATGTCCAAACATCCCTCCAGAGGGGAAAAAGAGAGGGGACAAAGCAGGGAGTAGCTCTGGCATGTGCAGCAACAGCTCTACCTTACCCTTGTGGGTGCATGGACAGGAGCTGAGTGAGGGTTGCCCAATGGTTTTGGTGGGAGGAGCTATTCTTCTGCTCACCACAGATGTCCTGGGATTGGGGTCCTGGTCTGGGGTTCATGGGTTGCCCACGTGGCACATAAGGCTGCAGGAGAGAGGCACAGCAGCCAAAATGGTTGTACCATCACTGGTGGCCTGAGGTCACATCTAGAACCTCATCTTATGATACTGGAAAGGTCTCCATGGGTCTACTGAACACTCTGCACTCTTTGAGGGTCAACTTCCTGCTTGGAAAAGGTACTATTGGTATTCATTCTTCCCATATTAAACCTTCTGGTGTGCCTGATAGCTTGAGTGCAGAGCTGTATAGTGTGAGCTGCTGCATAGCCTTTATCCATGCTGGGAGTGCAGGATGTCTGGCTGCTGGACCACTCAGGACATGCTCGTCTCCTGCCTGCTCCCTAACAGCCTTGCAGCTCCATCAGGGCGTTCTTCTGAATGCTCATGGGCTTCAGGCTCATCTGCTTGTGATGGACCCTTTCTATCACATCTCTGTGATGGCCCTAAACTGAGCCAAGAAGCAATGGAATGAAGCAGTTTGTCCCCCAGCCATGTGAAGACCACGTTGCCCTGTGCTGAACCACAACCCCCACTAAGCATCCTCATCACCACTGGCCCCAGGAGGACCAGGCACATCCCCTCATCTGCTCCAGGCACAGCTCTTGGCTTGTGTCAGGCCACGGGATGGAAGCAAGAGGCAGCAGGTAATGCTGGATAGAACCAAGGAGGGTGAACTTGCCCAAGACGTTATAAGAAGTCAGTGGCAGAACTCCGCAGGCACCTTGAGCCTCCTCCCTGCAGGACAAGGATGAGCAAATCCACCCTGACCCCTGTGATCCACCCTTATTGCAGTGAATGAATGGTGGTGAATGAGCTGGAGCAATGTGATGGGAACACAGACCTGCTGTTCCACATGATGCTGTTCAGTGAACTTCTTTATGACCAGCTTTGGGGCTCCAGCACACAGGTAGGGAAAATAAAGCTGGAGCTGTGCAATGAAGCGTTGGGTGTGGAGCTGGAGGCTCCACTGCTCATGAAGAGGCCAAAGCATTGCCTATGGCCATCAAGCTGGAGATGCAAGCAAAATCCTTTCCTTCCCTCCATTCATGAGAGGACAGGAGCAGGTCTGTGCTGACCTATGCACCAAAGTGATTGATCCCAGTAACAATTCCCTCATCCCAGTGCTGTGCTGGTGCCTTTCCAAGCTGCAGAAGCACGTACCCTTGCTCAGCCACCCTGGTTGGCTTGTGGCTCCAAGTGGGAATGATGCTTGACCTGTTCCCACCCCACAGGCTGCTGGTCCTCCTTTCCTTGGGGGGACTGAACCAGTGGCTATTGGGAAAGGTGGCAGCCCTCAAGGCTATGCCTGGAAACATCTCAGCATGTTTACCTATGAGCACAGAACCAGAGCTCACCTTGGCTCTTTTAGAGCATCTTTGAGCCCTGAATAGTCTCATTTCTGGCAAATGGAGCAGCTGCTGTTCCCCCTGTGAGGGTTATTGTCAGTGTTAGGGATGTGGTATGGAGACAACCAACTGGAAACCCAGGAAATGAAAAGTGATCACCTAGGGTGGATAAGAGGAGACCTACTCAGCCCCAAGGTCTTTGGGCTCACCAGCTTTGGGATGTCTCAGTGTGTTGCATCACCCTAGCAGAGCTGAAGGCGAATGAGAGGACCCATCAGGATCCAGTGACCATCCCCAGAGGGACCAGCCAGAGCACAGAGAAGACTTTAGCCCAACAGGGATCCTCCTGAGGTCCATCTACTGCCCATTCATGCTGGCAGCACCGAGGCATTTTAGGCTGACGCAATCCTCTGGTCTCCTTCCATCTCCCAGGTATAGGACACAGCACCACCTCCCATCCCTGCCTGTAATTCCCAGTGCATCACTTTAGGACCACATCCAGAATCATGCCTCTGTCAGTGGAGAAGGCAAGTGTAGCTACAGGGTGAGGAGGATGTCTTGGGGAAAAGACTGACTCCACGTTGGGCCCAGCACTGAAATAAAGCATGGATGGAGGCTATGGTATACAACAGGCACAAAGTAGAATGCAACCTAGAGACTCAATGCAGCATGGACCAGCCATGATCCTACCCCACAGGATTACAAACGTTCCCTTTCCATATCTTATCGTAGGCAACTCATTGCTTTTCCTCCTGAGTCATCACAGGGCCTGGCTCAGCTCCTCAGGGCAAACTCCTACCCCATGCACATGGGGCTGGTTTCATGCTCACACCAACCCCTGGGCAAGACCCCAGCACTGCCCCAACACCCAGGACTTGCTCAGGGATCAACCAAACTCTACCATAGACATGAAGAGGCAAAATCCCACCAGGACATTGCTCTTTACCCAGGCACAATCAAACTGGGAATTCCCTGCCTGCTCCCAGACGAGGTGAGAAAAGCAGCATTCAGCTCCAGCATCAAGTTCCTGCAGGATACAGGACACTTCCCTCACAGCAGGCATTGTGGTTGATGATCCTCACAGATGGCTTTATCTCGATCATCACTTGCTCTTCTCCCCAAAGCAACACCCATGCGGTAGGGACATCCCCATACAAAGACCTGGGTTCAATCCAAAGAACTAAAAGCAAACCCCCCCCAAAAATGTCTTTTATTTGAATAAAGGCAGTTGCATAGAGGTTTACAGGTGCTTTTCTAATTAAAAGGTGCTTTTACATTAAAAGCCAGAGCAAAGGTTTGCCATTTCAAGCCAAAGCAGGCAGCTTGCTTCCCCTGGCCTAGGAACCAGGATCTTCTGCCTATGTGTCCCCAACACAAAGTCAGGCACTTATGCAGCTTCACTCATCAATCAACAGCAGTGTGATAAAGCACGAGACACCCATGCTACAGCCGTGCACTATGAGCACGTAGACTATGCAAGCAGGAAAGGTTTAACACCTCAAACAGTAGCACTGAGGCTCAGGACAATCCTTTGGCACCTCCAGGCACTCAGGACTAGTTTAAGGCTTCTGACAGAGGGTTTGGTTTCATCTGAGGTTTGCCTTCATTAAAGACCAAGCTGCAGTTTATTAATACTCATCCTCATCAGCCTCATCCTCTTCTCCCTCAGCCGAGTCCCTTCCAACCTCCTCATAATCCTTCTCCAGGGCAGCCAGGTCTTCTCTGGCCTCTGAGAACTCACCCTCCTCCATGCCCTCCCCTACGTACCAGTGCACAAAGGCTCTCTTGGCATACATCAGGTCAAACTTGTGGTCCAGGCGTGCCCAGGCCTCGGCGATGGCCGTGGTGTTGCTCAGCATGCACACAGCGCGCTGCACCTTGGCCAGGTCCCCACCGGGCACCACGGTGGGAGGCTGGTAGTTGATGCCCACCTTGAAGCCCGTGGGGCACCAGTCCACAAACTGGATGGAGCGGCGCGTTTTGATGGCTGCGATGGCCGCGTTGACGTCCTTGGGTACCACGTCGCCCCGGTACAGCAGGCAGCACGCCATGTACTTGCCCCGGCGTGGGTCACACTTCACCATCTGGTTGGAGAACTCAAAGCAAGCGTTGGTGATCTCTGGCACTGAGAGCTGCTCATGGTAGGCTTTCTCTGCTGAGATGATGGGGGCATAAGTGGTGAGGGGGAAGTGTATCCTTGGATAAGGCACGAGGTTGGTCTGGAATTCAATCAGGTCAACATTGAGAGCACCATTAAACCTCAAGGAGGCAGTGACCGATGAGACAATCTGCCCAATGAGCCTGTTGAGGTTGGTGTAGGTGGGACGCTCGATGTCCAGGTTGCGGTTGCAGATATCGTAGATGGCTTCATTGTCCACCATGAAGGAGCAGTCCGAGTGCTCCAGGGT
The DNA here is from genome assembly GCF_033783945.1 of Neopsephotus bourkii. Classification (NCBI taxonomy): domain Eukaryota; kingdom Metazoa; phylum Chordata; class Aves; order Psittaciformes; family Psittacidae; genus Neopsephotus; species Neopsephotus bourkii. Next base: position 1,458,403 of record NW_026900790.1, read on the forward strand.
GGTGTGAGTGGTGAGGATGGAGTTGTAGGGCTCCACCACTGCTGTGGAGACCTGTGGGGCTGGGTACACAGAGAACTCCAGCTTGGATTTCTTGCTGTACTCGACAGAGAGCCGCTCCATGAGGAGGGAGGTGAACCCGGAGCCTGTGCCTCCTCCAAAGCTGTGGAACACCAGGAACCCTTGGAGGCCACTGCATTGGTCAGCCTGCAGCAGAACAATGTATAGTTACCTCTCTCAATAAAGGACTGGAATAACCATCCCGAATAATACAGCAATAGGTCTGTTTAGAGCACTTAGTGACCAGAGTGAGCCCAAGCCCTGGAGTGAATTCACACAGTACATCGCCCTGCTAAGCATCTGAAGCATACCTGTGCTCATCAAGTGCTGCATTTCTATGGTACTACCATAGGTAGCTCTCTCTGGTCAGATGGAAACCCTTTGCAGATTACCCCCTTATCAGCTCAATGCAGAGCTCAGCACCTGAGAGGGGACTTGAGGTAGTACATGGGTCCTACACCCTTAGGAGACATCCCAAAGACATCTCACCCAAGTATGCTACAATCCTGCTTCACTCTTATCAAATATGGAGTTTGATCTTCCCAGCCCTGTTACCAATTGTCCATTTAGGGTATCTCCAACTGCACAACCAAGGTGTGTTTGCCCTGTGGTCAAAAGTCCTCCTCTTCTATCTCTTGGGCCTAGTGTTGTGTAACCTCATACACGTATAATATGCAATGACAGCTGCTTTTAGAGCAGGTTCAGATGGCCCCTTGCTTTACTGAGCACCGAAGCTAATCAGAGCAGCAGCCACCTTTTGAGCTCACATAAAGAGTTTATTTTACCTCTGAAGAGTTCTACCCCATCCCCAAAGTGTAATTGTGTGGTCCATGGTGCCCATGGACATGTCCATGATGTGTTACTTTAATGGAAAGACTCTCTTTTCTCTTACCATCTTACGAATTCTGCTGAGGACAGTGTCTATAATCTCCTTCCCAATGGTGTAGTGACCACGGGCATAGTTGTTGGCAGCATCTTCTTTGCCACTGATGAGCTGCTCTGGGTGGAAGAGCGCGTGGTAGGTCCCAGTCCTGATCTCATCTACACAAGGAGGAGCAGTCATGAAGAGCAGCACACATTTACAGGTTCTGTGACAGTAAATCACACAGCAAACCTACCAGGAACCCGTGAGAGATGAAGGTCATGGCATGGTTAGTTCAGACTGGGAATAATGGGAGGAGCAAGGATAATCTCGTCCAAGGTCCTACTAAACCTCCTCCATCTTCACCCAGCAGCTACCTTGGGATCCTAATGTAATTTAGCTTAAAGATTTAGGACACTGCCCATGTTTCCAATGTTATTGTGGGATTACAGTTACCACATAGAATGGTTTGGGTTGGAAAGGACCTTAAAATCATCTAGTTCCAACCCTCCTTGTTGCAAAGCATCTTGAGGTGGCTGGAAGTATCACCTCCATCCACTGCTCTACAGCCTACTGAAGAGGAGACAGAATGCCTCCAGAGTTGATACTCCTGCTCAGTGTATCTGACCCAGCTTCAGGCATGCCATGAAGACAGGCATTAGGAGCAGTTTCTCTAGGTTCCATGCAGCCAATGCAGTTGGAGGCACCTCCAGGGGGTATTTAAACCCACTCAGTCTCAATGTTGGACATGTTCCATATTTTACTGGTTCATTAAGTTCTCAATGCCTTAATAAGGTGCCTAAAAATGAAGTGGAACCAAACCAGAAGTCTGCATTCCTTTCATTAGATGAAATAATGAGTCAGGCATCCTGGATGTAAGGTAGGAGCCAACACTCAGGAGAAGCCCTGAGGGCAGAAGCAGGTAGATGGATGCAGGTGGTTGGGAATAATTCCCACCAGTTCCTTGAGCAAAAGGGGATTTGGTTTTGGGAAGTTGCTTGAAATCAAAATGCCACGACCAAGTCAAACACCCAGAGATCACTAAATGGGGTGGAAAGGGAAGTAGAAAGCTTCCAGTAGCAAGAGACCCAGCTTCCACAGAGCCATGATCACCCTTTCTTCACCTAAAGGGTGCTCAGGCATTGACACAGACTTCCCAGGGGAAATGGTGGAATCACCATCCATGGAAGTGTTTAAAAGCCATGTAGATGAGGCCCTCAATGACATGGTTTAATGCTGGGGTAAAGGTTGGAATCCATGATCTTAAAGGTCTTTTCCAACCCAGCTCATTCTATGATTCTATGGTATGTCATTCTATGTATAGCATCCATCTGCCCAAAGATGCTTCACCGGTAGCATCAAAACCAGATGTGTCACATGTGATGGTGTAACTCAGTCCAGAGCCACTGAGGCTGACAAACTAGACCTCATAGCAGCCTTCCAGTATCTGAAGGGGGCATATAAGGATGCTGGGGAGGGACTCTTCATTAGGGACTGTAGTGGTAGGACAAGGGGCAATGGGTTAAAACTGAAACAGGGGAAGTTTAGATTGGATATAAGGAGGAAATTCTTTCCTGTTAGGGTGGTGAGGCACTGGAATGGGTTGCCCAAGGAGGCTGTGAATGCTTCATCCCTGGCAGTGTTTAAGGCCAGGTTGGACGAGGCCTTGGGTAATATGGTTTAGAACGAGGTGTCCCTGCCCATGGCAGGGGGGTTGGAACTTGATGATCTTGAGGTCCTTTCCAACCCTAACTATTCTATGATTCTATGAAACTCATTCCACTTGGCACCTCTGAAGACCCTGCTCAAGAAACCCACTCTCTTTAAAGGAGGGATCAACTAAAAGCAAGTCAGTGTAATAAGAGCAACAGGTCTGTCACCCCCACGTCCATTTGGAAACACAAACTCTATTTCCTTCTGATGGCTGGGGATATTTTACTAAAGCAGAGTGAGAGCTGACATGAAGAGCAACACAAACCCCAAGAAAGGAGGGTCAAAGGCACCACAAACCCTCAGTTACCCCCCTCTTACCTATCACAGTGGGCTCCAAGTCTATGAACACTGCCCGGGGCACGTGCTTCCCAGAGGCTGTCTCACAGAAGAAGGTCTCAAAAGAAGAATCCACTTGTTCAGCCTTTGGTTCCACAGGTTTCACCTGCTTGGGGCCAGGAATGGTCCCATCCGCCTGGATCCCATGCTCAAGGCAGTACAGCTCCCAGCAGGCATTGCCCATCTGCACGCCAGCCTGCCCGATGTGGATGGAAATGCATTCCCTCTGGAATGGGAAACAACGTGTTAAGGTGGTTTTCAGACATCCTGTGACTTAGCACTAACCCCCCTGGTTCTCTGTTGGAGATGATGAGGGAAACAGGCGGCTTCCTCCCACCGCGGGGAGTTGGAGGAAGGATCAAGCCGTGATCTGCAGTGCAGCTGGATGCAGCCGAGCTGCACACACAGCATTCCTAGGAAGGGCTCTTCCAGCCCAGAGGAGGAGGAAGGAAGGAGGTGATGGGTTTCCCACTGAGGCAGGAAGCAGCTGAGCAGCGCTGGCTCCATGCTCAGCTGCCATGGAGTGGAGCAGCCGCCACCGATTCACCAGGTCCCAAGGCAATGGGACCTCAGACAACAGCTCCAGGCTCCTGGATGGAAACAAACAACCTGTGTGCTAAGCAGGGAGAAGCCAAGCTTGGGAATTCCCCAGCCAAGCTGGGAGTCACAGCAGGAAACAAGCATTTGCCCAGAGCCAGAACAAGGGCAGGATGACACCCAGGGGGAGGCTCGGAGTCTTCATGTAACCAGGTCATCCTCCAGGAGCCTCTAACTCACTCCAGGGCAGTACTGAAGGTCCTGGCGTCTCCTGGAGACTCTCTGATGGTTGTGTGCTCCCTGGGTAATTGGCATCTCTGCTGCTTCCATCACCCTGAGATCAAAGCAGTGCTGCAGCGATGACAGAGGCTCCCATCCTGAGCAGAGAGCCCCAATTACTGCCATGCATGGCATGGGGCAGTGCTGCTTCCCAAGGGATCACCATGAAAGGGAGCTGGAGATGGCAAGTCCCACTGTTTGTAGTGTTGATGGGCAGCTCGCTTCAGGTCTCAACTCATTTCACACCACCTACCCAGAGCTGGGGGGCTCCATAGATAAGCTCTGCTCCAAGTATCCCATGTTGAGCAGGGCATAACAAATGCCATTGACAACCCAGTTGTCTCAGGGCTGAGAGGACATTGTGTGTGTGCACAGCCCTACGCATAACTACCCTGCCAGAGGGATTCTGTCCTTGGAATGTCTATGCCCAGTAAGTAATGCTAGACAGCCCTGGGCACCAACCACCTTCGGCACCAGCCATCAGAAGAAGGATGCCATGAAACCTTTTAGCAGGGCCTGTTGCAATAGGACAAGGGGTGATGGTTTTAAACTAAAAGAAGGAAGATTCAGGCCAGATATGGGGAAGAAATTCTTTACAATGAGGGTGGTGAGGCCCTGGCCCATGGTGCCCAGAGAGGTGATGGATGCACCATCCGTAGGGACATTCCAGACCAGTATGGATGTGGTTCTGAGCAATGCGGTCTAGCTGAAGATGTCAACTTTGGACCAGATGAGCTTTGAAGGTCCCTTCCAACACAAACTATTCTATGAACTCCTTACTTTACCTCCAAGTATGGATGTGCCAAGACATTTCCTAGCCCTCAGTGGCCACTGCACACCCAGATCATCCACCATAAAACCAAACACCAACTGGATGAGCCTCCCTGGTACCAACCCCCTTTACCCACACCTTAATCCCAGCGTGAGCCCATCCTGCTGGGTGTGGAGGCCGTGTTTAAGCCCTCCCTGTCCCAGTTGATATTTGCACTATGTGGGAAATGCTGGCTGCCATTTGCCCATCCCTCTCAGCAAATGGTTGCAATAGCTCCTTGCCACAGCTCGCAAGGGTCAGCGCTGCGGGTGCTTCTCCAGCACGGGCTGGGACAGCTGCTCCGCTCACTGTACCATATCCCAGCACCTGCTTCCAGGGAGCACTGGAATTTTCAGCCCAGAGCATAGGAATAGGAACAAAAGAGGAGGAAAACTAAGATGGAAAAGAGAGGGGGCTGCTGGAAGGAGGAAAATGCAGCTTTTCCTGCAGGTTTTTCCCCCTTTAATGTGCCAGAAGGATTTCTTTTGAGATCCCAGTTCTCCAACATTTACATCAGGACAAGCTGCATTTTCCAGGCTCTGCCTATTGTTGTCCAGCTGATTTTCCCATTGGGAACGCAATGTAAACGTTTAACCCTTTTCTAGCCAAGGCAGACTCTAGGAGTCAGCAGATAAAAGGAGAAGCTCAAACGCAGGGAAGTACTTTGAAGTTTTGTTCCATTCACAACATGCAAAGGGAAACCATTGGATTTCCCAACAAGTTACTCTTAGCATTCACAATAAAGTGTAAGTTAAGTTGTTCTTTACAACAGGTTTCAGCTAAATAAACCAGAACTACTCAGAGTTGAAGGGGGTTTGGTGACCACATTAATCCAGCTCAGTTTCACTGCTGCAAACTCCTTAGACTAAAGATTCAACTAAAAACCTAGAAGGAAAAGGGGCTTTATCCATTTCACAGCTAATCCCAAGGGTTTCCAGCAGACAAAGGCAACATGGCAGCTCACTCCTAAGGAAGGAAAAACCTAAAGGTCTGTGGAAGTCGCACCAGTTCCCTGTGGCAAAGCAAAAATTGAAGTGTTAAACTTTGGGAAGCCGGGAAACAGAAAGGCCGGGAGCATCAGAACTTAAACCCCAGTTTACCGCATAGTTCTGGGTTAAGATACTGGTGTGTCCCCCCCCCAACTTGCATTAAAGAGCCAAAAACTTCCCAACTTTCCAGCCCCCACCTCAGGAACTCCAAACTCCAAGTGAAAAAGCAGCAAGAAGCCACTTAAATGGTTCTTCTCCAAGCAAATCCTTCGCTTTTCCCTTATAAGGAGCAAACATCGACTCAATAACCCATCAGGTAATCAGCAATTCCACCAAGCTGTTTGGAATTAACATTCCCAAGCTAAAGGAGAAGGGGGGGGAAAGGAAATCAAGGGGTTTAACTCATTACAGTGGAAAACACACAATCTCTATGTGAAGTTTAGACCAAGACAAACACAAGGCATGCTCTTACCATGATGAGACTGGAGGCTCGCTAAGATCTAAGTCAAACAGCTGCTGCCCTGCCTCTCCCTGCAACTTTATAGCCCAGGAAGGCTGGACTCCACCTGAATAGAAAGAAGCTCTCTGCTAGCTTAAAGGAGCAGAGCTCCATTTCCTTTGCATCCCGGGAAATAGCAAGGGATAAAAGGATCTCTTCGTGTCCAGCTGGTGGGATTGCTGTGATGGAACACACTTGGGGAGGGTACAATGGGAGTTTATTTCTTTTCTTTCTCCAAAGAGCCTCAAATGGAGGGAAAAGGGGGAAAAAAAAGGGGGGGGGGGGGGGACGATGATAGATGACAAATTTGGGGTTTGGCTAAAAAGAAGGAAACTCTGTGGAAGTTTGTGTCCCCCCATATGGATTTTATACAGCAGAAGGAATCTTCCCCTTATCATTACTCCACTGATCTGCTGCATCTTTTCTCTATCTTTAGACACAAACCTGCAATATTTGGGGTGTGTTCCAGATGCTCAAAGACATTCGTGGTAACCTGCTGACTTGTGCACCCCTGGGGTGCAGGCTCAAACCCTCATCTGCCCTTTCTGTTGGTCTTTACAGGGTCATTTTGCTGCCCTGCCAAGAGTTAAAACTGAGACAGTTTTGGCCCCATTCTGGAAATCACAGAATCCCAGTCTGGTTTGGGTTGGAAGGGACCTTAAAGCTCCTCCAGTTCCAACCCCTGCCATAGGCAGGGACACCTTCCCCTAGAGCAGCTTGCTCCAAGCCCCTGTGTCCAACCTGGCCTTGAACACTGCCAGGGATGGGGCAGCCACAGCTTCTCTGGGCACCCTGTGCCAGCGCCTCAGCACCCTCACAGGGAAGAGCTTCTGCCTAAGAGCTCAGCTCAGTCTCCCCTCTGGCAGGTTCAAGCTATTCCCCTTGGCCTGTCCCTACAGGCCCTTGTCCTAAGCCCCTCTCCAGCTTTCCTGCAGCCCCTTTAGGCACTGGAGCTGCTCTAAGGTCTCCCCTTCAGGAGCCTTCTCTTCTCCAGGCTGAAGATGGGTAGGTACATCTTTAAGACTGCTCTGCATCCACCCTTAGGTCTCAGTAGTACCTGTGTGGTTACAAGCAACCAGTAGACAAGAGCAGCTGGTGGTAACCTGTTTCCTAATTCCCATACATCCCTCTTCATTTTCCCACTACAACGTTCCCAAACCTTCTTTGGTTCTGCCACAGTTGCAACAGGTTAGAGGGATAACTGTGTTACAAACTGTATGGGTACAAGCCTCAGGCAGTCAAGGGCAGGAATTTCCCCCCTCCTGTTCAATACTGGTGAGACCCTCTCTGCTTACTGGGTCCAGCTTAGGCTTCCCAGTACAAGATAGACATTGGTATAGTGGAACAAGTCCAGTGTAGACCATTGAGTTGGTTGCATTTGGAGTACAGGAGTTAGGAGGAAAGGGTAATTCAACCTTCAAGAAGGGGACACCTTTCAGCTCACCATGAAGGGGGTCACAGATTGGAGCAGGAAGGTGAAGATGGGTGAATTTTGGTTGTATTCAAAGCTCGCTTGCTCAAGTCCTCATCAACCCATTCCAAGGGGACCTCAAGGTCTTAGGAGGCAAAATTAACCCTCTCCAAGGACCTGTGTGCACCAACCGGGTTGTAAGGACACCCTCATCCAAAGGGTGAATTTCTTTGGGAAGTTTCATTTCCCAGCTGAGCCTGCAGCATGGTGGGTGCTCACGATGCTGAGCCCTGAGGATGTGCAGCCTAGAAGGACAAAGACATGAGCTGACCTGCAAGAGGATGGTATCCATGGAGCTCTCCTCCATTGGTGTGTTCAGCCCAGCCTCTGCCTCTGAGGGCAGATGAGAGCATTACCTTGTGTCTCCTTGTGGCTATGCCATGGGTTTAGGGAATTCAAACCAATTGGGCACCTGGCTATGCCTGTGTTGGAAGTGGGGGAATTCAGCCGTCACTGGGTTCTTTTAGGTAGAGCATCATGCAAACACTGCTGCCAGCACTGTGGCCTCCAAATGTCTGCTGGGAATAAAGCTGGCCTCTGAGTAGAGAGAACCATAGAATCATGGAATGGTTTGGGTTGGAAAGGACCTTAACATCATCCAGTTCCAGCCCCCTGCCATAGGCAGGGACACCTCACTCTAGACCATGTCACCCAAGAAACTGTTCATACCTGGCCTAAACCAAGAGCCTCCCAAAATGTGTGCACCAAGCCTGCTGGTCAGACAAGGTCTTCTCTTTCCAAATGGCACATGTTCCTCCATGAGAAAATAGGGAAGTGGGGCAGTTTGGAGCATGAAGCATTTATTCCCTAAATGATGAGGGTTTGGTAAACCCCAAGTCAAAGAATTTGGGGTCTGATTTCTGTCTTTCTTGGCAAATGGAAAGCAAAAGAGGGAATTGCTGCAGTGTGGTGGTGACAGGGACAAACCTGCCATGATCTCAGCCCCAAGACGTATTTAGAACAGCAGCAACAAGGACAGAGACCACCCCCCAGAGAACCCATTGCAGCAGCTCCCAACCTTTTTATAGCCAGACTCACAGCTGCTGCTGCTCCTTCTTCTCACCCCCACCTCCTAAATATTGCCTACTTGCTGTCCCTGGTCTTCCTATTGCTGTCCCTGCCGTGTGGTCTGGCACCAGCTGCTGTGTGCCTTTACACAGCAAATCCTGATCCATGAGGATGCTGGATGAGTGCTGAGACTGGAGAACTGATCCATGACCATGCTGTGGGCAAGCACTTGACTCCCTAGGCTGCTGAGGAGCCGAGAAGGTGCTGCTTTGGAGAATGGTATTAAAATCATAGAATGGTTGCACAGGACCATATAAATGGTTCTTTGGGTTGGAAAGGACCTTGAGACCAGGCAGTTCCAACCCCCTGCCATGGGCAGGGACATCTCACACTAGACCGTGTCACCCAAGACTTCATTCAACCTGGACTTCAACATGTCACTCTTCAGGCCAATTGCTTGCCTTTGTTAGAGGTGCCCCCATAGAATCAAAATAGTTTGGCTCTGGAAGAGAAGTATTTCATTCGATATTAATCACTGGTGCTGCTGAAGCAGGAAGAAGTGGGGGGAAAAGTCTCATTTGCTTCAGGCTGAGCCAAATGTGGGATTTCTCAGCATTTCTGGCTTGTTGGCTGAAGTGAGAAAACAGTGATTCATGTAGTTCCAACATCCACAGCTTCAGAAATCACTTGCTCCCATGTTTAATTGTTCACCTAGTTAAATGTGCTCCCTGTTTCACATTCCCAGGATCAGCTTCCAGCCACTGGCCCTCATTATGCCTTTTTCTGGGGAGTAAAAGCTGCCAAATTTCCACCCCCTCATCCCCCTGAAGGCATTTGTTGCCTTTTCAAGTGAATTCAGCTCTGGACTAATATGCAGAGGAACAGTCCTGGAGATCTCCATCATCTGAACCGCCAGATCCTGTTCTCCAGCAGGTCTTCATCTGCCTCCATTGTTCTTCAGAGGCATAAAGCCACTAATGTCATTAATGGTAACTCCTCACTGACCTGGGCAAACCTGGGCTCATCCCATGTACCATCATGAGCCACTAACAGCTTCTGATAGAGGAGGGACCAGTAGCCGGGCTCTGCTCTCAAGGAACAAGGGATGGGACAAGAGGAACCGGCCTCAAGCTGCACCAGGGCAGGTTTAGATGGAGCTGAGGAACAATTCCTGCCCCAGAGGGTGCTCAGGCATTGGAACAGGCTGCCCAGGGCAGGGCTGCAGTCACCGTCCCTGCAAGTGTTCACCCAGCGTGGAGACGAGGCCTCAGTGCCATGGGTCAGTGGTGGCCTTGGCAGTGCTGGGTACAGTTGGACTGGATGAGCTTAAAGGGCTTTTCCACTGTGGTTGATTCTACGAGCCTTCCTGGTGAATGCAGAGGACATAACTTTGCACCATATGGATGGATTCCATACCCAAGCTCCTTCTGGGAGGGTGATAACCACCAATACAGCCAATCCCCTGGGGTGGTGAGGTGCCTGCACCCTCCCTGCACGTCCTTGAATGCCAAGAGCAGGTCGGTCCCAGAGCCTCTTCATCATCAGGTTCTGCTGTGCGCTGTCAGCCTCATGTCTGATGGGCAAATGAGGAACCTCCCAAGGGGCACTCACTTGCTCATACACCAGCATCCTCTGGACAGCCCCGCTTCTCCTTGTAGGGAAGCCTCAGGCCACTTCTACCCTAATTTAGGTTTGCCAGGGCTGACTTGGAAGCGCTGCTCCTGATAACAGTTGTCCTTTATCACGCAGTGAGGCCCCATCCTCAGCTCAGGCATCTGCTGCTGATAACCAGAGATGATTTATCCACGTGTTACTATGCATTTCTGTCCATGCAGGGTTTGTTTTCATACTCTGGCCTTCGTGTCAGCTCTTCCTGCTTCGTGCATGTGAAGGATGGGAGCAGGGATAACCCCACTGGTTCTGCTTATGCTCCATCTACACGTACATCCACACACAGTCTCCATCTGCAAGCACATCCCTGCAGTGTAAGACACTGGAGCAATGTGGATGCAGGGGGATATACTCACAAACAGAGAATTACTCTTGCCACAAAAGTCAGTTACTGCTATAAAAGCCAAAGGAAGCAATGGGCATAGGAGCCTTTGATATTCTCTATTGTAATGCAAAAAGTTACAGGAAAAAAAGGTGATTTAAACTGAAAACCTTCATTTCAAGGCTATCAGGATGGAATATTTTGCCAATCCAACTTCTCCCCCACTCTCCTCCTCTTTCTTTCCAAGTAAACCCTGGCAGACCCATCCCATTCTGCAGACGGCTGGAGTGGAACTGCATATTTCAGCAGAACACAATTCCAGCAGAATTCCCTCAACCAGCTCTGTCTCGAAGCTATTCCTGTAACCCGGGGTGGAGAAAGCTCCACCTCTGTATTTGTGTCTGCACAGCTGTGCTTCTCTTCTGTGTTTCTTACAATAGATAGGAACCAGCTGTGGGATAAGGGCTTCTTTGCAGCAGGTTCAGGCTGTACCAGTAGTGAGCACACAGGGATGTATTTTGACTTATTCTCCAGTTGCAAAGGGTTGTTTCTGCTCTCCTCCCTTTAATTTAAGAGTAATTTGGTAGAAAACAGGTTAGACTCTGAAGAAGTGCCTTGAATGGCTCTTGAATAACCTGGTGACTCACTAGTGTTGAACTCTTCAACATAAACCTCATGGAGCAGCTGATTTGCTCTTCTAACCTGTTCATAATGCAAATGGAAATGATGCGTAGACCACTCTCAACAAATGGACCAGCCATAGCCACAAGCAGCTGCTTGGAGAAGTGTAAAGGGCAGGGAAATATATATATATAGGGTCCCCTGAAGTGGCTCCTCTGAGTTTTATTCAGCTCAGGGACTTTCTAAACTCCATGTGGTTTCAACATACTCAAGAACCCTCAATGCATTTCCCTGCCTTCAGTTTGCCTCGTGCCCTTGAACGTTGTCCAACGTTAGAGTCAACTCATGGGCACTTTCAGTTTCAATTTGGTCAGCAGGGCTCTAAGTCACCAGCTTCCTCCTGCCTCCCTTGTTTTCAGCTTTCCAATACCTTGGTAGTGTTTAATCATAGTATTGGTACTTTCAGCTTTCCAATAGCTTGGTAGTGTTTAATCATAGTATTGGTACTTTCAGCTTTCCAATAACTTGGTAGTGTTTAATCATAGTATTGGTACTTTCACCTTTCCAATAACTTGGTAGTGTTTAATCATAGTATTGGTACTTTCAGCTTTCCAATAGCTTGGTAGTATTTAACTGTAGTATTGGTATTTTCAGCCTTCCAATACCTTGGTAGTGCTTAATTGTAATATTGGTACTTTCAGCTTTCCAATAACTTGGTATTGTTTAATTGTAATATTGATATTTTCAGCTTTCCAAACCCTTTTCAGCTTTCTAAAGCCACTTTTTGGTTCTTCTTGATCAATCTCTGCATTTCCCTGTCTCCAAAGCTGAAACCATCCCATCAGTCAAGAGTGTGTGTGAGCACATTCCTTGAAGAAGCTGAGTTGTGTCTTTCCCTCTGCCAATGAAGCAATCTTATCTGGTTCTGCAGAGGATCGTAGAGTCATAGAATGGTTAGGGTTGGAAAGGATCCCAGCAGCTCCCTGCTCTCTTAGTAGTAGACCCTACTATTGGTCTTACAAGTGTTTTAATCAGAGACTGAGCCAGAATCCCCATCGTTAAGTTGGGAGTTGCTGTTAGTCCTCACTATGGAACTGCCTGGTGCCTTTCAGCAATGACTCAATTCATTATTGACCCTCTCAAAGGGCCCTTCCCAGTGAGACTTTCCACCTGTCTACATATGGAAAACAAAGATGGGATTAGACGAGCTCTTGCCAAATTCATTACCAGTTTAAGAACTCAATCTTAGCTCTTCATGATTAATGTCAGAGCTGCCAACACTGCCTTTGGTGGGCTTAAAAACTGAAGCTCTGCAGCAAGTGGTTTCGAAGAATCAGGTTTCAGCACAGAGGCTTAAAAGGAATTGTTGGGATTAATATGTATATGTGGTGTGCAGAGATCTGCTGCGTGGCTGGAAAAGGCAGGTAGACACATCTGATTGTTCTGGCTGTTCTTGGCTGCATGGGATCTTCTTATTCCTGCACATATCCTCCTCCCTTATGGAAAAGAATTGGTTTGGAGCTGCCAAAAGCAAATTCATAGCAGTGTCAAAAGGGCATTGTAATGTTATAGCTAGAGACCTGTTCCCATGCTGAGCTGTGTGGAAGAGATTTGAGCAACGCCTTTTCCATCTCCACAGATGATGCTCATAGATGACGACAACTCTGACTGCAGTTCATGGAGTTTTTCTAATGGTCCTAAATCTCTGACAATGATAAATGCTGCCATTAAACCTACACAGAGGATTGTTTTGAAGATGTAAAACACTTCCAAAGGTTGGAATACGTTGTGAAAATACACACGAGGCTGAGCTGTGGGTAAAACTGGAGGTGTTACATTGGTCAGGTCTCTGGTGAAGGCAAAACACAAGCAAGGCTCAGCTATGTCTGTAGAAGGTGCAAGGAGTGAGAACAGAAGAGGAGAGTGACTTGGATTATCCAAACTAATCTCCTTTATTTTTCTTCTAAGAGGAATCAATTCAACCTGGGATTGGAATGGTTGGGAAAAGCATCACTTGAGGCTCAGAGCAGATTGGCCAGCTTGGGCACCTCACGAGCCTCATGGAAGAGCTCTGAAACCTTTCATGAGTTGATTGTATCACTTGGCAGAGTTTGTGAACCACGTGCATTATCTACCCTGACTGCCTGGAATGCGAGAGCAATTTCCATCTAGTTTTATGGCACTCATTTTCTAGGGATATTTTTCCTAGATGAAAATACAAGACAAGTTGGTGGGGTTTTTTTAAATGGCTCTAAACACTGATGGTGACACACACCCTCATCATGTGTAATTTATGGCCTAATGTTTTATGGCACTATAAATGTCTAAACCGCCTTGAATCCTCCAGATGACTACTTTGGAAGTGCTTAAATGAGTAAGGCTGCCAAGTGTACTAAACTCTATGAAATCACTTGACACTTCGAATCCTGAAAGAGGTTGATGTCAATGAAGTGTGCTTTAATCTTTGCCTAATGAAGTCTGCTTGCTTGAGAGCCACAAGTCATTAATACATGTGTTACTAATCCCCTGCCTAATCCACAAAATCTTTCCAAATGAGTATAGTCCTGACAAGACGGACCTTTGGGTCAATAGTGTCCTGCTACTACTTGATGAGAGCAGGGAGGAGGAAGCCTTAGTAGGCAAAACCCTGCTTTGGATGAAATCTTTTCTGACCTCCAAGAGGGAGCAAAGCTCAAACTGAGAGGCTGTGCTCCCTCAGTAGCTCCAGTTGTGCACCATGCAGGAGATCCCACAGATACCATGTAGGCACAATCTTCAACCCTACTTCTCTTTGATGGGCACCTGGCTACCCAGGTCCATTTTTAATGGTGTCAACAGCCTCAGTCATTACCAGGGACTCAGCCATAAAGTGAGGATGTGGCAGAGCCTCTGTCCTGCCCACCATGAAAGAGGCTGGTTGTACCAACCCCTGTTGAGACCAAAGCCTGAGTTTGGGATAATCTCTTTATACAGCATCCTAAATCAACTTATGCTTATTAAATTCCAAGCTCTGGCGGGTGCATAAACTGCACAAGTAGCAGTTATCAGGGCTATGCAGCTGGTAACTGTCTGGCAGAAAGGAGGGGAAGGCGGCAGAGGGTGAGGCTGTTATGTCTTGCTGAAGACTCTTGCTCATGTATGTGATGGTCAAGAGACACTTTTGTGCCTCAAAACAACTCAAAAGACAGAAGTAACTGAAGAAACTCTGTGCCTGTTGGTGGTGATCAGCATGTTATCGCTTGGGCAAACATCAGGGAAGCAGAACAGTCATGCTCCATGAAGATGAGAATGGTTTCCTGTGTTGGCTGCCCTGAGGCCATGGAGATCAACTGCCCTAGCACCAAACTGCCTAGAGACAGGGCTACACTGTGCCTGTGCCCATCAAAGCACAGCATTAACTGGGCCTGGGGGTTTACCAGATACCCCTGCCACCATCTGGAACGTTCCAAAACAGCACATAACGCACATGGGAGCACACAAAGGAATCCCCACCTGTGGGAAGATTCTAAGAGAACCTGACTATTAGAAAGCAACCATCGTTCAGCTGTGTGGTTTCTCCATCCTGGACCTCAGCAGACTCTCTGACCAAGAGGACATCACTGGATCCCTGGGGTGGTGATCCTATCTCATTGGTTTCTCTCCTTTCTTTTCTTCCTCTTTTCCTCCCTCTACTTCCAATCTTTCATACGAATAAGAACTTGCCAGGACTTTAGTTCCTCCAGACACAGCTTAGGGAGGTTTACAATAAGAGTAAGTCTTGTTTGGTTTCAACCTCTGGAGAGCCTGCAGGTTTTCCTGTGAACCACACAAAGAACGTGAGAAGCTGTGGATCCCCTTGAACACCGTGGATCCAGACTGATAAGCACTGCCATTCGAGGAGGAATGCGAGGGAGGAATGTGTGAGAGGCAGATCTCCTTAGCATCAGGAAGGGTTAGCTTGTGCAGCCCCTGATGAAGTCACTGCTGTTGCTACCACCTCTCAGCGAGGTTCCTTACCAGAGTCTTGGTTTATCTCTTCTCTGGTCTGACCCAGGGGTTCTTCTTTCTCATCTCTGACAGA
The DNA here is from genome assembly GCF_033783945.1 of Neopsephotus bourkii. NCBI lineage: Eukaryota > Metazoa > Chordata > Aves > Psittaciformes > Psittacidae > Neopsephotus > Neopsephotus bourkii. Next base: position 1,473,639 of record NW_026900790.1, read on the forward strand.
TGGGCTGATGTGCCAATGGACAGTGCAGTACTGCTTCTAACATGGGGTCCAACTACAAAGCACTGTTCCCATAACTAAGCCAATGAACAAGCTCCTCTGGATGCTGTCTAGAGCATCCTTCTAGCTCAGATTCTAGCTCCAGCCACTGGAAAGATACCAAAAATCAATGGAAATCTAATAAAGAGGGTTACAAGAGCCATGAAAAGGATCCCTGAAGTCGACTGGCTTCTCATCTTCCTAAGATGTTCGCACCAAGAATCCTATTGCCCACAACGGGAGGTTCTTCCCTCTTCTGAGCTGTGGCCCATGCAGTCAGGTTCCACTTTGTCTTCTCCTCTTGTTCAGCAGATCCTGTGAGGCTCTGTGGATGTGGGGTTGAGGTGTTGTAGGTGAGTGTCTCTAATTGAAATTCATTTAATACAAAGACTTAAGCCTCTTCCAGAGGAAGGTAAGGGTGACTCTGATTTTCAGTCTACTCCTTCTTTCCATTGCCGCTTGACCTCTCTTTTACTACAGTGTGGAGTAATGGGGGAAATCAGACACACACGCAAATCCTCCAAGTTATGTTGCAATACTAAAGACATTTTAAGGTAAAATGCAGCTGGATGGAATGTGGTTAACAGGCACAGAGTCTACCCTATGATAGTTCCCCAGGCAACCCTGAGACCTTGGCACACACTGGGATAAACTGAACGTGGAACTCAAGCTCCATAGACACATGTTCAAGCTCTGTAAGTGTTTAGTTTAAGCTAAGCATACATTTCAGCTCACAACCATATACAGTTAGGATTCCAGAGGTATTTCGTTAAGAAATTAAGGCTTGTAACAGATACAAGGACCTCTTAAAGGGTCAGGAGACCTGAGAAGCAACAGTGATTTACGATGGGAGCTGATAGCTGGAGAGGCTTTGCCCTTGTAGGCAGACTGAGGAAAAGAAGAGTGAGGAAAAACAGGACTGAGAAAACCAGAGTGGAGGAAAAGCAAACTGAAACCCTCCCCTGAGCAAGTGTAGTTGGGCATTTAATTCATCCCTATGCATACTAGTTGACCAATAGGTAAAAGGTGGGCTATGAGGAATCACTAGTTCAGATCATTTAAATATGCAAAACTGGGGGGGGGGGAATGAGGGAAGACTCTGAATGGGATCGGTCAACTGGATGAACCTGTCTTTTCCACTCCATAAGGATGCCTGTTGGGTAAGAACTTTGTGCACATTTAATGGTTGATTTTCATCTGGCTTTATACATTACTCTCACCCTTATTCTCACAGTTGGTGTATTATTGTCAGCAGCGATCTTCAAAGCTTAAACTGTCATGAAATGACATGATTAAAAAAATCTCAGTTAAGTTTTGTTTTATGTGAGTTTCTGGAGATTCAAATTAACTTAAAATTGGCTTAAAAACTTACTTTAAAACCTTGCTCAGTTTCATATGTGAATGTGTTACTGTGTACCCCAAATAGGATGGTCAAATCACCCTCTGATAGGGTGTATTGTCCAATGGAGTGCCTGCAACGAGGTCTGACAGGTTCATCAGGATCACAGGTCCTGGGGTGCTGACCCCCTTAATGTGACATACTGTCTTCAGCAAACATATTTCACTACAGTTGGAATTCAGATTGGTGTCCAGTGTTCTACCCATACAGGGACTGTGTGCCAGTGGGAATGGAGACTGCCAACAGTCTGGGACTGTGGCACCCAGGGAAGGTAATGCTGGATTTGGGCACTGGGTGATGAGACAGTGATTTGCTCTTATAGCCTGTGTGTAAAGCAAGTGGAAATGATGTGGATACCACTCTCAACAAGTGGATGGTCCTTCAACTAGTGCCTCTTGGAATGGCTGTTTGAAACAATGCTTATCTGAAGCTGATGCCTGGTTTGTCAACTGTAGAGATTTTGAGGATGACACCGCATTCCTGGGATCAGACCAGGGGAATCTGTTCCTGTCAGTGTTTCCACACTGGACATTACAGTCGATCATCAGTGACTTGGCATCACCAGAATTATTGAGATTCCTTAATGCCCTCAGAAGGGCTGTTCTCTGCTCACAAACAGCAGTGCTTTGCCATGCCTAGAGCAGAAGACAATGATATCAGGACTCAGGGAACTGGGGTGATGGGTTCAAAATGAACAGGGGAGATTTAGGGTAGGACTTGGGCAGAAGCTCTTCCTTGTGAGGGTGCTGGCACAGGGTGCCCAGAGAAGCTGTGGCTGCCCCATCCCTGGCAGTGTTCAAGGCCAGGTTGGACACAGGGGCTTGGAGCAAGCTGCTCCAGTGGAAGGGGTCCCTGCCCATGGGAGGGGTTGGAGCTGGGTGAGCTTTAAGGTCCCTTCCAACCCAAACCAGTCTGGGGTTCTGGGATTCTATGCTAAGTCCATGGCTCACTGCCTACAGGGATACAGTGCTCAGGAATGCAGCTCTGGCCACTTCAGAATGCAGAAAACAGGTCTTGAAAGACTGGGAGCTTCTCAAACCCAAGAGGACACCGCAGTCTGTGGATGGTTCCTGCAGAAACCAGGGTCCAGCTGAGCAGGGCAGGTCTGTAAGGTAGGAGACAGCTATGGAGGATTACAAAGCATTTGGCTGGAAGAGATGAAGTGTATGAACGCCTGCAGCATCCTGAATGTCTATCAGCAACTATAAACCGATATAAATGAAATAGCAAAGCAATACAACTTGCTAAACTGTTTAGGTTTGAGCAAGAATAGAAACTTCACAGTTTTGTCATGTTAAGTTTGCACTGGAGTATAAGAAGCAAACTTAATTCCCTTCTCTTTAGCATAATAGCAGTGCTGAGCCTGGCTCCTCTGGCACACTCTGCTGTGAGTAAGCCTGGTGTATCAGGTGTGCTTGCTCCTCTCTCCCATCCCAATGGTGTGTTTCAAAATAGAAGCACAGCTTCTCTCTAAAACCCTCATGTTTTGTCTCGCAGATGGTTGTGTTAAACCCTTTGGGAGTCTTCTGTATCCAGTTTGAAGAGGGGGCATCTCTGATTCGAGCTGCAGGTTCCACTTCAAAAGCTGGGCTTGTATTTTAGTACTTCTGAAGAATCCATTTTGGATTCATTACTAAAATACAGCCAAGTCAGTGAAATGCCTTGTGCACATGTGGGGTTTTAATGGGTTCCAAGGAATTCCATCCAACTGCTGCGCAGGAGTTGAGATCAGACTGAAGTGAATGTGATCCACTGTAAAAGGCCATTCCAGCATCGCTGCCTGGGATGCCAGCATTGTTGAAGGGAGATCTTTCTGCCAGGTATGTCTGGTCTAAAGGCACACTTGCACTCGAGACAGAATCATAGATTCACAGATTCATACAATCAGTGAATGGTTTGGGTTGGAAGGGACCTTCCAAGCTCATCCAGTCTGACAATGAGTGGGGACACCTTCAATTAGATCAGGTTGCCCAGAACCACATCCAGCCTGGCCTGGAATATCTCCAGGGATGAGATACTTCCAATTTATAAGCAATGATAAACCATAATCCACCCTTTCTCGCAGAAGCAATGAAGGGAGAGACCCCATCTTCTCCATTATAGACTTTCCACAGCAGGAAAGGGCTGAAAAGGAGGAAAATCAAGATCTTAGCCAAGCGGGATACATTTCCCATTAATACCCTCATGGAGCGTGTGTAATCGTTCACCTGATGCCTTGCTCAAAGCTCTGCTTAACCCAAAGGGGGACTTGAGGAACCGTGAGGGCTCCTGATTGCTTTCCAAGGCAGGGTTTCAGGGGTTAGTCCCTAATATCTTTCATAGCCAAGGCATCTGCTTTTCCCTAGTACCCTTAGAACTGAAGATTCCCGCTGCAAATGGTTTATGCAGTGGTTTTGTGCTGGGTTGGGGGACCACAGCGTGCAAGACTCCATCCTCTGCGCATCCATCACTGGGAGATGAACAGAAGGTGCTTCTTCCTTTGTGTGGCTTCGCGATGCCACACAGGGATGGCTTGGTCCAGGCACATCGCAGGTTGTCTGGGCAGAGGGAAAACCATGTTAACGTGAAAGGGGATGGATGCTCCATGAGGGAAGCCGTTGCCTCATCCTCACATGCAATGGACACCCCAAAGCTCACACCCCATTTAAATCCCTTATGTGTGCTTTGAGGGGGTGTCTAAGGTAAATTTGTATGATCGGAGCAGATTTCTGCCCAATGAGGCTTTTATCTTGGGGAGGGAGCTGTTTCTGCTCCAGCACCATCGTGATTACTGCCTCCGAGGGGGATGAGGACACTGAACCCCTCTCCGGGAAGCCGTCCTGGCACCGGCTTCGCGTTCGCCGAGGAGAAAAGGCTGAAGGGAAGGAGGGAGAATGGGATGAGAGGCAGCACAGAGCGCAGGGACGGGAATTCGGGAGAGATGGAGGAGGGCAGCCGCGAACCCGGGTCCCACGGGTCGGCTTCCTCCTCCCGGCCCCCAGAGCCACGGCCTGCCCAGCCCCGCCCTCTTCCCTCAGAGCCCCTCCCCGTCTCCTAGCAACGCGCCCCTCCCACCGCTCTGATTGGTTGTCGCCGCCACCGCCGCCATTTTCAAACGGTCCGGTTCACCGTTGCCGGTACAGCCGCTGCCGCCGCCGCCATTGCCCACCGAGTGCCTCTTTCCCTGGTGTGACCTGTCCCCATGGAGGCAGAGCCCGCGGGAATGAAACCCCCCCAGCGGAGACGGAGCAGGATCAGGACCAGCCCTGGGGCCCGTGCCAGCCGCTCGCCCCCGGCGGACGGCACCCCCGTTGTGGCCGCCTCCTGCAGCCGGTAGGAGCCGCGATCCCTCCCCGTCCCTTGCAGTGGCCGCGGTTCCCCCTGGGTTGTGTGAGCTCCTCCAAGGTGGATCCCGTCGTTCTCCTGTCTTATAAGGGAGGGCTTCCCTCAGCCTGTAACGCGCTGTGCGCCCTCCTGTCCTTTAAAGTGAAACCGCGGCAGGTTAAGGTGCATTCCTCACCCTTCTGTGACACGGGACATTCCCTCCCTATGGCTGTACGGGACCCCCTTGTATGCTCAGGCATTGGAACAGGCTGCCCAGGCAGGGCTGCAGTCACCGTCCCTGCAAGTGTTCACACAGCGTGGAGACGAGGCCTCAGTGCCATGGGTCAGTGGTGGCCTTGGCAGTGCTGGGAACGGTTGGGCTGGATGAGCTTAAAGGGCTTTTCCAACCTGGTTGGTTCCATGATTCTATCTTACAGGGAGAATTGCTCTCCTTCAGGCTATAGGGGATCCCTTACCCTCCCTTATTAAGACAGGAGAGTGGGAGGATCTACCTTAGGAGATGGACCCTTACTTCCTTCCCGCTCCCTGGTTGTATCCTATAACAGAGGATGCCCTCAAAACCACCCCTGGCAGCCTTTTCTTCCTGTCTAAAGTGGACATGTACCTTGATATTAAGGGGTCCCTTGCCACCCTATCTCACACATTAAGAGTGAGGAGAGGGTGCTCCTTAGGCCAAAACCGGTTTCCCTGCCCATTCCTGCCCTGCAAGGTGGAGAATCCACTCCTGTCTCCACCCCTGGGCTTGTGTGCAGAGGCTTTCCCCTTCCCCTGTCTCTTGTGGGGGTGTCTGGCAGCTGCCTCCAGTTTGGGACTGAAAGGAGAGGATCCTTGTTGTTCCTCCGGGTAGGAATAATTTGGAGGTGCTGTTGTTTTTACATCCAGTTACATTGGTAAGCCTTAGCTTTTCCTCAGCCTTTTAAATCCCTGTGCATGCCTTTTATTGCTGTTACTTGGATATACTGAATGTGGGAGAAGCTCCCAAGACCACCCAGTGAAAGAAACTGCTACTTCTTAAGTGAACCTGAAGCTCAGCTTACCTGTGTTGACCCCAATTGTGTTACCTGGATGTGTTGATAAGCAGCTCCTGCACTATCAGCAGCTGACCCCGGAATGTTCCATCTCCTGCTCATTCCTATCTACACAAACCCACACTGATCAGCAGAGGTTTGTGTTTTCTGTTGCCCTCAAGGTTAGGAAATGACTTCTCCAAGCATGCAGGTGATGTAGAAACGACCCAGTTTTGACAGATGTGGCTCTGGTTACCTCAGTTTCTACCTTCAGGTGCTGTATTTGGGCATGGTTCACTCCTAGATGTGACCAGGGTCTTTTCCTCCTTGTCCTGGTTCTTTGTGGCCGATAGGGGTTTCAGCCTGTTTGCAGCCCTTTCCTTCCCTACCTTGGGTTGAATGGTGTGGGGTGCTCCTGCCCTTCATCCAGCATCATTTGTGCCATTGGAACGAGTGAGAGGAAGGTGCTTGTTTTGAAACCCAGTGAAATTCCCCGCAGGAGTAGATGTTCTTTCTTAGGTGACTTAAAACAGGGCAAACATTGAGCTTGGCTTTCTTAATGGCTGGGTTTAGGAACCATTGTGTATTCTGTGTGGCAGAACACTTTAATGACCTTTTAAAACCAAATGTTTTCATAGAAATCATCCTGGAGGTCAAATTGTAGCTCCTTAATCACTACACATGCAAAGCAGAGCATAATGGAAGGCTTTGGTGATGAAACACTGGCTCAGGTTCTGGGATGGTCACACATTCCTCTGTGAGGCTTGTCTGTGTGGAGAGGCCCAGGGGAACTGTGCTAAAACTGAGTTTATGCAGATAAGACATGTATGTGTTAAACCTTAACTGGAGACTCACAAGCAGGATGATGCCAGCTCAGCACCTACATGTGGGTTTGATGGAGCAGTTCAAGAAGCCACTGCCTTGAGGCCGGTTTAACTGGAGGTGATTTCTGGGAGGTCTCTGGTCCAAAACCTTTACATTTAGGTTGGGCTGCCCGGAGCATTGGCCAGGTAAGCTTCATAAACCTCCAAAGACAGATTTTCTTTCATCTTTGGGTCTCTGTTCCAGAGTTTGACCACACTCATTGTGGGAGGAAGTGTTTTTCCTTCCATCTACGCATCTATCCCATGCTGCAGCTTGTGTGTGGTGCCTCTTCATTCTGCTGTGTGTGCCCAAGAAGGGTTTGTATCTGTCTTCTCTCTGCCCTCTTCTTAGGTGAAGACAGCACTTTGATCCCCCTTTGCCTTCTCTCACCTGGGTGAACCTCCTCTTGTTCTCTTCTCATTCATCCAGTGCTCTAACATAGTCCTGTTTGCCCTTGGCTGGGCATGTTCCAGTTGTTTCTTGTACTGGGAGGCTTAAGCTGGATCCAGTATCTAGATGGGATCTCACAAACTGGCACCATTTGACCTGCTTGCTGTGCTGTTGCCACCCAGCAACAACAACCATCTTGATGCAAGTTGCTGATAACAGAATTCAATTGTTTAATCCCTTCAGCTGTTGTGGAAGTGGCAAACTGGGACAGAGGGACAAAACCTGGAAGTGGTTCTGGGGGGTTTTAAAGCACTTTACCCACTCTTTATGCACAGTGCAATCATCTTGAATGTGCCCAAATGCAATTTCAAGCTCTCTGCTCAATTCCTGAGCTTTAAGCCAGTGTAACCTTGCATGGGCTGGTACAGTGATAGGACAAGGGGTGATTGGTTTAAACTGAAACAGGGGAAGTTCAGGCTGGATATAAGGAGGAAGTTCTTCCCTGTGAGGGTGCTGAGGCGCTGGCACAGGGTGCCCAGAGGAGCTGTGGCTGCCCCATCCCTGGCAGTGTTCAAGGCCAGGTTGGACCCAGGGGCTTGGAGCAAGCTGCTCTAGTGGAAGGGGTCCCTGCCTGTGGCAGGGGGTTGGGACTGGAGGAGCTTTAAGGTCCCTTCCAACCCAAACCATTCCATGATTCTATAGGTTAAAGTGTGATTTAACACTTGCTAATAGTGACTGTGTTCATCCACTTGCAGTGGGCAGGAACCATACTTGACTTTTAGGGCTGACAGGCAAAAGCTCCAACTGTTTGCCATGGAGTCTCCTACATTGGAGATATTCAAGGCCCGCCTGGACAAGTTCCTGTGTGATGTACTCTAGGTTACCCTGCTCTTGCAGGGGTGTTGGACCAGATGATCTCTTGAGGTCCCCTCCAACCCTTGGGATTCTGTGTGATGCTGTGTGTGTGTGTCTGTGGTCTGAAGGTCCATCCTGCTGCACAGGGCTCCCCTTAACAGCAAATCCATCAGCTGGGGGGCTGAATTCAGCTGGGCCTCCAGGAGAGCCATATGGAGCATTTAATGAAAGGCCCCTACTCCCAAAACAGGACTTTTGCACTAGAACAGGAACGTATTTAAACATATGGAGAATAAATTACCTCACTCCCCTGCTAATTTGTCTTCAGCTTGCGAGTGTGCGCACACATGATGAAAAAGGTTTTGTCTCCAGCCCTGGAATGTGACCCTGGAGGAGGAGCCCTCTGCTCACCAGCCTGATTTTAGTCAAGTATCTGTCCAAGCAGAAAGGGAGCTCCAATTGCAGCCTGAGGCCTCCGGCTGAGAGACTCTGAATGCACTGAATACATTCAGCAGTGTTTGAGGGCGAGGTAATATCCCTTATTAAACCCTTCTTCTTGCAGACCCTGTCTTGTTTTTGTACCCTTCCACTCTCACAACTACAACATGCCTGGGTAGTCTCAGATCTGCTGCTTCAGTGAGGGTGTTTCATTAAGTATTAGTTTGACTTTCATAGGAAGCATCAAGTTTCACTTCTGTGATGCTGGAGAATTCCTGACACTTCCAAAAGAGGGCTATGTGGCCAGGGAGGTGTGAAGGGATGTGGTTTGGGAGAGTATTTGTAGTCAGCCTCTTGTCTGTGTAATCCCAGAGTTGTGGCTAAAAAGAGAAGAGACAGTTGACAGCATGCTGGAGACGGTGACTTCACACAGTTATGAACAGGGACTATTTCTTCTGATAGTTCTAGTCTGGGGACTGCTTTAACATCTTGGAATGTTCCATTCTTCCCTTTCCTGCACTGTGGCTCTTGCACAGCAAGACTCAGGTTTAAGATATAAACACGAGGTAACTGCTTGTTGAACAGTGGGAGAGGAAGCTATAGAGTGTGCCCAAAGAAGATCAGCCCTGAAGGGGGTTCACCAAGAATACATTCTCCCTATTGCCAGCTAGTTTCTGACCCAGAATCAGACAGAATTCCTGGCTGCTGGATGGGTGCTTCTCTGAACCTTGTTTCCCTCCACCTCTGGCAGATAGAAGATGACATAAAGATTGCAGGAAGGCTTCTGAAACAGATAAAAGCAGCTTTGTCTGGGGGGTTGTCTGTAATCTTACTCCCAGCTCAATAGTTTATCTAGTCTGCAGGTGAATCCAGGTGAAGCTGGCAGCTCGGAGACATGTTATCTCCTCTGAGGAAGCACAAATCAAACAGTGAGTCCTCTCCCCTGCTGCAGACACGCTGCCTACTCCTGGCTTGCAACCTGCCAGTTTATGCATGAGCTGGTGCTGCTCAGGAGGATCTCCTTCTAGCTGGCACGGCCCAGGAGACATGTGCCCTCAACCCCAGCAAGCCTGGAGCTGCCAAAGGTGGTTTTATCTTTATCCAGACACAACTGTTCTCTCTATCTTCCGCTTTCACGTTACAGACGCACCCTGAGGTGATCACACGTGGTTGGATTCCTCCTGTGCTGAGCTTCTGAGGGCAGAGATGGGCTTTCACACATACAATTAAAGCCCTACCTCACACTCCCCTTCCTGAGTGTCTGCATCTCTGGTAGTGCAGAGCCACAGCTCTTTTTCAACTGCTGATCCTATGACTCTCATGCTGTGCTGTGCCTATTCTGTGATCTGTTGGTACTTGCTCAGCACCTGGGGTCCCAGACCTTGCAGACAGTCACTTTGGGACTCTCTTCCCACTGCAGATAGCTCGTCTCACCTGATTGTACATATTCATGTGCTTGTAAATATTTTAATTGCAACCATTACTTCTCAGTAGTTATTCAAATGGGACTAATCCCAATTAACTGGCTGACTTTGTATGGAAGGATTAAAAGAAGCTAGTGGGTTTACGTAGACCATTTTAGGATGGAGGGTGGAAAAGATGCTCAGTTGTTGAGTTGGGTGGTGTCGCAGTGAGCACCTGAGCAAAAGGTGGTCTGAAGCAGACTGGCTGGTGTTGACTTGAGAAAGCCAGGACAAACAGCTTCTGTCTGGTGTCCTCAATGGATAAGGCTGACAAAGGAGTAGCAGATGCTGGAGAAGAGCTGAGTCTGGTTTTGTTTTCTCACAGATGGTGCAACTGTGAACCTTTGCCAAAAGGTTCCCCAAACCAGCTCTATCCCTGCTGCTTTGCTTGCAGCAGCCCCAGTCACTGTGTGCCTGCAGAGTCAACTGGGCAGCTGGTTTTTCATTAAACCTGTACCCCAAAAAAGTGACAGTTTACACTTAACCAGCAGCTGAACCACTTTTCCCTATGACCATAGGGTTGCTGAGTTAGGCTTGCAGGGAGGAAGAGGAAGGATGGCCTGTTTTGGTGGCAGCCTGCAGTCGCGCTGGAAAGGGGTTACGTGAAGCATGACCTTTCACTGCAGCCTGTGCAGGAGGTTTGTCAAAAGAGGAGGTAGGGGGGATACAAGGCAGAAGCTCTTCCCTGTGAGGGTGCTGAGGCGCTGGCACAGGGTGCCCAGAGAAGCTGTGGCTGCCCCATCCCTGGCAGTGTTCAAGGCCAGGTTGGACACAGGGGCTTGGAGCAAGCTGCTCCAGTGGAAGGGGTCCCTGCCCATGGCTGGAGTTGGAACTGGATGAGCTTAAGGTCCCTTCCAACCCAAACCATTCCATGATTAAGAGGTTTGTGTCTGTAACAGAAACAGGAGCAAGGAAGCTGGTTCTCCACACAAGAGAAGGATGGGTTTAAGGCATCTGAGAGAAGAGTCCTTTTTGTACTGTATGTTTACCTCTTCTTTTAAAAAGAAGCTTTCTGAAGTCTTTACTGATTACCCACTTGTTCTGCACAATCTGCTGTGAACTCAATTGGCTTTTATTTAGTCACTTTACACCTTTATCCTATTTCAAGGCAGTTGTTTGTTGGCCACTGACCTAACACTCTGTGTGAAGGCCAAGTGGTTCTGATGCTGGTGGCTCTCTCTTGCCTTTCTTCTCCCTAATTACGGCTCTTCTGAAATGAATGTTTGTTTGCTCTTGATGTTTGTGGGGATTAAAGCCTATATCCCGTCAGACTTTCTTGGGCTGGTAAAACAGTAATGAAGAGTGCAAGCGTATTCTTTTCCTTCCTATTATCACATCAAAGTTAGCACAAAGGGAAACTTTTCCTCCACTGAAGAAGGTAGCTATTAAAATGCATCACTTGGACATAATTGGAAGCTCTGGTGTAGCTCTCAGATGATGTTTAGAGGCGCTCACATTACCACTGGCTTTTATTCCAGAAGCTGCCTCTGAGTGTCTGGGTCTGAGTGTGTTCAAGGCACAGTAGGTCTAGATGCAACCACTTCAGTCCAGTGTCCTTCCAGATGCACAGCTCCCAGAGTGTCCTAAATTGGGTGTCTGTGTTTTGACTGTAAGAGGATGCTGATACTT